>NC_044257.1:13556846-14211846 GCF_003957555.1 Calypte anna
CTGTTACTTACTGATTCTGATTTAAGGTTACTGATTTCAGCCTCCTAAGTCAGTATTATTCTGGTATGTAGAATGTGATCCCATTCTTAAGACAGCTAAAGCTTTGCTCTTCTGCAGCGCAGGGAGAACTGCTCGCTAATCTCTTCCATGCCACTGCCCTGTGCATAGAAACGGATTAAAGCTTGGAATTCCTGTGGGAATACTCCTGCAGTAGAGATGGTGGCACATGAAATCCTACTGCCTCTATGCAAAGCTGTACAACATGAAGCAGGATAGATGGAAAGCTCAACATTGCTCTCGTTTGTAATCCATGCAGAATACAGCCTAGTCTTGTGCTGTCCCTCACATTGCACTGACCCACAGTAGGTTGACTTAGAGTGAAGAAACTCAAGTTTGTCCCTGAGCTAAATGGAATCTGCTTTCCTGACCAAAGTCACACTGACATCATTCACCCTGGTATCTGTGGCCATTTATTTTTCACTGTTTATTATCTCTTACAGACCCAGTTCCTCAGTGTGGTTTTGTTTCATTTTTCCCAAATATGCATTGAAAGTGGTAACACTTTCTTCTCTTGGATTCTGGCAATTTGAAAGGCATCTTCTTTCATCCTTAGACTTAAAAGACTGCCTCCTAATACCTATGAGAAGGCTGTCCAGAAGACAGTCTACTCGTGCCTGTTCACAGTGGGGCATGTTGAAAGGAGAAGAGCCAATGAACATAAATTGAAGCAAGAATTCAGGACAGATGCAAAGGGATGTCTTTTCACCAGAATTGCATTTAAACAGAATAAGCTGTCCAGTCTCCATCCTTGGGGCATTTCAGGTTCTAAATGGTTAAAAGCCAGAGCAAACTGGTCATAGCTCAGGTGACCCTGCTTTAGGCAGGAAGTTGGAATACAGACATCCTTAGTTCCCTTCTAACCTGAAGTTTCCTATGATTTCTAAGATTCTGACATTCCAGTGTAAATCACTTCTGTTGTAACTGCCAATTAAAATGCCCCCTGTCCTTTGGGTGGTAGGGGAGGCAGTAACCTTGAGAACCTGGTGATGTCAGGTTATTGTTTGATGCAAGGAAGAGGGTAAGGTCTTGTCTGAAAACCCTTGCTTGGCTTAGAGGCTGTTAGTATGCAGTTTCATTCTTACACATTAACATGTAAAAATATAATTTGGTTGAAAGACCGTTGGCAAAGTCTTAGTTTTAAGGATTTTGCAACCGAGGCAGTATTCTGTTGAATATTTTTTTTTATTTACTCTCAAAAAAAAAAAATACACTGCTATTACTTGGCAACTCTGATGCTATTTTGCTTTAAAAGGAACAATTGGTTGAATGTGTTTAATGTTGGCAGGAGAGTCATGAATCCCAACAAGGCCATGAATACATTTATTATTAATTTTCTTCTCATTAATTTTTAATTTTCTGTCAGGCAGAATCAAAGGCTGAATTGGTGGCTTTAGTGTTTTCTACCTTGCTCTATTGGCTTCAGAAGGCCTTTAATAAGGCAATTATTTATTCTGGACATCACTGGGAAATCAAAGGTGAAGAAATCAGGGATATCTAAACCCTGTGGTGCATTAATTCAAACAGCACTCACATTGTTGGATGGAGTTCATGCCTCTGGTTCTTTAATGTTGCCTGGTTAGTACTTTTTTCATTTTAAAAGTAGCTGGAATGTGTAGAATGGAGAGTGAAGGGAAACCACAAAAGGATTTAGCTTATAGAAGCCAGTATTACTGGAATCAGCAGGGGTTCTGGCTTCTGGATTGAGAGTAGGCTGAATCTTTGTACTGAGAGGGGGCAAGCAAAGGATCTTTGAGAGTGATTTAATGTGTACCCACAAGGCTTCCATTAAGGAGCTGTGGCATAGTCATGGCTATATATGCCTGTTATCTCCTGAAAACAAGGAGTAGCTCTGACTTCACTGCAATTTTCTTATCTAAGGCATGGTGCTACATTCAAGTCAGTGAAAAAGCTTGCATGCATTCTACTGCATCAGGTTTTCAGGTTTGGCAGGGAGAAACATGATGAAATTCAACAAGGGGAAGTGTAGAGTCTTGCATTTGGGGAAGAACAACAAGATGTCCCAGTATAGGTTGGGGGCTGACCTGCTGGGGAGCAGTGTAGGTGAAAGAGACCTGGGGGTCCTGGTTGACAAGAAGATGACCATGAGCCAGCAATGTGCCCTTGTGGCCAAGAAGGCCAATGGCATCCTGGGGTGCATTAGAAAGGGTGTGGTTAGTAGGTCAAGAGAGGTTCTCCTCCCCCTCTATTCTGCATTGGTGAGGCCGCACCTGGAGTATTGTGTCCAGTTCTGGGCCCCTCAGTTCAAGAAGGACAGGGAAGTGCTTGAAAGAGTCCAGCGCAGAGCTACTAAGATGATTAAGGGAGTGGAACATCTCCCTTATGAGGAAAGGCTGAGGGAGCTGGGTCTCTTTAGTTTGGAGAAAAGGAGACTGAGGGGTGACCTCATCAATGTTTTCAAATATGTAAGGGGTGAGTGTCAGGGAGATGGAGTTAGGCTCTTCTCAGTAGTGACCAGTGATAGGACAAGGGGTAATGGGTGTAAATTGGAGCATAGGAGGTTCAAGTTGAATATTCGAAAAAATTTTTTTACTGTAAGGGTGACAGAGCCCTGGAACAGGCTGCCCAGGGGGGTCGTGGAGTCTCCTTCACTGGAGACATTCAAAACCCGCCTGGACACGTTCCTATGTGATGTACTCTAGGTGGCCCTGCTCTGGCAGGGGGGGTTGGACTAGATGATCTTTCGAGGTCCCTTCCAACCCCTAGGATTCTGTGATTCTGTGATTCAGAATATGGAATGTTTATGTAACTCTTGTACATAGCTCAAATTTCTTTTTCTCTTTTGTGAAGGGAACACAAAGTATGGAAAACCAGGCACTGGTAAAGAGAGGTGTGTGTGATAGAGGAGGAATTCTCTGTGCAGACAAGTATGAGGTAGAAAGGCTGATTTTTTTTTCAGTCAACAGACCTTAGTTTTACCTGTATGGACATTGAGGTCTATTACATCTGTGAAAAACTTTTTCAGCTCCTTGTAATTTGCTTTTTGTACATTATTGATAGATTCCACCACAAGCTGGAGATAGTGTTTGTTCATTTTTCAGAGAGTATATAAAAACTGTTGCTCACACTGCTTTACTATAATTATGTCACTGCAGTCTCTTGCTATTTAGTTTTTTTGCTTATTCTTCAGAAGTTTAGCATTCTATGAAGTTGCCGGAATAAGAACTGAAGAGTATCAATGTATCAAACCTGACATTTAAAGGTTCAAACTTTCAGTGCACTTAGTCTGAAGAAAACAGTTATGGAATTTTCTTGTCTTGTATCTTGAATTCTTCCAGCAGACCTCCTTGACACTAAGCTGCCTTACTGCAATGTGATGTACTTTAAATGCGATTTAATATTCCTCACAAAGCAAGTTACACTTCGCTCTAATGCTCTGTGTCAAGCAAAGCAACAAAAGGCTACTTAAAAACATTTAGCCATGTGCTCCTGAGAAAAAAATTCTCTGTTCCTCTCTGTCTAATCATTCTGCTGATCGGAATGCTATCTTAAGAAAAAGGAACATTGTACAAGTTGCTGTAAAGTTTTATGAGCCAATTATTACTGATATAGTTGTCTAAGGTTATAGAGGTCTATAGATGTCGTATTTTCTATAGGCCAGTGCCCTTTTATTCTCCTCTTTCATAGTTAATGCAATGCCTCATTTAATAATTTAAAAATAATTTATTGGAGTTAAATTGCTTTTTTAGAAGGCATAATCTTATCATCCTCATTTTTGTAAGAAACTAATTTTAATTTGTTTGCTGTGCCATTCTCGCATGAATTTAGGAATTTAATGGAGTGAAAATTGAAGGCTGATGGCATCAATAAAATTATTAATTTGGTAACTGAAAGATTTATTTAGTTGATTTAGATGGAATTTTCAATACCCAATTATCTTTGGACTCTATTAAAGGATGAATCCTCACCAAATAACAGTTCTCACTCAGAGTTCCCTGGGATGAATTGAAAAAGACATCTTCATTATTGCTATTGATGTTAATGTGGAAATCACTTACTGTTAATAATCCTGAAGAACAGATAAAGGCTTATTTTTACCCTCAAGAAGCTAGGTACCAAACCCTAAAAATGTTATCTTATTGAATGAATATTACCTGCAGATAGCAGACTTAGCCATGCAGAATATTTTAACAGTTTGCTTTTATCTCTACCAAGTCCCATTAGAATAATTTAGTAAAAGAAAAATATCTTACAGTCATGCAAATAAGTTTTTCTGATTTTTTTTAATACATATATAAATGTGGCAATATAGCTACATAAAGAGACTATCTGCAAACCTAGATATGAGCACACAAAAGCGATTTATTTTGTATTGTATCCTGTAAGCCTTTATTTTTGGGGTTATGAAAAACCCTTACATAAAAATCACCATTTCACAAATTCATATTTTTAAGAGAATTATTTTAATAGTACCCTTTGCCAATATAAACATTTATATATTCAGCATCTGTTGTTTCCTGAAGAGATGCAAACACCAATATGACAGCATACCCCAGTGAACGGGTCATAGCCTTTTTTTGTTTTTTGAAAGTGTCCTAGCTGACACAGCTATAATCTAGAGAAGTATAATTCTTGGTCGTTCTACAACTGATAAATGTAAATTCACCAGAAGAAACTGCAAATGAAGCATTAATTGCCTTAAAGTTGGTGTCAGAAGTTATATAGGATGTATTCTCACATGATAAGAATAGAGAATATGAAACTAATTGCACAACAACTAGAGATAGTCTAATACCCAAACCATCCTGAATTTAAGAGGTCATTGCCAATTCATAGACACAGTACAATGTTGTAGCATCTGGAAGATTTTAGTTGGGTATTAAATGATACCATGGCAGCATAAGAAAGAAAACTTAAATTGCTTTTGGGTTCTTTTGAGTGCAAGTTAGACACTTGCAAGTTAAAGGAAGAAAGACAATTCTCTACAAACGTTAGATTCCCAGAGTGCCAGAGATGAATTTCTTGAGGCTTCCACTTTTGATCCTTACAGTCTATACTCTTCTTGTCAAGTAAGATCAATTTTATCTTTCAGTTATGTGATTTTTTCTGTATTCAGATTTGGTCTTGAGATAAGAAGGTCAGAGGTTTAATAATTTAAAATTATTTAAAATTTTAAATTGAAAATAGTGGCTTGAAAATAGTGAAATATATCTTGCAAAAGGACATAAACATTTAAAGACAAACACAAAGAATCAAGGTATCTCATAGGTTTACTTCAGATTTGGGAGTGTTCAAGTGTTGTGAACTAACAGTAGGTAATGCATTGCACACCTTATGCACTGAGCCAGTCTGGAGCCTTCCATCTCAGCAGCAATTTATTTCTTATGAAGTCACTAACCAAAAAAGGGGATTTGTCCTCTTCCTCTAGTGTCTTATTTCCCCAAACTCATTTCACTGAGTGGAGACCCTTTTTGAACAAGTTACCCCTGTATTCACATTCCATTTAAATCAATATGCATTTTCCCATCACTATCAATAAACTTTGAGTTAAGCCTTGTGGACAGACAAGAAATTATCCAGATGTAATTAGTACACAGTCAGGTAATGTCTACGTTAAAATTAATCTCCTTCTGCCCGCAACATTAGTAATGTCAACAAGGATGGTTGAGCAAAAGTGTGTTTTGCTGAAGTGGCCTAAGAAAGAATGAACGATGCATATGCATTTAATTAAACTTATAGCATTTTGTTGTTGGAGTCCAGTTCAAAGGGTAAGTTTGGGTGAAAGCACCATGTATAGATGGAGCTGGCTGTCGTATGGAGTTCTGATCTTTAAGTGTAGATGAAGGAGGTTACATTACATTAAATGTGACATTAGGACTGTCCACATCATGCTGACTATCTGTTGTGCTGTAGTTTTATTAAATATACCCCCTTTCTCCCCACCTGGAAATTTTTCCCAGAAACTTGAGGATATTTGTACATCTGCCCAGGAGGTCTAGAAACCTCACTGAATATAAGTGTGTTGCAAGACTACTGAGAGTTCCAGCCATAATCCCTTTGCAGAGAAGAGCACTGCAGTAACTTGCTGCATGACACTAAAGATTTACAAAACAGTCCATAGTTTATAATTGCAGGCAGGAGGCTTTCAGTAAAACTTGCGTCTGCACTAGATGTGCTACACAATTGCATGTATATGTGTGTTTAAGTCTGGGGAATAAGTAGTAATGTTTCAGAATGGTCTTAAGATCATAAGCCTACTCCTTGCAGAGCTAGGATTTTCCAAGACAAAAACCTAGGGTCTACTGGGGCAACCATTAAAAGAGAGTGAGGTCTCTCTGTCATGTTTCAGGCAAGCGAGGTGCTCTGTAGCCATTACAAGTAAGTTCACAGCAAAAGTGCTGATAGGTCTATCTGCAGTATTGTGAGTTCTGCTGTTGTAAAACCACCAGGTTTAAGTAGAGGTGTGTGTGTGTGTAACAAAATCTCCAGAGAAACAAATATCACTGTATAATTATGACTGTCTCAAGGAATTTAAACTGTGTGCATATTTCTTGTTTATATTTCCTGTTAGCAGCTAAAGGACCATTGACAGGATATAGTCAATGTTTAAAACTACAAAATCTGTCAAACAATGACAGCCTGAGGCTTTTTGTTTAGTACATACTACTTTTGCTGTTCAGCGAATATCACTTTACATGATGCAAACACTGTCAGAAATCAGAGGGAATGCATATTGACTAGAGAGGAACAACATCCATGGACAGAACTTTCATCCTATGGGCTTGATGCAAGCCCACTGATACTTGTGGGAGTTGGCTCATTCTTGAGAAGTATTTTAAGACAGGTCAGATGTTGTGTTTTACTCATTTTTTATATAAATGAGGGAGAAAGAGGTCTATGAGCTGTTTCTTTTAAACCAAGAAAATTAGCATTTGGCATCAGCCCTGCAAAACATAATTGGTGTTGCGTGCACCTGTTTGTCCAAGCAAAGCCCTACGTTCACAAATGCAAATTGACTGAGCATGACATTCACACAAACAGCAGAAGTGTGAAGTGAACCTTCCAAGTGTGAAATAGATGCTGCAAGCAATTGCAGGGCTTCATATGTGCAGTTAAAGGGAGAATGATAATGTATGCCACAACA
Organism: Calypte anna; assembly: GCF_003957555.1. Taxonomy (NCBI): domain Eukaryota; kingdom Metazoa; phylum Chordata; class Aves; order Apodiformes; family Trochilidae; genus Calypte; species Calypte anna. The sequence goes on from NC_044257.1 coordinate 13,564,009, forward strand.
TAGCAACATTTATTCCATTATATGTACTGTACAATCAGGTTCATGCATGAAGCTGTTTGCCTATCACAGACCACATTTTTCATGTATATAGGAATTTAACACAATAGGAGTGCCTAGTGAGTATTACAGAAGCACTCAAGTAGTTTTAATACCTAACACACCATCTAGCTTTAGGTATCCAAGCACCTTGGCAGCTTTGACCCTAGGTCAGTTCATATATAAAGGAACTTTTGTAGCTAACTTACCTTAAGGCCTTTGTCATTGAAGTTCTGACTGTCAGGCATAACATTTTCATTAGCTAGTTGACAAAAGGACTATTCTTGTAACAAAAGCATGGGCAAATGTTGCTTCTACTTGAGAAGGGCATGTATTTCACATGTTTGTGGCCTTATTGTTGCTGCTGATTGTAGTCTAAGGTGTGCTTGTGAAATGTTAGAGTGTTAGCTCATGTTTATTTTGATCTTCTGTATGAAAGGGGTGAAAGGGTAAAGGGTGCAGGCCAGAACAAACTGAAGTGCCTCAATAAACCAACAGGTTTCATCTCTCATGAAACAACACATTCCTCAAGGGAATATACTGCCCTGCAGGAAGAGCATTATGAGTAAAAAAATCTACTTCAACATTAGTATTTTAGCAATTGTAAATGAGGTGTTGAAGCACCGGGCTCATTGGTAAGAGGCTGACAGAGGGACAAAGCAGAAGAAATCTTCACTGTGTAACTTTGGTGTTTTTACATCATTAGCCAAAGACAGCGTAGTGATCAATACACAGTTCATAGAATCATAGAATCATAGAATTGGCTGGGTTGGAAGGGACCTCAGAGATCATAGAGTCCAACCCTTGAACCACCGTTGCGGTTGCTAGACCATGGCACTGAGTGCCACATCCAGTCTCTTTTTAAATATCTCCAGGGACGGAGAATCCACCACTTCAGTGGGCAGCCCATTCCAATGACGGATCACTCTTTCCGTAAAGAAATTCTTTCTAATATCTAACCTAAACTTCCCCTGGCACAACTTAAGTCCATGCCCTCTTGTCTTGTTGAAAGTCGTTTGGTAAAAGAGCCCAACCCCCACCTGGCTACACCCTCCTTTCAGGTAGTTGTAGAGAGCGATGAGGTCTCCCCTGAGCCGCCTCTTCTTTAGGCTGAACAACCCCAGTTCTCTCAGCCTCTCCTCGTAGGGTCTATGCTCGAGTCCCTTCACCAGCCTGGTTGCCCTCCTTTGGACCTGCTCCAGGACCTCGATATCCTTCCTGAACTGGGGGGCCCAGAACTGGACACAGTACTCAAGGTGTGGCCTCACGAGGGCTGAGTACAGGGGCAGAATCACTTCCTTGGACCTGCTGGCAATGCTATTCCGGATACAGGCCAGGATGCCATTGGCTTTCTTGGCCACCTGGGCACACTGCTGGCTCATGTTCAGCTTCTTGTCGATCCAGACTCCCAGGTCCTTTTCTGCCTGGCTGCTCTCCAGCCACTCTGTCCCCAGCCTGTAGCGCTGCATGGGGTTGTTGTGGCCAAAGTGCAGGACCCGGCACTTGGCCGTGTTAAACCTCATCCCGTTGGAATCAGCCCAACTCTCCAGTCTGTCCAGGTCCCTCTGCAGAGCCCTCCTGCCTTCTAGTTGATCAACACTCCCCCCCAGCTTAGTGTCGTCTGCGAATTTGCTGATGATGGACTCAATCCCCTCATCTAAATCATCAATGAAGATGTTGAACAGAACTGGGCCCAACACTGATCCCTGGGGGACACCACTAGTGACCGGCCGCCAACTGGATGCAGCCCCGTTCAGCACCACTCTCTGGGCCCGGCCCTCCAGCCAGTTCCTAACCCAGCACAGGGTGCTCCTGTCCAAGCTGCGGGCTGACAGTTTTTTCAGGTGGATGCTGTGGGAGACGGTGTCAAAGGCTTTGCTGAAGTCTAGGTAGACCACATCCACAGCCCTCCCCTCATCCACCAGTCGGGTCACCTGATCATAAAAGGAGATCAGGTTGGTCAGGCATGACCTGCCTTTCCTAAAACCGTGCTGGCTGGGTCTGATCCCTTGCCCATCCTGCAGGTGCTGTGTGATTGCACCGAGGATGATCTGTTCCATGACCCTGCCAGGCACTGAGGTCAGGCTGACGGGCCTGTAGTTTCCTGGGTCCTCTTTCCGGCCCTTTTTGTGGATTGGCGTGACATTCGCCAATTTCCAATCATCTGGGATGTCCCCAGTGAGCCAGGACTGTTGATAGATGATAGCGAGAGGCTTGGCGAGCTCTTCTGCCAGCTCCTTCATTACCCTTGGGTGGATCCCATCTGGTCCCAGTTTTTGCACTGTTGCAAAACTGTTAGTGATGTGAATGTATTTTTACCATTATAATTGACAGATACTACCAATGTATGGGCTCACACTTATTGGTGTTGAAAATGAAGGTCTTTTACCATCTCTATGAGATCTGATGGTGAGGTACTGAGCTGTACCCCATACTGTAACTGTATAAATTTCAGTAGTTTGAACTCAGATTAATTAGTACAATCTGTTGTGAAGACAAAATATGAGGAAATTGATCAAGATTTGCAGACCTTTCTAGTACTTTTGCGGCAGTTTTGGAATCTGGGGAATTAAGAGAAAGGTCCGTGTAGTATGGCAAAGGTCCATGGCAGTATAAGCACAGCACAGGAAGTCTTGATGATAAATCCATAATCTTAAGACTAATGCTAAGCATTTAGTAGATCTGATTCAAATATTCAGCACTTACTATGCTTTCTCTATCCCGTCTTTCCCAGTTGCTCAGAGGAATTGCTTTAATACTACCACTGCTACTGTAACTGATACTATTTTGGAGATTATGTTTCTAAGGATAATATTTCAGAGCCCATAAATCAGCATTTTGATCAGTGGAACTTACATGCCCTTTATTTCAAGTAGTCTTCAGAAATGAACCCTAGCAGGCAGTATGTTAATGTCTACACCAATAACAGTTATTGCCATGCTTTGTCTTTCCTGCAATTTCAGTTTTGTATTGCTTAAGAGAGTAAGTGCATGAAGTTACGCCTGTCCATTGCAGCTGCTTTGCAGTGGTTTTGGGTTTGGATACTGGCATTCATCAGAGATATAATATTGAAATTGGATGGAACCAGCATGGCCATTCCCTCAATCCAAAAGTGTAGGGTACTGCAAATATTTTGGGGGGTTTTTAGTAGCCATTTTGCACATGACTGAACAGATTTGAGTGGCTAATGCTAGTGGAATCTTCCACAGTGTTTCTTGTCTAACATAAGTAAAAGCAATGCCTGCTATAACTCAAAATGACTAGATAAAAGACATATTGGCTGTGCTTGTGAAGAGAGAAGACTTGTGTTCCCTCAGATATGAACAATGGATTTAATAACAATCCTAAGAGATTCTTATTCAGATAATTTCAAGCATCAAGTTATTTTAGAGAATTGCAATGTTTAGGTTCTTTCTTTTTTTGTTTCTCTTCTTGTCTCGGAAGGTGATTTTTCGTTTAGGCAAGGCCAAAGACTATGCAAAATAGATTTACTGAAACATATGAGTACCAGAAATATTATTTCCTTGGCCATGATAATCCTGTCACAGCTGTCAAAATTTACTCCTTTATCCATATGACATTTTAACAGTACAGAAAAGCCATTTTAGAATAAGCATCTATAAAGAACTTGGTCCAAAATTATGAACAACAGCAGGCTCTCTCAGGCAACATATTGTTTACAAATTTTGGAAAAATTGCTTTACCAATATTACATTTGATTTTGATGCTCCAAAGCTTAGCTATAATTCTTTTATTATGGTGATGTTAAAGCAGGCAGTTAAAAATGCTCATTTAATTTCTGCAGGAATCCAGAGGAAAAGAAAATATAAATTTATTATGCCACAAATTAAACAGTACAGGAGGTGTAATTCCTTAAGCTTTGTGAGTAATTTTGGTTTTTATCAATTTGTTGTTGTTAGAGAAATTGGAAACAAATTATAATATTTGGTCCAGTTTACCTCCTCTCAAAGAAAGGTACATTGTGCAATTTTCACATGTACAGGTGAGGTGACTAAATCTTGTAACAACTCACTCCTTTGCAAATTAAGTTTGCAGTTCTGCAGAACTGTTGATATATTGCAATAATGGTGCAATATTAGCCCTAAATGTCACCATTTTGAAGCATGGTAAAACTTCCCTTTCAATGGTACTGCAAATGGAAGTTAAGGAATAGAGGAAAGAACAGAGGGAGTGAACTCAGACGCTGGATCACTCTGTAAAGTACATTTTTTCCTTCCTGAAGTTTCTAGGTATGTTAATTTAATAACCTTGATTGGATAGTACTTAATTGGTAATTCCACTCCTTGACAGTCTATAAACTTAGTACCTGTATTCTTTTTTCTATACAAACTTCTTGATAACATCTAGGTGTAGGTGTCCCCTGTGATCTAGTTTACACTTAAACAGAGTTTTAAATATATCATGGCCAAGCAGCTTTCTGACAGGTACAGAGGAAAACAATTACTGTCTCTTCACCATCAGTGCCCACTTTCCTTCTTGACTACCCTTTGAATGATACATTATTTGTTATGTTCCCCAGGAAGGTCTTTGTTCAGTATTTTATGCAGAGCCTTTTTAATGCATGGATTAAATATGGCACAAAGTTACAGTATTATCATCAGAGGACCTTCTTCAGGCTATGAATGCCCGTCCTGTCTTGGAGGGAAACCAGAAGTCATACTCAGGTGGCTCGAATGCTTTATCAGAAAAGTTTCATTGGGGTCATTGCCAAACTACCAGAAGGACTTTATGTTTAGATATCTTTTTAATTTCATCCCATTAAACTCTGCTCACCTTTAAAAGACATCTTTCTACACTGCTCTCTAAACAAAACAAAATGTGAGCCTGTAGGTCAAACCATAGGTAAAAAGAAAGTAATGCATATTTTTAACATGGTGATAGAGTACATATTTTAACTAAAGATTTAATGAGATTTTCATGTTTTGAATTCCTGCATCAACTATGTAACTGATTTATTCCCCTAACTGTAAGTATATCTGAGTTAAACTACACAGGGCTTCAGGTGAACTCTTTATCCTAGTGAGTTTTAATGGTAATTTTGGTCTTGATAAAGTAATTTTAAAAACTTTCAGCAAAAGTCCTCCTGACAGGGGCAGAACATAGCTATATCTCAATCCCAATCTTTTTTTTTCCAAGAGTGCTTAGTACTGTAAAGGTCCAAGACTTAAGAACCTTGCAGCTCCTGTTTTAAGAATCATAGAATGGTTTGGCTTAGAAGGGACTTTATATATCATACAGTTCCACTTTTCACTAGAGCAGGTTGCTTGAAGTCTCATCCAACCTGGCCTTTAACACTTTCAGGGATTGGGCAGCCACAGATTCCCTGGGCATCAAGGGCCAGTGTTTTACCACCCTCACAGAAAAGAATTTCTACCTAACACTTAATCTAAGTCTACCCTCTTCAGTTTATAACTGTTGCCCCCCAACCCATCATTACATGCTGTGACTGAAGTCCTTCTCCAGCTTTCCTGTAGCCCCTTCAAGTACTGGAAGGTGGCTATAAGGTCTCCCCTGAGCATTCTGTTCTGAATAATCCCAGCTCTCTCAGCCTGTCTTCATAGGAGAAGTACTCCAGCTCTTTCATCATGTTCATGGTCCTCCTCTGGACCCAGTCCATTTTGTCCTATGTGGTCTCTGAAGCCCTGGTATAAGTGAGGCATAGCAATGACAGAATGATTGAACTCATTGCTATTCAGGCAAATACATTATGTTAAGCCTGCAGGGCTTTGATAAAAATGTGTGTGGTTTTTTCTGTCCTTCAGTACCTGATCTATATTGTATTCTAATTTCTTCAAAAAAGTTTTCTTGCTGTTATATTTCTCTTCAGATTTGGGAAAGGTGCTATGCAAGACTAATCTGGCATTAATCAATATATTCCAGCACGCACTAAGAAAAATCCCACTGTCTGGATCTTTTATACTTCTGATTTTACTTCCCCCAGAGCTAATGCAGTGCAGGGCTACATACATCAGAGCATTCAATCTTTTTTAAAGTGACTGTTTCATGCCATATTTTTCCACATTGATTTTAAAATAATGGTAGGCCATTACTTTTATGTTTATTTGTACTTTACATTTCATTAATATAAAGAAGATGTGTTGTAATATTTGATAAAATGATCAAAACCAGGCAAGTTATGATTAAGCTATTAAAAAGCATCTTCCTTTAAAATATGCACAAAGCACAGATGTTGCAGTTAATAAAGTGAGCATTATTATTTTGTTAGAATACCTCCAGAACTTCAGCGCATCTTGTTCTGTCATAAGAAACAGGAGGTATTATGAAGTAATATCTTGACAATAACTATTTAATTAACTCACCTGTGCTTTTGAGAGAAGAGAGAAATTACAGCAGAAATGGGAGGGAATCAGTGTCAATGTAGAGACCCAGGGTAACCTTATTGCACACCTGAATAAAGAAAATCTAAAGAAGATGGAAGCCAAATCCCAATTGCTTATGTGTACAGCACCTAATAAAATGCTGCCAAATTTCCTTATGACTCTGGTGGGAAAATCCACATGCAACAGATTTAGAAGTCTTTCACTTAACATGCCATTGCATATTTAGTTACCCTTACTGACATTCTTGCAGTGTGTGTGCCAGCAAACTGACTTTGAACTCCAGCAGAGTTGCATCCTGGGTCAATACTGCATCAGCTACGCCCTTAATTTTTAGGCAGATGCAGACACAAAGACAAAGGCTCTTTGTATATGGAGATGTCATTCACTTTAGTGATCCCTGTGTCAGTGAAACAGATTTTAAATCTGGAAGTTTTCTGATTGGCTTTGAAAGGTTAGTACATACATTAATAATTATGTTATAAAAAATAATATGTAGAGTTTTTCATTATAATTGTGTAGCATTAGGAAAGAGAAGCAAGTGCTCAATGTGTGTACATGCATTCAGGCACTCCTGTGTTGTCAGAATATTGGTGGTTTGTATGACATATGTCTGAAGGGCAAATGAAGCTTAATACTGTCTTCCAGGATAGCCGCAGGATACTCTGTGCCCCTCTTCTATCACATCCCATCAAACAGTATTGGAAGAGATGGGTGGCCTGCCATTTAGGAAAAGCTTTCATTTGTATTTTCACAGACATAATGTGACTGTATCTCCTCTCTTTAGCATACACTTAAGAGATGGAGGAGATGCAGGGAGAGATGGAAGAGAGAGACACAAGGGAAAATCTCACTGGGATTCTCCTGATGCCATTTTAAAGAGCCTAATTGCCTCTGGGCATAGTCAGAAGATCCAGAGTTGCTAAAGAGTGTATAAATTTTCCCTGAAGAATTATGATTATCCTCAGCAAATACAGAGCTCAAATGGCTGCCAGACCATCCATGATGGCAGCAGTCACTAAGGGTGAATATTCTTTAATGACTGGAATCCCAAATTACTGTATTTTTTACACACTGCTGCGAATACTTCTGAATGTTATTTGTAACAGATAATTAACTAAGTTTATTGTGAGCACTGGAAACCCAAAGCACTGTGATATAGTAGCAGAGAGAGTTTGTATCATGGTTAGCACTAAAAAGTTTATGTATGGGCCTCTGTGGTCACATGAATTGAAATATTTTGATATACCTTGGTGTTTGTACCACATTAGCTTAAGGATTTGTATCTTGAGACATCCTGTCTTTTCCATGAAGATCCTTTATGCTTTCTCTTTCGAGCACTAGGCCTGTATATGGGTATGATGCTCACTGTCCAAGGAAGCTAGAACATATCCTGTCACCCTTCTGCTTGCTTCCCCAGCTTTAATGATACTGAGCACCTTAATGTTTTGAGAAGAAACCTATAAAAAAAGATTTTCTTATTTTATCAGTATTTCAGTAAGCTTTGTTAGTCTACATCTGAATAAAATGGAGATAATAACTATCTTCTGCTAGGAAGTGCTTTGAGATCTACAGAGGGAAAGGGTTTTTAGGAGGTAGACATTTCACCTTCATTTCTAAATAAAGGAGGATTTCGGTGGTGTTGCTCTCAGCAAGTGTCCATACTGATTACATATGTAGAGTATATGATAGATGAAATGTGTTTTATTCATTTGTTCTTCACTTGTATTATGTTCCTCTGTGACTGAAAGTGTGCCCTCTGAAAAGACAGGGAAAGGTTTCAAATACTGTTGGCAACTAAGAATATTCAAGACAGAAATGGTTCCAGAGACTGCAATGAGAGGCAGGCAGGAGGATATATGAAGAGGGTTACAAAAAGGATTTGTGAGCTTGTACATCAAGCAGAGGGACTGATAGGACCAACAGTGGGCAACCAGGTCATGGAAGAGACAGAAAGAAAGTCTTGAAGAGGGTAAAGGGAGGGTGGTTGGTCTTCCCACGATTTGCAAGTCATTGCTTCATCTTAGAGTCAGGAAGCAAGGATGCATCTTTAGAAACAAAGCTAAATAAGGGAGATTTACTTATAATCATTTTATTTCCTACTTTCTGCTCACTTATGTTAAAAAAAAAAAAAACACAACACTTTCTTTTCTTTAAGTGTAAAAGTTCTGCATGTTCTTTGTAAAGCTTAGTACAGGAGAAGTGCTAGGCAGATCTTTTGTCAAGTTTGGCCCTTTTGAGTCCCAAAGCAGGAGCTTTTTGCCTCTGTGTACTTAATGAAACATTTCAGATGATAATAACAACTCTAGAACACTTTTTTGTTTTATAAAACATTTTTTGTTGAAACTATGATAATATAGTGTCTCACAGAACTGTCTGCACCAAGTATTTTTTTCAAACCTATTCCATTTTTGTCATCATCACCTGCCACACCAGAGTATGGTGAACTACAAGAATTGAAGCACATCCACATCTAAACTGATCTGTAAAACATGATCACTCAGCAGAGTAATGGGTTCTGTGAAGGGTCAGGACTCTGCAAATTGAGCAGTGATGGAATATGTAGCAGCTACCCACAGACCTGTTATAAGTGGTGTTGAACTAGTTTGGAATAGTCATTCCTGTGATATATAGCTATCTATTGGGCTGGAAGATGAAGCTTTCAATTAAGGAAGCTCTAAGTCATCATTAAAATAAAGAACTAGGTAGTAGTGCATGAGAACCAGTAATTTTAAATAACTTGCTATTGATTTTGCAAAAATTGATGTAATGAGTATGGTGGAAGTAAGTCAGCATTATTATAAATTTAGAAAAATATTTCTGATGTAAACAAGCCCACAATGGACATAGAAAAATCAGAGTGTTAATTTGCAGTTGGAGGAATCATTATAACAGCAACCAGATTTCAGGGAGATCATGGATGATTTCTGAAGACACCATGCTAATGGGTTTAATTGCCTTTGAGATGGGATTTATGATACTTAAGACTGATTACTGTCTGTGTTACTATTAATCTAAAATAGCTTGAAAAAGGGCATAAACTGTTTAATACTGAAATTGATAACTCTGAAGTCTTGCAGTTGGATAACCACATTTCCAATAAATGCAATTCATAATCTGCATATTCAAGTGCTTTAAATATTTCCCCATTGATCCAGGTTTCTTTGTGAGCTATATAGAGGCTGAAAACTCTGTTAGTTTGCTTTAGGTTTTAACAATCTGTTAATAATAAGGAGACAGCAGCTTAGAAGTACGTATATAATACAGCATAAAAGTGAAAAAAAAAAGTAATCATACCTACACTGAGCAATGTCTTTTCCTAGTAGAAGATGCTATTTATGATTATATATAAAAACATGTGAGTCTTATGGAGCAAACTTATGTTGCTGGAGCATGATGCTATATTTTTCCTCGTGGCTAGTCTTTTTTAATTTAGAATTCTGCAGTAGCTCGAATTGTTATGGGTGGAAACATCCCTACAGGGCACATTTCATTGGAGAACTGGGTTATTTTTTTATGGCTAAGCACAGAACTGGTTGTTTTTATTGTGTGATGAGCTGGATTCCAGGAAAGGAAGTACTCCCAGATGGAGGAGTTCAGAATGAATTACCAGCTTGAGTCTATTGGCCATTGAACCTAGTCTGCCTTTGCCCTGCCCTGGACAAGTATGGGAGGGCAAAAGGATTTCAAGGCAGTTTCAAGCTTTACCTTGGCAAGCCATGGGAAGAAGACAGGTGGGCAAAACAGAGTCAGTCTTCACATTTCCAATGGCTGTTCAGGCTTTTGTATCTGCTTTTGTTGAATTCACTAAATTCAAGCCAAGTCCTTGCTCCTCCATGCAGATAAGGAAAACTAGTACAAGGTATAGAGGGAAAAAAGATGCACTATCCAGGTCCAAATGGTGTCCCAGTGCCCTAGTACTGCACTCTTGCCCTGAAAACAGGTGTATGATGCTAGGCTGCAAAGACTGTGAACATTGGCTAAAGGTGTATGTGTTTCCTCTTTTGGATTAAATTTGAAGCCAAAAATCAAGCCTCAAACATACTGTTAGGAAGAATTTGATGGCTTATTTTCTTTTTTATGTACAGAGGGAGTACCAAAGGCTGGTTTGTGACTACTCATGACTGTATGAGTAATACATCTTTCCATAACATAATTTTTTCAGTGAATATGTCCTATATCACTGTAATTGCCAATCACAGTGAAATGAGATACAGTAAGTTATTTGCATAGTCTGCTGAAATGGTAAATTGCAGGAACAAAGAGCCCCTTATAGAAATATTCAAATCTTCTCTTTTAGGAAATACAGAATAACTTAAACTAGTTCTGTGACCTGTCTGCATGTTTTGTCTGATTATGATAGAATTACTACGTTAGATATCAGCATGTAGAAGATGCTGACATAGAGCACTGAATTAGGTTTTTTGTGCTGTTATGTATAGTAGCACAAAATCTATATGCTGGTTTATGAGCAATGGATAAAATAATAAGCAGTTCTGACTATATAGAGCTGCAGATGTAAAATTCTTTTCTATACAGTGCTTATCCATGATGATAGACACTCGGAAGAATAAGGTCATACTTAGCTAAGGTTTATGAGTCCAATTTCCTAGCTAAATGAGAAAGCATTTTCATTTGAAGGCAAGGGAGTATTGTTATGGATTCTCTTACTGTTTTTTCCTACTTGTTATGGTAGGCACTCTTTCCTAAAGCTAATGCTTTCAATGCATTCACTTACAAATGCAGTTCAGGTCTTCAAAACATCAAAGCCATAATGACACTGTCTTCTTGAAGTCTTTTATCAAACTGCTGAGGTTGACCTATTTAATTGTACAGCCTAAGATGATCTGGATTGACTGGAAGAACATATCTATGCTTTTAGGCATTGTGTTTGTTTGTGCACTGCAACAGTTTACATAAGGTCAGATTCTTAGGTGTAAAGTAGTAATGCTCAGTTCAATTATAGATATTTATCATGGTTGCATTACCTTGGGGTCTGTTAACCCTCAAGAGAAGGCAAATATTTGCTGAATATGGTTTTCCTTTCTTTATTTTGTAGTACTCCAATGCTTTATGCAAAAGGCTATTGTGCAATTCACAAGTGATATTTCTGCCTTTAATCACTGCTTATAGAGCTGCTGTTAAGTCTATATTAGACATATTAGAAGGTTACTTCTGTGACCATCTTTGGCATAGAAGTACTATTGTTAATTTTTTTGAAAAATGAAAGTTTTCAATTATTCTTTTCTGATGCAGTTTATTTATCTGTATGCAGCAGTTTTCTGAGTGATCAAAGGATGAATTGGATTTGTATCTGAAACCCATTCAGTATCCCAAAGGGCTGTAGTCATAGTCACGTCTTATGGTCTACAGTTTGTCATTTCAAATCAAACTTAACTCCTGAATGTTTGCCAGAGCTTTGATCTCAGTCAAATTGTGATTCTCTGAAATCCTTCGGGGATGTTTTGTGTAGATTAAGCACACCATAGTTCATAAAACTAGAACAGATTTTATCAGTATTAACAAACCTAATGCTGACTTCTGTGAATAGAACTGAATGCATGAGAATCATCTACTTGAGTTGCTGACAGGAATGAAATTGATATCACTCTATCTTTACAGATGAGAGCGGAGTCTGATGTCTGAAAGATTGGGTACATTGGAAACATACATCATTATTTAACTGTTTATTTTTTTAAATTAACATAATGGTCAAGAGCAGTGCTGGGATTTATAGCTCTTATTCATCATTTCAAATTTTAACCAAGTTCAGCACAGAGCAGAGGAAAATCACAAACATCTGATGGCTGTTGAAGCTATGTGAAATGAATTGCTAGTCCTAGAATTCCCACAGCTCTAAAAACTCATTAAAACAATTTGGACACATATTCACGGGGTAATACAGTGGAGCTGTTCAGGTTTCCAGAAATGCAAAAATGTTTTGCTGATTTGTCAGATGTAATTGTCTGTAGTGAATTCTTATGCGTTTTTAAAGAGACATTAAACAGTTTAGCTAACTCAAAAAGCTAATAAAAGCTAAGAAGAGTTAGGTGAGAATGCGGGTCAGAGGGCCAGAATAAACTGGATAATAAAAAAGTTACTGAAACACATTCAGCATGGTCTCCCAGAACAGAGGGAAGATCAAAGGTCTGCATATCTGCACTTTTCCTCTAGTTAGTGAGGTATGTGGGTAACAAGGACAGCAGCAGCCAAGAAGGCAGAGGAACATAGCTAAAACAAAATCAGTAACAAATTCACAAAAGCCACATTTTGCAGTTTTAGTTCCTTGATGTTTAAAGGAAAAAGAAATGGCAAAAGTCAAGACTCCTATGAGATCTTTAGGAATCCAGCGGGAAAAAAGGCAGCTTTATTTTAGGGGGCAGAAATGTCCCGGCATAATTTAAAAACAGATGAGCACGTAGTGATCAGGTAAGAGACTACTCCCTGCTTCGTGTGATTTCATTGAGACCTCCAAGGCACTTACCTCTCTCTCCTACTCTATTTATATGCAAGCAACTTCAGTTAAGATGAATTGTGAATGATTGTGAAGGCAAAGGACATAATGTGGCCTTTAATTCTGCTATTTTTGCCACAGTACATACATTGATGCTCTGTCTGTTTCCACTGTGAGAATTCTGAAGCTGCAGTATTCTGATTTCATGCATTCTCTCTCCCAGGGAACTCATTTTGATTTCTGCCTTGATGCTTCAGATAATCCAAGATTTCTGTTTAAAGCAATGAGAGTTTTGAGGTTTTTGTTAAGGTAGCACACTTTTTGTCATGACCCAAAGGAGAGAAAGAATTTCTTGACTTACTCTTCTTTCCAGATCCAGTGAGTTAGCACAAATTAATTTCGTGAGACTGTTTATTCCTAAATATTAAGTGTTTAGAAACCTCTTGCAGTTTTCTACGTTGACAACTGTCTTCTGAGGACCCTGTTTGTTCAGTGGGAAAAGATTCATAATAACTTAATTTATAATCACTTAATTGAATGTGTTTCCTGTTGAATGTCTTTTAAAGATAAAAAGCAAGGTATAGAGAACATTTTTATTTTGTAAGTGAGAGAACTGAGCAGGTTATCTGCAGTCCCTCTTCCTTTCTTGCTCTTTATCCTCAGATTTAAAAGTGTGTGAGCCAAGCTTAGTTCACAGATAGGCAGTGTAGGAGGTCAGAAATGGGGTTTAGTTTTCTACATGGTTTAGTCTATTTGGAAATTTTTGTGAAGAGTTGTTTATTTCTTTCCAACCATAGGAGACTGAGCTGACTAGACAGTTCATTAGATTACTCTGGAAGAGTGAAGTTTTGTGGTCAGTTCCCAGATGGCTGTGAGTGTCCCCCATGACAAGTATACAGGATGTTTCTTTTTGCTGATATGTTTGTATTCTTGTTGTGACTGTTTTCATAAGCTAGCGCAGTGCGACATTCACCAATGACAGGTATTTTTGTAATATCCAAATAAAGCACAGTCTTGTTTTAATCCCATTTGCAAGGATAGAGACTGAAAATTTTAATCAACATACACAAGGTCACAGGGGAGATTAGTACCAAAACCTGAACAGTAACCTAGACTTCAATCTCAAGACACCAAACACCAGATCTCTACAATTCAGTCTCTCTTGTCTTTAATTTTAAGGAAGGAGAGAGGCAGAAGGGCAAAATCCTGGAAAGACACCGAATTCTTGAAGATTATAAAAAGCAAACCACATTTTGAATAGGACTAGTTAAGCATGTATGAGAATTTGCATTTCTTGTTAAGTCATCATCCCTTTCCATATCACTTTGTATATCTAGTACTAAACATCCACAATAAATTGCTGAGCAGTGAACATTCCTAAAATACTTGTGTGAAATCCCAGTCTCTGTCAAAGCCAGTAAAAAGTTTCATCTGGTCACTAGCAGAGAAATTTCAAAGTATCATTGTTTATAAAATAAATGATGAAGGTTTTTATCTTCCTCATCTGCTTAAGTCTGACTGTAATATTAGCTTCCTGAGTGAGAGAGTATGGCTCTTAGCTCCAGACAGTGATGATACATTTATTTCAAGTTGCAAGAGCCAAGAAACTAAGTCCAAAACCCCATTGGGATATTCTTTCATCTTAACTACTTGTGCAGTATCTCTCTTCAGCTACTAGTGACCCTAGGTCTCCCACTGGGGCCTTTCTAGCTGACAGCAACAAGCCATGTAGTTTATATAAAATATTGTAACCAATAAAAAAAGAAAAGGGGGGGGAGAAGAAGTCTGGTTCCTTGTTTAAAACTCAGGGACCTTAACACTTTTGAAAACTATGTTGCAGTTGAAAAGTTTTATTTAGGAATTCAGTAGTTTTGCAGATTGAGAGAGACAAGATACACTAGTCAAACATTTCAATGGACAATTAATTTTAGGATGAGAAAGACAAAAGAAATATTAGTGCTAATGACATTAACATTTCAACTGAGCTTAGTGCCTCATGAGTCATATAATTGCCTAGCCACATTTTAGCCTTGGTGATTTAAAAGACTAAAGTTTTGCTTTAAGTAAGATTTTAAATCTATGGGGAAACCACAGTAAGGATATTAAATTATTCAGATTCACTATAAGAACTGTTGGCTGCATGCTGGTTTTTTGAGGATTTTCTGGTTTATATAAAGCTAGCAAAATTCTATCAAAAACTTTTTTCCTCATGGAAAAGAAAAAGGCAGATTGTTTCCTACCAGAGCATAAAAGAGGAATTGCTGTGTTTTCTATTAGAGTCACCAAACAGTTTGCTCAGAGGACAGTAAATTTTGTTCATGCTGTGCAGACATTTTGAACCAAATGACAAGTCCAACAGCTTGGATTCTCTTGAAGGTGAGATTTCAGTGGCTCCAAAAGAAAATGAAAAAATAAGACAGAGGGACACCAAAATGAAAGCCACTTGGATGAGTGACAAACACAAATCAATCAACTTTGTTTTGCCCTGTTTCTCCTGTAGAGTTCTGGGGCCAGGAAGGCAGAGTGCATGACAGGTATATCCGAAAATGTCAACAAATCTATTGCTCTCAGCTCTTCTCTGTGTTACTACCCAACATAAATATTGCCAACAGAGGAATGGTACGTCTGCATCATTGATGGCATATTCTGGGAAAGCAAAGGCATTGCCCTGGAACATCTTGCTTAATTTTGATCTGATTGTGCCATATGGTAACATTTTAATTTTGTATTTAAATGCAACACTTGTTGTCTCTGTCCCCACCACGCAGAGTTCTTTGTGAAATTTATGGTTGGTGAAGAAGAGTTTGAAAATAGGAAAGAAGGGAAGGTGGTGATGAGCAGTGGTCTCAGTTGGGCAGTGGATGAAGTGCCTTGGCTGTTGTATGGGATGAACACCTGCAATAGGGGGGCTCTGGTGGAGAGGAGCAAGGAAAGAAGCAAATGGTATAATTTTTGCTAGAAAAACACGTGTTACAAGCAGAGTAGGGAAAGGTTGTGTAGGAGGAGGCTGGGCTAGTGGAACATCAGAAGAGACTGAAGAAGGGGAACTGGGAGGACATATTTGTGTAGAATATAAGCTGTCGGAGAGAAAAAGAAAGGACATATAATGCAGCCAAGCATAACCTGAAGGTTCGCCCTGCCAGGGATGCTTTTGTATGGAATGTAGCAAAGCTTTTCAAAGCTCTCCAAAGAGTGGGGGATATTATGCTAGCATCTGATACAGAGTCAGTAACCAGTCCCTGTCATATAACTATTTTATGTAAGACCACCCCACTAGAACAGGAATTCCAGCACAGGAAATTCTGCAAGGTACAGGCTACTCACCTATCTTCATGGAGCTTTGCACAGTGAACATATTACTGAGTACTCAATGAGCTCTTCTTCAAATATATTCACCTTCAGCCTTCAACACCTTTTTTATTACAGAGACACATAAAACCAGAGATTAATACTGCTTCGGTAAGAGGAAGAGACCTTCAAATCATAGTTTTTGTTCATATTTATTGCAAACAATATGACTTCCTTTCTCATTGGACAGCTACACGTGGAGTCAGAATTTTATTCAAACCTGCATGAGTATCAGAAGTTCACTAGAGATCGTCATTATTTAAGGCAATAGGAATCTCATGAAGAACATTAGGTATCATAAGCTTTTTACTACTCTATACAGAAGTCTTCTATATATGACTGAAAATATTCTAGAGCTCTTGACGATGTGTTGGAAGAATCTCTAGACTATAATTTAGATTTTTCTTTAGATTTTAACTTCAGTTATGTTCTGGATCTGGATCACATTGCTTTTGCCTCTTATGTTAAAGCAAGAAATACTTGTTTAGAGGGCACATGGGTTTTTTTACTGTAAGATTTTTTCTGTTGCTGCAAAAATGTCTTGTTTTGGTGGTTTTTTTTTCCTTTGTACTAAGTACTAGTATAAATCATATTTTGTACTTTAGGAATGTGTGTTTGTTTTCCTGTGATTATAAACATAAACTGTCCCTAAAGTATTTGGGGTTTTTTGCCTTCTGCTTAGCATATAGACTTCCGCAATGCTATGGTGAGCAAATAATCTTTGTTAGGTGATGAATCTGCAGGCCCTTCACAACAAAAGATCTCCTAAAGCAGCAGGGCCAATCCTTTAAGTTGAGAAACAGTATATCAATAAAGGTCAGTGTGACAATGTGATTTATTGAAATACCATGCTGCTTCTAGCAGTTAGTATTTTATATTATATGATACACGGCAGGTATTTTTATTCGTATCTGGGTTCCCCACTGAAACCTTGTTCAACCTGTTTTATTATTTATTGTTGCCTTTTAGAGATGAAAGAGACCAATTTATTCAGCTTTCATAACCATTCCTAACAGGTACAAACAGGTTAAGGACTAACAGGAAAAATCAATTGGTTAATAAAATAGTTAATTGACTAAATGCTTCTTCCAAGAGGCTGTGAATGCAGACTATGCAGAACCAAAGGAGTTAGGATTAATTATAATGGGATCTTGCTGCATAAAAGCCTTCTCTGCAGATAAGGTTTTCAAGCCTGATTGTGCTCATTCCTATTTTTCATAGTTTACACAGGCAGCAAATCCCGGTACCAAAATTAAATCTTTTCACAATTTTTAGTATCTACTTTTTCCTTTTAAGGTCAAGATCTATAGAAAAAATACAATGAAAGAGTGTCTAAATACTGAAAGATCATTCCATATGGTCATTATAGATCTGGAAAGATTTTTAAGATAAACATACAGAACACTGATGACCAAATATCAGTTGTACCTCGTTTTGCTGGACAATTTGGCAAGTTTTGTTAATTGATTTTATAGTGCTGTTACTTAAGAAATCCGTGATTTTTAAAATGCCTGCGAAGGTGAAGAGTGACTCCCTTTAACCACTTCTGAAGTCCTAGCAGATGAACATGCAAAATTGGTTTCAGCTATGTTAATGCTAGCCACTGAATGCCCCTTAGAAAAATACTGATTGTCTTCAACTTACTTTGATGTAGTACAGCCATCATTTCATGGGAGCTCCTAAACATCTGAGCTCCCCCTATTTTTTAGAATGTTTAATGTAGTTCTAAATACATTTCAAATGTTAACGTCTAAAGGACACCATTTAAACCTTGGAACATACTTGAACATAGATAACCACACTTTTTGTGTAAGCATTATGCTACAGCTCTCCAGTACTGGTTGTGAATCCCTCTGTTGTATTCTACTGAAAAGGCCAGGACATGTAATATGTGATCTGTGCAAGATCCTCTTCAGTCCTTATCTCTGGAATATCTGATAGTTCACAAAATATATCAGTGGAGTGATGAGGTTGCCTGACCAAATCCTGGTAAGAAAAGCACACGATGTGGAACATTTTCCACCCTTATATACTAACCCTGGTTCTCCCTCCATGGTGTTGTAGCCCATTCTTTCACCTAGGTTTTTTTGTGTCTTGCTGGGGTGAGGACTGCTTTCTTGGTCTGAAAAACAGAAAAACCTACTGGTGGAGTATTTGGGATACTCCAGCAATTTCACACCTAGTAGTGACACCACATTTGTTATCCTCATAAAGGATGGCAAAAACAGGGA
Source organism: Calypte anna (assembly GCF_003957555.1). Lineage (NCBI taxonomy): Eukaryota > Metazoa > Chordata > Aves > Apodiformes > Trochilidae > Calypte > Calypte anna. Next base: position 13,582,437 of record NC_044257.1, read on the forward strand.
AGGAGTAGCTGCACCATCTCTTGGTCTTCTCCTTGTAATCAGCATCATGGCTGTGATTGAGAATGGAGTCTGATATTCACAACTGCTGAGCATCATCAATTTTTATAGACATCAGTGGAAAAGCAATACTTGGCCCTGGTAATACTGGCCACAAATGATTTTGTGCCTGCTTATTTGACATTTAATTTGCAGACATTGACATTGTTGTCCCTTTATCAATAAAGTACCTCTTGAGGACAAATATCCTTCATTCCATCCCAAAGACAATGGGTATCCTTTTACCTATGTCACAGTTACCCAGCTCAGTTACACATAATGACATTTCACAGCTCCCTACCTCCCCACTGTACTTATCCAGGTGTCTCAAGTTCATGGAGTCTGTCAACAAGCTCCACATTTAATTGAAATATATTAAAAAAAATAGTATTTTCAAGACTATAAGTTATGCTGATGTCACTCAGTGTTTCATTTGCCTGACTCCCAACAAGTACATGATGATAAAGGACATGGTGTGAATGGCAAAGTACTCTCATTGACCTTCACTATTGCTTCATATTGACATTCAGGCAGGAGAGATATTCTAACAGTTAAGGTTAAAAGAAGGGGACTTTGATTAACTGCAAAGTAATGCATCGAAATTCCAAGGAGGAATATGCAGGAGTCGGTTCAGGCTTCAATTTGTCTTGTTTGTTTTTAATTTTAGATTCACTGCCAGTGCTAGAATTTAACTCCCTGGTTACAGTTCTTTATCCATATAATTCTCTAATGTAATTGTGATATAATCCTCAATTTTATTAAGAGCCAAGTTAAAAAACATTGTTGTGTTATTCAGTCTATTGCCTTCACTGTCAGTTTAAGATGGTATAATGGCCTGGAAACCACTTTTCTAAGGAGAAGTTACCTACTTGCTTTTGCTATAGGAGGTGCCTTCAGTATTGAAAGGTGAAGTAAATGTTAGTGTTAAACCATCCCTAGAGCTCCTGAGTCAGAGCACTTCATATGTACAGACGTAAAGGTGGATTTATGCTAAAATGTCAGGCTCTGCATTCTAATGGCTGAAGGCTGGGCATACATGTCCTTATGCTGTGAGAGTGCTAAACTGACAGAGGGGTGGAGAGGGCAGCTGGGGAAGTAACTTCTAAAACCATAACGGGGTTTGTTAGAGCTTGAATGTCCAACCATTCAGCTCTGCAGTGCCCACCATTGTAGCACCTGATGCTTTTGTGTGTTGTAGTTCTGTAAAAATGACAAGAAATCAATACTAAAAAATGGCTGGTAAAAGATTTTCTAAAAAGAACAATTCACATCTTTCATTATGAAAATACAAATTGTGATGGGCTCTGGGTATGGTGCTGTGTTGCATTTAAGCTAGCCTGTCCCAAAAGCTGGAAACAGTGCTAAACCATGACGTTAAACACAAAAATCTTTCACTTTTCCCACTGGCTTACATCTCCACAAAATACATGTATTGACATTTCAGCACATGTTATAGAGAGGCATGCTTCTTACCACATAAAATGTTGATCCCAAATAAACAGCTTGAGATTTCATCTTGAATAGTTGGGCTTTACCCGCATTTTAAACAAAAATCCTTGTCCTTTTATAAACTGCTTGAGTAGGAGAACATGCAGAGCTTTTGCTGAAGGAAATGCATTAGTCCTTTTAAGTTTGATAAAAGGGTCTTTTATGCTGTACTGTATAGTTTCCTGCTATGGGACCACATTTGTGTAGAATCTCCGTTTTTGTGGAAAGACAGATGTACTCCTAGTGACTTGAAGGAAAGACTGATATAAGGGGAAACAATACACACCTGAACTTAGAACAAAATTCAGGGGAGATTTATTACATTAATTAGAGTGAATGGACATGGTCTTTGCTTTTTCATTGTATTCTCAGGAGCTTTAAGTCATCACCCTGTCTTTGAGGCTGGCATTGTGGCAAGTCCAAAATTGATCTCTCATGCAAAGTCCTGCCATCCTCTCCCTTTCCCTTGTTCGCTGCTGGAACCGCTACAGATTTAAGTTCAGTGTCTGAGAATGACAGTGTAAGGAGTTTCAATAATCTACTGCCAAGCAAGCAAAACCAATGCCTACTTCTTTTGTTTCGAACTCCAACTGTCCTGTATTTGTTTTGCCACCTCTGATATTTTATTATTATGACCAGACTAGTGCTGGTTATTTCTGGGCAGTATGACATTCAATGTTAGTGACTTAGTGTATCTCACACATCAGTAGTGGCTAGTGTCAAGCCATTTAGACTACTACTGCTCATTGATTGGGTTTTATTAGTTTTTTTACTTCTCTGTCTCTTTATTTAGAACATTTCTCTTTTACCAACCCAGTGGAGTAAAATATCCCTATCTTCCCTTTGAACAAGGCATTATGTGTAGAACAGCTACAGTAAAACACAGTATGTAACTTCTAGGAATAATTCTCCCTGGCAACCCTTGTACTGTATCCAAACTCAGTCCAATTAAGCCTAGTTCCAAAAAACAATGTAAGCAAAACTTTTATGGGTGAGTTCAGATTTTATGATATGAATTAATCTAGCATAAACAACAAACTCATTAGTGTAGCACAACCATGAGATCAACAAATGAGATCCTACTTCTACTGTTCTTTTGCTTCTGTGTCGTAGAGCAGTGGGAATGCATAAAAACGCTCAGCAAAAGGTCAGACAGATGAAATGTTGGGAAACAATCCTAGCCACAAGGTCCACTCTAGCAAACACAATCTAAACCTAAGCAGATGTTTGTATCTTGTAAAAAGCTAGTGCAGCCTCTTTTCCATCCTCCTTTTGGTAAATGAGAGCCTTGAAAAAAATGTGCCTGTGTGTCTTACTGCTTTCATGATATTGATTATGGGCTGATACGGTTTTGTGCAACCTCATAAACCAAGCACTACCCAACTTTGTTAATTTTTCTACTACTTAAGGTAATACAAGTTTTCAAAATCTATTCACAGCTGCATCATGACCTAGGGAATCATCTCTGAAGGATTTGCTTTGAAACACATCATGTTTCAAAGCATGGAACACACATGTGTGTTCCTGTGGCATGTTTAGAGCAAAATCTCAGAATAGCACACACAGAGGTGCAGTCACATACATATGGAATTAGCACCTATGACTCAGGATGGGCAAAACAAGACCAGGTTTGGCAGATCCTCTGGACTGAAGCTTAGTTCAGAGCTGAAGATAAAGTCAGTACTTTAGCATGAGTCTGTTATTTTTGACAGTGACAAACCTTTAAGGATTTAAATGCATCATGGCATTCTATTAGGATACCCAGTGAAAGCGTTGATGACAAAAAATATACTCCTAAGAAAATGAGCAAAAGTCAGTTCAGAAACTGTTCCAAACAAACATAGAACATAGAATTGGCTGGGTTGGAAGGGACCTCAGAGATCATCAAGTCCAGCCCTTGAACCACCGTTGCGGTTGCTAGACCATGGCACTGAGTGCCACATCCAGTCTCTTTTTAAATATCTCCAGGGACAGAGAATCCACTACTTCCCTGGGCAGCCCATTCCAATGTCTGATCACCCTCTCCGTAAAGAAATTCTTTCTAATATCCAACCTAAACTTCCCCTGGCACAATTTAAGACCATGTCTTGTTGAAAGTCTTCTGGGAAAAGAGACCGACCCCCACCCGGTTACAACCTCCTTTCAGGGAGTTGTAGAGAGCAATGAGGTCTCCCCTGAGCCGCCTCTTCTTCAGGCTGTTGTGTACAAAACAGTGTCCTGACCCAGAAGACTATAGCATATGTAAATTATAGTTATGTTGACATTAACTGTCTTCTGATATATCTTTGCTAGGACACCATGGCCACAATTTTTTTAGTTATAGATCACTTGCTATATTATAGATAACAATTATCTAATTTAGACAATCTCTCTAGACAGTTAAATGGCTCCGTGACATTATTTATACAAAAAGGAGAGCTGCAGCTTCATTAGAAACCAAACAAAAAACAAGACACCCTTATTCTTACATTGGCTAGGGGGATGGCTGGTACAGTAATGAAACCAAAAAAAATTGAGCATCAAAAATCATTTGTGATGGCCATTTTGGAAACAGTTGGTTGCTCTGGATACTCCAGAAAACTCAACAGCCTACCAACTACTATACGTGTTTTTGAATCTGTTCATTCTGGTTAAGTCTATGAAAATATTTCCAGGCAATACAGAAGAATTCATTATTTTTTTTTTTAATGTAGATGTTAATGAATTAACATGAGCTGTTTCCTGTTGGGAAATATATAGTAGTATGTAAAAATAAAAAGAGTATTTAAGTGTTTTAGGAAGGCAGGAGAAGCATTAATGACAAGCAGTATTACAGTCTATGTTGACAGTGTCCAAGATTTTACAGTTTTAAAAACCTGGCAAGTGGGTCTTGCAACATCTGCATTTCAGGTGTCTTCAGATATCCTCAGATTGTATGTGAGTATATGAAAGATAATACATTTGTAGAATGAACTTGCATGGAAATATATCTGAGGAGTCTTGTAATGCATCAGAAACAAATGAGCCAGGAGTATTCATAGAGACTATTTTGCAAACACCTCTAGGTCATCAGAACTCCATGAGATCCACCTGACATGGACATGACCTTTTACCTTTATGAGAAACGTCCTTTCTCCATAAATGTTAATCATGCTGACATATTTTTGGAGTGTTAAATTCAGCCCTCCTTAACATCATGAATAAATTTAGTCCTTGAAGGTGATACTAACAGACTGCTGGCCTTATCAGTTAGATTGCAATGTTATAGCTAGAGCTAGTTTAAACATTTCCCCTTTATGTGTTTTCAGTCAAAAATGTGACTTTGGTAAAATAAAATTTAAAAATATGCACGTAAAAGTCCATTTTGTCAAAATGTGATCCACGAGAGAAGCTGAATGAATTTCAAAAGCAATAAGCTAGCAGGGTATTTAAAGGGGTTTTTTTATTATTAAAACCTTGAGGGATATATGTTTTTGCACCATTCATTAAACTATGGGTGCAATTTATTTAATAGGCACACATTTACTGGGCAACTTACACCACCAGAAAAGGATTTCAAGCCTCAGCCAAGTGGAAAATATATCCCAAGGTATCTATGTTGCCTAGTAAAACTAGGAGATTTAAACAGTCAAGTTACAGTGATAGCACCTACAACTAATATAAAACTTTGCAGTTCTAAAATGATGCAAACAACCCTCACAAGCCCACAAACCTTTAAATAGCCATTTCCAAGCTGGCAGATCTAAATTACAGGAAAGCAAAGTAATCACTTAAGGAATTCTTTTCAAATTAAAGCAGTTCCTTATTGTTGCTTTGTGTTCTGGAGCTTCACAAACAATAATACAGTCTCAGAAGCCATTTTCTCATTTCCTTTTGTATCAGCTACTTTTTCTGTGAAGGTAAAGACCGTGCCAATAATGAAAAGAAATTCTTGGTAAGTAACACCAAGCATAAGCAAGAACCACAATTTTTAAGAAATATGTAATATGTGTATCTTATTTTTATGTAAAATAGGAAGAGAAGTTCTTACATCGCTTCTGTCCCACTGTAAGCAAGCAAATGACACCTTTGCTAGGTTTGTACTTGTGTAGAAACTTAGTTCAAGGTTAGTACACCAAGTGAGATAATAGGTAGGCTTACAAAGAGCCCAGGGTTTGTGCTGCCTCTTCACAAAGGATGACATACAGAGAGCCTCTTCAAAATGGAAAGAGAGGAGTCCAGTCCCCTGAGTGAAAATATCCCTTCAGATGCCTATTCAACCTGGTATTTGTGGCAATTTTAAAAATAAAACCAAACTCTGATACTTAACTGCAAGAAAATAAATGCTTACAAACACAGTGATTCATAATATGAATTACAAGTTTGTAGAACAGCATAACACAGCATGAAAATAGATTGTAGAGTGAGTGAGAAATACAAGTCTCACAAACTTAAGAACTGTTCAGATGTTTGTCTGGTGAACAGGTTGAGCCCTGGCATGAAGGGCATCATGACAGCTGCTTGTGGCTGAGAGTAGAAGCCATCCCCATACAAAGTGTCAGTGCTTCTTGGGGCCCACCAGTGACATTTCCTTGGCTAAGCCAATTGTCAGACTTAGTGCTGAAATACTGCTGCTACACCTGCACTACTACAGACCTCCTGGTGACATCTGCCGGGCCAGAAATTCATTCCTGATATAAAGGAATTAAAATATTACTCAAGTACTACACAAATGTTTGAGTATTCAATACTTTTGTTTGTTTTGGGTATTTTTTCGGTTGGTTGGTTTGTTGGTGTTTTTGTTGTTAAGTTTTTTTATTATTATTTTTATTTATGTGCAGAACAGGTGGTATTCAGCTTACCTGTGTACTCTTCTACTGAGGTGTCAGAGCCTCCCTGCAAAGATACAGGTCACTGAAAATAAAGATGCCAATATGGTTGTGGTGTTGCATGGCAGGACTGACTGAACTGCAGCAGTATTACTTTTCAGAGGTTCAGGTCAATTCTCTTAGATACTACCAGAGCCAACATCCACTTGGACCTGTGGAAACAAAGACCCTCCAGAAAAGGCTCAGATCTGTAGTACTCAAATACCATTTGTGGCCTTTGATCCCTGCTTCCTGCACTCAAATGGCAAATGGCCAGGCAGTGGCTGTAGTGAAAGGGTAGTACCTGGGTATCAGTCCTGTTGAAAGACCTATTTCCAGTTCTTTCTTTCCAGAGATGCTCCCTGAGCTAAGGTCATAGCATACTAGATCAACAGAAAACTTGTCCTCAACATTTAATTTTAAAATAAGGTTAAAATTAGGAAGTTAGAAAACAAGTGTATCTACACAGGTATTTATCAGGGTTCTGTTAAAGAATCCACACTCTTTTCTCCTTAAATCCTGAAATTTTCTCTCTGTTTTCTCTATTTGTTACAACACTAGCAAAATCTGAATCTTCTTGCAGGTAATTTTCAAGTAATCCAAAACGGAAGTCAGAGGTGAAGGGTATAGCCAAGGTCTTCACTGAACACAGGAGTGTTCTGGGCATTGTAGCATGTGGAAAAATCTGATCTGTGCAGCCATTAACTGTCTGGCCCAGCTGTATGAGTAGCTGAAATAAAACTGCTTATCTCAAATATTAAACAGAAATCAGCTGTTGTCCTGAAACACTTTCTGCCAAGGTTAAAATTACTGGAATAATAAGCAGGAAGTGAAGATAAAGTATTGTGTTAGCTAATGTATCCCAAGAATATTTATGGGTCTCTGAAATCAGTAACTTTCAGGAGCCAGAACTTCTCATGGTTCAAAGCAAATGAGCTGGGCTGGAATGTCTATGTGCAAATGATTAGAGATGCACTAATAATAAGGATCCAGTAGTTTCTTAAAAAAAAAAAAAGAAATGCATATATAGTGTTTAATGTTGTAATTCACTGACACCTAGCTTAACTTGATCTTTAAAGTACCATATAAAAAGCTGGGCATATGGCATAACTTGGTAACTTTCTCTGACCTAATGTTTCAGAAACCAGGTGTTAATTCTTGTACTATGAAAAGGACAAAGTGTCCTGGGAGCTGTATTATTCTTAAGCATAGTGTGTGGCTGGACATCTATCCAGTTTCCTTGCATCAGCTGGTAACAGGAATATCGTGATGACTCTCCATTTCACTTTTCTCTTTTGCGTTCCTGTCTGAGCTCAAAAGATTTTTTTGTCATAAAGCTCATATTGCAGAAAGATGAAAACCAGAGAAGTAGTAGGGGACGTGTTTTACAACATGGCCTTCAGCTCTTTATTTTTAAAAGGATAATTCCTGCAATTTGTGTTGGGTTGAGTTAGAAGTATGTTTTAATTCTGCCCTTGAGATGTGGTGCAAGTACTAATGATAGCAAATACTAATCTGTGGGAAACATTTCACTGAAATGAGAGACTGACAATTTATTAAAACTAATTTCTAAAGTCATATCCAAATCTCTTCCCATTCATTTGACAAAATATGTAGTAGTTTAAGATAAGTACCAGTACAAAAACTCTTTAGCATTATTGCTCCTTTTGCTAGGGGGACACCATTATAAAACAAATGGGATTTTAAAGGTGTGAATTACAAAGAGTACAGTAGTATTGGTGGATTAGTATAAAAAGAAGTGTTTTTCCTGGTTGACAAATTACAGTTCTGCCAAAGATTAACAGCTGAGGGACAGTTTATTAATAATGCCAACTAATTGCATGAGCTGCTCTTTCTCAAGTAACTTCCTAATGTGATATAAGTTTTAGTAACGGGGCTCAAGGCAGAGTTCTCTGTTCATCTTGAGTTTAACATATCTGTACTATGGATGTTTCTGTAGGTATATAGCATGTTTATCTTTGAGCTAGGATCCCCATAACTGAACTAAGCAGCAACACAGAGAGCAGGACAGGTAAACTGTTCAAATACACACCTAAATCCTCACACAGGTTTCACAACACACACCAAATTATCTGCTGCTACTGCTAAACTGTGATTGACCCCCTAGAGTGCAAAGCTGTCATCTCAAGTATGTACATATTATGATACAATACATTTCACACTACATTATGATGCAGGAATGACTGTCAAACATTAGAGAAACTATATGCTTGAAAGATTTTTTTCAGTGGAGATCAGGTGCTTGAAAGAAATCTGTTTAATTGCTTCCAGTAGTTAAAAATCTGTCGTCAGTTTGGAGAGGACAAAAGTATGCTTCTGAGAGAATATAGTTCTCCATATGACACCAGGAAAACCATTTTAAACCTTTTTGATAAAGACACTTGCACAAATCCATGCAGGTGATAGTAGCAGTGATGATAAACTGGCATGAGAATTGTTGCTCTTATATATAGTAACATACTGTATTTTTATGTATTTGGGGATACAATTTGACATGATCCATTTGGCCATCTTCATTAACAACCTAGTATGTCAATGGAAAAATGAAACACTGAAAATGTGTAATAAAAGATAAAACAGTAGGTGACTTCTGATAAGCATATTATAGCTCATCCATCTTGGGCAAACCTGAGTTTATGAACTTTTTTTCTTCAGCAGCAGAGGCATAAGTGCTCTGACTAATAATAACAGAACTTGGGTTCAGTTGCTTGCTCCACAGAAGATGTATAATTCAAAATTATCTGATCCAATGGACCTGCATCACAATTAATTTATTTTCAAAACTACTTTTTGAAAAGCCACATCCTGAACCTGAACATTATCGTCTTCAGCCACAAATCTCCATTTCAGAACCTTCCAGCTGAACAGCACAGGATCATCAGTATAATTATTGTATATATATTTTTACTGGCACTCCACAGGCTTTATTTCAGCAAGTGGATTTAAGCTAAGTGTATACTGTTAAGGTTATTGCCTATTTTGGTAACTGAGAAGTGTGTAGTCCTTCTCAAATAAGAACAAAAGGACAATCTCTTTGGTGCTTTGTCCTTCTGAAGGGATACCTATACCCACACACATTTTTTTTAAGTGGATATTCTTGCTGGAGATATAATTAACATGTCACTGAACTCTCCTTGGTGTGTCCCTTGAACTTACAATGCATTGCATGAGATAAACTTAGAATGTCACCTGAATGATTGTGAGGGTGTATTGTGTGACATTTTAAATTGAGAAGGCTGGATATGCATGGCTGATTATTTTTGTTTTCCTTTGGAAGAAGAAACAAAAATCGATTTACAAGCAGCAAATATTTTCCTTTATAGTGAGGACACCTCTGGCCTTAATTTGGGCAGCTGGCCAGACAGCAGCTACTAGATGAGATTTATAGTTGCACTTTAATTTCCTTGAGTAGCATGCACACAGATTTTCCTGTATGAGCACAGATTCTGTTCCAGTGGGGAGCTATGGTGTAGTTAATTGGGCATGGCATTTGGAGGCAGGAGAGATGGGCTTAGTTCTGATTCTGAGATTGTCACTTCTGGAAAGGTGCTTTGAGTGTCTGAAACAGGGACAGTAATCTCAATATGCTTTACCTTTAAATGAGCAATTAAAAGGTATTAACATCAAATAACTGTGGCCAGTAATTTCAATGTAGATGTATCATTCCCTGAACATAACTAATTATTATCCCAGTGTTGGACTCTGCCTCCTCTTTTTAACTTTCATTGGCTTTGCAGTTTTCCAGCTGTATTAGGAGGTTCTAACTCATCTTCCATTAAACTCATTTTGAAGTAGACCTGTAGAGTAAAACCTTGTAACAGTTTGAAGACATTCTGGTCTTGGCTGTGATTTGGACAGCTGGGCAGGTGCATTTTCCTCTAGGGCAGGTCAGAGCATAGGATTAGGGCCATAGTTTGTACTGTCTGTGCAGTGCATTGGAAAATGATGCTACCTCAAACAATATACAGTTGTGGTATGAAAGAGGCTCTGTAGGGGTTTTATTGTCTGCTTAACTGCAGAGATTAATGTGTTCAAATACTGCTAGTCTTTTTATGGCTAGATGAAAAAAAAAAAAAAAAAAAAAGCATTGTTAGAATAGAAATAAATATTCAGTGGGAATTTGACTTAGAAGAGAAAATTTAATTAGTTAACAATTTTGATGCCAGAATAAAGGACAAAATGTAAACTGAAGATAGGAGAAAAATTCCATGCCCCCTGTGGGTTATGTTTTTAAGACGATTTTGTTTTTTTAAATCCTATTTCATTTTCCTCTGTCTCTTATGTACAAGATTTTGCTATAGGTCAAAGCCAGTGAATAGTGCTTACAGCATGAGAAACAAGAAAATCAAAGACATAATCATTATTATACCCTTTTAGTGGCATTTCTCATTTGGCTGCTTGCTCTGCTTGCATTCACCATTGTTGTGAGCTTAGTCTGTTTTGGAAAGGATTCATTTGCTTCTTCATTTTTTCTTGTGTCCTTTAAACACACTGGATTTCATTACAGTGAAAAAATATTATGTTGACCACACTATGTACACTATTTTTGTAAGAAACCGTAATTTCAACAAATACTATGTATGTTTTTTTTATCCCTTGCTTTGCTGTAAACCAAGAGCATCTCAGATATCATCTTTCCAATGCCCACATTAACACAGCTGTTATAAAGGCTCCCTTGGTCACAAAATACACTTTGCAGAGATTTAGCATCTCCTTGCACAATTGAAACCTTCCCTGAACTGAGCACTGCAAAAAGTTTCTATTTACAATATATTTTGTTGACTTAAAATCTAACTTGCCAGGAAATGGAATCCAGTATTTCCATTGTAATTTTTATGTTTTTTCTAAGCTCAAATGCCTCACTGAAAATAAAGTGAAACTGGAATAAATGGCTTTGTCAACTCCACAATTCTTAAGTAAGTTTAATGTGCACTACTACCATTGGTATTCAATATCTCTAGATATTTTACCTTGAATAATCACTGATGGACATTGATTTTGTCTTTGCTCTTCACAGCACAGCAAAATTAATGTGAAAGTCAGAGTTAAATGAGTCCCAATGGTGTCCTCCACTCTGCTGAGAGTACTGAAGAACTGGCAACCAGCTCAAAGCTACACTATCTTGTATTGCAACAATTAAAGGATATGAATAGTCCTCACAAGGGGGATTCAGATTACCTTTGTATCAACTTTAGAGGTTAGACTCCTGAAGCAGACAATTAGGTTAATGTGTAGTACTTTATGAACTGATTAATTCTCTTCTTTGAATTCAGTTAAAAATTTTAGTTCTCTTGTCTTCTAAAAATTATTCTGAGTCACTTGAAGAGTGCTAACAGTTGAAATTTAAAGTGTTATAGTCAGCAAATATTGTGTACTAAGTAGTCTGTTTTTAACAAACAAAAAATACTTTCTATTAAATAGTCTGGCATTGTCAAAGCAATACTTTCTCCTTCTAGAATGTGTTTTCAAGCCACATTTAGGTCATAATCACATCATACAGTACAAAATCCATGAGGCCAAGGTTAGACATGTGAATATGGGAGCCAGATACATTATGAAAAATAAGCACGTAACTAAGGAAAGCATCTGGCAAACAGCTTTGAAGTCAAAGTCGTGGATATATATGTGTACACTATGGGACAAATTTCTGCTTTGCTTCTCTGCTCTAGTGGTGGATGAATTGGAGTTCCATCAGCTGCAAGAGGTTTCCTGAGAACAGATCAAAATGCCACAGGGGAACCAGAGAGCAGCAATCCTTGTAGCACTCCTTACAGCTGCTTTGTAAAGAGCATGTACTGTCAGATGCTAATTAATATTAAGGGATAGGTACAGAGGGTTGTGAGTGTGCAAAGCAGCCATTCTGCTTCATGTCTACTCAGATACTCTAGGGAGTGATGGAAAGAGTAGGCAAGGCTGCTTGGGACTGATTCTCAGTATTGCCAGCTACAACAGGTCAAAAATTATACATCAGCTCCACAGAGATTGTGCAATTTAGAAAGAAGAAAGACAGCTTGTGTTTAGATTTTCAGACTTCTCTCTACTTCCTTAGTGAATAAAAATATGTGGTAATTTCAACTCAAACAGTTGATTTTTAGGACACACAGAAGTGCATACAAAATTGCATTTTAGAATGAGCCAAGCTTCCTGACTTCACAGTCAATGCAGTGAAACCCACACTGGGAAGAGAAGTTACTTGGACCTAGGAAGAAAATCATAGAAATGCAAAAAAAGGGAGGTAGGAGAGAAATGTCCATAGGGTTTGGTACTGCAGCTCTTGCCCTAGGTAGTCTCTAATTCTACTTTTCCTGGCTTCATGGTGTTAAGGGATTTTCTCTGCTACTATCAAAGGACCAGTCCTTCCACAAAAGCAGTGTCTCAGGATGGAACGAGGATTCTTGCAAGGACTTTCATCCAGCACAGGAGGCAGCCTTGGTTCTGAGAGGGAAAGCTCTTTTGCAGGAAAAATTCAATTCAATGAAAGAATCCAGAGACATTTTCAGGTTCAGAAACATTTTTGTAGCCTAGTCCTAAACTGATTAGAGCATTTAAGTGTGAGATGACCAAGACATGCCACTGCAGAAAGCATCCTGCCTGCAGGAAGCACAGTGCACAATGAATATGAATGCATGGAATATAAACTCTGTTTTTAACTTCAGTTTTTTCTTGACCACCTACTGCTTTGGAAGATGGGAGGCAATGTGGGGTTTTGTTTTGGGTTTTTTTTTCAGGGTTTTTTTTTACTTTTCAAACTTCTCTACAAGATTGGAAAGTTAGTGATATGTGCAAAGAACATTTTTTCAATTAGCAATGTCCATTAGCTGAATGAGTATGAAGGGCTGATATTTTTCCCCCTGAATTAACAGGTACACATATGGAATTCAGACTATAAATCATTACTTAATAATTCACTAGAAAACAAATATGATATAAAATATAATTAGAGATTTGTACCGCTTGCCTTCACCTTAATTATGAATGAAGGATATTTGGCATTGTCTATAGGACTGTTAAATTTTGTTATATTGAGATGGGTCTGGAAAAGGAAGATACAGCAAACTAATTTTATGAAAGAATATAGCTTCTGGCAGAGTGGATCTTGTACATCATTGCAGGAGAGGTATCCAACAGTTATGATCTTAAAATCTAAATGCAATGTGCTGGAACGAGAATGGTGAACAGGTTTGTTTTGCTATTTCAGTAATGACCTGTTGCCTGGCTCACAGAAACACATATGCCAGCCAATTTCATTGGAACAAAATTAGTATTATATCTCTGTGCTGTAATAATAGTTAACTTTGGCTGAGCAGAAACAGTTGGATATACTTTCCTGCTCTAGGATTTGCTGCAGATACCTGGAGTTGTAGTCTATACTAATCACATAACTTGACAATGTATTTGAATTTTCCGCTATAACATAAATAACTGCAGATTGAAACACAGCTTTTTTCCTTCCCTAGGCTTTGCTGACTTTAAAACGGGGGTCAAACTTTCAGTCCTGATCTGTTCCCTTTGCTGCTATTAAGTAAGAATTCCCCATGCCTAGCCGAGGCTGTATATGAAGACATTGGAGCTGTCTCTGTACCACGCTTTTTCTTTTGGTGATCACATCTTTTCCCACCTTAGGAGATATATGGGACACATGGTAACAAGCCCAACCAGCATGTTGTACCTCAACATGGCCCTGATAGTGGAAGGACTTCACTGATGACTTGTTGCCTAAAGAAATTAGAGTAGTCTTCGAATGTCCTTCTCTTGCAAAACACATAGCAACCCTTCCTGCTCCAAGGATGAGGGCCTATAAAGAACAGAGGTGTCAGAAGGCTGGCTGGGGGTAGTAAGATCACCAAGTGTGTTGGTCTTGTTTATACAAACCAATGTGAATGTGCCATTTTAATCCCTAATTCAACACTATGTGTTATCCTGGATGGACAGAAAAAAAAGATCTCACTTGCAGTCATCTCTACACTTCCTGTAAATTGTAGATGTGAGATGCAAGAAAAAGCTCTTTCTGCACTAGGTCTATGTTGAGTGATAGATTGCCTGCTTTAGTTTAGTTTGGGACACTTAGTACTCAGAGGGCTACTCCTTTAGCTCTGTGGTCATGCTCCTCCAAACGCACAGTTCCTGACAAACATAAACTTCTAAAAAGTGCCAATCTTTTCAGATACTGCCTTCCTCAGTAAAGAGATGGAATGCTGAAGTGAGCCTAGTAAATGGGGAAACACTGGCAGATGGAAAGATCTGGGGTATAATACTGTCTTTCCCTCTTGCTGCATCAGAAATAGGCCACTGAACTCTGATTTATCAGCAGTTTTCCTAAGAACTTTGGTTCTGACTCAAACAGACCTAATTAGAGTGTATCAGCCTGGAACAAAGACAGGCCAGGCCATCAGATGAAGAAGAGCCTTTCTGTTGGCTGAAGATTCAGAATTTTTTTCTGATGATTTTGATGCTAGGAAGGCAGTATGATCCCCAGCATGAAGCAGTGCCAATTGCTACTTTACCTGTACCCTCCAGAAGGGATGAATGGTGGTGTTAGGCACAGGTGCTATAAAAAACATTATTTCTGTCAGACTTTGATTAATTTAATTTTTACTGGTTTTCATTTAGCTATTTATTGCTTAGATTCTGATGTCTTCATGGAGATGGCTCAGTCAGAACTGGATAAATAAAAAAACAACCAAACAAGAAATATGAGTGGCCTGCCAAAGGCAGGCATCTGCTGTCAGAGTATCCCTTGATGGTTCTATGAAGATTTCAAGCAAGAGTAGTGGCAGGACTGAGCCATGGCAGTTCTGCTTGTCAGGTTAGATAGTGTGCTTAAGAGTGATAGAATTGATAGACAGTCTGCTAATCACACCACTGAATCTCATAACAGCAGCAGTGAACAGTCCCTAGGTCTTGCTATTAATTGAAAAACATAGCTTCCTAGATTCCTGATTACATCTCCCACCCAAAATACAAGTACATATGCTATTCTTGTGGGAAAGTAAGTTAAAAGCCCTACCTTCATTAAAAGAGGTGGAAATAAGTTGAAAAAATTGAGACACAATTGTCTGCTAGGGCAGACAATAATTTTTTGACAAGTAACAGACTCTAAAGCTCCAGCTTGGTTTTCATTGCAGCTATAAACATAATACAAAGATTTTGTTGAATCTGGTGGCTTGCAAGTATATATTACACAGGAATAGCAGAATGCTGCAAGAAACTCATGTCCTGATGGGCTCCCAGTACATTTTGAGGGTAATAGGTCTCAATTTATGCAAGATGCTTAAACATTTCTTGTAATTGTAAGCATGCTAGCAGTCCCACCAATTTCAGCTGGTGATTACCATTAAACACATGTGTAAATATCTTGCAAAACTGATTACAAGAGAGTTATGTTGAGTTTAAAAAGCTCAGTTATGATTTCAGGCTTCATTGTTCTTTCCCAAATCCAACTACTTTTTTAATAATTTTGAAGAGACCTAGGTGTACACAGGCTTTTTGAGGTGTAGATTGAATGTATCGTCTTGCTGCTTCCATTTGCTACCACTAGTTTCCACAAGATATTGATGCTTCATAAAATTTCTTAAGAATCTTTTTCTTGTGTTTCTCCTGTGTTACATTTCAGGTCTTCATCTTTTTACCTTCTGAGATTAAATGAGTTTTGTGTCTATGGTGGTTAGGTTTTTTTAACTTATTTTTAGTTCTGACCTTTTGGCACAGATTGCACAAAATAAAGGCCTTGAGCATTTGCATGTCTGTAGTTAGCATGTATTTACTACAGTTGTGTGTGTGTTTGGCTGCATCTCACTTGTCAGTAAAAATGAGTCCAGGAGTTAGTGTAAAGGTGTATGTGAATTTGAGGGTCAGACTGAAAACCTTGCTGCTCAAATCAAACACTCAAAGTCTTGTCTTTTTCTGGCTTTTTGTCATGATGACTTAAGGAACTCCTTAAAGTCATCCATATATTTCTCCTTTTTTAATTTGTCAGAAGAACTTACCAGGAGGCTCTAACAGAGTCAGCAGCTTTCAGGAGATAACATCTTGATTTCTATGAAGTGTAGCATTGCAAAGCAAGAAATTCACATGTGTCTTGACTGTGTGTACATATGCTGGTCATGTACCCACTCTGGAGCTTTTTTGTGGCTTCAGCTAGGGAAGATAACCCCAGACAGCATCAGCTCTTCCAGCTAAATCCTCTCCTCTGTGATCTCCAGTGCTCCTGCCAGGCATTAGAACAGATCATTTACCATGTGGATTTGTTGTGGATTCCCTTGATCCAGTCCTTTCTTTTCCTTTCCTTCTGTGTGTGGCCCTGCAGTTTGCAGACAAGGCCTCTGAACAAAACACAGGGTGAAAAGTAAGAGCAAAGAAGGCAGTAGAGCACAGGCAAAAGTATATTGGAGAAAATAAGGCTTATTATTAGGAGTTCACATGTCTAAAACCTTATTTCCTAGAACAGAGCAGATACCTATTAAAAGTTTTCTATTAGACTACTGGTGTCAGTTTTGCCTGGAATGTGACCTCGGGGATTGAAGTGCATCCCACTAGCAAGGCATTGTGGGCTCAATTCAAGTATAAAATAATCAAGGTGAGAAATATACCCCACACCACAACCTTACTGTAATTAGAGAAATATTTAACATTCTTTTCAAAGTTTCTTCCAAAGTAGGTGATCTACCTAGCAACCCCAGCAGCGGTGGCTTTTTATGTGCTCTATGGGTCTCCCCCTGCTTCTCCCTAGGCAGGAGTGGATACTTTGTGCTTTTAGTTGGCTGCAAGGAGAGCTGTGATAGCTTAGAAGCCAGACTATATAGGCCTGATTATATAGCTTCTCTTTATCTTGTTGGATGAGCTCCTATTTTCACTAAGGGCTGTGCTGGTGCTGTGATTATGTATCCTGTTTATCACCTATACACACATTTACCTAGCTTTGGATATAGGTCTCAGAATCTGTGTTAAATGCAGCAATCAATGCTTCAAGGGTATTTCAGTGTATAGAGCTTCCCTTGGAGGAGGTTATGTGCTCACTAGTAGGGTTAAGGTGCTCTCTCGTGCCACCTGTGCTCACAGTAATGAGCCAGATTGCAACTCCCTCACTGGTACTGGTGAACACTTATTTGCATGAGTAATTCTGTTGTCTAGGGGTCCTAACTGTAGCAACACAACATCTTTAAGTCTGACAACTACCACCTGTAGGCATCCTCTGTGGCTTCACAGATCCATGTCCTTTTTGCATCCTCACCCTGCCCCAGAGTATTTCAGTACATCTACTTTATTAATATTGCTTTCATATAGATGATCCTGGGCTGACTTATCATCAAGGGCTCTTTTCAGTGTGCCTGTTTGTCTAGGGAAACTGCTATAGTAGTCTTAGGTACAGGCACCCCAGCCTTACAGCTTCTACTTCTCTTCACTACCCCTTTCTTGAATGTATCCTATTTATCTCCTTCTCTTGCATGACAGCCATATTCTATCTTTACCTGTGCTGCCAGTGTGGTTCTCAATATATCAGTTTATCAAATAATGCAGGTAAAAAAAAATCACACCTAAAATTAACGTGTTCTGGAGAAGGCCAAGTTTGGTTTTGTTCAGCATTCTCTGTAAACCATTTCCCCCTGATTTTTCTTTATTTTATCTTGTGCTGCTGCTGCTTTTTTCTTCTTCTCTGAGGCTCCTTTTTCCCCTTTTTACTTCTTTTCCTCTGTCCTTTGATATTATATTTCACATCATATGGTCCTCACAGTTTCTGACATAAAATAATAAAGTGAGACGTTAGTCAGCATGGCAGACACCCTTCGACTTCTCTTTCAGGAAGCTAATTCCCTCTGTTCCTGACAGTGGCCTGCAGAAGCAGCTGGAGTGTATGTGCTTAACAGGCAGAGCATATGCTCATATATGTAATAAGCAGAATTCTTTTGATATTTCCCCTAGCTCTGTGCTGTGCATTTGCAACAAGTAACAGAGGGAGCCTGGGCAGACCCATTCTATATGGTTTGGAGTGCTGAAACACAAAAGAAGTAGCTATCAGATTTGCCATCAGTAAGAAAAGGCTGACAAGAAGACTAGGACAGAAAACGGTCTCGGGAATTATTTTTCCATTTCTGCTTTGCTATAAAGGGTGCACAGTTACTGCCTAGTCTTAGCTTATGATCTCTTGCCAGTACCAGCTGATATTCTGAAATGGAGGATAAGAGATGCTGACAGCTGTGCCCTGTATGGAAACTGCCAAACCGCAGCATAATCTTGTCAGGCTGCCATGTGGCTTGAGGCCAAGCAAGATATCAATGACACATATAATGAGATACTAAAAGAACTAGCATGCATCATAGATGCTAAGGAGAACTGGCAGAGCATAGGGATGGCCTTATGTTCCTAAACACAGTATAGTGTAGTACTAGAAAACTAAATCTTTATTGTAACTATGGTTCTGAACCTGAAAGGGAAAAAAAGCATGAAATGTAATACCCCAGGTAAAATGGACGAAACAGTGATTTACACCAGAGTGATCATGCTGCAGTGACACCTGACCATGGTTTGCGGGTAGGGAAAACTGGCAGTAGAATAAAAAGGTGCCGAGAGAAGCAAGAAAAAGGTACAGAGCAATGGCAAAACAATGGACTCAGACTTGGGAGTTAAAGAAAGAAGGGGGAGGCAAGAATGGTGCTACAACAGATCCAGCCACCTAACTTAAACAACCAGTGCCACAAGAAAAAAATGGAACAGGAGTTTGGCCCATTAGGAAGAATTAAAATCTTGCAAATGCGACCATGTCCTGGAAGATGTTATTATTTATCTGCTAGATAAAGAATGTATTGAACTCTTGACAAATGGTCAGAAGGGGAATATGAGAAAGTGCTTGGGAAGTGAAAATATACTTGAAAGTGTGATGTTGTTCTTTTAAAAAAGAAAGGTTGCACTTTTCTGTTTATATTCAATCTAGACTGGGTCAAGAGCATTTGCAGTCTTGTAATCCTGTCCTGTGGGCAGAAGCATGCTTAGTTGCTATTGCCTTTCCCTTATAGTCAGAGTCTTTCAGTCTCATCCTGAAATGTCTTTTGATATGGCATATGTCAGTATGTCAGTATTCTGAGACAACATGCTTAATTTAATACCTTTGCTCTTTAGTCTTTACTGTTAGGACTCTCTAGCAGTACGCTTCCCTGGAGTGCTTTAATTCCTTACTGTCTCTGCCTAGTTCCAAAAATTTATCTCTGAAACTTTACCATCTCCTGAGATGTGTAAGGATTGTACGTGTACTGCCAGTGTTGTAACCCCCATGGTATAAGAGACTGAATTGGCTGTAGTACAACTCCTTCTAGCAGAGGGGAAAAAAACCCAGACTGTCTATAGTCTCATTGGCAGTGGACCAGAAGCTTTGGCAATGCTACTCAATCTACTGGGAAATTCTTACGAAGGGAGCACTCATCCATTAGCACTGAGTTTGTTTGAACTGGAAAGAGGATTGTCAATGCCATGGATTTCCTTATGTTTTCAGCAGCCCATCAGAATATATTTCTCATAGCCACCTTGCCAGAAAACCCTCCAAAAATCCAAGTCTAGTTTCTTGTAATGCTTGTTATCATCTACCTGCTTTAGAAGATCCACACTGCATCTGGTAGGAGGAAGCAGGTGCAGAGAGCATGCTAGGTTTTCTGTTTGGTACAGAACCAAGCTGTGAGCAGATCGAGAATTTTACTCCCAAATAGTTTATTGCCAAAACAGACACCTCTTTTTTTGATCATCCACAGGCTCCTTTGTTTATAATGCTGCTTTGCTGGGCATGACTCAGTTCAGGTTATGCATTTTATTTATTGGTAAGCATTCCCATCACAAGTTCCATGTATCTTGTCTTCTGTCTTGGGCTAGGTACCTTAGGTAAACTTAGCTACTGTAAAGGTAGAATGTCTATAATGCATGTAAGCAAATATCTCTCTCCTTTATGCATAGTTTACTTTTCATCCCAAATAGGATCCACATGATTTTGTCATCCTGTTTCTTGAAAAACTATGAAAACATGGTGTCATCATCAGTAAATGGAGAAATCTACATCAGTGGGTATATTACCTGCCCATTTATACTCTGCTCACGCTACTGCCGTTTCTGTGCAAATGAAAACAAGGACCCTGAGATGGCCCCTACTGCACATGAGCAATTAAATCATCTGAGCAGGTCTTCATTGCTTCAGTTGGTTACTCTTGAGGTTGCTATTCAGAGCTGACAACAGATATTAAATGTAAGTCTCAGTGGACAACTATTATAAGGCTCATTGCTCCTGTTCTTCATAGTCCTGTCTCAAAAGGACCGGTTAGTCCAGTTTGTTGGAACACTGATCTCCATCCCTTTTAACTAACTCTTTGGTTTAGATTCCTTTCTTCAGAATAGTCCTGAATTTCCTCACACAAGCAACGACACACTTTTTTATCTTGAAATGATCAGAAATAATTTACATTTCTTATGAATTATACATACTACCTCTTTTATTCTCTTTGTACCTTATGCATTTGAAATTGTCTACAAATAAAAGAGGTTATGGAAGGTATGGAAAGCTGTTTTGTGCTGCTTCACATGGCACAATGGCTTCATAATCACCTCATGTTTTTACAATTAATCTTATGTCCTGCCAATGGATTCCTTGATAGTGATCTGTACTTGCAGTTGGAGATAGTGTACTCACTGCAGCTTGGTGTGGTTAAGCTGTTACTGCATCCAGCTGCTCACTACTGCTCTCCCTTTTCCTTTATTCTCCCTTTGCCACTGAGAGCATAATTGCACGTGTGGTTGTTGAATTGCCCAGTTTTGCTAAAATTATCTATGCTAACCACACCTAACAGCAAGGTTTTGAACTTGGTTCATTTCTGCATGTGTTAGGGAAACTGTTTATGTATTTAAATCACCCAGTATTGAGAGGGCCAAGAGAGAGAGTGAAGGTACAGGTAGCAGATGAAGTAGATACCAACAGGAGATGATGACTGGGGTAAGCTCTAGCTGAAACAGACACACCTGGCCAATGCCTGAACTGCCATAGCAGTTCAGTTTTCTGTGGCAGAATTCTTTTGCTGGGATTTTAAGCTTTCTTTCATAAAAAGCCATGAACAGAAACATTAAAGGAGCTTCCCAGTTAGTCTAATGTAGATTCTGAGCAAAATATAGTCTCACAGAATAGAAAACTGTCCTTTGGAAGAGATCTCTGGGGGTTATTTGGTCCAACCTCCTGCCTGATGCAGGGCTACTGCTGATATAGGTCAGGACAGCTGCAGATTTTTCTGGACAAGCCTTGAAAACCTCCACAGACAGTGATATTCCTTATATCTGGATAACTTATTCTATTGACGCAATACCCTCAATGGGAAGAAATTTCTCCTCATCTATGACTGGAGCCTCTCAGGCTGTAGTTGGTGGCTGTTGCCCTTTGTTTTACCATCTGGCACCACTGAGGCTTGGCTCCGTTTTCTATGTAATTTCTTTTGAAATAGTGGTGGGCTGCTATTGGATTGCCCTTTAGCCTCTTCTTTGCCAGACTAAACAAGCCCAGCTGCTTGAGTCTCTCCTTATAGGTCATGTCAGAAGTAATTCTGGTGATTTTCTGAATGTTTCTCCCCAGTTTCTCAGCATCTTTCTTGAGCTGGGCAGCTTTCCAAAATCCATCCTTCCAAAATGGGACAGAGTGTTCCAGGTGTGGCCTTACCAGTGCCAAGTAAAAGGTAACAGTAACTTCCTTCATTCTGCTGACCATGCTCTTGTTCATGCAGCCTTGTATGCACTTTATCTTATCTGCAATGAGAGCACACCACTGGTTTGTCTTCAGAAGTCTGGTTCAGTGACCCTGGGCCTTTTAGCAGAGCTCTTCCTCAGCCAGCTGGTTCCTGACCTCTAACGAAGCAGGTGCAAAATGGGATCATTTCCCAGGTGCAGAATTTTGCACTTTTTGAACTTCATGAGGTTTCTGTAGGCTTTACCCTTAGTTTTTTTAAGGCCAGTCTAAATTGAAAGTTTCATATATGATGTTTCATATACCACCCAACTCCTCCAATTTCGCATAACCTACAACCTATTATTATCCTTTGAGCCCAGCAGTCCAGACAGTTTTCAATGCACTAAAGATGATTAGTGCATTTCACACCAAAATACATAAAAATATAAAAAATACTAAACAGATTCTTTGGAATAACAGAACGTGGCAGCACTGTCCTTATCACTCCTAAAAATACAAATTCTAACTTTGCTTTTCTGTGTGGGATTTCTCCTTTCCATGAAAATCTTCTCTTACTCAGGAAAGTGGTTTTTCATTTTGTCATAGTGATCTGCCTGAGAATGAAGAACTTCCCATAGAAAATTATCTCCTTGGGGTTGGATTGACAGAGTCAATATTAAGACAGCAAAGAGGAAGTTTAAATTGGACCAGACTTCAAGAGCATTTCATCAACTTCTGTAATGTTGGTATCCAGTTTTGGCAGTGGTGACACCCAAGTCCAGTTTTATGAGATGCTGTGTGTGTCCAGCTGAAGCAGAAGATCATGTGGTACCAGCCCCTTTATCCACAGCACCAGGAAATCTTGCTTTCAGATTAATGGCTTTAATTCCTGTTGCATAGTGCTGGGAGGCTGCTGACAAAATTGAGAGGTTTTGAGGGTAAGTAACAGAAGCTGTAAGGGGATTAACAAGGAAAGATTATGAGTACTAAATATGCATTGCTTGGCCAAACAGTGACTAAGGGGGATATAGTAATTATCTTCTAGTATTACATAGCTGTAAACTTCAAAAAAGGAAAGTTGTTTAGCACTGACACAATGTATATAACTAGGATTAATGAGGTGATATTTAACAAAGGAAAACATAGTCTAAATATCTTCCAAATAAGAGATTAGTGAAAGGAATAGTATGCCAAGGGATTAAAACAGTGGAATCATACCTCTAGCATCAGAAGAGGTCAAAGTTAGAGTCAAGAAAATTAATTACTTTTCCCAAAACTGAAATTTTTCTCTAAATCCAAGAAAGCTGTGTGTAATCTGTGCTTAGAATTTAGGGAGATATGTGAAAGTTTCATTTATTTTTAAATATGTCAAATTATTTAGTTCATAAGAGGCTATGGTAACAAAGTAGTTAATCCTAAGAGATTGTTTATGTCACCAAAGAACGTAAAGTATATATGAAATGCATATATTATAAATACATTAATTCCATCCCTAGTCTTAGTAAAATGGCATTGAGAAAACTGATTTAAAACGAGGCTGAATTTAGCCTATTGGGTGTGTAAGATATATACAAAATTTCTAATAGAAGCAAACAAAGAAGGATTAAAAAAACCAATTTTGTATTACAATATTACATGTTCAATTATTTCACAATATTCCAGTCTCAAGTAACGGGCATTGCTGGAATGTGTGGGGTATCTAATAGGATATAGCCATAAATCTCTGTAAAAATCAAGTTTGGAAGGATGTTACACAGTAAGCTTTGTTCCTTAGGGAAGAGAAAAGTGAATTGTACTGCTCAAGTCTGGACATAATGACAGCATGAACAAGAATCTTGGCATCTGCATGTGGGAGCACATATTTTAATCCAGTCACATCCCCAAAGTGGTAATAAGATTGCTTGATAATGTGTCAAATGTCAGCCTCAAAGCTCCGTTCCTCACTGAACACTACATCTAGGTGTTTGACCAAGCAGACAAGTGCCACCAATTGAGATGGCAATGTGAGAAGCATTTCTGAGCAGGTGGTGAGAGCTAGGCAGAAGGACAGCAGATGTACCTAAATTAAATCTCTCATATAAAACGTAAAGGACATCCCTAACTGAAGCTCCTACAGTCATTTACTTTCCTAGAAAATGCTAACAGAAAGCTACTGGCATGGGTGACTACATTATTATCCTTCTCCTAGTAATGGCTGTTTGAGAGCAAAATACTTCAAACTCTGACAAAGCTGCACATATTCATATAGGTCCCAAAGCATTGTGCTGAGGCCACTGCAGTACATATGGGAAGAAATAATGTAATTCCTGTGGTTTTCAGGATAATTGATGTTAAGCTTGCCCTACTTCCTCAAGCTGCAGTTGTCCCCTATGCAGTGATAATTTTGCCTTACATGTCCACTATAGATGAAACATGTTTTCTGGAGTCCCCAAGATCTTTTGTGCAAATAAGTACTTAAAAATTATCTAAGTAAAAGCTATATTATATGATTAAAAGGGCTCAAATAAGGTTGAAAGGACAACTGAAAGAAAAGCAGAGCAACAACAGTCTAATGTTTGATTTCATAGCCTCAGCTTTCCTTAAATGTATTTTTTTATATGTTATATGAGTATGTATATAAAATAGTAAAATATTTACTATGATGCACTAGAGGATATAAATCACTGATACACTTTTACAGCAGTGATAAGAAGTTATTTTTATGGATGTTTATGTATGTTTATGCATACATACATCACTTTTGATGTACAAACACAAAGCAGACCTGATTTTAAGAGGGGTAATGAAAAAGGCATAACTTAGCTAGCTGAGACTACAGAGAGAAGGAATATGAAATTATTTACCAGGATACTGAAAAGTAACCTGTTGCTTGTAGAAATGTTCAAGCTATGTTTCTTACACTGGAGCTTTTAGACTTTAGTTTTACCAAAACATTGCCTTGCTGGTGGGTCAGTGCTTGCTAAAAGCCCATAGAAATTCTAAGCTGGACAAAGAAATATTTCTTCATCATGAACAGCAGTCTCATTTCTTAAGTGGATATCTTGCCTTCTTAGATGGAGAGGGAAATTGTACGGGTGATACTAATCATCCATTCAAGCTGACTTCAAGTGAAATAAAAGGAAGTAGGAAAATAAATATAATGGTTAACTGTGTCTGGAACAGTATAGGAAGGTGCACTCTGGTGCTGCTTACACAGGGCAGTTTTCCTGGTTTGTTGTTGCTTGCTTCCTCTTCATCAGAGAAGCCACAGGCTGTGGCTGAAGTAGTTAAAACAGCAGCCTGTGGGCACAAGTTCTATCCTAGAAAAGACCTAAGGGTTGATTTATTAGTTGAGCATTGATTAAGAGCTCCAGTTTTAGATACAAACATATAAATAGATACATTCTTCTTTTGTAAAGACAGTGTCTCAGTTTTGATTTCAAAATGAACTTCCCTGTAAAATACTTCAGTGAAAAAGATCCTTATACAGTTGGAATTACACCGTGATCTGTCAGAATCCAGACGTGCTGCTTGGCCAATAACATGTGTCAAGGTGGAATTGGCTGGATGAAACATTTTCATACAGCTGAAGTAAAACAATAAGCTGCTTATGGTCAGAGCAGCTGAGCAATTCACCTGGATAAAAGCAAAATCTCATTAGGTGGAGACAGCTATGAAAAGAGAGAGCACAGACCATGCACCCTGAGATTCGAGGCCTAAAATACTGATTTTAACTGGCTCACTTTTGCTTTGTACTAAGATACCTGACTTCAGATGGAGTAGCAGGCTACAAATGCCTGCAAAAGTAGTGGTTATGCTGAAACTGACTGCCTAGGCTAATGTAAATATACCCTGGGAAAGCAGAGAATTCTAATTTTCCTCTAAAATAAAGCATAATTCCCTCTCTCCCTTAGATGATCTGCAGATTATCTTGTCTGAATTTGGACCTGAACAGTATAACTTATTATTTTCATCAGAAGCTTAGGGGAAAAAGAACTTCTCTTTTTCATTTATCCTTGAGATATGTTATTCCAAAATGTAAAACTGTAAATGTTTGTTTCGTGTCTGGCAGTATCCACCCTGCTTTGGTGTTTTGAAATATGCCATGGGCCAGCTAGAAACTGTGGAATTAGTTGCATTTCAAAGTTTATATTCATGTATAGCTTAGGCAGTACTTTGGAAAATTCTGAAAGAAAAAAGTGAATAAAATGTGTGTGTATACATATATATATATATATGTAAAGCATATAATGTATAAAGTGTGTGTAAAGTGTGAGTTGATGCGTAGAACATCAAAATTGATTCTGTTTATACAGCTAAACTCTTAATTTGGACAAATAAGGCCTTATAACTGAATCAGTGACAATTTCTTTGCTGTTGCAACAGGTGTTCAAATAGCAAAATTTAATATGAAATTTATGGCAAAACAGGGAGGAGTAAGATAACCTGCAGAACTACTTTTTAAAAATTAGCACACTGCTCAATGCTTTGGGTTTTTGTTCAGTGTCCCCCCAGCATGCACACACACACACACACACACACACCCTGGCACTATCTTTCCAATAGGAGTCTCAGTAGAGAAAAGGACAATTTTCATCACTGGTCTGCTTGAAGCACAAATGGAAGATCACTGTAAGTAAAAGCTGCCCTATCTTTCAATGTTAAATGCAATGAATAGAATAGATAAACATCAACTGAAAATAAGGGTTTCATCTTTTTTCAGTGTGGGAGCTGAAGCTATAGAGCAGATTTTGGGTGAGGTAAAAGGCTTGAGCTGTCAAAGATTTCTGGCTTCCCAGAATTCCTCTCCCATTTCCCAAGGTTAAATGCATTGCCTCAAGGCAGCTGCTTAGAATGATAAAAGGGGCACTACAGGACAGCAGTGCTCTTTGTAATGTTAATAAACCTTGATTTTGATATCAGATGCAACCCTGGGAAAACCTGCCAGTTTTAGACTTAAAAATCTAACACTATTTAGCAGAGGTTCGTGTATAGAAGTGTTAGTTTGGGAATAGTGATGGGCTAGTTTGAGTGACATATGAAAGCATCAAATACACTCTCTTCTCTGCCTTGTCAAATCTTCCTGTTGTTTACTCAGAACAAAAGGAATTGCCCAAGTGCTAATTAAACTGAATGCTGTATTAAAAGGCACTGTGAAGTTTCTGCTAGAAATTCAGCTTTTGAGGTAAACTGTCAGCTGAGCTACAACTCCCCCAACAAATGAATGGGGTGTGGTTTCCCTGAGCTACCTACCTGCCTGTGAACTCTGACAGGAGCCAAATCAAGGATTGTTTTCTTGTGCTAGTTAGCTAAAAAAAACTCTGATAAGAGAGTATGGAAATAATTTATTTCAATAAAGACAAAGCTGTAGGACTGTTGATTAGCTAGTGTGGAGGTTTTTCCAGGAAAAAAAAATGTTAACTTTATTAAATGTTTCTCTTCCTAAAGTTCTGCTTAAAAATTACAAATATCTAAATTGTATTGACCATTAAGTCAGACTGTCATTTTTAGATAGGTATTTCTGAATCAACAATAAATATGTAAGTTAAAACTTCAGGGGAGTGACTCAGAACAAGTAAAATGAACCATATTTATGACCAAGGCAGCTATAAATGAACAATGCATTTTGGTCATGTGGAGCTGGGCAAAATGGAGCTCCAGCTTATCCTCACAAAGAAGCTCTGCCTCTTTGAATCCATGACAAAACTCCCACTGACTTCAAGGAGGTTTGGATTTCACCCACTAAGTTGTGCTGAAATCTGAACAAAAGCAAAAGAGACTCTCACAGTTCACGGGATGTGAAACTGTGCATTCTTCTCCTTCAGATTCACCAGCAAGACTCATTCCCATAATGGGTACTGAAGAACAGTGCCCAAAAATGCTAAAATAATATATTAAAGGAATCTGAAGCTGTTACAAGAGCAAATTGTTAGCTGAGGTAATCATACTATCTTATAGCTGCCATCCCATTTCCACTTTTTTTTTAGAGATTATTCCCAATGACTTTCTGGGCTATCTGGGACACTGCTACATTCACCGAAAACCAAAAATTTAGGAAGTTTGGTGACCAGCTGTGAATACCTGCTAGAAGCTGGGTTCAGGTTAGCTACATGTGCAACTAGGCGAATAGAGCAGAGTACAGGGCTTCAAACTGTGAACAGAGTTTTGGGTGGGGGCTTCTGAAAAATGTGTGAAAAAAAGTGTTTTTCACATTTTTGTAAAAATGTGCCTTTCACCAAAAATTTGGCTCAAATTAAATTTACATAATTCTTTATTGTTTCCTTAGGAAGGTGCTTATATTAAATGTTAAAATACATATCACATAAAATACATTTATATATTTTTAAAACATATTTTGCTTAGGAAGTTCTTACTATACCAAGATTTTTCACCCTACCTTTCCAGGAGCAAAGGTAGCAACAGGAAGACAGAGAAAACATTTTAATTTATATTTTATGTTTTCTGAATTGTCATCCTTTATAACATTGAAATCTTTCTCTTGAGTTTTTTCATATGAAACTTCACAATGGAGAGGAACACTGAAGAAGGCCCAGACATTTTGAAAGCATTTATGAAACATATTGTTAACGCAATTCTTCCAATTTAATCTGATTTTTTTCTTTTGATAACAGTAGCAAAAATTTAATAAGCAAGGGATAGCTATTACCTAGTGCTATGAGATTAGATTTATAAACCAGGTTACTTTCCTTATAACCACAGATGTGAGTAAGGCTTAATTTCATTAATAGTTTCATTGGGTACATGTGGCAGTCCATTATGACAGTGTTTATTGGCTCCAGGTGTATGTTAACTATGTGTCCAAAAATTACTTTATCATAATTAGTAGGATGCCATTTTAAATAAGTATTAGACAAGTTAGGATTTTCTGTCTGTCTCCCAGCACAAACAGCAAAGGACAGTGACTTAACTTGCATCTTGCAGTGTTTGTTTTGGGGTCCTTTTTTATTAACACATCGGGTAGAACTCTGTGTTCACAGAACTTGATCTGATGTGATGTGTGTGTATGTGTGTGTGTGTGTGTGTGTGTGTGTGTCAGAAACGATGAGGTAACATCAGATGCACACAAATACATTAGGATAAAAGCTTCTCCTTTATTCTGGAAAAGCTGGAACTTTGCTCCAAATGAAACTTACACTCTCATCTCAAGCTATTTTCTGCTGTTGAACAGCAGGATACTCTGGTTAAAGCTGCTGTGCTGTTTATACTTAACACAGAGCAGCACTTTAAGATATGATCAATACAGCAGTGCTGCCTCTCCTTGGCATATCCACTGGTGAACTGCTCTTTAACAACTCCTTTAATATCTCAAAAACATCAAAGCCTTTTCCTCAGTACCAGCACTTTTCTCTGAGCACCTCTTTTCTGTGTTACTGCAGAATTCTTTTGTAAGTATATACATATGAATTCTGGCATATATTCTCATTTATCTGCGTTTTTCTTATCTTTTGTATTTTGCAAAAGTTTATGACTAGAAGCCTTTTACCCAGGCAGCATGTGGATAGGGATCATCAAAAGTTTCAGTCCTCCAGGTGGAAGATAACTAAATAAAACAAAACAAAAAACCTTTTCTCTATCAATACAACCCACCATAATGTGAGTGAGATGCTTGTGACATCTTGAGGACTTCTGGCAGTATTTAAAGAGAAACTCGATGTTGTTCAGCTCTTGCAACTGCAGGAGAACCTGCAGATCCCAGAATAGCAGGAATACAAAATTCTAGGTTACCAGGAATAGGTTTTTTTACAAAAGTGTGTGGAAATAGAGGCCTGCCTTTTTGCATGGGTGTGTCTGTGATCTTATTCTCTCTTGTTTTGTGTCACTGATGCCATCTCTGTCTGCAGCTCTGTCCAGCATGGAGCTCCCTCTCACCCTCTTCTTGCTGGGTTGAAGTTCATTGGCGTGAGAATTCAGGCCAACCTGGAAGATATAGGAATGCTCAAGTCTGAGCTTGAGCCTCAGGGTAATGTGCTATGTCTCCAAGCAGAATCTCCTTTCTTATGAATTAATGGTTTGTCTGGTCACCATCGATCTTTCTTCAGCTGATCTTTTCTTCATTGATCTTTTCTCAGCAAGAGAAATGCCAGTCAGCTAATACACTGATCTCTGAGCTGAGTATAAATGAAGTCCATGTCGTACTCTTTCTTAGAGGGTATTCAGCAGTCTGTTTCTTCAGCACTTGTTCATCTATCATTTTCATGCAAAATAGTCCTCAAGCAGTGTCACTGATTTCAGGAAAATTATATTAAAGTATCTGATACTTCTGGTATTTGAAAGGGAAGGAATGAGTGCCTGGAGTATCTGCACCATGCTATTACTTCAACTTGGGTTTGAGTTTCCTAGCTGTACCAGGCTGTTGTACGTGATGTTGTGGGGGGAAACCCCAAACTGTTACAAATGAAAGGTAATAAATCTCCTCAGCTAAGGTGACTCAGGAAAGTACCTTAAAGCTCTTTTGAGTACTTAAGGAGGAATAAAGCACAACTCTAAATACTTATTCACATACAAAGTTCTTCATCTTCAACTAAAAAAATCTAAACCAATTTGAATATGCTTTAATTTTTTTTCCTTTCTAAAGAAACAATAATAGATTTGAAGATGTTTTAAAACATATCTCCACCAGCAGAATTATTCTGTTTATTGTAATAAAATTATCTAGCAGATGTATGGAGAGCTACCATATGTATCACTACTACACTGTAACAATTATTCTGTACAACTGAACTCTATTTGACCATCACAGGAAGAAAAAAGGCATAAAGCACTGATATAACAGATCTCAATTTTTTTCTTCTGTTCCAACCTTAGTACTTTAGTGCCGAGATAGCTCCATCAATCACTTAAAACCACTGACCATACCTTGCACCAGCTATCAGCCATAGCTCATACTGAGCTTTCTGTGTGCTCCAAATGGCTTTACATTTTATCTGGAAAGCTGGGTTGAAAATTTATGGTTACTTTCCTTCTGACACCTGGTTTTCCCACCTGGAAAATAAACTCCTTTAACTACTTTAAATCTTCATGAATTTCTTGCTGCCTTGATCTCAAAGGGCTAGATCATGACTGCTACTGCCTGCCCATGCCATGAAGTAATAATCCTATTCCACTGTGTGTGAGTCTATCTGATTCATAGGCTCCAGACACAAAGCAATAAGCAGACACTGTATCCTCATTTAAACCCAGATTCTCAAAACCAGTTAGAAATCTAACAGCTCAGTTTCAAAGGGAATTTAATGTCCAAACGGATCTGAGAGTCTGAGCTCTACTCCCTGCCCTAAAGTAGGTAAGTGGGGACAAGCAAAAAGTGCAGGTGAATTTGTTAACATCTGTTCTAGCCACCAGAGTAATGTGATTTGTCATTAGTACAGGTTAGGAGGAAACTTGTTTCCTAGTATTTCAAAATGAAACCACGTTTTCTAATATTCTTCATAAATTTTTTCATTGTGTTATTTAGTTTCAGACTCAGAAAAAGATGTGAAAACATAAAATAACAAGTCAAGCAGAACTAGTGATTTACAGAAAAGTTTTCATCCTCACAGTAAGCCACACAGATCTCTGAAATGAGATTCTTTCTTGGCATATCTGTTTGGGTTTCAGTGGCTGCACTGGCCCATTCTCAGCACATCCAGAGGAAGTGAAAGAGCTTGGCTCCCAAATGGCATTTCCCACTTTTCAGGTCCAGCAGTTTCAACTTCTTGTACCTGGGAACTCTGCTCATATTCACAGGGGCACTGTTGACCATGAAGGAAGACTGGAAAGATGTTATTGGAGTTCCTAGGATATTGTTCTACAAAAAGTGTAGAAGCAAAGTGATTACTAAGGTGTTGGGTTACCTCTGTATTATGTACATTGGGGATTTAAAATAGTGTTTCCAGAAGTACATCCTTTAAATTTCAAGTATTATTTTGTGCTGGATTTAGTTAAAAGGCCACCTCACTATGTTCAGCTGGAAGCCAACCCAGATCTAATGCACTGGGCCACTGTCTCTTATGCAGTTTACCTACAGCTTCATACCATAGAAATTAAAAATAAACTGCAGCTTATTCCACTTACTGAAATGTCAGTTCAACATGTCATGGGGCTTATTAGCACTCTGAGAATGTTCTTCATGCCTTAATACTAGGGCATGACTCTGATGTAAAAATGAAATGGAACTATTTAAATTGACTTGGATACTTATTAAGAAGAGGGTTTCATTTAATTCCCTTTTCTGTTTTTCTCTCCTTTATAGTACCAGCCATCTGGGCTTGATAGGAGGTAGGGCAATGACAAGTCTATTCTGTGAAAAACACTATAATTTTTAAAGCACTATTACCAAATGAGACTCAATAGGCAGAGTGTGTAAGTGAAAAGTGATTTG
Organism: Calypte anna; assembly: GCF_003957555.1. Lineage (NCBI taxonomy): Eukaryota > Metazoa > Chordata > Aves > Apodiformes > Trochilidae > Calypte > Calypte anna. The sequence goes on from NC_044257.1 coordinate 13,614,844, forward strand.
CCTGGTGGAAAAAAAAATGCACCCTAGCTGTATGCTATAAGCATCTTACAGTGCTAATTGGAAAACTCAAATTTGTAGACATTTGCAAGTAGAACAGGTGACAATAACTGGTGATAACCAAGGACTAATTATCTCAACTGGGAATTAACCATCAGGTGTTCTGAGCCAAATAAAAGGGGAGGAGAAGTTTGGAATAGTAATATGTTTTATTTGTGTTGAAAGAATTAGTACAACTTAATGTGAGATTAAAAAAAAGGTAACTGAAACAAATACTCTCTAGGCTAGTACTGTGTGTGACTCCTGTGGTTCTGTTTCTTAAAGAATTTCAGTTCTTGTACTGGGAGGAGTGGAAGGAAATAATAATGCAGAGCTGTTATGATTTGCTTGCTAAAAAAACCTCTTTGTTCTCTTGTGAATTCTGCTGAAGTGAAAATAGGTGTAGGTTAGCAGTTCTGAAATTAAAAGTACTTGCTTGAAATTATTGTTATCTATTATTCTAGTTAGAAAAGTACACTGTGGTATAGGTTTAAAGCTAGGAAAGATTGAGCTATTACATATTTCTAGAAAAACCAAAGGCAGTGAGATATGAGAACTAGGCAGTGCAAAATGCACAGCAGCCAGAGTTGTATGTGTGGGCATACTATAGGTTTTAAAAATTTCCGGTTGGATGCAATATAGAGAAAGTGCACACTGTTAATTCCCCCTTGCCTCTACCTTCATTTACCTTAATGCTTATTGGAAAACTTATATCCTAATGAGTAGGGCTGAAACAAAACAGGGCCCTGGAGGGCAACAGGAAAATGATAAAACAGCAAATGAGCTGTAGCGAGCTGATTCCGCAGTACATCACCTTTTTCCTTTCTTACCATAAACACAGATTTTTAATTCTTATATTTTCTTTTTCTGATACAGCACATGAACAACAGTGGCAGCACTTTTAAAATAATACCACATTCTGAAAGCAGCAGAACCATAAATTGGAATTTCAGTCTTTGACATTGGAAACAAACATACAAGACAATTGTTGGTATTCTGCATAGTGCAGATAAAGACTTAGACTAGTAGGAAATTCTTCTGAGAGACGTGCCTGATAAGATTATAAATTAGTTTTTACAGAGAAAGTGCACTTAAAGAAAGATTTAATTGTTTGCCAATAAAAATCTCATGTTGCATGGAGATTTCAGAGCTCATTTTAACAGTTGGTGCTATTGAAATGCCTTGTTTTAACAGTTTAGGTTTTTGTTTGTTTAGTTTGCTTTAATGAATTCATTGTTCTAACTCAAACCTCATCATACTTCTGACTTTTTATTTCTGCTTTAAGCTTTTACTTTCTTTCGTAACGTCTGTATTGCTGTACGATGGATGGGCTATGTAAGTAAAAATCTTTTTTAATTGTTAGACATAAAGAAAATTAAGTGTGGAGGTCAAAAACTGTGTCCAAGATTGCCTGCCATGAACTCTTGGGAAGCTTACCAGTGGCATGTTTATGACTTCTTTTTTTGTGCACGTAAGCTTTGATGTTAGACTTCTGTGCTCATTCAAACCATTAACAAAGTCCAAATAAAAGGGCAGGAATATGTAATAGTATGTTCAGTTTCATCCAGGTGTAAAGATGCCTTGGTAACATAATGTGTAACCTCAGCTGATTTCTAAACTGCAGCTACAAATGTGAATGAAAACATGTCAGATATTTGGAAAAAGTACTGAAACATTTTCAAGTTAATATTTGCTTAAATTCAGTTACATATTCAAGGATTTTTATCTTTACTTATATCATTCAGTTTTAGGAAAATATTTTTGAATGCTCAGGTCAAAATATTTGCTAAATCTCCTAGCCTGAAGTATGAGGTAGCAATTTGTACAACTTTCTCTTGAAATGTGAACCTGTAAGTGCTTGGAACATAGGTGCCCCTTGATTGCAGATTTCCATCTGAGGATCTTATCTGCATCCCATTCAAATAATAAAAAAAAAACCTGGCAGGTCTTTGGATAAGGCCTATGACCAATACCAGTTCCTGAGGGTTCATATACTACAGATTACAAACAGTTTAGCTTCTAAATATAATTTCTCTATGCATTCACACATTAGCATTGATAATATATTCAAATCCCTGTGTCTGAATTCACAGTGAATGGCAAGGGAATGCTGTTAAGATGTTAGCCAAATTCCCACTGCATTGTCACTTCAGCCTTACAGTTTCTACATATTTAACCTTCTTTTTATAACAAACATCATCCTTTGCCTCAAAGGGCTTTAGGACATCCAGTATTTGCTGACACACTCATGCTGTGCTTTATTTATGCATCATCAAAGTATGGTACTGCCCAAAAGGTGAATAAACTCTCTCCCCTTTAACTCATTTCCTGAGTAGACCAATATCATCTGACTTCAAACACTGACAAATGTAAATTGAGGTCCGTGAAATTAGAAAAGTGCTGAACTAGAGTATACAGAAAAGTGTGACATTCTCCTGTTGTGAATAACAATCTAATATAATGCATCCCATTAAGAGAAACTTGAATGTTGGCTATGCTTTACCTATTTGTGATGTACATAGTAAAACCTTTCTGATGTTTCCACTACACAGGGAAATTTCACACCCTGAACTCTATTAGTACTGTTTTTTTTATTTATCAGTAGAGAAAATAAACTTTTTGTAAGGTTAAACTGATAGTACTAAGTAGCTAAGTACTTATGTGGTGACCATGGACTTGCTGCAATACTGAATTCCGCTACTTAGAACTGTAAGACAAAAGCACAGGCTTCTTAAACGTATCTCATAACCTTCAACATAAATTGTTAAAGGAAGAGACTTTGAGAATCTTAAGAGATGGCATTTTTTCCATGTTTGTAGATTTGTAGGAATAATGAGAGGGCAGCTCTGCCCTATGTCCATTTCAGAGAATTCCCAATAGATTTTGAAATAGTTTTTTCTGCTCATAGTTTACATAGTGTCTACATTCATGAGGAAGTGACTTTTTATTTGCGTCTTTGAATATATCATTACATAGTTTTCAGGCATGCTCTGCAATGTTTGAAATTAGCTCAGGTTGAGTGGACAAGAAAAGTGAGTGTTAAAGTCACACTGATCTTTTTCTATTCACATTTTTTCTGCTTCACTTTTGACTGAAAGCAGACTGGCTTTCACTTGGAATTTAGTAGAGATTACCAAGCCATGGTGAAATTTCTGTTTGTTTGATTTGTTGATAGTTTATGGCAGAAAAGTAAATTATTTTGGTCTTATTTCCTGTGTCTTTAAACCCTTTCTGTAGAGACTTAAGTAGCACTATGTTCATACAAGCTAAACCTGCTGATAAAGCAGTCTCTTGTTCACTACAAAACAGGCAGTTGTCCATAATATGTAGATCAAGTAATTAAGCAGTCAATACATGGTCTTGATTCTGGGAATACTTAAGCATATCTGGAATTTGGCATGCATGACCAGTCCTACTGAATCTAAAAATACTGTTCCCGTAAGTAAAGTTAATATTTTTGGGACCAGTCTTGAAATGCATTCTCTTAAAAGATGGATTTGCAAGGTGAGTAGATCATGTGCAGCATGTGTTTGTAGGACCACAGACAGAGTTTGCAACTGTCACTCCCTAGCCTATACACAGTCATACTTTCTTTTTCCTCATATACAAGTGGCTTCCATTTGGCATTTTGTAGCATTCCACAGAGGTTTATGCCAGCCAGGGCAGCAGGTGACTCAACACAGTAGTGTTGCAACGTGTGCTGTATCGTCTTTTGATGCCCTGGATTTTGGTGTTCAATGGGAAACAACAATAAATTCATGGAGCTTTACTGCCTCTGCCAAATGTGACATCTTTCAGAGTATAACATGCTGAAAAGCTTGCACAATCTGTGCCAACTGCATGATTTAGCTTCTATAAAATCCCTCTGAATCAAAACCATTTTGAAATAAAGAAGAGCCAGCCTGGGAATTTCATTGCACTGTTGGATATCCACTCAAAGATCAATCACCTGTCCTTATTCTGTATTCCTGCTGTATTTTTCAGCTTAATCTTTTCTTCAGTTTGCCTATTTCATTAGGGATAGAATTTTAAAAGACTAGGGATTGCACGCAGAGGCAGAGAGTCAAGAGTGAGAAGTGTGGAATCAGGACAGCACAGTTCTGTACAAATTGTACTGTGCCATTAGAAAAGCCAATCACTTTCTTCCTTTTTTGTTTCTGTGGGACTCTGTAATGCTTGGCATAAGCATTTCATGGTTTGGCATCCTAATGTTCCTGAATTCTGTCCTGCTGTGAGATGAGCTTGGTACAGAAAGCCAGGGCTGGCTGCAAGATAACAGGTTAGCCCACCTCATTCTCTGCAGTTTTCTCATCCAGGTAAGGTTTTATACAGTACTCTTCACATTTCAAGCAACCTGTGGATATTCAGCCCTGGAATCTCAACCAAAAGTTACTTGTTCAGGGATTAATTAAGAAGAAAATCTGACACTGTTTTTAGAAGATCCTTTTAAGGCTAAATCTGATCTCCTACATTGTGAGCAAAAATAAATAAATAAATAAATACATTACACTACCAGCAAAAATACTAAGCACAATCTCTGGGGAACTCATTGATGGTTTATAAGCAAAGGAATTTCTGTGTTGAGGAAAGATATTTTTCCATTGTACTGTTTCACTAAAGGGATGTTTAAACAAAACAGAGTGATGCATAATATTTGAATAATGCAAAAAGATCATTATATCAATTTGTTAGTTCACTCCGTGAATCATTTCGAAAAAATCCACTCTAGAACAGACTATTAAGATGATAAATTATCATTGCAAAATCTGATAAAAAATTCAGAAAGTTAACTAATGCTCTTTTTGTCCAAATAGTTTATATAATGAGAGGGAAGGTTGCTAAATTAAGCATAATAAAAAAAAATTGTCACTGATTTGATGTAGGTTGGGTGCATGTATTCAGAAGTTGTTAGAAGATTTAATATCATAGAAATGTAGCTCTGTGGACTATCTATGTGATGGCCGTAAAATCCTTCTGTTATACTTGTGAGGCCCTATGGCTCTGATTTTGGCTGTTAGCAGCAGTTACCCAAATTATTTGTCATCACCTTTTTAGAATATTTGATTGCAAATTTACATAGGAAAGGCAACAGCCTATGATGAGGATATAAATCACCCTGGAATGGAGCCTTGACTGGAACTAAAGTGAGTACCCCTAGTATTCAAGCTGAGAGCATGCTAATAGTGGTGCATATTTATTTCTAGGCCAAGTAATTAAAAGCAATTTGAAGAACTAATGTTCCAGCAAGTAGATTAATGTCTGGAGAACCAAGTATGGATAAAAATATCTTCTTCGTTTTCATGATGAAGTGTTTGATCTTGACTTTTCACTTTCTCTAGTATTTGTTTTATGATCATCTTATCCTGAATCTGTGATGAGTGAGAATGCTGGCAAGTTAAACCTTGTTCCCTTTCTCTTTATTAAGCAAGTGTTCTGTTGACAGGACAAGTTATTTTCTTCCTTGTGGCCACAACAGAGAGAAAACATAGGCGAGATGGTAATGGATGGTAACTGAGAAAGAAGTACTCGTTAAAAAGACCATAAATCAGGGTTCATAGAAGCAATTTAGTGGTGACATGTGACACTAAAGGAAACATAATTTTCCATTGATACAGATGTGACAATAAGCACTGTTAGGAAAACACTATACTGTGTCAAAGGCAAACTGGTTGCTTGATCTCTTTGTGTACCTCCCTCAAATTAAGTAGGAATTTACTTCAGACTGAAGTGAGGGGGGAAGGTGATGTGAAGCACCATCTAGCTGAGTGTTGTTAGCCTTTACTCCTGTGACATATGACTTTGATAGAGATTCTCACTGACTACAAAACGTTCTTTCTGATGCAGGCCCTGATAGTGTCATGCACTTGTGAGAAAAGAGAGAAAAATTAGCTATTAGCTTACTTCAGTTGATGTTTCAGAATGACTTTTAGCTGCTTCTTACAGAATCTGCAAAGGTTCATTGCAACACAGTCAAGATTTCTAGCAGGCTTCTGTCTTCATTAATTTGGCTTGGATCATCACTGTGCTTTGGCCTCAGGGCTAAAGCAGACCATGTAACTGGTTTAGGTAGTGAGCTTCTGTAAATCTAAGTACTGAAGCAGCACTTAATTTCGAAAAGATGAGTAACCGTGCAGCTATGTCTAAATAACATTTCATTGACTAATTGAAATGTATTATGGTTACAATTTAGGCTGCATGTATAATTTACTCTCATTTGTAATGTCATTCTGATTGTACTGGTGTTGTGTTGATTACAAGAAAACATATGTATAGAGAAAATGCTGAAGTTCTTCATTTAATCAAATCCATCAGAAAATTCCATGAAACATTTATCAAGATTCCAGATGAGGGCTCCTGACTAGGTCTGCCTGCGAGTTTCCTCACCAGGAATGTCCTGAATCCTCCGAGAATCACATGAAAAGCAAATCCAGCCATGTTTCCATGAGGGCTGGACTCATACCAACCTGTTCACTTTTGTGGTGAGGAATATTGTGAGGAGAAGTGAAATCCCTTGCTGGCTGCCCAAGCGCATTAACAATCAGTGGGGGCCAAGATTGTCATGGTCTTTACTTGCCTAAAAGATCTGGAAATCTCCTCAAAAAGGCAGGATGGGAGTTCCCTTGGCATCCCTTGGCTGGGGTGGTCTCAGTGCCAGTGTGCACCCAAAGCACTGAGGGAGCAGGGGGGGGGGTGGTGCAGGGCCTCCTCACCCCTACGAGTGTAGTTCAGGTCAGCCTTACCCTCAGGCTGGTTTTGCAGCCATTTTGGCCCCATCAGGCCAAGGCTTAGGAGAGAAGTAATGAGGGATTTTTAAAAAATGTGGCTCCATGTGTCCATTCACATGCAGTATGGTTGTGTGGAATCAGGGATACTGGTTTTAGCTTGATGATCAGTGTTGGCAATTCTGTATGGCTGTTTTGGTTATTGAAACGTATTTTTCCTATTAGATTTTGAGTAGGGCTTAGTCCAGATGCAGAAGTGATGTCTTGTTTTTTGTGTGGCTCAGAATTTCATCTAAAGCAGTCAATCTCTGTTTCTTGGTATTTATTTATTTATTTTTGTGCAGCTCATCCTTATTGTATGATTTTAAATCTCCCTTTAGAGATTTTTACCACTCTCATTTTCCCCCTCTAATCAAAAGAAATAGGTACATTTTGTTCTGTCCCTTAATGGCTGTTTTTAGTCTAAGTATTTATGGCCTTTACAGGAGCAGAGTTAATACTATATGATGTCAATATTCTTCCAACATAGTTATGCAGCCGTCTTACATTTATGACCTTTTCCCCCGGTAATTAGTTCGAACTGAAATTAGATTCTGTGAGAGCCTCGCTCCAATTACAGCCAAATCTGAATAATACTGATTCCATCGTGGTTGTCTAGAGGAAAAGAAAAAAAAAGAAAGAAAAGAAAAAAACAGTTTCACTGTAGATAACTACATCTTGCATCTCTGTAGTATGCCTGCACTTAAAAAAGTGAAAAGAGTTCAAGGGCCAGCCCTGTAGAGAACAGAAAATTCTCAATTCCAACAAAAACTTCTTTTCACCTTTTCATGCCATCTCTTGCCTGTTTTTTTGCCCTGTCTTCTTCCCTGAGGCAGAGATGGCCTGAGTAGGTATTACTGTCCATGTCTTCTGATGCTGAGGTGGGCAAAAGCAGGTGCTGTGCAGTGCCCGTATGTTTGCAAAAGGTCTTTTCCCTTAATATGTGAGGTAACTTGGGAGGGGACTCACAGTCACCACACGTGCCTCATGGCACAGGTACGTGTTCCAGTCCACACCTGGAGGTCCTTGTTCCTGGTAAAGATGGGCTTGGATGTATGGGCAAGCAAGCTGGAGACACGTCAGCTACCTACGCATCCTCCCTTTCTTTGGGTAGAAACTGGATGCATAATGCTGAGGACAAAACCAAAAGCCACAGCACTCCACAATGTAGACACAGCCAAAGTGATTTCAGCTCCTAAGAGCTGGGACGAGTCTGAATATTTGCCTTTAAATGGAGACTTGCCAGCATGTCCAGCACAGCTATAACACAAAAAGTAGTCATGAGTCTTCAGATTCCCACATAAGCCTCCTGGTTGCTGACTGCCACAAAGAATTATGTGAGAAATGGAACGAGGTGCTTTGAATTCAAAGCTGTATTTTGTATTAGCCAAATGCATCAAAAAGAACATGAAGCCTTTTTGCCATTATCTGAGATATCTAGCTGGGATTAAATATTTGTTTACCTCAGATGGTTTGCAGCCAAGTTTATACTTTTATCACCTCCAGATTGGATTACTGTAATCCTTTATTTGCACCTTATCCTTAGCAAATTTTTTTTTCTTTTCCCTTCTTTTTTTTTTTGGCAGCTAGATCAGTACAGAAAACCAAAAATTGATTTCTGGCACCCAGAAGAGTAAATTACCTCTTATCTGCTCTGAAATCATTGTCATATTGGGTTCTGATTCCAATCCAAATTGATCTTCAAATTATATTTTGGATCGATAACAGCGTTATAATGGAATGACACTGTTAAGGCTCCTACCAGCTGCTGTGGCCGGTAGAACCTGATGAAACAGTTTCATCACAGTGTATAATCTCAGAAAAATTAATGCACATCCAGTGCCATTAGCTCGCTACTGCCTTTTCCATCAGGGCACTAAAGTGCATAGTGTCAGCCCTGCCTTTAGCCATGTTCGTGCAGCCAGCTCCAGTTCAGCTGTGGCTCTTTGGCCCTACCCAGAAAGCCCAGTAGGTTTTGGCCAGGGATAATTGTTGAGATTCTAACCCTGAGCTCTCAATTCCAATTAAGTGACTTCTGAGACACAGTGAAATGGCCCTGCAACATTAAGTGAAATAAATCTAGAGAGTAATTAAAGCCTTATCTTAAAAATTGACAATTTAAGGAATAAACATTTAGCAAAAGAAAAGAAGATCCAGTTCTCCAAAGCCCCTCCAAGAAGCAGGAATTGCAACTAAGGTGCAATTCTAAGCTCCTAGCTTTTCCAGGCACTTAATATTTCAGAAATGATTTATCTGAAAGTATGTGTGAGTTATTTTGAGGCTGCTATGATTATATCATTTGATGAGATTTTTTTTCTTCTCTTTTCTGTACTGAGGACTTTAAAGTGAGAGAGACAGTCTGGAGATAGCTTGTGATTTGTTTAATTAACTGGCTTTCTTTTTATGGATGGTTGCTTGCAAGGCTGCTCTTTCATTTGGTGATTGTTTTTGTTATTAATGTTTTCAGACAGAGCTCTTCACATATCAAGTGCAAGTCTTTGCAAAGCCAAAAAGGAATCACACAAGAGGGTTTTTTTTGTGGCTTGTATTTATTTTCTGCTCTCTGTGGTCTGCTGTGATTGTTCACACTTAGCGTTAAAAAAAAAATTAAGGAGTTCAAATCTTTTTATCTCAGATTTGCAAAGGGATGTTTGTTTTGCAAAGGTCTCAAGAAACATTTTAAGTTTTTTAAATTTACGGTAACGTAGCATATTAATAAAAATTAATGACTTTCTTAGTCCTAAATATGAGGGAGGGGCAGCCCAAGAAAATAAATTTTATCTTTTGTGTTTGTGTTAGGAGGTATTAACTTAGACTCTTCTTGCTATGTCATTGTGATAGAAGGGTCTCTGTGTTGTGTGTGGGAGGGAAGAGAAGAAAGAATGAAGGAAGAAGGAAGGATTTTATTTGTATGGGACTTGAGGGGGTCAAAAGGGGTGGGGACTTCAATGATATAGGTGCTGATAAACAACTGAGGAGTGTGTGAAATAAATTTTATGTGCCTTCCCCCAGATACTACATTATTTTATTTTACCAGTGGGAGCTGAAAGCAGTTAACATTTCGACGAGCACCTTTTCTTACAGGCATCTCATGAGGGTACAAGTGGTTCCTCATGGAGTTACCCATTCTAATGCCCTGTTTTCACCTACAGCATAAGTCCATAGTTAACCAGCCACTTTGGTCTGACCAAAGTTAGTTTTCAGTTAGTTAGTTTTCAGTAAAATCAGCTCCATAATCTGGTCCAATCCAGATTTGCATGAGCACTTCCATGGCAGGACTGAGATGGAACAGCAGGTGAATGAGGCAGTCCTGTATTTTTGTTGTTGATTAGTGAGACTTTCAGGTGGTTCCTACCCTCCTCAGATGAAGATAAAGTGAGTTGTGTTTACCACAGTATGAAAGAGGACAGAACACATTGATGGCAGCGTAGCTAGTGAAGGAGGAAAGGGGGGTTAGGGCCAATACAGTTTGTTAAAATCAAGCTAGGAATGTTTCCTATGTGACTTTCAGTACTGTAATCTTAAATATCTGCTTCCCACTCAGCTCAGTAGGAGTTTGTTTCAATAAGGCCTTTGGATCTTTGTGTGCAATGCATGCTGAGTCATATTTTCTTCTAGCATCATGCCTTTGAGTATTTTAGCCATTGCATTTATCTCTTCTGTGGCTGGAAATCCTTCCCTTTATCTTGTTAACTCAGTGTGTATGTGTTGCAGTTTTCAGGCTGAGGGAGGGAAAGTAAACACGAAAATGAGAGCATAGGGACCATTTTGGGAAAATAGTAATGGTCAGCTAGTTTTATCTTTCCTTTCTGAAGAGAACATTTTTTGACAAGAAACTCTTTAATAGTTAAAGTTTGTTTCAAACTCATATCAAATCATGTGGCTCTCTTGAGAAATGAAATCTCTTATTTTTTCTCTTGTGGATGAATTATTCTCTTACGTCTCCAGATTCTGGCCCTAAACATTTCTTTACTGCAGGAGTGCAAAAGAGCTGAATTTGCTTACAGTTTCTCATTGGAAAGCATTATAAAATCCTTTCTAAATGTGTGAATGTTCCTTGCAATTACAGGAATCCAGGGTCCCATTAAAATAAACAGAATACCCCAGTAACTATTGTACAGGCTCTCAAAGCATCTGTTCCTTGATGCATTGTAAAACTTACACTAAAGAGTTACTCAATAAAGGTGACTTGGATAGAGAGACAAGCACAGAGGGTGAAGGTAATATAATTTTAGAGACATACAGAAGCTGTATATTCATTGCTGCTGTTGGTAACAAGGTCTAAATTGTTGTAACAATAAACAACAGAAGAAGAATAAACTGATTAGAAAAAGCAGAACCTGAGGATTTCTGCTCAGGTAGTAATTTAAGGCAAAACTTTTTGGGTAAAAAATTTCACAGGAACACAATGATTTGGAAAAGCCCCAAAAGAACTTTTTTTCCCCCTCCTCATACATATAAAATGTGTTTTAATGTGACAAATGGCAGTGGTAAAGTACAGTTCCTTTGACTGGAACTGTGATATTTTGTAACCTAGAGGGGCTTTCTTCTTAAACTATAGAGAAAATACTAAGCTGTTATTTGCTATTCTCATATTTCAGGAACAGTATGTTTGCAAGTGGTAAATTTTCCCTAGCTGTAGTGAAATAAAATGCATCTTAATAAAATCTGTTAACATGCAAACTGATGATGGGAAAGCATCAGTGCAAAAGCCTTGTCCAGCCTATGTTTTTTCCTATTATAAAGCATGGTAACAGTTTTCTTTACTAATAAGTGAATGAAAAATGTAAATGATGAAGGTAATTTGCTATAATTCCCTCATTTACAAGAGACAACTGCCATAAATTGTTCTATCAGTAGCCAAAGTATGGGAAAAGGGTATTTAGACCCTAGCAACTCTTATGAGTGGAAGAAACCCAAAGCTTCCCTTTTAAGTTAACCTCCTATCTAAACATATCTACAATTTATTCCTCTAACCTGCAAGTTACCCATTCCTTTTCCTTATTTATTCATTCCTCTTCTTCACACTTAAAGTGTCTACAGTTCAGTGCAGTTTCTAATGCTTTCATCTGGATGAAGCCTTTCCAAAATCTGGTTGATCTGCTTAATCATTGAATGCTTTTCTAGCTCATGATGTCCAGGAGAATGTGGAGTGAAAATACTTACTAGTCCTTTCAAGCTCTAACTTTGTAACAGAATGGCTAATTGCTTACTTCTAGGTCTGTAACAATATTGTGGTGATGGCTGTGATTGCCTGAATGGAAATACATGGAATGTTTTAATGCAAAATTTTGAGAGACATATTTTAATGAGGTTACAGCCAGGTGGTGTGAGAATTCTATTTTGTTGCTTGCAGAATGGAAGAGTATAATTTTACATTTTGAAATTACTTTTGATTTCATGTTTTCTTTTTACAAAAGCTGAATTCAAAATCAAAACAAACTTCACAAATCGGTGGATTTTTTGTGTGTTTGGGTTTTGTTGGCTTTGGTTTTGTTTTTCTTAAATTTCTTTTACATTAGAAAGAAATAGAAGTTGTACAATGGAGCATACTTCCCAGTTGACTTCAGTGAGTAGCTGAGAAAGTAGTAGGTGAGTCATTTTAAAGTAGGTCATGAACTCACTGTGTTACACTACATTATTCCAGTCATCTTACTTCCTTTTTAGTTTCTTTTTCACTAGAGGCACTGTGTATAGATACACTTAGGCACAGCGTGGGCTAGAACAGAATCTCATGGTTCTTGTCCAGCATTTACACAATCTCTTTCTGGCTATGTGTAAAGAAAGCAATAAATGTGGGCCTCTTCTTGTACTGGCAAGTTCATATACACTTTTTCCTTACCCCCATATATATTTACTTATATATTATTTTCTTAATTTTAGTATATTTTTGGTACATATTGTACAGAACAGGGTGAAGCAAAATATGCATGTATGGGCTTGGGCTTTCAAACAAACTCAAGGTAAGCTCAAGAACATCTGGATATTTATAAACAACCCATGGCAACGTGGCTTAGTAACAAGACTGAGCCTTTAATATGTCTGCTGTATTTTTTACACCAGTTGATTTCTAATGTATTACCCAATTATAATTCTGTCCACTATAATAAAGAGAACTTGAACAGATGCCAAAAGCACATGAAATTTTATTTGTCATTTTCCTTATAAAACATATTAATGGTCTTTGTTTTCATAAAAACAAAACCGAAAGGTTACACAGAGAACTTTGTTTCTGAGAGTTAGAATGGGTAGAAAAAAGTCTAATTACAATAATTATAATACAGAAAAAGAGAGTCTTTGCATATTAAGGTGCTTGAAGGAGGAAAACTCAGTATAGAGAAGGAATTTGTTTATCAGATTCAGACATAGATTTAAAAGGAGAGTGCAATAAATATGGAGACTAATGAGAAATTAACATAGTGGTTTATAATTACTTGCTTGTTAATAATTTTATATTTCTTTTGTGATTCAATGAATCATCCTATGAAAAGAAAAATGTGTGGATAGAATAAACAGCTCCCATGACACAAATTAAGAACAGGGGTAAGCAAAAACTCCATGCTAAAGCATGAAGACATTATAAAACTTCTGTGGAGGTGCCTCACCACTAGACTGATTACTCTCTTGGTGAATGTCAGTAAAAGAAAGCTTTAAAATCAAGATGCCAGACCATAAATTACCTTTGTGCTTTACCCATTTGAATCAATTCTTCTCGTATCAAAAAAAAGACCATAAATAACACAAAGAATTACCATGTGTTTGATACATGCACACGTGTATTTTTATGTATTTAGTGCATTACAGAACTGTTAGTTAATTGTTCTTTTAGAAGTATCTGTGGGAAAAAAGAATAATTTCCAGGACTGATAACTGTGGTGACTTTGCCACGAGGAGAATTGTGGGGTAAAGTCAATCCAGAAACTAACTTGATCATTTAAAAAAGGTCCCAGATACTTTCACACTAAGCAGAATTAAAAACTTAAATGAAACCTCAAGCTTTATGAAGAAAAGTTCAAATTTTAAAGTTTTTTTTTTCCCAGAGATAGAAGTAATATTCTAATTGTTTTCAGTAAAGGTGGCCTTCACACCTACATTTAGTGCACTTGCCAGAACTAACTACTTCTGCAGTAACATCCATACAGTGAAGTGCAAAATTGTATCATCTAAGGAAATTTTACACAGCATTTTAACACTAGAACATGATGATAAGGTACATCCAGAAGTGTGATTGGAAGAAGTATGTATGTGTGATGTATGAATGCAAGACTTTATCAAATAGTAATTCTTTATTATACATTTTACTGCTATTGGTGTCATTAGTCTTCCTTGTTAGTCAGTCATTTTCTACCTGACTTCCTGCAGCTTTCTTATAAATGCATACCATTAGGGGTTATATTTACTTTTAGCTAGAATCAAAGAAAAAGAAAAATACCATACTAATACATTTAGCTAAAATTATTTCAATGTTTTCTTCTTAATGAGTTCACCTGTGCATGTAGGAAAGTTAAATGGTAATTTAGTAGACTTTGTTAAATTGTTGCTGATGGTGGCAGCTTGGTACCAAATCATATTGATAGCAAGACAACACTAAATGTCAAAACAGAGCAAGACATTTAGTGTCCACACTTGTATTGTCAGTACTGCTATTCTTTGTGTAAAGATCTGTGAAAATTTCGGGTTTTAACATGTGGAAGAGGAGTGTCAAGATCTGTCAGTGATCTGCTAGTATGACACATGCAAATATCCCAGCCTTCCTATTTGCATTTCTAAACCCTTCCTTGTTTGCTTTTGGACAAAGTGATTTCTTCACATCCCACTGGCAGGATGAAAAAAATGGCTTTCCAACTTTGAGACATTCCTTCTAGCATATCCCCAAATTAAAATACTTATTGTACTGTTTGTGCCATGATAGACCAAGTCAGAAGCTGTGTTTTAGACAAAGCATTCTGTAGTTTCACTAGCAAAAGTGGTTTGTCAAAATTTCCCAGAAATTGATCCAAGATGATTTCTATATTTGGGAAGAAACTTACATTTGTGGGCATGACCTCAGCTGAGCAAAAGCAAGGTGAGAAGTGAAGGACTTTTAATACATCAATATACATTTGACAATGTGAGTAATATTGATACAAGGTGACCTCAGGTTTTGTACAGGAGGTATATAAAGTGTTAACTTCAAAAAGTTTGGTAGTTTTCCAAACATTGCAACCATTGGTGGTAGAAGACATTGTCTTGACCCTCTCTGATTGTGTGCCAGGACTGGATGCAGCATTTGGAGTTGCTGAGGGGCTGGCTGACTGATTTTTACATAGCTCTCCACAGCAATTGTACATAAAAATCAGTTGAAGGATTCTACATCTTTTCAAGCATTAGTTATCTCTCACAGGAGTAATTTTTATGCTTTGGACTGGAAGCCAGGTCTCCTGAAACTTTAATTCTGTTGCTGACAATTACATGGGTCACACCTGTTGGCAAGTCATTCTGAGCAACACCTCCAGAGGGACTTTGGTGTTTTGTTGGCTCCTGGAACATGATGCAGAACCCTGACAAATGTACAAGTGAGGCAGCCCAGAATGGGCCTTGGC
The DNA here is from genome assembly GCF_003957555.1 of Calypte anna. Lineage (NCBI taxonomy): Eukaryota > Metazoa > Chordata > Aves > Apodiformes > Trochilidae > Calypte > Calypte anna. Next base: position 13,630,223 of record NC_044257.1, read on the forward strand.
AGAGGCAGTACACTGAATGCTGCTTAATGTACCAAAAAAAGCTTGAACTTGAGAATTGAAAACTATCAGATATGTGTTATATTTAGACATATCCTAAGATTTTTATCTCTGAAGTAGATCTATGTCTCAGGGTCACTACTTTAGACATGTACCTTTTAGAAAGCTAAAGGGGGTGCAATATGACTCCCATAGTTAGGTACCTAACCTTGATTTAGATTCACTTCCAGAGATAACACTTGACTTTATACCTCATTTTATCTGTCAGATAATAGAAGCCCAACTTCCTTTCAGGGCTAGGAAAAAAAAATTGCAAATATTTCTGAATTTGTCTGACTCTTTAGGATGTGAAGAGAAATACAGGTATGAGATAATAGTAAGATTCTTCAACTCAACTTAAGGATTTATTTACAACTTAAGCTGAAAAGCATTGAAAGTGTTTTTCAGCCATGGCTCACATACTAACATTAAATGGCCAATTTTAATGTTGTTAGCTGAGACTAAAACCAGTTGCTTTCTCTTTTCTCCTACCCAGCTTTGCCTTTTGAAGTGTGAAGGATGAGTATTAGTCTCAGTGGAGTCCAAACTAGAGACATTTTTCTAGTTTTGTTAGGCACTTTGCTCACATTAATTAGGAAAAATGTTTGAACCATTTCTAATAAATCAAGTCTCTAACTTTAGAAGAAGCATTCCCATTATTTTGAGCGCTGCTTCATTTCAGTGCTTTTTAGAGCCTGCATGCACCGTGCTTAGCATACACCTGCAGAATGAGTGAATAAAGTATGAAGTGGGTATCAGTTCTAAATCAAAAGGAGATTAATACTTTAAAAATGTAATATACCAATGATTCAGTGCTTATTCTTTTCACTTGGGCTAGCTTAAATCCTCCAGTAGGCATTAGAAGATAATCCTCATTTTTGGTGTTCCACATGAAAGGTCTCTTACAGACAAAAGAAGTGAAACTATTTATTGCCTTAATGTTTGCTTTCTGTACTGGAGTCTTGCTTGCCTCTAACAAATCCAAATATTATTTCTGAAACTAAAAAAATTGTCACTTTAAAACAGCAGCTATGTACTTGAAGATAATCTTCCACTGAAGTATTTGAAAAATGAGTATTTAATCCTAAAGATACATATGGGAAAGGTTTGGAATATATATGCCAACATCACATGCAGTTATCTCCTCTATGATGGCTACAGCATAAGGGGAAAAAAAAATTACATACTTTTAAGGATCTGATTCCAGGTTCTGCCAAACTGCCAAACAGTTGGTGTCTATATATTGCTAATTGATCATTTATACAAATTCTAATACACATTAGCAAATACTTCCTTATGTACCTATGTAACCAAGTTTTCTTAGTATTTGCTCCAGTAGACAATATTGTTGGAAAAATGATCTTGATGGATGTACTGGAAATGGAATAACTTAGGCAAACAGGAATAGTTGAATGAAGCCTCATTTCTATTTTATGCTAGGTGTACATAAACATATTTTCCTGCTAACTTCTCACCTCCACTGACTGCCATTGTAATTTCCCCTATTTCATTGGTCTTGGTGGAGAAGAGGTCTTGTATCTCAAGCTTTTCTTTTTGCTTTTCTCAGAGATTTAATGCCTTTTCATGTTACATGGATGTTTTGAAGCAGCAGCCAAAACAAGGCATCATGTTGAAAAGTGCATTTTTGAAGACTTCCAGTGCCTGTATTTACTGCAGAGCAATGTGCTGTTCTGCTACATCACAAAAAGACATGAGTTATGAAGAGCAGGATGCAAAGAGCATGTACTCTCTCAGAATGAGATTACCTCATATGCTGGTAACAGCTTTTTTTCAAAGTAGAATGCCAACTCTTTCATAGAAAAATGTATCATCCTCTAGGAGTATATATGGTTTTGGGAGTTTTGTTATTACATATTAGAGCTTTTGTCTGTACTGAAATGAGAATGTAAGGTCTAGCTGATAGTTAAAAACATTGCAAATCCAACCTTGCTTGACAGCCTATTTATCAAAATCAAGAATTCCTTTGAATCTTGCTGGAATCTTTCAGAGAAGGCTTGATTAAGGGTGTTGTGAAATACCATAAACAATAAGAGATGCTTCATCAGGCACTCTTGTTCCAGCCAGTATTTATATGGATCACTCATTCTCTCTCACTGAATTTGGTGGTGTTATAGAATCACAGAATCATTTTGTTTGGAAAAGACCTTTAGATCATCAAATCTAACCTGTAGCCAAATGCACCACTAAGCCATGTCCCTCAGCACCACATCTACAGTTCTTTTAAATAACTCCAGGGATTATGACCCCACTACTTCCCTGGGCATTCTGTTCCAGTGTCCAACAATCCTTTCAGCAAAGAAATTTTTTCTAATATATCTAAACATCCCCTGGCACAACTTGAGGCCTTATCCTCTTGCTGCTCTCTAAAGTAATGGAAATGTTTCATTTACAAAATATTGCTTGTGATGTCTTAATGCACATGTAGCAGGAGATTTTGCATGGCACAGGAATTAAGGATTGCTATTAGCCAAAGTAAACTTCTAGAAGAAAAACTCTAAAATCAGAGTATAACAAGTCTCATAACCACCTTGAGCATTTTATCTTTTTCCATTGTCTCTGACCCAGCTGAGTATTTCTTGTTTAGGTTCTTTTTGGCCCTTGCAGTCAAAGCATATTTGAGCATATTCTTTGAGAGCTGCCTATTTTAATGTATTATTCTATTGGTTCTGGAGTTACATATCTGCAGAATGGCTTACTGCCATGCTGGGGTCAGCAGGCTGAATCCCTGAAAAGTTAAGTAGGAAAAGTGGGCCTGATGTCAATAATATTAAATATGCACTTGTGCTAAGATTAGGCACAGATTAAAGCTGTTTTCTTGGGTCACTTGTGCCTGTGGCAGTTTCTCAATGGCTGTAAGGTTGGTACCTCTCTAAATACTTCCCCCAAAAGCAGTATTCATTGGACAACTTTTTGTGTCTCTTGGAACCTAGAAAAATTATGGCTTCCTTTGTTGTTCTAGTGAAGGGAACAGAAAGCAGGCTGAGGCAACTGAGACTGGTCCAGTGCTTCCCAGAATGTAACCACTGGTGATCCTTGGAAGGACAAGTGGTAAATTGAACCAGGTCATGCTGCTAGTATTTTCAGGTTTATATCTGGTGAGAGGAAAAAGCAGTTTGATGGAAAATTTGAGAGACTGTCAGTGACCCAGAATCTGTGGGAATTACTCATTCACTTATTGGAAACCAGCATTGACTGACTGACTAATGATATTCTACTTAGTGTGCCCTGCTAATTAGCTCATTCACTTTTTGCAAGTTAATTAGTAAGCTGCAGCCAACATTGACAGTGTTGGTGGATTGGATTGTACATACTTTTTTTCATGCAGGACATCCGTTTTTGTCATGGATCCTGAAAATTGGATTAACTGTGAGGTAGTTGCATAAGCAAAGTGAATCAGATCTTTAGCTGATATAAGCACTTATGAGACACTTAGCACCATGAAACAACACAAGCATATTTAATTATGGTGATGGGAGATCTTGGGAAGCAGAGGCTAAGGAGTGCCTGGGGCAAATTTCTTTTATTAATACATACACATGTATATCACAGTCCTGCTGAGCTTTAGCATTTCTTGAAGTATAACCCAGAGGTTATACACATCAAAATGCAGAGCTTTTAAGAATTCACCTGCCTTTATGACAGACATCATTAAATGCCAAAGATAAATAGATAGGTAATTTTTTGTATGGCCTGTTATTGATGGAGAGTTGAGGCTGCAGACAGGTGTCAGGAGAAGGGGAGGACTGTCTACCTTTATTTGAGAGATGTTTTTTTGATTAGTGGCTTTGCTGAAATCCCTTTACAGTAGATACATATGGAAAAAGATACTTTTCGGCATATGATCTGAATGAACACATTACAGATTTTAATCATTTTAGTTCCTGAAAATATGTATTTCAGATCTGGAAGTTAAGGGAGATCAGGAAATTTGCAAAACTGAACAACAAACTAGTGTAGTCATAGTAATAAATTTGTATTTGTTAACAAGTAGTTAGTCCCCAAAATGTGAGTAGCTTAACCTGAATAACTTGCAGAAGGACTTATTTGTCTTCCTTGCAAGCTTTTTGTTGCAGTCCTAGCATTTTTATTACTACTTCCTCTTCACAATTTCAATGGATGTAACAACATCCCATAAATTCAGGCCTCAGAATACAAAGAGGTTCACCAGATAACCTCATTACTGCATCATCCTTATGCATGGCTACAATGCACAGTGCCTTGTGTCTTGGTCTATGTCTTTTCATTCAAACCCTATAGAAAAACTCCCAATGAGTAGAAAGTACTACTCTTGTAGTAATACAAGAGTGGGATGCCCTTGGGTTGTTACCTCAGTATTCTGTCCCTCCTTACTGAACCTGAGCTGTTGACTTACCTGATGCCTCTTCTCCTGCTGAACGTTGTACATCAGCTCTGACATTTTGCTTTAGAATTGTATCTGAACCCATAAGAATAAGAGTGCACATATAGGCCTGAAAAGGGTTAAGCAATCACATCAAACATACTCTTCTGTAATTCTTTAAAGTTTGAGAGAAAAGGCTAACTTCTCAGAACCATCTCAAAGGATGTAATAGTAATTTGTGGATTTGCTTTAATGTTGTGTAGAATGCCATAAAATATCTAGGAAATACATGATCCTTCAATAAATCTGAAAGGTTTTTAAGAGGAGATTCTGTGCAAATATACTTCAACTTAGTTTTAATAGTTTCATTCCTGATAGCTGCTGTATGTCAAACCTCTTGCTCTACATACAAACGCTCCATCCTTATAGGGAAGAAGGGATGATCTATAAAGTACCATGTACCATCTTTAAAGGTCCCTTCCAATCCAATGCATTCTGTGATTCTGTGTCAGGCTTGTTTCAGAGACCTCCATACCTGAATCCTTACTGCCACAGACGTCCTCTGTGACCTTCCCTGAGCCATCTAAACTTTGGCACCTTAGTTGTCTTCAAAATAATGAATATAATACTTCTTCATGCCACAGGATCTTTTCTGAGTCCTGAGGTACTTTATTCAGAGGACAAAGAAGCTCTTTCAATAAATTTATTTTCCCCCCTGTGAATGACTGAATCAGCATTTTAAAGCAAAAATGGTGCTTCCCACAGCAACCACTATGTCTGCGGGGATTTTTACATATGTTAGATCTTACATGCAGAGGTAGCTACTACCATCCTGTGTCCTGTGACTCCTTCTGCTGCTTTTTGAATGACAAGCATGAGACCTGGATGCCAAGTCACAAAGAAGTTTGTCTAGTAGAAGCAGCTGGCTGCTTGGCAGATGCATCACTGTAGCAGCTTTGAAGCTGCCCATGGGCCTGTCACATGTTTTAGCAACCAGGAGACTGCTTTGGCTTCTTTGTCCTTTTCAGATGCCATTTTCTATTAAATATTCTTTCATTCTTTGGAATGTTTTATGTTGTGCATAAGCTCTTAGTTTGTAAATAGGGATTCAAAGTTTCATTTTCATATGGAAAGATAGACATATTCTTCTTAAAGAGTGGCAGACATCTTCATGCAAAATTATATGTATAAAGCAAAATAGGCAGAGTATAGAAATTTAATTTTTAAAGAATTGCTAAACTATCAAATGAAGGTATCTTTTAAAAACAGGAAACAAACCAAGTAGCTTAGTCATGCCTAGTATTCAGTATTTGCTGAAAATCAGATCTCTGCCCAGATCTCAAACTGGGTTCTAGAAAATTTAAGAATGTCCTTTTTAAATGAGGCTACTTTGATTTTACAGTGAATACGTTTCTACAACTGGTTTTAGAGATTATAAATAATTTAATAACCAAATATGTTATTTGACTTTGCTTTCAAACAAAAAGAAAGCAACAAAGGAATGTCAGTATATTTAAGCCCAAGTAAGGCTTTTTACTTCAATACATGTGCTATTATTTTAAAGTAGTTCAATAGCTTCTGTCTGATTTGTCAAAAATTACTTAGAAATGTGTCATACCTTTTCCACACTATAGTTTTTATCCTTCAAATAGTTTTGGACAAAAAGATAGATAAAGTATTTGTTTTCTGTAGAAGCCTTTTATCAAAAACTTTAGTTTGGTGTTAAGGTTTCAGGACTATTTTCCTAATAGACATGACTGTGCTGTTTATGTTCTTTAATTTTCATTTCAGGGTGGGTTTTTTTTCTGTCAGCTCTTTGTTCTAAATACAAAATCAGCATAAAAATATCAAATGTTTCTTTTTTTTATTGTTCCCATTGGGAAGAGATACACAAGTTGTTTATGTGAGCTCAGAAATTTAGTAGCTGTGAAACAGCACAGGCTGAGAATACAATTAAGTTCATCAGGTGTCTGACTTTTAATTTGTCTGGAGTTATTACCAAGTTTTCCACATAGGTTCTGTTGACTTAATTTCAAGGTAAATGCTCATCTAATAGTGGGCACTGGCGATGAAAAAAATAAAAGAAAGAATGATTACTGCTGAGTTTGGCCCCACCTGTGTAACTGATTAATCCTGCCTGTCCATATATTAGACTAAGAGCCGTTTGGTAGATTCCCAGCATTGCCATCTGAAAGTGCCAGAAACTCAGCCTAAGGTCTGTATAATAAAGTTAAACTTGAAAAACGTGTAAATTTTTCAAGATGGATTTTTTGCTGAATGCTTCATCTAGAGCCAGGGTAGGAACTGGGAAGTCATGACATTTCCTTGACAGGAGCAGCAGTGGTAACAGTAAGAGAAGAGAAGGTTCATGACCAGTGGTATGGCTGAGAGCAGCTGCAATATAAATTGCTTCTGAATTAGGCAATTGCTATTGTATCACTGGTCCTTCCTCTGCCAACCCATCCAAGTAGGTATGTTATAAAAGAATATACAAAGAACATGTGGGTGGAACTGAGGCTTAGGAGGGGCAGCTTTGTTGGCAAATGTGAGGCTTTTTCTCTGTATGTCATTTCTCTGTGGCCATCAAGTGCCGGATGAAGAATAGGCTTTTCTTGTTGATAATATAAATAACAATTTTTGTATGTCTTTTTCCTGATTTTGTGCAGTAACAGGCCCCATATTGTTTGAGGCTGAGACAGTAGACAGGAAGAATTAGGAGTCTTCTCTTCTAATTCTTTTCTCACAGACAAAAATGGATGATGAGATAAAACTCTGCCTGTGTCAGGCCCAGATAACAGAACTTCATCCCTCATTGCCCAGAAGAAGGAAAATTGTGGCATGTACATTTTTCACTGTAACTCCTACTGTGTGTATGTCCTGGGTTTTGTGAGAGTTAGGTTGTTGTTTTGTTTTTCTGCTGCCTTGTAAGATGGCTTTAAACAACAGAAGTTAGAAGATGGGATTTCCCATTTTTTGTCTTATTTCTATTCATCTCTGGCTGTTTCCTTGGAGATGTTCCAGAAACAGAATATTAAACTGTCCTGTTGTACTGAATTCAGGTGGAGCTCCTTCCTCAGACATGAGTCCCACTGGAGAGACTTGCAGAGAGGTTCCTGTGGCAGTGACAGCTGGAAATTAACATGTTTCAGAAGTGCTTACAATTCACATGCTTAAGTAGTGAGAAGATCTTCCATTTGCATTAAGGGAAGGATGGAAGTAGTATTTTTTTTCAGATAAATGAGTAGCATACAACGTCTTTTCCCTTCAGTTCATGTTTACTACTCTTATTTTTTTCATCTGCTGATCTCTGATCTTGATCTCTTAATCCTAAAAAAAGGACCAAAGTGATTATTTGAAATGATACACAAGAAAGCCTGTTAACTGCTGTGAATCCATGTCTTCATACAGCTACCTTACCTCTTCAGAATTCATCCTAAATGATATGTTTTATGTCGTATCAAAAGGAATTGGTCGTATCAACACTGAAGTAGTGATCAGCAGGCCATGATTCTTGTTATGTTTCAGTTTACTTTTCATCTTTCTTTTTAAGTGCATGACAAAAGGGCTTGGGATTAATTACCTATGATTGTCACAAGTATTGTTTTGGCATTTGTGCTGAAAATTTTGCTTTTGCTTCCACACCTGTCTGAGGTCAGTGAGGCTACTTTGTCAAGAGGGTATGGGAGGATCTGAGTTTTTTGTTTTTGTCCTAAGTTTATCTTTTCAATAAATTTAGATCTACCACATTCCAAGGTCACACGTAGTCACAAGTAGTGAAGCATTCTTCATCACCTCACTAGCAGAAGTTTTGTGAGTTTTCAGGTTGCAAAGTAGAAGAAAATAGACCAGATACACAAAACTGTGAAAATATTCTCTGAGTTAGATATCATTAAAACCTTCTCAGAAATCAGTATGTCTGCTATAATTGTACACTGACTCTTAAGAGGTTCTGCCACAGAATAATTCTGAATTTATTTTCAGTCATTGGTTTCTTGCTGAGCTTTAGGCTGAAGTCTTTCTTCTAGAAGTATGATTTCTGTTGTATATGAACACTGGAACATTTTATAAAACACTCAGTTTCTAATGATCCTGGTTCCCTTGAAAAGAAATAAACACAATTTTAAGCGCTTTTTCCCTAAATATGTAAGGCAGAGACTTCTCTGCTTGTGACATGTTTAATGTTGCTTTTTTGTTGAGGTCGTTAACTGACTTTTATTCTATCTGGCTAAAAATATGAATTCTAGGGTTAGTGTAAACTTGATTTAGACTGAATTATGAGATTTTGATTAGGTGAGGTGGTTGTAAACTGCTAATTTTTCCCTCCAATGAAAAGTGGTGCTTAAATGAAAACATTAAAGCAGGGCGCTTCTAACTCCATTGTACCAGAGAAAGCTTTTCAGGCATAGCATATTGTGTTTAGTATCACTTTAGAATTCTATAAATCTTTGATCAGCTTTTATTTAATCTTTGTCCAAATTGGAAGATAGCAATGGTCCCTTAAGATTTTGTATGGAATTGAATAAAATTTAATAAGGCACCTGACAGTTATTTGATTGTGATTCGTAGCACTTTCATTTTACAGGCTTAAGCAATACTGACCTCAAAAGGGCTGCTATTCAGACTGGGTGGAGGGCGGGGAAAAAAAATATTTTATTCTTCTTTGTTCCAGTCCTTTCTACTTGATAAGCCCTTACTAAAAGTCAAAATGAAGTCTTTGCCAATTCTTAGACCTATTCTCTGGTCAGAGACGGTGGGCTCATTTCTGCAACACTTTAGAGTAGGAAATGTTACATAAGACAACATCTAAATGGATTTCACATTGACAACCTTGACAGACTGTGTAAATTTGGAGTAGAAAAGAGCTAGGAGATCAGATGACATGTTTCTCAGGGGACCACCTGGTAAAATGTGAACGTCCCCAGAACAGACTGTGGGTTACCCTGAACTACAGGAGGGCCTCCTACCCACTCAAGCAGAAACTGTGTGTTTTGAAATGATGTTTCCAATTATTTCAGCTTCATGCACAAAACAAATAGCTGAGAGAATAAACCTGATCTTTTCAAAAGTTTTCATTTATGTCTTCTAGAGCTGCCTTTCTCACAGGCTCATGTAGATGCCATCTTGATTATTAAAGCACAATTGCATTAGTTACGAGTTGCTTCCCTCAATTTGTTTTGACACAAGGTAATTTTATGGCTTAAAGTATACTTATCTTTGACTCCTGATGGATTTTCCTGTGTTATTGTTTACTACCTAAACCACCTTTTCTTTTCTTTTTATATTTGCATAATGCATTGTGCAGTGTTTCAATTTTAATCATGGTTATGTATTATTGTTTATTATTTGCATTACACTAATATCTAAATGTCAAGACTATGATATCACAGTTAAATATATCAAGTATCTTTTTAAATAATTCACAGATAGTGCTACAATGTCACTGTGCTTACAAGAGTTTGCTCAATAACAATGAACAGTTTATTTTCTGCTTATGAGTGAACTAATGATAGAAAGGGAAAGAAAAATTGAAAATGTGTGGAAAGAGTTGGTTTTAAGCAGAGATTTAATTGGAATCAGTGGCTGAGTACTTGATACTGCACTGGCTTGAAATAGATGAATTTCACTGAATATCATGAGGGCATGTAGGTAACACTTCATGAGGTAACACTACTGTTTTGCTTTAAAAAAAAAGGAGCATAAAGAAAGCCATCTGGCCCAAATTTTAGTGATTCCAGTACACAATCTCTGACAGTAGCTGCTGTGGAAGTATGAGAGGCAGATAACTTGCCCTGCGGAATTTTTGTTCTTGTCCCTAAGAGTAGTTTACTTAAATTTATGAGGTATAATATCCTTCATAAAACTATGAGCTGATTCTGGAATACTGCACAATTAAGGTGCTTTCAGAAAATATCTGGACAGGTTTTTATATACCTATTTGTCTATATTTAATTACACCTTATGGAGGTTTTTTTGGAAGTATGGGAGGTAGAAAAACACAATATCAGTATTCAGGACTGTTAATTCCATTTGTTCTGGGTATAATTCTGGCAATAAGCTCCCCATTTACTGAAATATTTCTATTGCTGTTAACTTTAATAACATAAACAGTTCTATTCAGCTCAGTTTGACCTCTGCTATAGTTAGGATAGTACCCAAATACCATCACAAGATGGTTTTTGTGCACACATGTAATAATAATTTTGATTAAGATTTTCAGTGCTACATAGCTGACTGGGGGCCTGCATTTAAAAGTTATCTGGATGGTTTTGAAAGCTTTTAAGTTCCAGAAAATGAAAATAAGTGAAAAAGAGAATTTTTTAAACTGCCAACTGACCTCCTTTCCATTATGTTGCTCTGTACACGGCTTCGTGTCCTTGGAAAACTAGAGCTTAGAAAGTGATAGTGCAAAATAGTAATATAATAGAAAATCAGTACAGAAGGATCCTGAATTGGCTATTTCCCCAATCCCAAGTAGGATCAGCTCTATCTAAACACTTCCTGGCAATAGGTCATCTAATTTGTTCTTAAATTTCCAGTTTGTTTTTTTCCCAGGATTTCTGAGCCTGATTTCCCTTGCAACAGTTTGACAATGTAGCCAACTGGCTAAAAATTTGGTTTATCTCCTTTTTCAATGTTTGCTGCCTGTGATTTTTTTCAGGGCTGTGCTGTTTCTTTGTGGACCATGGTTCTTTGCCAAAGTGGACTCCCACCCTATGCTTGCCTGGACTACGTCATTTTTTGGCCACCATATTTTGAATTAAATTAATTCAGAAACTTCAGAAGGATGGAAACTGAGCTCAGTTCTTCTTTTCAATGGTGTTTCTTCAGAAATGTGAGTATTCTTCTGTGTTCTCATTCAGAGAAACTCTACAATAAATCTGTAAATATGCACACCTGATTGCCAATAATATTAATAGGAATTGCACCTGTATTCATAGGAGAGAACAGTAATCTTTGTGCTTTTAGATTTACTATTTTTTAACAACAGTAATGATGCTTTGAGGGCAGTATTACTTTGAGAATAGAGGCCATTTAATTTCTGTGGACTTTGAAATCTTCTGGTAGAGAATAATTGCCTGACACACAGATCCTAGGAGGTGAATTTAAATGAAAGGCATTTTCCAAGCCACAAAGCAAAAGTACTAAATGCCTGATTAGAAGATCTGTGTCACGAGCACTGCTTCATTATGAGAACTCTCTTAAAAATTTCATATCAACTCTTGCCTTTTACAGTCCACAGACTAGTGCCTATTAAGACACTGAACAAACTATATCTTCTTACTTGATATATAGTGAGGTATAGATCAATAATCAACTAGATTTGCAAGTATACCAGGATGCCACCATCTAGGAAGACAGAATCTGTAGCATGGCCCTGGAAAAGCACTGCAATAACCTTCTCAAGTATAGATGGCTGAGGTAGCCAGCTTCTCTCTTCAGTGCTGCAGCAGTATATTCTAGTTGTTGGGTTTTCTTTCCATCCCCTAAAAATGCAGGCTATAAAGTACTATGAAATTTTAATTTTTAAATAAAGGCAAAGAAAAATGGCCAAACATAAATTGCAAATGAGGAAATGATTTTTGCACAGGGAAATGGCTCTTGCCATCAAGGTAAGATGAGATATATGGAGGATTTCTCTTATTTACTCTTGCTTACTACATCTTTACTGCAGAATACCAAGCAACTGATTTTTATTGCCTCCTTGTATGGTTATTCTTAAGGTTAGCCTCCAGATGTCTGAGACAAATAGGGCCAGGAAAAGGTCTAAGGCCTGAATCATTGTCACACTTACATCTGCTTAAATTTGGGATAGTCAAGTTTGGGATAATGAATGAATAATTAGACCAAGCACCCATTTCAGAGGCTAACCATTAAGGAGGTAGTTTGAATTCCTCTGAAAACAGATTTTCCAGCGTTAAAGAATTGCAATCAACTAACAAAACTGCAAATGAAGAGTTAATTAATGGTCACTTATAAAAATAATATTTCAGCTATCATATAGTTATGATTTTGCTCCCCATAATTGTGCTAATTTATAGATTGGCATCAGTTTGTAACAGCATGTGCAAGTCACATACTTAATTTGTTAGTCTCTGAAGCATCTCAGTTGAGTGTTTCACTGGGTATATTTTGACTGAAAAACAGACTAATTAATGTGAACTGGGAGAGATTGCCATCCCTGAATCCATTTCCTGTTTTTCCTCTGAACCTTCTTAGTAGGGGGAAAGGGAGCTGTGTTATCAGAATGCAGATATTATTTTTATAGAGTTGCACAGGTTTTTCTAATACAACATTATACAGCAGTCTCATTATATTCAACTCTAGAATGTGTTGCTCAGCCATGAGCTTGATGGCTTCATGGACCATGGGGTGAGTTTAATTCCTCTTTCTGAAGGAGATGCATCTTGCTTCACTGATTATTTTCTGGACTTTAAAAGAGGCAACTTGACAAAATACAGCTCCTACTCAGGGAAAATAGAAAGCACCTCAATGCAAGACTGCAGTGGAGGCCATTATGAAGCAACTGCATTATGCAGTTATGGGTTAGAGAACACTTCTCACTTCTTTAACCTTCTGTTCCTTTTTTGAATTAGTAATTCCTAAACCCTCTGATATTTAAATCTCAAAACAGTGCTGTTCACACTATTCTGCCTTGACTTTGTTCTGTACTTCTCCCATCATGACCATGTGCCCTTTTACTGTAAGTTCTGTAATCACAGAAATTTCTCTCTCTGTGTGAAGAATGGTAGAGCTGTTTGCTTGTTTATTTTAATAGCCTGGAAGAAGCTTACTACAGAAGTACTAGGCAGGGGAATGAGAGGTCTCTGGTTTTCATTGTCTCAGACTGCTCACAAGGACATAATTTTGCCACTTAACGTACTTGTGGGATAAGCACCTTCCATCTTCCCAAGGCAGTTTCCACTGTTGAAGAAATGAAAACTCAAAGAGGATATAAAGCAGCTTAATATAATAACATTCTAATTTCTAAATTTCCTTAGAGAATAACAACATTTATCAAAATTATTATAGTGTTTTTGCTCTTCTGCATTTTTGAAGGCAGGAGAATGTGGTCTTTGCAAAGTGCATAAACACATCTTGGTATTTGTATTTAAAACAACAGACTCATTTATTTCAAGCTTGGTCATACTGCAGGTTTATTTCAATGCTGTTCCCCATCAAATGGGGAAACTATCGGCTGAGGGAGGATTTGGAAAATAGTCTGTGTATTAAAAAGAAGGAACTACTTACAGGCCTCCAGACTACTGAAATTCTTCAGTTAAAAAGTCTATTAAATCAGTGAGACAACTCATGAAGTAAGGTTCTATTTAGCATGAGTATGGGTATTAGAATTTACCCCTTCAGGAAATCTAGATTTCCCTAATAGTGTAATACTCTGAGAAAATATTTCAGTTAAACTCTTTATTAAATCCTAGGGTTTATCAGTAACTTCTGTAATGTTAAAGAAACAGCATAATTCTGCATAATGATATAATGCAAAATTATTCCTATAATTTCCATAATAATTTAATATGAGATGTGTCAGATAGACAGCTCTTCTTCCCAGACTGTAGGTGTAAAGGGACCTATTTCACATAGGTTTTTTATGTGCTTATTTTTGTAAACAATCCACAGCACATATTTCTTTGTGAACTGTAATGCTTTTTCTCTTCTTCCTACGTGTCACGGCTGTGAAGTGTCACAGATGGTGATGCTGGTACACAGTGTCTGACCAATATGGGACAGGCCTGAGAAGCCTCATAGGCTTTGTAAGAGATTCATAAAGCTTGAAGTGGGAACATACCTCCAGACTTGAGCAGTTTTAATTACTCTTTGCCATAAGTGAGATGTGAAAATATCTGCTTATTTCTTCTTTTAATGTCAGTAGGTGGAGGCCTGAGAAATGAGAAAAATAGCTGTATTTAATTTGTGTTAAAGTAATCCATGTAACAGAAGTCTAGGTTTTATAGAAAGTTGTTTGGAAGCATCAGTGGCTCAGTGAATTCCAGTATATCTTATAGGAGGTTACTGAGCAGATTGAAAATATTTAAGACTGTCTAATGGCATGGAGGCCAGGGTTTAATTTAGCAAACTGAAATATTTTTAAAATTGTCTTTAAAATTTTTAAAAAGCAATTATCCAGAAAGTGTGATTTCAAAGTATAATCTCATTTTCAATCTATGTTCAGTTTGAACTCTTCCAGTGAGTTCCATTAGTGATGGCACTCTCAGAAAACATATCTTTGAGACAAGATACTAAACTTGAAGGATCATTGTTCTATGAAGTGCAGCAGTACAGTGTTCATTGATACATATCTAGAGAATAATAGAAGATCATGTCATCTGTTTCTCCTCCGTTCTGGACTTGAAGGGATAAATTAAGTCAACGCTGCCACTGATCAGTTACTGAACCTTTGCAGGAGTCTTGGTAATTAAATTTATATCCTAGATGATGTTTTGTTCAATATATTTCTACTTTTATTCCTTAATCTTTCAATCTGCCATTAAGTATTTAAAACTATTTTAAGTCTCTATTTTGAAAATCTAAGCCGATTTCTTTTGCAAATGATGTTAAGCACCCAGAGAGAGCACAGTGAGCTATGGGACATATAATTTCTCAGTATGTCAGAGGGAGTGAAACCCACTCCTGGATACCAATTCTTTTTCCACTTAGCACCTCTCCATTTTGTCCTTCATCTGTAAAATGGCTCTAAGTAACACCTCTGACAGAGAGATGCAGTGAGAAAGTTAATAAACACTGTAAAGATCATCTGATTATTCACAGAATTTTATGATACGTTGAGCATCTCCTCACTTTGGGAATTTAGACCTCTTCATTGCTTCAGTCCTATGTTCATAACCAATATCTACCCTTGATATTGCCCTCTCTGGCACTCATCCATGTGTGCAAACGTACTAATATGTGTTTTTAACAAAAAAGAATGTGCACGATAACTTTGCAGCCCTTTGTAGCAAGCCAGCAAGCCCTGTGTTTATTGAGAATTTGGCTGCTCCTTTGAAAATATACTTTTCTGCGTTTAGCCTGCTCAACAGCAAGCAAAGCCTGACTAAATGAATCAGGTGACTCTGTTTGGAAGTAAAAAGCTCTTGCTCTGCTTGAGGGAAGATTTCTGTTCTTAACAGCAATTCTGTAAAGCCAGGTGTTCAGCTCTTGGCACTGCTGGCTGGACAAAGGATGAGAAAGAAGGCTGCACACAATGCGTTATGAACAAAACCTGAAACAACAAAACTCCTAAAACATCAGTATCACAAGAGAGGAAATCTCCACTGTTACATATATAGAGGGAAAATTCAGATGCCTCTCTTATGCAGTGGTATCTTCGTCTGTCTACATTTTACCTGAGACATGGCGAGGAGCTTGAGGAAGCTTCTAACTTTTCTCCTTACATCTAATTTTCTGTCTTCATCATCTTCCAACTATTTGGACAAAGCAGATACTGCATGCATATAAAATATTTTAATCTCCTTTTTTTGTTGTTGAATTGTGTTATTTTGGGGAGTGGCTCAGTGTCCTACAGATATTAGAACTATAAAACAGCTTTTCACTGTGAATTAAAATGCTGCATTAGCTATCTTAGAAACCCACAATTATTATCTTAACATAGCACAGCACGAAACAGATTTATTTAGAGAAAATAGGATGTATTCTGGTACTATTATCTCTTGCTTTTGTAACATCTTATTAATTACACATCTTGTTGCAGTTTTCCTGAGTTTAGGTCCTGCTAATATTCATAGAGGTGCTTTTCTTTACTCCTATGAGTTGCCCCGTAGAAATCAGGCAAGCAGAATTGTTGCATTGGATCTCTGTGTATAGCTTTGCTGACAAATACAGTCCTGTGGGCCTTTAAACTCAGGATTAATGACTTGAAAGGGCTATTAGGGGACAAGAAACTTCTTGATCTGATCTGATTCCAGGATGGGCCCAGCAGTACTTCCCACTGCTTCATAGAATGTGTCACGGTTTAACTCAGGGCCTGCAATAAAACAAATGACAGATGCTCTCTGTTAACCCCCCTCCATTCCCCTATAGGGAAGAAAGAGAGAGAATTAGGGAAAGAGACTTAAGAAACTAAACCACACAGCTTTGATGAAACAGTAGCGATGTAAAGGAAAATGATTAAATATACACAAATGGACACAAAAGTGATGTCATGTTCCTGCCTCCAGTAATGTGCACATCACCACCAAGGCTGCAGGGCAGGCCCTTGAAAAGTCCCAGATGGGAGCTGGGTGCAGAAACCCAGGGGATGGATTGGCACCAAAAGGCAGATGAATGGACCCAATTCTCCCAGCCATGGAACAAGGAGAGTATAACCCTCATGATCCCTCAAGCTTATACCAAGTGTGACATGTATGGGATGCAATAATATGTTTAATGTGTTTTGGTCATCAGTCTGGTCTGCTCCTTCCCATACGAGGGTACGAGGTGTGACCCATTTACTCCCTTTTTCTTTCTGGAGCATAAGATGTTTTTCGGAGCCAGGGATTGGCCTCGGGTCTGCATACCATTCTCTAGCCCTAACTAAGCATTGAGCCTTAGCAGTCCTAGGAGCAGACACTGACTGAGAAACTTGCTGGTAATTTCAACAAGTGCTGCTCCTTAGCAGAGATTTAACTGAAAGAAAAGAAAAACTTGTTCTGTTCTGACTCAAGCCAGGGCAAAATTTATCTTTAAATCTGAAAAATTTGGTGGAAATGAAAGTTTCTGTAATGATCAAAGAGCTTTAAATCATGACAGTTTTTTTTTTTTTTTTTTTTTTTTTTTTGACATCAGTGAAAACCTTCTTTCCCTATCTTGGAAATGCCATTTAACAAATCCATCATTATTTCTCTCTTCTTCTCTGATACTGATTGAACACAGTTGAGAAATCTTGTCTGTAGCATGTTTCTCACCTATAAAGTAATTCATAGCTAAGCTGGCTTTATGTGATTAACTAAAACCAAAGAATAGTTAATTCTGAACATATACTCAGGCAAATTAAGGAATCTATTACCCTGGAACACCACACTTCAAGCATTAATCATAGTTATTAATCTTATTGAGTATTTCTAGAAATGTGAGTATAAGTCTGGGTTTGGGGTAGCTGTTGCATTAGCACATATTCAATGCATATGGCAAAGTAGATTTATACTAAATCATTCTGCAACAAATAAGTGTTTTGCAGTCTGATTTAATTTAGCTTCATGACATCAAGTTATTTTGACTTTAAAAAAAACATTATATAAAAATTACGTAGTTTTGAGGTTATAGAATCTCATTCTCTTTCTGAATTGCTGAGAAGGTCTTTGCTGGAAAGTTAACTGACAATTACAGATTCTTAGGATTTCTATAGTTCTTGAATGTGTTTGTATATACCATTAGTCACCAGTGAAGCCCGTCAGTAATGGCAATACCCTTCAGCAATAGCTCGGGAGAATTAACACTGATTGATGGCAGGTCACCTGGAATTGGTTGGCAGAATTTCCAATTTTCTGTTGGGAAATTGCTTATTTCTCGAAGTCTATTCCCATTTTTTACAAGTGGACAGCAAGCTGAGATTATACATTATTATGTGTCTAAGTATAAAATTGTGATGGATGGTGCTCACACATTTGAAGAGAGTTGAACATTTAATTTAGGGCTGATCTAAGAAAAAAGCCTAAGTTTATTTTTCAATATAAACTGTCACTTATCTTTGGCTTTTATTTGTTTAATTTAGATTCGGAGCAGTGTTGCATCTTAACTAGTTTTAAATAGAGAATTACTTCCTTTGTGTTTCCTTTTAAGGCATTCAAAGGGTTATGATACCTTTGTTGTAAACATTTTTTCAGTTTCTAAGGTTTATCCAGGGACTGACTGACTGAGCAGATTAATGTTTTACTTTTACTTATGGCGACGTTGGTTAAATGCTGGCAAAACTGCATTGACAGAAAATCAAAGGCCATTCAGCCAAAGCCTTCCTACAGTTCTTCTTTTAAAATCATAAGGGAGAGCAGCCAATAACAGCCAGTCATTTCCTGTTTCCAAAGGGCTACGTGTTAAAGCAAGTACAGACTTTATTCCATTAGTGTACAATATGTATTATCTGTTTGAACCTGGCTGACTTGTTTTGGAACAAAGAACCTATGCCCTGCATAATATATGAAAAATAGTGACCCTAGGAATAAAAGCCGATGTTGTAATCAAACAAGAAGATATATTCTATATTATTACATTCTCAAAATAGAAGCAAAAGAAAATGGCTGTGGGTTGCAGACTTAAAGCCAAATTTTAGGAAAATCTTTAAGGTCTCTTCCAACCTTGATCATTCTGTGATTCTTTCACTAAAATGAGGCTTCCTGTGTGGAGCTCGGGAGCTGGTCCCTGTACACTGCACAGGGCTGGGTGCTTCAAATGGCATTCAAGATAAGAAAGATATTGACTTGGCAGCTCTTCAGAGTTGTCATTGAGAGGCACTGAGAGTAAGAGTGGGGGTTACACATCTCACCATCTTGTTTACCTTCACCCGTTAAGAATCATTTTCATGTACCTCCTTTCTGAATTTTTAAAACTTGATTTATTTCCTACACCATGAAATCTCTTCTACAAAATGAGATACAGGTAACACGCCCCTGTTGGAGAGCCTTAGCTTGGTCACTGGGGTTTCTGGAAGGTAATAAAGGTAGGATTTCAGCTTCTCTGACAGAACTCTCACTTCTTGCAGAGTGCTAATTACTGGACTGAGTATGAACCACCTCTCCTTTAACTGTATTTGACAAAACAAATGATCATTGCAGTTTATTTCTATAGCATACTCCCTCCTGCTCGTTCATGGTCTGATATTCTGAATCTGCAACAGTTTGCGGTGCCTTCAATCATTTTGAGCTCCTTGCTTCGTGAAGCTGGTCAGGAAGTGAATCACATAGCTGAGTGCAGAGGTGCCTTAGCCATGTAAACACTGGGGTAATATTAGCTATAACTAAGCTCTCCCTTAGATGAATACAAGGAACTTGCTAAAGTCATTTAAAGAAGTTTTAGGTAGCTACAGGAAGCACTGCTTCTTGCTTCAATATTTTGTTCTAAAACAAAAAAATTATTTAAATTTCCTTTGGGTATTTAATACCTTCCCTGGATCTGATCTCCCTGTCTGGTATCTTTCCTCACACGAAGATTACTGATTTACAGTCTTATTTCAGTAGTTTAATGAAGAAGGGTTCCAAGGTGGAAAGCATTGTGTACTCAAGGTGAATTAAGTCTCCCCTGAATGAACTTCAGTGCTGTTAAATTGGGCCTATAAGAATCAAAGGAGATTTTTTTGGAAGCTAGTACAAATGCACAAGAAAATCCCATAGAAGATGGGAATCAGCAGTGTTCCTTCAGAAGCTTTTATATTACAAATTTAATTAGATCTGCTCACTCTAGAACTGTTTGGAAATATGTTTACTGCTTTTAGGTCTTTCTTCTTATGAACTCCTATTATGAAGAAGCTATTAAATATCACAGTGTCAGGTTCTGAAGTCTATCCTACCAGGAGCAGCCAGATGTATTATTTACTGTTTCTCTCAAATTATACTTCTTATACTTATTGCACAGACAAATAGTACATTTTTTTTCCTCTTTTTCCCCTTTATTTTCAGTCTATTCATTTTGTTATCTTATATATGTTATCTTATTTTGTTGTATTGAAAATTAACTGATGCAGCATTGTTTTGTATGCCTAAACTAAAATCTACACAAAGATGCTAATTATTGTTTTTAATCCTTTGAAAGTATGAAAACTAAATACGTTTCTGCAACATTTAGAGTCATACAGCATTGCTTTATTTTCTCAGACCTAAAAGCCAATGCTTGCATAACTATTTGATGCTTTTTATAAGAAGCATTGATGCACATCAGTGAGAACTTTCTACCACCTTGAAAATGACTTTTAGAATATTTCATTAGCAGACTGTCTTTCAGAACTCAAGTTGACATTCATGTTTCTTCACACCAGTCTTTCATCCACAAAACTCTTTGTTCTGCTGAACAGTTTCGAGACAATATGGGCAATCAAAAAAGCAAAGGCTTATGACCTATCTGCATCTCCATTCCAACATTTGATCAGTCTTATTCAAATCTCATCTTTTAATACTCCTTTGAGAAACTTCTGAGAATTTATTTCCTTTCTTTCATTATGAGTATATTATTTCAAAAACTTCAAACTTAATGAAATGGTAGCTCTCTATAAAGTGAGAGGCGGACGCCATTGCTGGCTACACATTTATCCATTTCATCTCTTTCAATAGCCTACGTGAAAAGAATTTGAAATCCGAATAGTGGGAATGTCTTTTATATGTATATTTTGCAGTCTGAGAGATTTGTGGTTACCTTTGCATTAGTGCATTAAAAGCAAACCACACGAGCAAGCTGCTTAGCAGTTGTGGGGAAGTAGAAAGCTGCCTGTAACCCATACAGCTGTGAATGAAGCACAATATATGCATTTAGAAAGACAAAGGTTTTACTACCAATCAGTATCTCTGCCTCAAATGGCACTAGTTTGCCACTTCTGCTCTGTCATCTGCCTGCATATTCATCTGCATCCAAGTGAGTATTTGTGCTTTCCAGGTGTACTACTGGATGCACGGAGGTTTTGTGCCGTAATGAATCAGGCTTCACTATACAATTACCTCACCAAAAAATCTCGAGAAGCAAATTATTGTGGCTGGCTTTGGAAGGTAACCCAAGGTGAAAAAACAAACCAACCCTAATGCAGTAAGGCTGCTTTTGGGATTTTTAGCTTCCTTCTTTGTGTGCCAGTCATCTTGGTTCTCCAGCCTATGGCCAATAACAATTAAGCATCTGTTTTTCCACATGACTACTCCAAAAAATAAAGTCATTACACGTGTTGATATGAAGTTTTGCATAGTAAGGTTACTTCTGTGGGGTTAATTTCTCTTTTGGCTCCTGCTCCAAGATGCAGTGCTTCATTTGTGCACGTAATATGTGACTGGCCTGGATTCTCAGCTGATGAAACTTTATGTCCCAGCAGGTAGTAAACTGATGAACTCTTTTCCCATAACACAAATGCACACAAGCTTTATAATAAAATACTTTTTTTCTTAGATTATATCCTACAATGAAGAAAAATAGTTTATATGCAATATCTGACAGAAAAGGTTTCATGTGCCACAGAAGTTCAACTGCTGATGAGTGGAATCTTCTCTGTCAGTTGCATTTCACTATCAAGTAAAGACTTTTCTGTTAGCAGGCAGATAAAATCTGCTTTGGCAGTATCTGTGCTTCTCTGCAGGTAAAATATTCTCCATCAGTAACTATACTTCTCACTCAGATGTAATTTTCTCTATGAGAAGTTGCCCCTCTGTGGCAAATCTTCAGAAGCTATTTCACAAAGCTTTTGCTTCTATTGACACAAACTATTAATAACATCAAAACACTCCTCAAAAGCTATAAAATTAACTCTCCAACATATTGCTAAATGAAACATTTAAGCTTCTGCCTATAATTGTCTTGATATCAAAGTTCAAAAGCCGGGAAAGAAAAACTTAATCCTTATTCTTTATCTTTTTTTTTCCCCATCCACAAACATGCATTTTATCTCTGCTGCAACTCCATTTGCCACAGATACTACTGGATGTACTTATTTCTCTATTTGTGATCATAAAGAGCTGCCTGAAGAAGATTTCCCTCCATAATGATGATGTATTTCTTTTTATCCTTGCATTATTTATAGAGGATCATTTCTGTGTTTTCACTGCAAGGGTTATTTGCAGAAATAACACTTGGTTCCTTTGTCATTCACTGATTACTGATCACATCTCAGCTTCCATCTATCACAGACAATGAAAAAGGAATGCATCGTTGTTCCTTTAACTTAATAAATTAGATGCTCAATTTTAACAAACATTTTAGGGAACTAATGTGTTTAAATATAGGTGAAACAGCCCCTAGAACTGTAGCAGCTAATGGACTGACAAGTATTTGCACAATGTCTCCAGTTATATTAAATAGGTTAAACAAATTAAATGAATTACCACATCGCTGACTCCCATGCTACTTGTGAAATAATAAAAGCCATCTAAAGCAATAGTACACATCAGTATGCAATCTGAATAGGCATTGTCATTCATGATCTACAGGCATTGCCGGGACAACCAGCTTTGTTGTGCTATGAAACAGTAAGAATACTTTTCCAGATACATTGTATAATTCACTGGTATGAACAATGCAAACTTAAGATCCTGTCAATCTTCCTATTCCTCATTTAACTTGCAAAGTATCCATCAGCTTAGTGATGAATCTATCAAACTGGGCTCATCACTGACCTGTTGTTAATTTGGAGTTACCTTTTCTTTGTCAGATGTCATGAAGGACTGGCTCCTGAAAAGCTTATTTCTTTTTTGCAGCTGTAACAGACAGAAAGTAGTACTCTCTTCTTCCCCCTACAGACAGAAAGACAATCACTTTGCAGTTACAATAGCAACTCAGCTACAGTTTACAATGAGCTCTTCAGAATTAAGCATGCTGCGTAATGTGTGAAGCATACTGTGTAATGTGTAATACTAATTATTCTAACTCCACTAATTAATTTTACCTCCTGTGACTAGGGGCCAAAGGTTAGTGTCTTCTTTCCAGTCTACCAGCTCTTTAAGAAAGAAAAAAACAAACAAAAAATTCTCAAAAAAAGAAGCAGAACTTCCATTGAATTATTTGGGTTGAAGTAATTTCCCACTATGAGAGTCCTAAAGCACATTCTGAAAAAAAATGCATTTGGGAAACCAGTCCCTACTATAAAGATTATATAGGTCAGTTATTTTCTTCCCAAATCTCTTTTATACAGATATGATTTCTTCACGGACTGAATAGAAGCTGCAGAGATCTCTTCTCTTTGAGGAAATGAAAAAATATCTGTAAATATTCCCTTTTACTTCTAAGAACCTTGTGATAGGTTTTGGTACTTCCACACTTTTGAACTCTGAACAAATGTGGTTTGTTTTCTTTGTTTTAATGGATAGAGGCAAAGAAACAGTATTTTTATTTCCTGCAATTGGCAAATTTTTTCAACCTGTAAACAGCATTTATTGGTACTTAGCAGATAGTTTAGCCTGAAAACTTGTTGATTTACAGTGGCCTGTTCTTTTACTGGCTCAGAATCTGGTCTTGCTATTGCATACCATCATCAATATAGTTTTGTTCCATTGGTGATAAGCACAGCCTTGATTACTTTGTCTGCAGTGCTAGAAAATTAATTTAGAACTTATCATTATATTGCTGAAACTTCAAAAATGAGAAAGGGTATTCTAGGTAATGCTCTCATAGGACAAACTGTAAACAATCTAACAAAAGAAAATAAGTCTTCTTAAGTACTAAGTAGAGCACCAGTGTAGCCTCTCTGAAGTACTTAAAGATTTCCTCATGCTAAAAAATTAAGCTTCTCCAAAACCCACCTTCTTTGTAGTAGTAAGGAAGGGGAAATGAAAGGCAAAGCAAAGGAAAACATTTCAATAGGGTTACTTTATGACTGTACCTTGCTTGTGGAAAATTAACACTTCAGGTTTTTAAAAAAGAATGAACTGGCAAAGTTTTCCCCCTTGCCTGAAAGTTAAATCTTAAATTGTTGGAATCAGAATTTTCAAAAGTCAACACAGACCTGCAGTGTTTAAGAGGAGATAAACAACTGCTCTTGAAAGTGATATAAAGTGATATCTCTTTATAAACAATGCAAAATCACTGATTACTTTGGAGAAAATGACAATAGAATTTATTGATTAAGACATTATGGAATAACAACAGAATTCTTAAAAACTAAATTAGGCCGTTGTCCCAAGAGTATTATCATTAAACAAGCTTACTAAATATCACTATTTTAACAATTAATAGAAACCTGTCTTGCTGTAGGCTATTTTGATAACTGTTAATTAAGTATCTACAAATTCCTTACAAACTCTGTATGCTACTAAGAATGAGATTAGGCATTTCTTGCTTATGTCATTTTCAGCTAATTACAAGACTATTAGATTTATCTTCTAAATGCTCAGTAAGTTCTCTTTTAACAATCTTAAATTTAATTAAAAATCGGTATCTGACTTGCTAAATTTGAATTAAATCCTTACTGAAGACACTAAATTAAAATGTGCTAGTAACATTTTACCAGTGATTCTATACAGATATTTTCACAATTGGGGTTAGTTACCCAGAAAGTAAATAAACAGTCAAGGGTCTTTCAAAGACCTGACTTCCATTGGCTCTTTCAAAAATTCTTAAGACAGAAAAGGATACTGGCTGCTACTCTGCTACTTCTTAATTGAAACTAATTGTCAAAAGCATACATGCAGGGCATGTGAAAATTCAATGGAAAAGGCAATGTTTCCTTCAGTAAGGATAAATAGATGACCTACCACAACTGAAAATACTTATTTGTGAATAGTAAGGAAATCTGTTTTCTTTGGTCCATAAAAATGGAATAAAATCTCTTTACATTTAGTGTGTCTCAGACAATATTGACAGGATTAGCATCATACAAGATTAGATTTTAAAAACCATCTATAAATCTAAAGAAGAGAGCTTCTGAGATATCTTTTTTTCTCTGACAAATCATTTACTCTAAAGGCAGAAAATTATTTTTCAAAGAATGAAAATTGTGTATCTGCATGTGGTTTTATTTTCTTTTTAGGGTCTTGTAGAACATATCCATATTAAGATATTTTTCCTGCCTCTTTTCTTCATCACCTGAATTTGAAAATGTCTGCAAAGGGTTGGGGTTTTTTTAAGAAACTGGCTGCCTCATATGCCCTGCTGCTAAAAATGACAGTAAAAAAGTAGTCAAGAGAATTAAGTTTTGATTTCAAAAGAACCAACACTGGCAAAACACATTCAGTTTTCTGAGAATGAGTTTTGATGTTTGAACGCTACTCATGTGAAAATTCCCTGTCCAATACTATTTATGACAAGTTCCTTGTGCTTAATGTTATGGAAAGTCACAGCATTTTTTAAATATAAAGAGAAAAGCTTAACTGGGAGAACAGAATAGTAAAGAACTATGCTCTTGAAATAATGGAAACCTCGTAGCTGAGAAGTGTAAAGAAATAAAAAATTAGGGCTGGAAAGAACTCAGGAAGTCATCTTATTTCACTCTCTTTCCTTTTGTTATTCTTGATAAATGGTTGGCCATCCTGTTTTATATACCTCCAAATGTGGAAGTACTCATACTCTGCTCTGTCGATTTATTTCATTATTATATGTCACTGTCAATTATTGTACAAAACCCTTTCTGAGTTCTTGCCTGAACATTGTGATGCAGTTTGAGCCTAACTACTTCTTGTTTTTCTTTTCAGAAGATATAATTCACAAATGATTCTCCTGTCCTTCCTCGAATCTGGCTTTTATATAAGAAGGCTGTTATCTATATTCCCCCCTCACCATTCTCCTCTTCAGGCTGAAGTACCCCAATTCATTCAATTTTCCTTAAAAGTCAGGTCCTTGTATTTGTAATTCCTTCTTCTTGCACTGCTTTAGTTCTCACCATACTGCCATCCAGTGCCCAAGTCAGTACTCTAAAGTCTTAGCACTGATAAAAAAATGGGAGAGAGTACTCCTTATGTCTTGCAGCCTGTACTCATCCTCCTGTGGCATGCCTTTCATAACAGCATTTTGCTATTTAATCATGTTCAAATTATGATCTGGTAAAACCCCAAGATTTGCTGCAGAACGTTTTCTCAGCTAGCAGTTTGCTATCTTGCATGACTCTCTTGCTTCTTTGCAGAGGTTTGTTCTTATACTAACAATTGCACTTTGCTTAGGAGCATTTCTCCAGTTTGGTGTTACCATTTTTATTCCTCCAGCAGATTTGCAGTCCATTCTACTCTGATTTTAAGTGCAAATGTAATGCCTGCTCCATTAGCCAAGTCATTAATTTGGAATTATTTAATGATACCAGATATGAAGCAGATTGCTATGGAGGACTCACCTGAAATTTCCTTCAGTAAGGCCATGAAAGATTCATAACTAATCTCAGGCTAAAGTTTCATCCTGTTTTTCCTCTCTTTGTAATCGTTTTATCTATAGGATGCTTCTACACACTTAGAAAATGTTGTGTGAAGCAATGTCACAAGCTTCAAGGGAACCAGTATGACATGTTGTCTTCTTTAAAATTCTGGATATTACCTTTTAAATTATTTTTTCCTTTTTCCTTTGAACATTATTCCTGTGAGAAAGAAAAGAAACTGCCGCCTTCTTCCAACTGCCTTCTAGAAATACCTCTGTAATAGCAAGGAATACTTAAAGCAAGGAAGCCTGACACCACTGATGATATGGCATCTCTGCTTCATTCTTTTTACATTTCACGCCACGCAGGTGCAGCTTAACCTTGAAAATATCAATTTTCAGACTTTGACAACATCAAGAAATGGCATTATTTGCCAAAAAAAAATGTGAATCCTTACCTGATGTCCAGGTTACAGCTAAATGTTTCGATGTGCCAGTGTCCTTCAGTGTCACTCAGCAAGCAACAGGCTAAGCAGTGCCTAACACAGACTTAGGCTAATCAGATATGTCCATGAACTTGAATATTAACCTTATGTCTTTGTACAGAGCCCTGCAGCTAAGGGCAGGAGCTCTCTAAGGTGTATTCACTTAAAGAGCAAGCATTCTTTCAATTACAAGGTGAAGCAAAACAGAAGGCCTTACTGTTTCCTTGTTTCTGTCGGCTGTGCATGTGTTTGCCATCCATTTTTAAACCTGTACTCTTTTCCGTCCTGACTTTATATCCTTCAACATTAAATGTATCACAAGTAAACGAATTGTTCTCACTTAATGTTTAATTTACTGCAGATAACTATTCAATCCTCCACAGTCCTTTGGCTTTCATCTGTGCATTTCAGTGCCTCCTTTAATGACTGTCATTTAAGGCACTTTATTTCTACCTCTCTACCAAATTACACAAAGTGTATGTCAGTTTGCAAAGTACTCGCTACCACATATCTATGAAAGGCTCTGTTCGAACACAATTTGAACTCTTAAGCATTGGGATCCCAACATTGAAACTCAGAATCCCAAGTGAAGCACCTTGGTGCATATCTACAGCTAGGTACCTCTTAATGGAATGTTTGGCTAAGGAAAAGCTACCAAAGGACAGTGTGCAACTGCTTAAAGTCACCCTGCAGTGACTTTAAAGTCTTCTCCAACCTGCAGAAAAGGTTGGAGGGTGAGCAAAGACTTACCAGTCCTACTGGGACTTGTGGGGAAGTCCTTTTCACAACCAGAAAACAGCTTCTGAGCTTAGAAGCCTCATTCTTTTCTCTCAGAGGACTTTGGAGCACTAAACTCTTGACTGTTTCTGTGTTGCTTTTGAGTGAATCTGACTGTGATTTAGGAGAAAGCTGTTGTTAATCCACCACAGCACTGTGTAAATAAGGAACAGTTTGGTCAAAATGTGATATCAAGACTGTATTTTAAATGCCTTTGGATTTTCATAGTAGAATTTTAATGCTAACTTGTCTTTTTGTGTTTTCAGTGCATTACCTTTCAACTGTCATGAATTCCAGTAACACTACAGGCATTATCATGCATGTACATCTTAATATAAGAATATTTACTGGGCTTTTTATGGGACTGCCACTTAAGATTTATTTGTTCTGGCCTCTGGTAAGGTTTTATCACATCTCTTTATTAGAAGCTTTGGAATTGCAGCACTTGTTCAGCTTTGCTTTTGACTGACTGATTATTGAAGTGGTGATATTATGATGAATCTCAACTTTCATTCCAAGGAAAATTGAAGGAACTCATTGCAGAGAGACCCAGTTCTGCCATCAAAGTATTAGAATGCTATATTGCATTGCCTGTGACTGCCATTACAATCATGCCTGTCTGTTCATCTACTTTATTGAGGTCTGACTTCACTGTAATAATAAGATACTTATATATAGCTGGTTGCAAGGAAAAAAACCTGTTCCTCGTCCTGGTGCTACAAAAGTAATTTGTTTCTTTCTGTTGCTTGGTTTGCATTTTTTTGTAAGTATCACATCCTCCCACCAGACCTCAAATATTGTTACTGAATGCAGTCCATCAGTTCTAACCTTCTGGATACAAAATTTTGTTGTAGATCACAGTGTTTTTGAGAGAGTATTTGACAATGTGAAAGCAGGATTGTGTTTTTTCTGCCTGTTTGAAGCAATTTATATGTCCAAATAACACAGTGATTCTGATGCTGTCAGAGGTGGAGGTACTATTGCAGTCCTTCCCAGTTTGAACAGGATGATGGATCACAGCACATGTAAATCTTGGTCTATAGTGGATTTCTGGATTCTTTCCAAACCCTGTTTTGAACCTGGCATATAATTGATTTGGATGATGCTTCCTGAGATTTTTGTATCTGTTACATCCATGATCTGGCAGTGCTGTTCTGCTCAGGATAAGCAGGCAGCCAAACAGAAGTAGACTCCTTTCTGGACATGCATATTTCTAAGACTGATTCTTGAGTTTTCACTAGCATAACCTGGAGGTTTTGTGAGTCCTTAGCAGTGTTGTCATAAAAAACCTCTCCTGCTGGCTATTACCTGCAAGCAGCAGGGGCAGGCACGGCTTGATACTGGAAGGTAGGCCCAGGGGGCCAGGTGGGCAGGGTCTCTGTGCCATGGGCACAGTCCCACAGTGACTGAATGAGGAGACCAGAGCAGGTCCAGTGGCCGTGGCAGGTCCTGGTTCAGTCAAGAGTCTAGATCATCATACAAGCCCACAAAGAAGAGACAGGTCTGAGGTTAAGCCAGGAAGCACAATCCGTGGGTCATGGTCAATGAGGTACATGGGTATGTGTGTTTATGGTGGAAGAGTAGCTCAGGCAGTGACCAAAGATGAGAGATAGATTTGAAAGCAGCTCCTAAGTGAGCTGAGACTTTTTAAATAGCTTTTCCAGGCCACACAGCTGCACGATTCAAGCTGGCCCTGAGCCCAGGCAGCCAAACCCCCAGGAGGGAAAGTGGAGGAAGGCACTCAAAGGCACTGACAATTACGTCATTTTCTGCTCCAAGGATCTTCCATCCTTAGCATGCAGATTGAAGTGTTCCCATGCAAATCCATTAAGCCATCAGAAATACTGATTTTAATTAAAAACCACTGCAGTGTTTCTTCCTAGTATTCTGTGTGTTGTTGCCATGCTTTTGGTTTGTATTTCAATAGGTTGGTACTGTGTGAAGTGAACAATTATCATATTATGTTGAGGTTTGACCAGAAAATGTCCTGATGACAAACAGGTGAGACAGTGGGAAGAATGTTTTACATATGATTTATGAATCTCAATAGTCTTCAGTCTGACCTGATTTCTTTGGTATGGTCCATCAGTTCTTATTCTTTGTTTAGGGAAGGATTTATAGCCCTTGCAAAGCTATGAATTACACTGTGTTCTCTTACAATTTTGCCTTAACCCATTGATACAAACATACAAGGTTGTGTTAAGGACCTGTTACTCCCTGTGTAGTGCTGTCTAATCCACATTGAAGCCTTTCCTCCATACAGCAGTGTACTGTCTAGAACTGATGGGAAACTGTTTCAGTTGGTGTGTGGAGATGTTACTGTCCTCCTAATCCAGATAGTATCTATCTTTAAAGTATAATACACCGGTTTCTGCAGAGGTATCTGTGATTATCTTGGCTTAAACACTTTGGTTTAAACTACTTAGACCTTTGCAAATTCACAGCTGCCAAGTGTTCTTAATGACTGCCTTGATATTTATTTAGCAATGATGGCTGGTTGAAGTTTTTTCTCATTTTCTTTATTGCTTCCCACTACTTTGTTCATTTGTTTGTTTAATCCAGTGGGTGTTCTGCAAGACAGCTGTTGTACAGACTGAATTGTTTTATTTATTTCCATGTGTAACATCCTTGGAAGATGTGCCACTCTTAAGTACAGCCTTGGATTTTTAGTGGCTTTGCTATTGAATCTACAGAGAATTGCCTCATCTTGTATTTATTAATAATTTCTCTATGTTGTAAGTTCACTTGTTCTGGTAGTTATGTCTCATATTTTTACAATGCATACTTTTGTCCATGTGCTTCACTTTTGCCTTCTGTTTATAACTTACATTATTCTAGTAGCATTATGGCTGTGCACCAGTGAAATTTGAATTTGTTCAGGTTAGGGCAATTTTGCATTGTTTTTAGGTTTTTTTTTTCTTATTTAAGGCCAAGCGTGTCTTTACAGGCCAGCAGTCTCTGATGCTCAACTTTCTAATGAGCATTCAGTTTTCTGGTTGTTTCTGTGCCTGCCCTTGAATCTTATGCTAGCCTGAGCTTTATAAACTGTTTATTTATTTTTGTGCTGCATTAATGTTGCACATGCAAACTCTAATCCCTTGAGTGACTGCCTGCTTCCTTGATATGATGCCTTTGTACTTCAGTTTTTTTCATCTTCAACCTTTGACACAATGTTTTATCTTGCTACAATTATTGCTTATGACCTCGTATGCAGGGCATTTTCCATTACCATATTTTTCCTCTGCAGTATCAATAGGTCTTCTTTTGCATTCTGTTTATTTCCTCTTTATGAATTTGCTTTTGCACTTAGAGTTTTTGGCATATTTTTTCTTGTATTTTCAATGTTTTCCCCTGTGCCCTGATGGTGAACTTTTTCTGTGTCTACTCAACTGAGTATTTCTGATGGGGCTGCTCTGTTTAAATCTATAACAGCATTAAGCACAGATTCTATGAATACTCTCAAATGATACCCGAATCTTCTGCACTAATATAGCAACATGCATTAAATATTTTTGTGTGTTATGTGCATGAATATCCTTGCTGTGCAGTCAGCGGGTTGCTGATACCTGTTGAGAACCCACCTTAACAGCTGCTGCTCCAACATAGAGCATCTTCTAGGATTTACACAGCCTTCTCAGTGGTGCTGCTGCTGTTTGCTATGTATACTTAACATTACAATAACATTGTCTGTGGCAGCTCAGAATCACAGGAGCTTTTTAATTGCTTTTTTTTTTTTTTTTATCCCAGATCCACTGCAATTTAGTATCTTTTTCCTAAGTGATGACAAAGAATGTGCAATTTCACAACATTTTTTCTCTGCCTTCCTTGCATCTTCAGTTACTATGATGGTGATAGTTTTCTCTCTTTTGGTTTATGAAGGTTTTTTCAAATATTCATGATTTTGTATTTCATGGTTTTGCAGGAAATATTAATTCTTGATACCAGTTCTACAATTCCTGTAAAGGAAGAAAGTCAAGACAGTACAACATTGAGTCTTTATTCTCTTTTCGATATCCCCGTGATTCTTATATTTTCCAGACATAATCTTATGCATGGAACATTTAAAACAACCTGTTCACTCTGGCTGCTCAATTGGGAAACTGTCTATCATAACAGTGAAGAAATATCACAGTATTATGTGTAGCAGCTAGTATTTAGACTTATCAAGAATACTAAT
Source organism: Calypte anna (assembly GCF_003957555.1). Lineage (NCBI taxonomy): Eukaryota > Metazoa > Chordata > Aves > Apodiformes > Trochilidae > Calypte > Calypte anna. Next base: position 13,662,018 of record NC_044257.1, read on the forward strand.
GTGAGTAAGGAAAGGTCACAGAGATTATGAAGCAGATTTTTTCTCAAGTAGTAACAGTGCATTTAATATTAATGCTATGATATTCAGAGAAGTTTGTTTTATTGTCTTTTAAGACAGTGATCTTTCAGTAGATATATCTGACAGTATCCTAAAATCTAGATCTCTGGAAAATATAACCACCAATTTTAACAAATTTATATTCAGTTTCCCTCCATATATTTGGATTGAAATTTTTTTCCAATATTGGAAAAAATAATTGGTAGCATCCATCTTTTATCAACTGCACTCTTTAGGATAGACTTTTAAAAAACAAGTAAAATCACTACGTTTTATTTCTTTGCTTCTGTTTATCTTATAAATATCTGTTCTTCTTATCAATATTATCTTATCAATCTACAAGCAACAGAGAGCCAATTCATGTCATGCTGGACAAATATGGAAACCTTTTCAGAATTGTTCTCTTCATTTGCTTCTCTTATGGAATATCAAGATGAAAACTTCCTCAGTCAGTGTTTAGATTGAGCTACAATTACCTGCAAGCTGTGCATGGCTGGCCGACCTTATTAGTAAGCTTGGCAACTTTTTTCCCTGTTTACCCTGACATCTAAATAAATCTCAGTATTTGCTAAACACTTGCATTTAGGGCTCTATTGACTTTTCTAAGGCTTGTAAAGTGACAAATGGATCTAGCAGCACTATTGTAAGAGAAAAAATCAGTGTGACAGGTCAGTGTGCAGCACTTGGCCCATCTAAGGGAACCAGTTGTGTTTTGTCATTTGAAGTAAGCAAGAGCTCTCTGCTTGAATATGCTTTATATGGGTTGTCACTTCTAGGCAGTCCTAAATAAATTGCACAGTATACTCTTGACAGAAGTGTTGCTAGATGGTTGATTTTTCTTTACTCAGGCAAACAATGTAATGTGTTTAGATCAAAGCAATGGTCAAAAAATGCAAATTTGAAGTCTGGACCTGCCAATGTAGAAGATTGTGAAGCCTTGGTGAAATTGATAGGGGTAGTGTCCATCAGCTGCAATGAGGTGAAATTCCATTTCTGTCTCTATCACACAAAGATGTTGACCTGTTTACCACAAGTACAACAGAATCATGTGATAGTGACTGAGGCAGCATATATAATCAGAAGAAGGCCAAGAAAAGGGAAGGTAGGTATGTTGTAACTTTGGACACCTTCTATTCAAAAGTTGCAATATCTTCAATGGTTTGATTAAAAATATGCTCTACTACCTCCTGCTCTGCTGGTAGGGAATTGGATTATATCTTGCATTTGTTGCAATCAGCTGAACTGTTTCTAAGCTGTTCACACATTAATAGAAAGGTGGGTTTTTTTAAGATAAGGTTGAATTTGATTCTATAATACCTGTTTCAGTAGTGGGTCTCAGGGCTTTTTGCACTTATACCAGTTTTATATTAGTGGCAATGCCAATGCTTTATAGATTTATCGTTATCAAGGACATGAAAGGAATTTGGTATCTATTTTTTTAAAAAAATGTGAAAAATGTATAGTTTGGGAAAGGGTCAGACTTGTACTAAGCAATGCTGTGATGTTGATCGGGCAATTGCATTCCTTTTCAGTGTTAGTATAAAACTGTCTATTGCAAATTGTTGTTCTAGTCTTTTAAATATCACAGAATTAATCTGTGTAGGAATTCAGAACTGGGAGATATTCAGCATGTCTTGTTCTGTCTCCCAGTCTAATAAAGAAAGCTGGTAAATGTACCATCAATACAAATGTGCACCATCAATAATGAATACTTCCTTAGTTGTTCTTTAAAACTTTTCATGAAGAGGATTTTCTTGGCTCTCTAAGTAATGTATTTTAAGGCTTAACAGTTATCATACTTCTCCTGACATCTAACTTGAATTTCCTGTGCTGAAAATGAAGGATATTTCTTCTTGTCTAAGTTCAGTTTAGACACAGGGCATCTGATCACCATCTCCTGTATAACGACCTAATTTGTGAATACCCTGATTATGCTCTCCTCCATCTTCTCTTTCCCTGGTTGAGACAAATCCAATTTTTAACCTTTCATGATAAGTAATGTTTTCTAAAATCCTATTAATTTTGTTGCTATATTTCAGAGTCTTTCTAATTTGACTCCATGTCTCCTAGTGTGAAGACCAGATATTCTAGATACAGATTCCTGCAGCCTATAAAGTGCTGTAATTATCTCACTGTTGTGTTCTGTAGGAGTGTCTAATAATTACATCCCTGATTCATATTTGTCTTCTTTTTTTTTTTAACCTGAAATGTTCCTTTGGTCAACCAGAACCAATTCATGGCATGTTTTAGCCTCAGCCACTTGTTTCCTCATTTTGTAATTACGAGTTTATTTTGCCTTCCTCAGCAGAACACTTTGTACTTGCCTTCAATTAATTTCATTTTACTGATTTACTAGATTTCAGACATTCTCTCAAATTTTAGTAGGGTCAAAATCATTAGGAATTCCAATCCTGTCATCCAAAGTGCTTAGCATCATCCACAATATGCACAGGACTTTACCTTCCTTTACACCAAGGTGTCAACGAGTACATTGAATTGTATGAGACATGGAGCAAACCCTTGGAGATCACTTACTGGTATCTACAGACTGGATGGTTTTTTCCATCATTTTGTGCAGTCACGTAAGAGTTTCTCCTATGCAGGATCTTGCTTTTCTTAAGAAAGGACTATATGAGACAGCCTGATTATAACCAAGCTGTTTTCTTCCCAAAATATCAGTTTCTTAGTCATAAACAATTTATTCTATCCTGGCTTCAAATATCAACATAAATACTGTTTCTGAACTGGACTCCCCAAATGTGAATACTGCATGACAAAAGTAATCACATCTAAGAAATGTTGCAGCTCATTGTAAATCCGTGGTCTTACAATTTTTTCTACATCACTGAATTATTCCTAAACTGCATAAATGATCATTGATGAATGTCTTCCACATAGCTAGACTGAAATCAAAAATGTAGAAACTTTCTTTAGCTATCTAAGTCTCTCCCAAATAAATTCGGTATAGTTGTTAAGTCAGAAAAGGCTAAAAGTTCCAGTATTAATTTCAGGAAAAAAATGGAAGTTTCAGTCCATTTAAGCTGCTAGTAGTCTCTCGTGGTGGTTCCTGCTGAAGTGTTTTAAAACACAAAGCCTGATAACGTTTGGAACTGTTTGATTTCTGAAATACAAGTTGAATTGAAAGGCTTTTACTTTGCAACACCAATTGTATAGTGTGTGCTCTGGATTATAAAAATGGACTCTTTTCCATTCATATTCTATTTAATAACACTGCAGCTGAGACTTTATTTAATATATATCTTTTTCCCTCTTTAAGCTTTTCCAGACAGTCCTGGAAAACAGCCATACGTTAGTAAAGAATTAAGGTATTTGGGGAAAATTGGTAAAAACTAATTTCATACATTGCATCCATTTCATGCATATATATCCATAACATATTTCACCAATCCTTTCAAAAGTTTTCTGAGAAAGTCTGTTAACTATTTTAAATAGTATGCATAATGTGCTTTGATTGACATTATCTCTTCATTTAATATGCCACTGTTTCTTCATTTGGCTTGTGTTCTGAAGAGTTCTGCATTGGTTTATGCTTGATACATTATTTCTAATTTAATCAAAATAGTTAACTAGCTACAGTTGTTATTTAATTTCTACAAACCCTCCAGGTGTTTTTAGCTGTAAAAATAAAGAAATCTGAAGTGATTTGTTGTTTGGGTTTTTTTTTTCAAAATAGCTGGAAGGAGATTGGCAATAGAAATGACAGTGACTGAGGCGATGCTGTTTAATGCAGAGATCCATGCAGCTAGCACTGTGCTGAAGGATGGCACAAGTTTTTCCATTAATTGTGATTTGCAGTAGTACATCAGAATGAATCAAGGAATAAGAAAGAAAATGGAAAATATTGGCATGGAAATGAAAGTATCTTGTAGAACTGTTTGTGTTTTTCTAACTCTCTGATGATTCCCCGGAGGAACAAAAAGCTTAATTTCTAGAAGGAATTCCTGGTATAGGTTCTTGACTGACCTTGCAAAAGCTGGTTTACATGTGTAAGGATAGTTAGGAAAAGGCAGCTCTAAGCCTCAAGTCTCTCTGACCCCATGCACAAACTTGTCTCAGTCTGGAGGTTCCAGAGTAATGTAACTGAGTGACTTTGAGACTAGAACTGGATCTCCTAGCAGTTCAGGCTCAGGAATATTCATCCTCTTCAGGTAGACAAACTCCGTTTCTGTCTGTCCCGTGCTTCTTGGTCTGTAAATTATGAAGGAATAATGGTATATACCTCAACCTCATCTTGTTGCTATGAGAATGGAAGCCCTGACTTCTTATAACATTCATCAAACCCATGAGGTTTGATATATAAAAAGATTTTTTTGAACCCATTTCTGGAGGGCTTAAAGAAGCAGAGAACTCTCTGTATTCAAAAGTAAAGAAATATACTGTGGAGCTCAGACCAGCTGGCCAGTGAAGTAAGATGTTCATCCCAGCTTGAGGGAAATACACTTGAATTATGGGGTTCTTATTACTGGACACTATAAATAAGACTAAAGGAGTGGTATCAGGTTCAGCAATCAAGTGCAAAAGTAAACACAGAACAAAATACACAGCGTGGTGTTTTGTGTCAGTGGGGGAGGAAATTCTTGCTTTTCAACTATCTAGAACTGAGCAGGGTATTTTTAAATGTAGCTGTTCAACATTCCCAACTTCTAATGGTTCATACCAGGGCAAAATTTGATGCCTCCTTTGCCTTTCAGTTCTGAGGTTTTGTTCATATTTTTAAGTTTGTTTGCTGCAACATTCTCTATGCCCCTTCTTACACATTTCAAGGCCTTTCAGGTTAAGAATGTTTTCTTCAGGTTCTGAGTATCCCTTCTCCTGGACCCAGCTTTTTTTACAGTTCTGACACAACCAGAAGCTTTTGATTCCATGAGCATGTATTCCTGTGTCGTCTGTGGGAGCAGACTGCTGGTTGATGCCAAAGGCACTTTTGTCCCCTGCCATCAGCATCACCAGGCAGCCCATCACAGTCCTCTGGATCCTCTCATCTAGGCTGGACAGAAGGGTGATCCTGTGATCCTTCTCCCCACAGTGCTGACCCATCCACAGTTACATACATGGGTCAGATACAAAAGGATAGCTGTGTTTTTAGCAGGGTCAGTTATACCTGTTAGCATCCTCGCACGGATTTTCTGCAGTATTTCCCTCACATCGTGTGAAACTGGATCATATTTCTTTAATTTAATTAAAAACCAAGTGATTTATCTCTCCTTCCACCTTTCCATCCTTATACAGACAAAGCCATACACTCTCATTCCTTTCTGCACTTCAGCTTTTTGGTGGCATCTGTGTCTTCTGTAGTTCTCGTTCTCTTCTCATGAGACTTCTGCTCTTGTATAGCAGCCCAAGGATGTTGGAATATTTTTACCATAGCCCTGAGTAGGCAGGTTGTTATTCAGTGCTGTTTATGGAGAAGGCTGGAGGACATAGCTGTATTTAGTAAGGGAAGCCCTGCTTTAAGCTGCAAATTAAATACACAAAACAAAATAAAATTGCTGGGTTTCCTGTTTGGCTAAGGTGAAGGGGCATTAAGAGCTGGAATTTTTTATGAGCAGTTGGAGACTTAAAGAGTCAAATGGGTGCAATGGTGCCAAGTAGAATTTTCAAATACAGGAAGATGTCTCTTTCCAACACAAAGTACTTACATGTCTATTTATTTCCTTGTGTAAGCGTCTTTGAAATCTGGCTCAAAGGGACTTGCTTGAAGACACACACACACACTGGGACAGAACATGGACTTAAATTCAGATCTCATATATTCTTGTCCTGAATCTTAACACAGGAACTGTTCTCTGAAAAACACTACAATTCACTGACGTACTTAAATGTACTTAAACTTTTCTGTATGCAGTATTACAATTCATTTTTCTTTTTAGTTTTAACATGTTCATCAGGAAATGCCTTAAGCATTTGTGAGATAAATACAAAGGATTTCTGTTTCCTTCCTCAGCTCTTGTTTTCCTAGTGATTTGCTTATAAAAAAAGCTAGGATAAAATACTGAGATTTTTTTTTTTTTCTGGAAGTGGATATTAGTGGTTGTTCAATGCCTTCTGGGAAGAAGCTTCCTAGTTTGTCTTTCCAGTCTGATAAATATTTTTCAGGTATAAAACAATATGTTTAGGTGAATAAAGAATCTCGGGGAAAGCAAAGAAAGGCCATTAGCAGCTGTGGATAAATCTTCTCCTACAGGTTTTCGATTATACAGTGGGCACTTCCTCAGCACACCATGGGGAGAAGGCATGATTTTAAGTGCCATTAAATGCTACACAGTAAATATCCCCAGTGCACTACAAGCATCAGATGTAGCCCATGAGAGAAGGCACTGAGTTTAATACTCAGATCTTTACTTTCTCTGTATTCTCTTCCATGTTTCCCCCTAGACAATGTTCTGCACTAAAGCATCTAAACAACTGCCATTAAGGAAGCTGTTGTGAGCAAGCTGCAAACTTGTCTTGTGCTTGCCTTGTGCTTGCCTTTTCTCATCCTGTCATCAATTAAAGTGTCATGTTTTGATAATTTTCTCTATATTTTTTGTTTATTTCATGCATTCATTCACTTGCCTTTTTTTTTTTTTTTTTTTAAGTATGTATAGGCTGCTGTATTTGTAGAGAGTGTCCCAGTGTGTCTGTACAGGGAAATACTCTGTATCACATCAGGATTCCTGTTGCACAACCCTTTTCTTAAGGATTTCAAGATATCTACTGCAGCTCTACTTTTATATTTAGCTGGTACACTGCCATTCTTTTCATTCATTTTTTGTATTACAATTTCTGAGAAGTAAAAGCTAAGGAAGAGTTATGATTAAAGTTCTTCTCATGAAACTGAGATGGCCAAAATATGAGCTAGAAAAAAAAGAGCTGTGAGAAAACAATGAATAGGCAACTCTTAAAGACCAGGGCTCAGTTTCATTGTTCCTCTTGGCTTTAGAGGCAGTGGCTAAGCCTGTCACTGTGCTCCTGTCCCTGTAAGGAGGTTATCAACCCCAAAGCAAAACCAGCACAATAGGAGTTGTAGTAAAGGCTCAGCTGCAACAGTTTGCAGCCTGGCACATGGACTCAACGCACCATCAGTTTCAGTTCATGTTAGTGCACCAGGCTGTGAACTACAATGTCAAAAGAGCAGACACACCACCTGCTTTGTCACTGTTGTTTTGGGGGATGTAATCTCCAGGAAAAGTCCAGGATGAGCAGAGGGATAGTAACTTCCTTGGCCAAAAGAAATAAATCTAAACTGGATAATAATTCATATTTCAGTCTATTTAACAGTAAGCTAGCACTTCATCTATAGCTGCCTTGCAGGAGAATAAAAGAAATCTCTAAATGACTTTTTGGTTCAGCTCCAGTAGTAGTGCTCAAAAGGGGAAAAAAAAAAATTATAAATACATTTGTGTAAGAAAAGAAGAGAAAATCATAAATTACCATAGAATTCTAATCTGAACAACCCTATTGCTCAAATATTTGGCAAAAAAGAGGGAAGAGTTGACTGTTCAGATGTTATTCTCAAAGGTCTGAGAAAAGTGAAGGAGATTTCACAGACTGTGTGGATTTAACTGCAAACTGTCCACTTTTAAAATTCCCTTCAGAAACTGTGTAGTTTAAAAACTGCAGTGAAAAAACCCACACCGTTCACTTGGGACTTCAAATACTTGGGAAAAAATTATTAATTTTTAAAGATATTTCTTTATAAATAAAACATAAATCCATAAATCAGTTTTTGAAATGTGACTTGCAAATACTAAAACATATCTGAAATCTGCTTTATACATTTTCTGTGTCTGAAAGTGGCTACCCTACATACAAAAAGTGCAGTTGTATTGCTGGCATGTCAAGATATTCCCATTGTCTGCTGGTAGATCACATATTATACTGTGCTGCAAAGAAGCTTCTGATTTCAGTTATATGTTATTCATTGTAAATAACTGCCATGTCCTTGCTTCCACCACTGTAGGAAGGATAACCAGGTCTACAGAGTTATACTGGCATAAGGTGGAGAAAATCAGACCCAGGGCCATAGTAAGAAAACAAGTTATTAGTGATCTAACATGAATCAGCCTCTCTCTTTTTTATTATATTCTCTTGTGGGGGTTATAGTTATGCCCTGCATGAATATTTTCGCTTATTTTCCTAGAAAATACAAATTAAAAACAAAAAATTACTTCGAGTTTTTCTTTATTTACCAGCTGAATGTATCAGAAACTAATATAACTCTTTGATGGGAATTGCTTATTTTCTGTTGACAGCTTTTTAGTGAAAAAGATAGAAATCAGATTGAATTTCGACAGTGAGAAATTGAGAGCTTGTTCTACCAGCAGGAGTCTGAAGGCCTCTAATTTTACCTCTGTGAGCAAAGATGAAGCAAGAATATCAGCAACCTACTTTCCTGCCAGAGAAAGAAAGCACAGCATCCTAAAAGTCACACAGACAATCTGAAACTGAGATTCGTCTAAACTTCAGTGATTTTTCTTTTTTTTTTTTTTTTTAAATATGGCAATACAAAACCACAGGACTCTGTTATTAGGGACCCAACAGTGGGGTACATTGCTGTGAAATAAAGCAGACTCATCCACATCTTTGCTCACACAGGTGGGGGTCAGGTGTTGCTCTTCCTCATGATCCCAAATCTCAGTCATGCATCAATCTTGCCACCAGTGGAAGTGCTGCCACACAGCACTGGAAGCAGCTCTTCAGTGCTTGTGAAGAATTTCTGCTGGTTGTTTCTGTCTCTGATGAGACTTTAAGTTTAGTTATCAAATTAATGTCCCCATTTAAGTTAATAAGTGTCCATATGGACTTCAGCTACACAGAATTAGAATGAGATCATTAAAATATAAAAATCAGAATGCTTTGTCTTCTTCCCAGTGTATGGCAGCTTTTTTCTGCTTTGTCCATTTGCATGTTGTATTCTGCCTAATCTGACATTGTCTTTTGTCTCAGCAATGGATCATCATAATGCTTCTTCCTACGCAGCAGCATCATGAACAATATCAGGCTAATTCTTTTTCATCACATCATATTCTGTCATGTTCTGATGCTATTATTCAGTTCTTTCCTCGTGGTATTTTTGCTGTATCATCTTTCATCTTTACCCTATTGTTTTGCTTCTTTTAATCTTGTTTTTTATGTCAGATCATCGTGGCACCTTAGCAATCAGATACTTGTCTGTCATGGTTTCTTGGCAGCATGTTTCCACCTGAAAAAAAAACCCAAATCAAACATGTAAACTTCTCACTGCTTTATGATGAAATAGTATGTTTTTTCTTTGTGGCTGAGTGCTACGTTTTTGTTTTGGCATGGAAAAAAAAAGCTATTTTTTTATCAAAAAAGTCCTGAGAAAAATAAAATTAGCCCAAGCATTAGCCAGGAGAAACAAAGATTTTTCTTTCTTTTGTAATTTCTAATTTACAGACTTCACTAGAGATTGATTGCTTTTTAAAAGTCTTTTTGTAACAGAGAAGCAAAATTTTCATCTCCAACAGTGTGTGAGTTACACAAGGGTAAATTCAGTAATGTGGCTCCTATCACTTGGGCCTCCCAGGGACTGTGGAGGAGACTTAATTCTGGATCATGACTGTGTTTAAATGGAGCTTTGAATGGGCCAACTAGGTCAGAGCCAGGACTGGTGTCAATGAGTTAGGTTTCTGAGGGTTTTTATGTAAGTAAGCCTTATGTAAGGTACCATAGAAGCTGGCAAATGAAGTAGCAGATATCATGGTGGCATATCAAAAGGTTACTACCTCATCTTGTCTTTACCATTGTACTGCAGCATCTTTTTTCTCCTGCAATAGATGAGAAAATAGGTAAGTATATCCACATGTTAGCATATTTTCTTTGAGGACTTACAAGCTGGAGAGATTCGAGTTGTGTTTAGTAGAGAGGCTGCCATCTTCACCTTCTTGATTTTCCTCTTGATTTTCCCATGACAAAGGTGGCTGAATGAACTCGATGTGCTTCTTGCCAGCCACTTCATTAATTTACAGTAAAATACAGAAGTCTGGGAACTACAACAACTGAGAAATAAGGCAAGCTACATAGTGCGCTGTCTACAAAGGTCAGTAGTCCCTGGAAGACAAAACTTGTGAGTATTCATCTTTTAAATCCAGCCATACAGCTGATGAGACAGAGCCTGTAAGCAGCAGTAGACTGGCTGTGGAGAAGCTGACAGGCAGGCAGTAGCTGAGTGGACATCCCATGGTCACCCATTGTATTATAGTAGGGGCATATGCTTTTAAGTCAGAGAATCAATAGCAGCTTAAACCACCTTCAGGAAGCTTCATCAAAGGTTACTTACTGTGTACACTCCCTCTGCCCTATTTGGGGAGATACAGGTGTCTCAGAAAACAAATTGAAGTGCTCAGCATTAAGCTCCATGGTGCTACTCTAAACAGACGATAGCAGCAGAAAATTGGGTTCCAAATTTACAAACTTAGTACACCAACTTAAATCAAAGTCAGCCGTGTTCTGCAGACAGGTTTTCCCATGTTCTCACACCTCTACTTTTAATTAAAATGCTGACAATCAGGGATAAGGGGAACAAAATACAAAGGTAATCATGTACAGAAAAACATATTTCACCAGAGCATAAGCTATTAGCACTTTCTCAGCTATCTGATCATCTGACAGGCTTAAGGGTAAAAGTGATGTGAATTTCAAACCTCTGGCTGCTCCCCGAGGAGTCTCTGTCTCATGTAGTTTGTAGTGAAGTAAGACAGTGGAATGCAGAAATGAAAGAGAGGAAAAGACATAATGCAGCAGAATTGTGCTTCTCTAAACAGAAACAGGACCAAATTCTACCCTTTTTTAGTGCCATTGACTTCAATGTGTTCAGTGGCTTATGAACATCTGTCTCAAAATATCCCCCACCTGAACTAATATTTGTCATATCTGTGTGTTTAGCTCTGTAGGTCTCAATCCATTCAGGTAATTAAGCAGATGTCTAATGTTGATGATTTTTACTCAAGTCAAAACAATTACAACTAGATACTCACCTAAATCCCTTGCTGAATCAGGACCCAAGGGGGAGTAACTTGTTTCAGATGGTTACCAAATGCCTGACCACATTGCAAACTGTTCTTTTTCACCAAGACACTGCAAGCTCTCTATTCACTTCCCATCTCACTTTTTTGCACTCTTATTTTTCCCTTCCCCTTCACTTAATAGTGGAAGGATGATGAAATAGTTTTATGTGTATTTACAGTGAACTTCTACCAAGTACGAGGGTAGGATTAATTCCTTCAGTTATAGGATTTAGCACATTTTTAGGTTTTTATTTTTCTGGACGTTTCTTGCACTTAGCCCAAGGATATGGTGCTTGCATCATCCAGAGAGTACAGCAGGCTGGACTGAGCATAGGTCAGACATAATTGCAGTTCTCATGTTTGCTCCCTGCCCTCATGTTACTAGTTAACGGGGATTTTCTCCATGTGGAAATAATTTCCACATCTTTGCTCCTGAAACAAATTGAAACAATGTATTAATAGATTTTTCTTGTCTTGTTTTGGTTTTGTTTAGAGTATTTGCTACTTGTTTTTTTTATTATTATTATCATTGTGAAGGTAACATAATAATGCAAAACTGACACACTCAGGTATTATAACTGCTTTTGCTCTGTTCCTGGCTAATGTGCACATTTGGGCACATTTCTGACTCCTGACCCTTGATGTTTATCACTGAATTCATTATATATGGTTAGATGTATGTTCTTCTGCATATTCCTTCTGTATGTCAAATATGAGAAACATATTTATTGCAGCATGCTTTCTTTTCTTGCCTCAGTCCCATTGAAAGCTTTTTGCTTGCATACAAAAGGCCAATGTATTTTGTACATTGAGCTCTCCTATATTCCAGTGGCAGTGTACTGCTCTGTGTTTCCTTTCTGCATGTCTCTGTTATACCTTGGTTTGCAAAGGATGCATATGAGTGAAATAAAGACAAAAAGTACTTTCATTATGCTTGTCCTTTCATGATACAGTGTCAAATTGGAAAGCAAAAGATTTTAGCTGCAAGTCTCTAAGCAAGGTAGCTCCATTTTTTAATGTGCATCATTTTTCATGCCTTGTGGTTTAGGACCTGTCTTTAGAAGGAGGGTGGATGGTATGAACTCTTTAAAAAGGCTGGTATATCAAATAATATTTTTCATTAAATATTTCAGGTTTTTGTCACTTATATCTGTAATTTAATTATACCAAATAGGTTTCTCTAACTGTGATATTGACTATTTTATAGGAAGCAGAATGAGCCTTTTGATCATCTGTGGGTACAGCTTCACTAATAGGCATGAATCAAAATGTCTTAGATCAACTTCATACCCCTAAGGCATAATGTAAATGATGAAGGGATGGGACTTCATTTTGTCATATTCTCTTCAAATATCAAGTTTTATTAAAGAAAACACTTTTCTCAATCACAGGTGTATGTGCGAAGAATGAGTGACAACTTGATGTCATCTCTTTGATAAGTCTACTCCCTTGGTATTTTTAGATATACTTTCATAAATGAATTTCAATTTGCCTTGCACTGAGTGGAGCTGTATCTTGCTGTCTGCAAAGCTGTATTTAAAAATGTGCTTACTACTCTATAATTCACAAAGGACTCAGTAAGGTAAAGAAAAAAAAAAATATTGTTCATGTATTTTGCTAGACACCAACAGGGAAATGTGCATATTTGTTCCTAAAAGTCAAAGCACTACAGGGAAGAAGGCAAACATGAAGTCTGTGCCATTCCACCACCAGTCTGGTAATTTGTTATATGATGTTTTTACATGCCACTACTCAGGGGATGGTCCTGCAATACCAGAATCTCTCTGCCTGCCAAAAGAAAAAAGGCAAGAATAGAACATTTAGTAGCTTGAGCAAGTATTTTGTACAGCAGGGTATGTCTTTACATACATAAGACAAGCACAGGTACATGCATAGTTTGAGACATATATGCAGTCTGTATTTTGTTTGCATGGGGAATGTTTTAAAACAATACCACTTAGTTGAAAAAAATAATGTGGGTTTTTTATATAGTGTAAGGATAGGACCATCTTTTAGCATACATATAATATAGATCCAATAATATAAGTAGTACAACATGAGTCAAATCTTCACCTGATATAAATTGTAAACTTCCAGTCGATATCTTGCCAGGCTTTTAAAATTTATACCCACTGAGAATCTGCCCCATGCAGCTTTTGAAATGTCCAAGTATGGCAGCTTCTATAGCATCTCTAGAATCAGACCCATCATTTCTCAGGCATTTCAATCTGACAGCAGTTGCCTACCATTATTGCTGCTTTGTATTCTAATCTGACATTTAACCTATCTGGAAATGTATTGCCTCATTTGCTTTTCTTGCTCTCCCCCGTTCCATTTACTTCTAAATAACCTTTTTCTTTAGATGATTTTCATGATATTGCCACTAAAAAGAGTACAGTTTGAGCTGCCTCATTTGAAAACTGTAACATAGTGCAAGACATCTAAAGATGTCATTGTAACACATGAAAAACATTTCAGCTAGCACATAAACACTATCAAGTAGAATTTGAACTGAAGTTATAAGCTAGACTGAAATGATATTTTGTTAATTATTGTCAAATATTCCACAAATAGCACAATTCTAAATAGCACTATTCTGAGAAAGGAGAGCACTGCATAACATGATGAATTTATAAACACAGCTTACCAGAATATACAGTTTCTAATTGGGAAATGTGGACATCTTGAAGTTCAGTTTTGTTCAGAAATGGAAAAAATAACTTTCCTACAAAATGAAAAATCTAAATAGCAGCTTCAAAAACTAATGTGCATTTCAAACTCAAAAGTTTGGGTTTAATATGATCTTTCCTGATCATATTATATTAATACCAGTATATATGATTATATATTAAAATATATGTTATCAAATGATCATATTAATATATATAGCTATATATTAATATATATTATCATATTAATATGAGACTTTCATTATTTCTTTATCATAATTGAGAAGGAGTTGTTTTCGGTGTCCTTATGTAGGAGTTAGTGTTACATTGTCTTCTATGGACAGGTCATGTAATAACGTGAATAAAAATATAGGTTACTTTAAATTAAACTTTAGTGTAAAAAAATATTCAGCTTTGATAAACCAGTTGCAGTTTTTTTATATTTTAATGAGTGGTGTTTCATAAGAAATTTTAATATGAAAAATAAGTAAAGCTCCATTTCAGTGATATTATCCAACAAAAGATTATTTTGATAGAAATGTATTAAAGCAATTGATTTGCCTATCATCTAAGAATGCATTTATATTCAAACCTATCAAGCAGGAAGTAAATAGCAGATACAATATCCACTATCTTCTTAAGCAAGTATTTTGCTTAGAAGTCTTGCTTCTAAAATTACTGTTTGTGCTGTGATGCTACCCATGAATACAACCATGATAAATTCCCCTTCTCCTTGAGCTCCTGCTGGGTTATGGCAGAGACAGTTCCAGCTCCAAAGAGCTTGCAGTGAAGCTAGATGAGACAGAGAGGGAAATAAAGAAAGTGTGGAAAGACAGTAAGGGGAATAAGAACTGTATGAGTAAAACAAAACAAGTGACTCGACTCTGCCCTATACATTTCTAGATATCCTTGTTTCCTCTTAATCTGTTTTTACAAATTACTTACTTTTTAGAAATGCGGTTGATTTCTTGTGCAGGCAAGAAAACACTCTTCTCTGCATTGGTTAGCAAGATCTACAATCCAGCCCTAGGAGATTAAACACTGTACTTGCTTAGTTACAAGATGGGGGGAGGCAAAGCTTGGTCTTGTCTTCACACCTCATGTGGCCCTTCAGGATCTCTGCCCTAACAGTGGAAAGCAGTGAAGTTGAAGACATTATGCATTTTCTTGTTGGTCTGGATAGAAGTAAAAGACAAATGTCTTGAGAGTTATTCATCAAGGATAAAGAGGAAAGAAAATAAAAACGAAACAAAAATCTTGGGAACACCTCTGTTTTCTGAGTCTGTTCCTGATAAGGACTGCCTTACATGCCTAGATGGAGGCACACAGCACAGATACTGCTGGCTCAGGCTTCGTTTCCAGATACAGTAGAGCCATTTCCTTGGTGAACTGTCACAAAAGATTCTTTTCTTGGCTTTCTTTCTTTTCATGATAGCCTTAATTGAATAGTTGCCTTGCCTTGTATCTGTCATGTTAGCTTTTTAGATAGTACATGTTATATTCTATACTCCAGCAGTCTGCTGTCCTTCTGTAGGATTTGCAAGCCTTACCAAGTGCCTCTAATGGTGGTGGCCTGAGGGAAAATAAAATGCAGTTTGCTTTTACATTTCTTTTCTACTTTAAAACTATGAGAGATATTAATAGTACTAAGAACAGTTCCCCACTGCTTTGATCTCTATAACACTGCTCCTCTTCCAGCCTCCATGTCTCTACTGATGCCATGTTACATTACTATTTTCATTATTGTTACTTCCAGCCCACAGTCTATATTCTCTTCCCGTCTTATTGTACGCTTTAACCTTATATATGGCTGGTCTTCCCTAAAGGAGAAAGGGGAATGAGTGGATTGGATGTGCTGCAGCAGGATCCCTCAAGAGCTGTGAGTGATTGAGAGGCTGTATCAAATCCCCTGGGATTCTTGAACAGATTTATTTTCAAAGATTCTGCCATCCCCCTGGAATAGCCTCAAAGGAAATGTGCCTCAGGGACATATTGCCTCCTTGCTTCTCCTTTGCTTCAGGGCCATAGTAATTTGCTATAAACCAAAGGCAGCAACAAATTACACTGTACTGATGGCAGGTCAGTTTGCCTGCCCATCATGTAAGATGGAAGAGAAAGCACAGCAATAACTCCTGTGGATTCACAGGGTATGCAGGGGGAGTATCACACTATAAAACTTGCTGCTCCTGCATACCTGTGTTCCACATGGTTGCTATTTGAGGTGAAGGGGGGAGGAATCTTAATTTTATTTGTCCCTGACTCAGCATGGAGTCAAAGTCATTATATAGCTTGAAATGTCTGGTTTTTAGTGACAGGTTACAAGAAGCTCTGGGAATTGTTTTCTCCTTTCTTATATAAAGGAGCATCCCACAAGAGGACACAGATCAGATTTTATTTACTATGTTACTGTATAATTAACAGTAATTCAAACATGGTAATAAGCATTATAAAAATAATATTTACAGCATTATATAAAAGTATACTTATAGCATTATAATAAATAACAGAAGTGCTTAACAATTTACAGTAAATCACAAACTGAGACATGATGCTACAGTTTTCATAGCTGAGTATGTCTTTGCACACAGATTCACACCATTTGTGAACTACGAAATACTGGCATTAGATATACCATGCAAAGTCAGCTATGAAGAAAAGTTGGCTCCTCCTGTTAATTAATTAAGACCATAAATGGATAAAAGACAACAATACTGTGGAAGGCAAAACATTCTTTAGCTTCTGAACAAGATCTTATTCAGGGAAAAGAACTAACAAATATGATAGAAGTATAGTATATCTTCTCATTAGAAAATTTTTTTTATAGACAATGGACAGGAAAAAGTAACTTAAAATGCTGTCTCATATCTTTATGGAAAACTGTGCTCCCTTTCTGAGAAAACAAGCAATGTTACCTGAAGAAAAGAGCACTCAGCTGGACACAGCAGCCTGGGTTTTGTCTAGCATCATGGACAGGGTCAGGTTATCATCTGTAATGGTAGTAATTGCACCTCCACTGCAAAACGTTCAGAGGTCCATCTTTAAACTACATTGCAGGTAGTTGTAATCATGATTCTGCAAGGAAATATGCTTTTCATTGTCTGTAGTGCAAATCATTGCACACACACTAAAAAGGGAAAACGAAGTTGTTTGCCAGTGTTTGACTCTGCTGAGAAACCTTATCTAAGGAAAATGAAGTTGTGTCAGACAGGTGAAGGACTCTCCCAAGCTATTAATTCATTTTGAATAATTCATTAGCTAACACTTTTAAACTCTGATAGTCTCAGGTAAATCCCAGAGAGGTGTTTTATGATCCCTCAGCCATGCTCCTCATCGAATGCATTAAGGTTTACATAATAAGAGTATGTGTGAATGTTTTTGAAGAGATATTTATTCTGAAACTTGTAATTAGTGCACAGTGTCTAATTCTGTGATGAAAGGGAATGCATATGGTAATAGAGTGCACTCTGTGTGGCATGGCAGCAGAAACTGATGTATGGCTCCTGTTGGTAAGTAGGTTATTGCATCTTCTTCCATTTGAAAGTGTACTGTTGTTTTTGCTCAGCACTCAAATTCCTGATGTTTACTGCAGTATTAAGGACGAACACTTTACCTGCCCAGTGTACCCCAGTATGTCAGTGGGCAGTGCAGAGGCAGAGTCTTAACTGGTGTAAATTGATGTACATTCAGTAAAATAAATGAATTTGTATGCTTTGTGAGCCAAGTGTTAGCAATGCCTTGCTGAGATACAATGAAAGAGGATCAATCTTTCAACATGCAGAAGAGATGTGAATACAAGAGTGTGTTTAACAACAACATTTACCTTGCAGTTTCACAGAGGGGTTAATATGATGCAATATACTCCAAAGCACCCTTTCCCTCTAATATTATTACAGGAAAACTGAATGTGTTGCAGTCACTATTTTTCCTATCTTCTTATTGAACCTAAAATGGTCATTGAATTAAAGTTTAACAAATAGATCTTTTTAAAACTAAATTAATAAACTTCCTTATTTCTCAGCTATCTAAGTTCATAGCCTTTACTTAATGATGATGCACTTGATTAAATAAAATGAAAGAAAAATGAAAGTTCTTTTAGACATTAAAATGAATAATGAGTGTATACTTAATCCAAAAGCAATTTAACTTTAAACATTCATATGAAATTAAATGAGCCATTGAATTTGCTATATAAGCAAGCATTAATCTTATCAGTCTATGAAGACTGGAATGTTATACACTGACCCATTAATTTTGGAGCCTAATACAAAGTCTGTTTAATGCCTGTAGTCTATTAAAAAGTCTGATCCTACTATATAACTGCTTTTTCATATAAGTTTAAACCCCAATTAATTCTTTTATTGCTTTCATCATTTGATAATCTGTTGTGACAAGATTAAAGTTTAAAAAAATCCCAAAATACATAATTTTTTGCATCTATACTTGCTCTAAATTTACACGTGAACACCAACAAAAGATTTATTAGAAAATCTAAGGATTTGAACAGTTCTGATGCCGTTGCATATGTTTGCCATGATAAATGTTCAACAAAAAACCACTTTCTTTTATTAGATGCTACTTACACTGTCATACTGTGAATAATATATTTTCCAGCTCAATGGTGAGACCTGTAGCACAAAAAAACCCTGCAGCTTACTCAAAACCTCTCTGAAAGGAAAAAATATTTTTTGTCATGAGAGTTGCCTTTAGTGTGTTTTGTTTCTATTTGTAATATATGTGTTGACTATAGTGGCTTGTGGAAGCTTGGATACAGACCAGAAATTTCTTTGTGCAAGTCATGTCTATTTGCAAAAATTAAAAAAAAAAAAAATCAGTTTTTTGAAAACTGCCATTTTACTTAATGAGATGATTCAATAACAGAATTTAATGGCACTATATGTTAGCTTCTGTCAAGGAAGGTCATGCTTTGCGATTTCTGTTTCTAATCAGTACTTGCTGCTACAAAAACCAATCAAAGGGAAAGGTTGATATTTAAATATGTTTATGTTACTTAACAGGTGTTCCTGTTTGACATACTATACCTAATTCTACCTAATTTTCACAAATCTAAGGTCAATGAGAAAGTTCTTTTCTTAAAATAAGGCAAAAATGTTCCAGTGTGGATATTAAATTAAGAGAGGAATAAGTAGCTTGATGAATACCCTTTTATCCCTGAGTGTACACTTTAGAAATGTCTGCAAAATTTAACCATTTTTTTCTGTGTGTTTCTACTTTCGTTACCAGTAACACCTTCCTTGACTTATATCTGCTTGCAGAATCCAGTAGGACTGCATCCTTGTGCAAATAAATGACTGTTACTAACTTTTAGGAGTTTCAGCATTTTGTTCCTGTGCACTAATTAGGAAGGCTAAGGTATGAGCAGATTACTTGTGTACACTCATGGAGCTCATTGGAGCATATCCAAATTTACATTGGAGACTGTATTAAAGTCTAACCCACTAAATGCTAATATTTTCCTTTCTCAATATATTTTCTAGCAATAAGAACAAAAGGATCATATTTCAAGGGAAGGACAAAATAAAAGGCTGCTAGAGTATTTTTGTGTTACTGTAACAGTTTGAAGAAGTAATTCTGTACTCAGTTATTCAGGCAGGAGCTGAACTCAAGTAATTACACACATAATCACAAAATCACTGATTTTCCTGAGAATATTCATGTTAAGATATTGCTCAATAGACTTCAGGCATCTTCTTTTCCTGATAGGCTAAATGAAGTTATGTGAAAGAAAACTTTTTGCATTACCACACAGAAGAAGGTGGTAATGGGGTCATTCCTTTGAATTTGTTCCTGAGCAGTAGAATTCACTGTTCTGCAGGGAGATGAAGGCATCTGCAGGAGAAAGCCTTAACAGCAGGAAGTGGTCTCTTAGCTTTCCTCAAGGCTGGCTCTAATCATCTGTCCTGTCTCACATAATCTCAGCTGTGGTTGTGTCAGAAGGCACTTAGGATGCAAATGACCATGGCAGTACAGTATCCTCAGCTGCAAGGCATGTCCAAAAGGGATTTCTGTCTCTGGTTTCTAAGGGGAAATTTTCACAATGTTTGAGAAAGTGATTGATAAGAAAATCTCCCCTGCGATATTTTTTAAAGTGTTTATTGCAAATATTTGTGAAATTTCATTGGGAAGAATATTTTAATCACGCCTAATTGCTTTGGAAGATTCCTGTGTTTTTTTTAAATTTTTATCTTGTGAATAATACAGGCATGTGTTGGTAAAGTACTTTTTCACTTGCTTAGTTTTTATATTTTCTATCAAAATATTTTTATTTTACCTTTCACATGAGATCTTCATTTCAAATGTCTCTATTTTGTATCCTATACTAAAGTGCAGTTGCAATCAAATGAAGCATTTTGATTTTTGTCAAAATAAAATCTGTCAGTAGCTTGCCTGAGACACTGTTTTGGTTTGTTACGGTTGGAATCTTCTTTCATGGAGAATTTTGAAGTTATAGGATTTGCTTCCTGGTTGGCACAAAACCAGTTTTGAAATTACAAATTCTTTAGAAAAATGAAAATGCCATTCTTGCCACAGCTCTAGTGCTTTCTGAGTTGTATCCTCTTCATTTGCCACGTGATAAAAATAGGACATGGACAACACTTGCCACAAGTAAAAGCTAAGTGTAAGTGAAGCAAATTTCCTTCATGCTGATCTGCCTCAATTAATACTGTTCACTGCCATGGACTGGTTGAATTGATCTGCAGTGTGTAAATCTAGGCATCAGCTTCAAGGAATCTTACATTTGGATTTAGATTCAAGATTTAGGTTTTGCAGCCTGCAAAATTATCTTGATTTACTTTCTATTTTGACCAGGTGTACCATCACTTCTCACTGCAAATTCCCAAGAAAACCATCAGATTTGTGCATTGCTCCTACTTGTCTCATAAGAGGCCAGTAGTACTGCAGCTAGAATATAGTAGTGGAGCTGCAATATTCATTTGTATGCCTCAAAAATGCCTTCTTCTTGAGGACAGATTGTACCAGCGATGAAACTATTTTCTGGAGGAGTGCAAAATACTGGTTGTAATTTACCAGAAGCATTGAGCTGGTTCTTTTACCTGCAAAAGAACTATAAACATGCTAAAACTACAGTTTTATCATATTAATCTTTCAGTTTATAGGAAAATGAGTGTAAACAGTACATATCTCAGGACTGTAACCCTGGAGCCATTGCTATTCCTTTGTTATTATTTGTCAGCTTTTTGTGCTGCGGGGGTTGTTGAGTTTTTAGTTATTTGGTTTGTATCCTCTCTGAAAAACACTGAAGACACAGTTATCATGTGGTCCATAGATTCCATAGCTTTCTGGAATGTCCCTTTGTGTTGTCTCATCAATATTGCACAGAATTCTAAAAGTAATCTGGGAGGAATCACATGAGAGCTCCTGCTCCAAATTCTGAATTCAGACTGGGGCTGTCTTGAGATCTTCCATGTTTGGAGACTCCGACAGCTTTACTTGTCTCCTGTTGCAGTGCTTAATTATCCTTGTTATGATTTTTTTCTTTCTTATATCAGGTCAGGATTTTTTATGAACATGCCAGCTACATCATGTTCTGGAAAAATATTTCCAGATCAATGTTCATAAGCAGGGAGTGCTCATAAAATACTAAAGGGTAACAAAGAATGAAACAGTCTTTCCTGCTACCACCTATAGGAATCTGAGTTGCAGTACTACTTGCCTGGAAAACAGTACCATTGTATCACATAACCAAACCTGAATTCAGGACCTACCATGTCACTATCTGATCTCAGTTTGTATGGTCACAGCCTGTCTGCATTTCTTCATTGTGAATGGCACTAAAAGTGGTGATTCCTTCCCCACATGACTTGATCACACTACATACACTGTTGTCTAGGACAAGTACGTAACAAAATTTGTTTCCTGACACATGCCACAGCAACAAAATATTTTAAACATTCTTTGTATAGTTTTAACAATTTGGTTTGGTTTATAATAATGATTTTCATGACACGTTCCTCTTTGTTTTCATAAATGGATTTGCCTAGCACACAAATTTGATAGATGGGTTTGGGAAGTTCACTTTGCTGTGTATACAAAATGCATGCACATCATAAACCCCAGGCCTTTTAGAGAAGCACTAAAAAAAGAGATTTTTTTCCTAAATTGATTTCTAAAGCTACAATTGAACTCTCCTAATAATTACTTTGAATACAGCAGATAAGGTTCAGTTACGCTAGTTGGTAATACAAAAAACTTAATGGAAGATGGTCTTTCTAATAAGAAAGTGAGAATTATAAGCAATAAAACCCAGTCTGGGATGTGATTATCATGACACAATATCCTTGGGCATTTTGCTGTGTAAAAACTGAGTGCTGCCCATAAATACGTGTATGTCATAATAACCATGTCCATACAAGTCTTCTGATTGATACAGAGATAGGATTTCTTTTTTTATTTATTTATTTAAATCATCTACATCATCTTAGTAAATTGCTTGGGCTTGAATATTGCATCCATGAGATTTAATAGAGTTCTATGTAGGAGATACAAATTGCTTTATTTCTGATAGGTGAACTCCATCTTCAGAGAAGTAAAATGGTGGTAAGGATCATGGTGGGGTAAAATGAATTAGTCCCTTCTCAAGAATGAACAATCAATCAGAATTAGAATTGTCCTAGTGCTGATGCTGTCTTTCATTTCTTATTCCATTAGTTACATTGCCAATATGAATAAGTTAACTGTCTTTGAAAGATTACAAACACAGTGGCATTTTTTCTCAGGTATGTTCCCAAACTATGGCACAATTTGCTGATACCAAAAGCCTGCTTAGTCTTTTAATCAGGCACACAGCATTATGAAGTCCTTTAAAGAGGAGTATAGTGTAGACATTATCCTCCTGTACATCACCCATTATCTTTTATCCTTTATTCATTCTTTTATGTTTTGTCCCATCTGAACTGCCTTTTTCAATCTAACATCATCCTCCATTTTCACAAACTGCTCCAATCTCTCCCTTCACCTGCAATGTCCAAAGGAGAGTGGTAGTGAAGAACAGCCCGTATATCTTTATCCTCCACATGGTAAGGATGAGAGGGAAAATATATGTCTTCACAGAGAGAATTTATCCTAGAATTTCTTCTAAGAATGGTGTTTTTTCAGCCGGAGCAAGGATTATTCAGTCCTTTGACCTGGCCATCCTTTCTGTTCTAAGAGATCGGAAATTTATTCACTACAGCTTACTTTGCTAGCATACAGATGATGTGTGGCTTGTGATGGAATACCTCATGGCTTTGGCTTTAGGGATTTTTTTATGGAACAAATACTAGTGAGCAGCTCAGGAATTTGTCTTCTTCATCTTGCAAACTAGAACCAGCACTTGAGGCACAGCCAAGCCCCGGATACATTCGTGGGTGTTCAGGGCAAGGTTACTGAATGATGGGAGCAGCCACTGTCATTTGGAACAACACTGTTTCCCAGACTGCCACGTACAGGGTTAAAATAACAAGCTGCTTTAAGAGTAATCCCCATGTTCCATGACACTGATTTTTCCTCCACTGAGAATCTGACCTGCCAGATCCCCAACGACAGCAATTAGGGCACAGTATTCCAATAATATTACATCACAATAGGTATAGTTACAGCTGAGTGTAAGTACCTGCTGTCACATTTGTTGCTTTGTGCATATTAATTGGTTAACCTACTGATAGCTGGCCAAATTCTTTCCTTGATCAAAAGGCACACTGAAACACTTAGCAGAGTATTTAAACAGTGGGCTTCATTAGTACAGCTTCTGTAACTCAGCTCTTCTTAGGGAAAAAAAATCTGTGTAAGGAAACATAAAGCATAAATTCTTACTGGAAATCCTTCTGGAATAACAAAGTATATTGGCTGGTATATTGATTATTTTTTAAAAAAAACCTGTTTCTAAAAAGAAAGAGAGAATGTTATAAAGCACAAAGAAACAGAATTCCATAACATTCTTTTTTTCTCTCTGAAAACCAGTATTTGGATCAGTGAAGGGAGATGAAAAGTAGACAGTTTAAAATTTTTAGAATTTTCTTTTTCTGTTTGTTATATTTATTTTACTATTAATTAGAAAATCCTAGACTAACCGGTATCAACTTGCATATAAAATTAACATTTTCCCCACTAAGTGTATGCAACATATATTTAAAATAACAATGTTAAAAACTTTATTAGTTACATGTCTTTTGCTCCTGTTTAAGGAGCTTTGGAAGATTAGGTCACCAACCAAGTGGACATATAAAATTATAGTATAGTATTATAGTATGGCAATACATAAACCTTTTGGACTGCATAATTTATTATGTGTTATAAATAGGATCAGAACAAAATCTAAAAGAACATTTTATAGATTGTCACGATTATATATAATGTATGAACCAGCTGTGTGGAAAATTATTTACAGAGGACCACCTCCTGCTTTGATTGTATATCCAGAACATCCATAACGTTCTCTTAATAAAAGTTTAATTAGAAATAGGGCCACTGGAGTTGTTCAAGATACAGTCACTCTGGTGGGAACACT
Source organism: Calypte anna (assembly GCF_003957555.1). Lineage (NCBI taxonomy): Eukaryota > Metazoa > Chordata > Aves > Apodiformes > Trochilidae > Calypte > Calypte anna. Next base: position 13,686,299 of record NC_044257.1, read on the forward strand.
GATGTGCACAGATGTGCAGTAGCAGGGAGTGGCATATGGCCAATATATCACTTCAGTCATTGTCTCTCAAGTTAAAGGGATGAGGCTTTTTTTCTGTTTTTACTGTTGCCATTATAACAGTGTATTATTCTGTTGCTGTTATATACTTAAATATGTTGGAGAGGGGGAACACTTCAATATTGCCTCCAGACCATCACTGTTCTTTCTGTTGTAATTGCTGTGGTGTAATTTTCTAGACTTTACAATATTTCCATTCTCTTCCCACCTGGCATTATTTTCAGTCACGATCTTATACCTATATTCAGTACAAGCTGCAGATATCCAAGTATTGCAACAGGTCCCTCAGAATAGTAGTGTTCACCTTAAAAAAGAGCAATTCTTCTCATTTGCGCGTTGCTTCCTGATGCTCAAGAACCTCTTTGAGTCCATGGCCTGTTTGTATAACTTCCTCGGTGTATCAGATAGGTTAATTTCATTTTGATTTTTAAGGATGAACAGCAACAGAGCAATATATTAAGTAAGAGCTATATTCAAAAATATCCCCCTTTGCCACTTGAGGAAATGTTCAAGTTGTCAGTTTCATTAATACCATTGAATAAACTGTTTTTCAGGAAGAATGATGGACATAAGTGACTTTATGGGGGATCTGTTTTAGCTATGGGAAATTACATTTTCACTCTGGGGTTTCTATACAGATGGGATTTCTTCATTTTCAACTGGGAAAAAAAATTCTAAAGTAAAAAAAAAAAAGGCTTTTAGGAGAACACATATTTGTTCTGTCTGTGTGTAGACAATCTATCAGCTTGGAAATTACACAGCTATGAACAAAAGCCAACCATTTCTCAACAGTGACATCCTCCTATTGTCTCCCAGCACCTTCCCCCCAAGCATACACTTTATTACATTTTTGAGTTTTTGTGACAAACTTTGTAGCATGCTTAATGGCAAAATATACTTGTAAACACGGATGAAAGATTGTCTATTGTTTTCTTTGTTTAAATAATGGGTAGTTTGTAGCTGTCAGGGCTTTCTGCTGTTAGCCTCAATCATGCCCTACCCACCTTACCAGTTTTAATGTCGTGATATGCCTGGGCTAGGTAATAGAAGCCATTGGAGTAACTCTATAAAGCCAGGAAATCAAAGGCAGGAGTTAACTAGAAATTGTACCAATCAAGCAGAGCTAACAAAATAGTAGGATTCACTCCTGGAATTCTGTTTGAACAGATGTGTCAAATACAGGAACAGGTAGAAATAGCGTTTTCATCAAGTCCCTCTGTCATCATTTGCCCTGCACTTAATTCTTTCCCTGCTCATCACTGATATTCCTCCACTGTAAAATCAGCTCTAAAGACACAATCATGTTTAGCAGTCCTCTGCAAAGGGACAGCAAGCTCAGAACTTCCCATCAACAGCTTTAGTGTGGCAGTTTCCCTAATGACACCTTTCTGGCAGATGACCTGAGTAGCACATTCTGATTTGCTTATGTCCTCTTTCTCATGCTACTCTCCTAATCATCTACAAAATATTCTGTGCTTCATAGCTCAAAATATTAGAGAGGGAATGTGCTCCAGATGGGTTCCAAAACCTTCTTGCTAAGGTGGCACTGGCATTAGTCTGGCAGAGGAGACTCTGGGAATCAAGACTTCAGAAAATGCAGACATATGTACATTGATTTGCCAGTCAGGCTTATGCCAGCCTTACAATCCATCGCCTTGCAGGATGCAAACTGCTTCAGTGTCTTTCATTTCTAGACACATTTCCTGTTTTTTGGGACAAGAAAGAAGGCTCTGTCTACTCAACATGTAATTCAGCCTCCAACTTGGCATTTATTGCTTCACTGGTTTGTCTTCTTTTGTTCTAATAATGTTGGTTTTGCAGCAGGTTATTTATAATGAGAATATTATTTCCCTGTAAAACTTAATTTAACAGCTTATTCCAGCAAGGGGTCATAGCTGAGCTGACTTAGCTGGCTTCTAATGCAGTGACTGAATTAGTGTATCTTTAAAGGGCTGGTTTAAAGGCTACCAAAGTCAACAGAAAGATGGACATTGAGTGTAAACAAAGTGAACTCTGCAAACTGTTAAATATTACTGTGTAGGGGTGACTCCACCTTTTACCTTTACAGAATTTCCAAGAACTGCAATTGGGCCGGAGAAAGCTGGATAGACCAGCAGCTTTCTGACTGAAATACAGTGAAAATCGAGGGGGTTTGCTTAACCTGAAGAAATTACTTAATATTGAGCAAAGTTCATGTGTTTAGGAACATGAAGACAACAGAAAGACCAATCATGACTGTCAGCTAAGTTTACCAAGTAAATGCCATTGGATAATTGAGGAAAGCCTAAGCTGGTCTAGATGTGTACTGCTATAAAAATAAGAATATTGTTGTTTCACTGCATTACATTGCACCCAAAACTTGAATTAGTATTCCTTTAGTAGTAATAAAAAGAAATTGTAAATCCAGTTGGTTATGGTAATAGGGATGCTTCCTGCAAAGCACTTTTCTTCTATTAAAACATTTACTGAACAAACAAAAGGAAAATGTTTTTCCATAATGACCATAATAGGAACCTGATTTTGCAGTCTTCCACAAGCATTGCCAAAAACATAATTTCAGTAATCCCAGTTCTGATTCTACCTCAATTCTCTGCAAGTGTAGCTCTGTTTACTTCAGTGGAACCATCTTGTTTTGTCCTTATTGAACAAATCCAAAACCAAGTGAGGCAGCAAATTTCAGAGCTTTATTCAAAGTTTCTTGAAGCAAAGGAGATACAACACCTCGATATAAAACTACCCAAATAATTCCAAAATTTGTTCTAATAAGAGATACAAGTTACACCAGTCGTATAACTCTTTAACTTCATTGATTTCAAATGCATTCCTGAGTATTAGGCTAATTATTTCTAGTGTGAGGCAAAGCTTTCAAAGTCACCATGGGAAAAACAAGTTCAAATGTAAAAGAAAAGTGTAGTTAAAGAATAGATTTCTTGATTTTCTTCAATTTAGCAATCAGTCCTCATGTGACCAAGTCCTATCAGTTGATGCACTTTAAAAATCCACTCTAGTTTCCCAGTGATGAAAGCAAGATAGTGTAGCATAGCTTTACATCTGCTGAAAGGAAATACAGAATTTTAAAAACTCTGAAGGTGTATTTTTGTTTTTCTTCATGACTGGTCATATAATTACTCAGTTAGGTAGCAATATGCCTGAACATTACTGCTGAACCTGATGAAAATTTCATTGAAAAAAAACCTGGAGATCTCCCAGAACTGTAAGACAAAATCTCCCCACTTCAAATCCTTTCCAGCCCCATCCCCTTCCTCAACCTTTTATATTCATATTCAGATATGTGTACTCCTAGAAGTGCATGTTGTTCTTAAAGGGAAGACTTTAATATCAAAATCTTAACTGTATATAATGAAAATTACAGATTTTGGCCAAATATATGAAGATACATTTAGAGTGAGATGTTTTCACAATCATGTAACATTCACTCAGCTTCAGAAGAAGATAAATGAGGCGAATGTTGTGCATTTTTTTACTTTTATATATGTGCTAATAGCACATATGTATATAATCTCGATCCCCTGTGCAACTGTGTATCTTACCTACCTAAGCCTTTTGTAGCTTACTTAGATAATTATCTCTACATCATCAAGTAGATAATGTTTTCTTCCATTATATGAAGTGTTGCTGTTCTTTCCTGCAATTTGATAAAGATAAACTTTAGGTCAGTCTGTCCAACAGAGAGGAATGGAACCTTTTTTAACCTTCTCCATCTGTAGGTATAACCTCTTTTGACTTTAGAAGTTTTTCTTCACAGGCATCTTGGGATTTTTCCCTTAAACAATGAATTGTATTCTGTTGAATGTAAATTAATGGTACTAGTATTTAAATAATATATGTTCACATTTTTAAAATTTGAAATGTGCCATGCTGGTGATTCAACATTTACCTGGCAGATAGTTTAAAAAAATTACTTTGCATGCAGTGACTCATTTAAATTATAAGTACCCATTACTCTGTATTTCATTTTTAACAAGTTCTTCATCCACTCAAAGAAATACCAGACAGCTCAGGTTGGAAAAGTGATTCATCTGGCATATGCAAAGATGGACTCAGTGCAGTTGGGGATTCATAATCAGAGCAGAAACATATTAAGGGTAGGTGTCATATTCCTTGATGTTTTCAAAAGCTGTCAGAAGCCTGCATGCATTATGGACTCTTTTTGTTACATTACAATCTTTCAGTTCCCAAAGCAATTTATGTGCATATGCAGGACCCATTCCTGAGCTCTTAACTCAGGTAAGCCCTGTGGATTTCTGCAGCATCTTACCTAAATAAGGACTTAGAGATTCAGCCCTTGAAAACAAAAGGAAAAATTCTATGGAATGACTGTCTTTTACAGTGACTAATTATTTAGGGAATTCAATATTTAAAATACTCGTTTAGAACTATATCCACCACTGGAATATCAATACAGGATCTGTCTAAGCAATATTTGTATTAGCTTAACATTGCTATTCCTATACACTAAAGAGATAAGTGGTACAGATTTTCTTTCTTTCTTTTCCATTCTTTATGCTTCCTCTAAGAATAGCTTCACTCAGAAGGGCACTAAGACGAAAGATATTTGTTTTAATCTTTGATAATATGGGCCTTTATGTTGTAGGTCTAAGGGAGTCTAAAACGTTAAAGGAAGAGTTTGAAAAGTATTTAGCCTGCAAATGATGTTGCTCCTGCAGGCTCCTGGTGAGCTTTTTGAAACTGCTGTGACACCTGACTCTCGATGATTTCTACAAAAGGCCCATCTTCACTGATTTTACTTTCCTACTGAAAGAGAAGTTCATCCTCTGCAGCTTCCTGTTGATGGTAGGGCAGGTCCTCACCTGCTGCCACTGAAAGGGATAAAGGGGCAGAGTAAAGCTGAACTATTTTTGATTCATTGCAAGAAATGCCTGCTGTGATTTTAGTTGCACTTAACAACCTGCAGGATTCATCCTGTCTCATGGTTCAGGGAAAGCAAAAGTATGAGATTGACCAGTAATAAAGTTATTGGTAAAAAACCCCTCTGTTTGTATTTTCATTAAACTTTCAGTCTTCACAAAGGTTTGCAGCCAAACTTCCTGAGTGCCTCTGGACAGGGTCACAGCAGTAGAAAAAATTACTACAAAATCATTAACAAACCTAATAAAATAATTTTATTTGTAAGTTGTTACTGTAGTAGTCTCACACATGATATAAAAACCTCTGGGCACAGCAACTTTAAAATTCTGCTGCTGGTTAAGTTCAGGCTTAGTTAACAGTTTCTGATTTTCCTGTCAGTGACTTCAGTGTAGCTGCCAGGCCGTATGCTCACCCATGCAAATCAGTGTTTCATAGGTCAAGTTAATGAACTGTGCCAGTTTTCATTAGCTGAAGAACTTTTTCATAAGTAAAAGCTTACCTAGATTTCTAACTTTTTGAAGACCCCCTGGGAGAGGATAAACTCATACAGTACCCTGCTACCCTTGGGCACACTACTTCCAATTCCTCTGTCTTTGCTGCTCACCCATGTGTAATCTGGCCTTAAACTGGCTGCACATTTCTCATTTCCCCAAAGTGGGGGACTTTTGCAATCAACTGCTTCTATTTATGTAGACAATAACAAACACCATAAATTAATAATAACAAGTAATAACTAATACTTAGGCTCTCTTTTAAAAGAGATCTATTTCCAGCTGCTGCACAAAGAACTGCTTGTCACCATCTTTCTGGTTCTTGCCAGGAGTTCAGCATTACCTTTCCCAGTCAGCAAACAGGAAAAAGCAGAGGGAATGTGAATTCATAATGTCCTGTTTGTGTCTGTGCACAGCTTTTGGTAGGAAGAATTTTCAGAGCCAGATCTCCTCTTAATGGAAAAACACCACAAACACAGAAAGATGAATTCTGAAAGATGAATCCTTCTCTGAAGAAGAGCCCAATACACTTTCCACTCAGGATATATTTAATATTCATTAAATAGTAGTAGTACTGAAGTATTGAGACACCCGTTTATCTATAAAAACCTTTGTGTTAGATATTAGTAGCAGCTTTTGTTTGTTTTTATCTGCTTATTAACCTCTTTCTCCCCCTCCACCTCATAAAGGAATGAGTCCACAAGCAATGTATGCAGTGTCGTAGATGAGCTGTGGTCTGATTCTCTTTTTTTACAATTATTGATGCACTGGGCAGTTGTTGCTCTTACATGGAAGAATGGTGCAGAACGGACAGAAGGTTCATGGTTGAAAAGTTCATTGGTATGATTTTGGGAGGTGTGAGTCCCTGTTTAGACCGATACTGTCTTGACTTAAGGTATGCCCAAAACATATGGATAATTCATTAGTCTGCACCTTATACCTGAACCTACTAAGTAAGTTGTCACTTTTTATTCTTGGTCAATATATCAGGATTAATGTTATTCTGCGCATAAAATTAAAACAGCAAAAATGATATTTAATGATAATTTAAGAAAAAAATCTTCTGTGGGCACAGCTTCTGTTCCAATCTGTTCTGTTTTGCTTTTGGCAATAAAATTTTATTGATGCTTAGGACTTCTCTTCTGAAACTAATAGCCCTATTCTTCTACTTTCCTACTGTCAAAACCAAGAACAAGTTCATTGGAAAATGCAAAAAGGTAATTTCATAGGGGTTATTTTAAATTAAACTGAGTGAAGGTATGCATGAGAAAGTCGGTCCCTCTTTGAGTCACTTTGTGTAAAGACACCTCTCCACAGCAATTCAGGAGTCATCTAGGACAGGGAATGCTGCTGTAGATCTGTTGCAGCTGACTCCATACCAGTCTTCTCATTTACTTGGCAAAGGAGATGCTTTTTGGTGACTGTGTTCTGTTACAGAACAGAGAGACTGGGGAATCACAAAAACCTGTGCAGGTGAAGGTCTTGTAGGTTCTGCCTGTAGGTTAAGTAGTAGGAAGACTGCACGAAAGTGTCGTGTGCTCACTCTGCTTCTAGGACTGCTAAGAAACTTTCTAAGCAAACTGCGGACACTCCTACTTTGACTTACATAGATCTAATGTCATAATATAAGCAGAAGGTCTTGAAAATCCAGTTAGGTTTTGTGTGAACACTCAGAAGGGTTAGAGAAAAACAACTCCACACTGTTTCATTTTGGCAGAAAGTTTTGCTCACTTCTGTTAGTGAATAACTACTCTCCATACTATATCTGCTAACATGATTGCTTATAAGATGTTGTTCTTTTTTCATTGTCAATTTTTCAGAGAAAGGATGGATACTTGAAAATAATTTTTTCTCAAGAGTGTCTTTCCAAGAAAGTGGACATTAATGTCAAATCTATCAAATGAGAGGAAAGGTAGAAAGGAGTGAAGCCAGTAAAGTTAAATGTGCTCCCAGTAGGTTAAGTAGGTTTTATTTTTCTTTCAAAGAAAGGTGACAGCTAGGAAGGGAATAGCTTCCCTTCCTGGGACATGATCCTTACAGGCTGTGTATATAACACCTGCATGTACATGAGCATATAGACATCCTCTTGAATAGTCTGAATACAGACCAGGCTGCTCTGCAGGCTCTAGGGTAGACTGACTTCAGTGTGAGCTATTTATAAACCATTCTTTCATTCCCAACAATGCTTTTGGTAGATCCAGAAAGGACAGAACTACTGGCAGACTGGCCCTTTGCCTAGTGTGCTGTGACTGACATGTAATCTGTCACTCCCCATCATCTGCGGGGTGGTGATAGGAAAATAAAGCTCCTCAGCTTGCCTTAGATCACACATTACTCTCCTGAATACAGCTCCCTAAAGCTGTGAAATGGCCTTTAGAAAGTGTCTTTGTTCATTTTTGATACAGGAGAATGGGAATAAATTATAAAGAAGCTGGAGGGAAGGGAAGGGAAGGAAAGCAAAACACACATTAGAGACCTGATGAGAGAAATTGGCTATGACTGAGATTCCAGTCTGATCCGATGACCTTTTTGTGAAGAATACCCCTGGTATTCTTCATAAAATCAGAGGCATGTAGGGTTCAAGAGCTGGGTTGTGTACTGACTAGGGCACTGGCTGTGACTGGCATTTCCCAAGCTTTAATCATGGTTTAACCAGCAGTGTTCATTATATCCCTGGGAAACCAGTCTCCTTCCATTTCTCCACTCTTAGAAAATTCCCCATGTGGCTCTCCTCTCCAGCAAACATGTGGCATAACAGGGTCCCACTTTCAACTGGTGACTTGGGAGTTACAGTAATACAATGACTGTTAACAGTAACAGTGTAATAGAATAAATACAATAATCACATACCCTGGTTACACAGATCTTTTAGTAAAATAGAATTTTTTTTATGAATTAAGCATCAGAGATCTTTTAGAAAAAAATGGCACCCTCTTTTTTTTTTTTTTTTTTTTTTTTTTTTTAGAAAAATAACACCAATTCTTTCAGACCATTTTCTTTTGATGACTTGTTTACATTTCATTACACACAAAAAATGAATTTACATTCATTTCCATATGAAAACTTTCTTCTCTCTCATTCCTCCATCACCCTTTGGTTCCTGGGCATCAGTCTTCTTTGTTTCATAGTCTGTGAACAGCAAAGTGGCTGATGCTCTTTACAGTATTATAATGCTCTCTCTAAGGTCTAACCTTGCTTCCTCAAATGACATTTATGTAAATTGTCAACAGAAGTTTAGGGCACATCTCTTTTCTTCCTTAATAACATGTCATACTTATGTGGCTTTATTTGTATTTCATAAAGAGATGATTGATTAAAGAGGCCAAAATTAATTTAGATTTATATTCACTGGACTTCTTGTAGTGACATTGAAGTATGACTCCCCCATATTTTGCATTTTAATTTGCTTCTTGATAAACTTTGTGACTCCACAATCTCACTGACTCCTCTTAAAGCTTGCTGGACAAATTCCTGAATGTGGGCCTTCAATCTTTTTACCATCTCTCCCTCTTACTCAGTTAGTATGTTACAGGGAAAATAATGCTGGAGAAAATATACAATATGCTGTGTTTGCACCATGTGTTGTTCAAGCAGAATTTTGCAAGTGCAGTGTGGGTGATCATCTCTGTGGTCCCATTCTTCTCTGGGCAGACAAGGTGGTGTTGTCATTGACTGTGATGGAAGCAAATCAAGACCATAACCATTTTATTCATGCAGATGAATGTAATGTCTACTGAAAACCTATCTCAGTTATTCATATTTTAGTCTACTTGTCCTCTAGCTCCTTTCACATTCTTTCCAGTTCTTGCTGTGTAGTTAGGAAATACATTTTAGCTCAGATTTATACTGGCACAGACGTCAAAGCACTGACCCATGAAGCCCGGTGTAACAGGTTGTTTCTTTTGTATCACAATAAAAGGTCCTGATTTATTCTCAGTTTACGTAGTAAGAGACAAGAAAATATGGAGGCCAGAACTACTTGGGTGCCTTCCAAAAATGTGACTGATTTCACTCTGGTCAGTATCCAGAAGCAGTGCTTCAGATATTATTATTTTATGGTCACTGTTCCGATAACCCCGCACAGAGCTGAAGCGTCTCAGGTGGTAAAACAATTTCTGAGATAACTAGCACCTTGTCACAAAAAGCAGAATAGCTGAGAGCAGAAGAAATTCCACTTCAAAAGTGTTTTGAATGATCAAAAATATTACACAGAAATAAAATACCCTTAGAATAGACGCCTGGCCATTTCTGGAAGGTATTTCTCATCTTCCCAAACACTATTGATCAGAGATAGAGAAGCCAGCATGGCAAATTGTGCTTTGGTTTGTGTTCTTTTCTCTGCATTCAAGAAAATTCTAGAAGTTTACCAAAATGAGTATTTTACCTGCTCCCTTACTTGTAAGAACCAGTCAGTCCTCCATGCCATCAAGTACTTCCTTTCCCATATTCCTTCAGGAGCCTTGAAGAGGGATATACTCTGCTTTGGGCAGCTCTGAACATCCAGACACCCGCGGTCATTCATAATGACAAAACTGATCTCTGAGAATGTGAAAATAAGTGGCTTGAATAACTAGTTTGAAGACAGCATGTCAGTAGCTAGCATGCAGGAGTATGCAGCATTTGTTCCTGTGATTTGCAGGATAAATCAAATACCTTGTTTTATGCTTCATTGTAAAAGGCTTCTTTTGTGTACAGTTCTTCACACATAGCTCTTAGCACTATTTATGGATTATCTGAGGCCCTATTACCACCTCTGGGTAAGGTAATGAGTGAATGCTGGAAATTCTCACACTACTGTGCTCATGTATAACAGAACAAAAGGGTCAGCTAAGTTACTGTAGAGGGTTCCTTATGAAAAAGAAATGCTGGTTATAGACTCAGGATGAAAAAGGAGCTACGAAAATGAAGTACGTTTGTTCAGACTCCTTTCATTTAAGGAAAAAGACAAAACCCAACTCTTTCCAGAGACTTCAAGGCAAGGACCTACCCATTGTCACTAGAACCCACAGATTAATGTGAAGTTAGCTCATAAGGAGGCTGGATATTTTTCAAGTCCAAAAAATAATTGGGAATGTCACGTACTTTCAGAAAGAGAATTGGGGTGAGAGTGATTTTGCTTACAAATCTGTGTAGCTGGCTTGTCTGTCCAGGCCTGTGCTTTCCCACGTTTTTCATATTTCTCTCTGCCTATGGTTAGCCTTTCATACCCAGAAGGGAGCACCTATATCCTGCCAGGGACCACAGCTTTTCTTCTCCTGGGTTTTGTTCCCACGTATATAAGGGGACCTGGCTGCTCCCGAGACACAGCTTTCACTTAGGACCACCTACATTCTCCATTTGGATGATGCATCATCATTCACTTTGACAATGTCATCATGATCACAAGAGCTAAAAGCAAATTTAACTCCCTTGGTGTCTGAACTTGTACTGTGTCACACCCACAGCCACAGGTTTAATCTAGGTTTTTGCTGTGCTAGGTCTGAGTGACAGAGATTCACAACACTTTCTCACAAGGACAGTGCTGACAGGGGGTGCTGCTGAAGCATTATGAACAAGAGTCTGTCATACACTCCCTTGTTTCTTAATGGCAATCCTTAATTGCATATTTCATATTTATGACCCTATAAAGAATAATTTTAATTTGACATTAACATCTGAATATGATTGTCTGAAAGACAACAGCAGCAATGACAAATACTGATATAAATCAAACCAACTGATTTTCAGTTTCTAATTAAAGATGACACTGAGCACTCAAGATAAGAGACATATGGAGAGGAGAACATCTCTTTGCAAGAGGAACAAAAACCATATGGGGAAAAAGTGCAAAGATATCAAGCTAAAATCTGAACTTCCTGGCATCTGAAATTCAGTAAAGGGAGTCCTGAATTGATCATCTTCCTATAAAAAATCATTTATCAGTCTCTTCCACAGGCCACTGAGTAAGATGTGAGACATCTCAAGCTGTTCAGAACAACTGGGAATTAATTGCATGTAACCGACGATGCAATTGTTTTATTAGTTGAGACCATGAGGCAGATGGCATGAATATATTTAAAGATGGGGACAAAGCTGATGTGACACCAAACTGTATTATTGAAATGAACAACGTGAGTCACAGATTTGTTATCAGATGAAAAGGACTTAGTTTTGAAAGAATGGGTGCCAGTGTAGCCAGTGGTCTCCAGATGCTGGGGACTGGGAGAAAAGACTGCTGCTCCCAGAATCAGCCCCACCATCTGCAGGCCCAATAATAAAAACTTTTAACTATTCCCTCTATGCAAATAAGCCTTGAAATAGGTATGGCTTTCATCATGTTACAAAGGGTGTTTAAAATGTTCACAGAGGACCAATAAGGAACAGCCTAGCTGATACAGGCTGCTGGTACAACTGTTATATTCCAGCCTGTTTCAGAAGTCAGATATTGGGAATTGCCTTATTAAAGTGCTGGTGAAAGAGGGAGAGAAATTTTAAAGGTTTTTAGTGGCTTTAAATGATCTTGTGTAATATTGCAGTCTTAACATGTCTGTTCATAAAGAGCTTACACAGAGCCTGATTTTTATTGTTGTTTGGCATAAAAACATTTGCAGTATTGAGATTCACTTTCACTGCATTTATTTCATCAACAACTACTTGTTTATGTGGGATGGAAGATGAAGTGGTTAGCTCTGCTATTGGTTTGCTGGGCAGGAAACAACTCTACCTGTAACCTGATGTTTTAGTTCCTTCCTTTTAATGGTTCCTTCTCTCTGAAGGCCTTTATTTTTTAGCTTTAATGACACTTTCAGTTGTAGCTTTAAAAATTAGTTAACTTCATGTTTAGATTAGTTCCCATAAACCTGACTTTTAAAAAGACCTGATTATCTTCCTCATTTGTAGACGTAGTTTTTTTGCAATAACATAAGATGCAAATTCTGCAAACTCAAAGCCTAAAGTCCTAAGAAGAAAAGGGCTTGAGCTGAATGTATGGACTGTACCAGAACACTGAAGACAAGTTATAAGTTTAAGTCAATGTGAAGCCATTCATAGGAAGGGAAACTTGTTTCTTAGAAGAGAGGAGTGCCAAAGATCATATATTAACCTTTATTTTATGTTTTCACTAAAGAAAGCTAAGGACTGATGTGACACAGTTGCCAGGAATGAAGTTTTAACTGTCTGGCAAAGAAGGCAACTGTTACTGCAAAGTTGAGGGAGCTAAAAAGCAGCAGTTAGAGAAGGATCATGACACACATTTACCTCAACATATGGCTTTAGTATATTGCCAATATACCACTACAAACAACTTTTTTTTTTCAGATTGTAATCAGTCTGCACTATTGTGAGACCCGGTCTGCACTGCCGTGCATGGTGTGGCACTTTTCTGTCTTACTGTGGTTGCCACAGGTTTTTCTGTTGAGAATCCAAATGCCTTAGACTAGACCAGGATACAGAGGTGAACCTAGAGATAACTGAAATTAATGTACTGCAAGATAAAGGCAATTAAAGTGGCCCAGCTGCCTGAAATTCTGTGACTATTGAGAGAGGGAGAGAAGTCAGTCAGTGTCCTTCACCAAGGATTTTTAATGAATATTAAATACATTTTTGTTAATAGGTATAGAACACTTATTCAATGGTACAATCTGGACCAACCTTTATAATTACAATGTCAAAACTGGATGTTTACTGTAATTTCTCTGTTCTGTCCCACCCTAAAATGGAGCATCTAATGAAATGCATACTTAGACTGTCATCAGAGAAATGTCCTAGCTCTGTGGCAAGGAGCTAGGTCCTGTGTTTATTCACATTCCAGTTTGCTTAATGACATGCTGGGAAATTTTTCAGGAAAAAACTACAGTTTTCTTCTTTCTCCTCTTAAGCACTTTCAGGTTGCATGTTCCACCACTTCATGAGGTTATGATGTTTTATTTGTAAGCACATGATGACAATCATGGAATTTAAAAAATAGCACAGTTACCATGGCTAATTACTTACAAGCATCAACAGTGAAGGTCCTTAAGCAAGCACTCCAGTGGAGCTCAGGACGCTTTTAGAAGAGAGAATGATGAAGGAAAAGTCAAGTAGAAGTTGTACATTTCTTTTATTATGTTTTAGGAAAGAGGTTCTATTTATTGCTCAGGAAGTTAGGCAGACTGGCTTCCCTTTTCTTATAAGCTGACAAGTTCATAGCCTGAGGTAGAAAGCCTGCATCTGTTATGTCTTACCAGAATAGTCTTAATGACCTGGCATCCCAGATAAAACACATTCAACTAATTTTTTACTCCTTTTAGTTCTCAGCAATTCCAGGGTCAACCTTACATAATCTACTGGGTGAATAAGCATCTGTGAAGGAGTTTGAGATGTGTCAACCTCAATATGGCTAGAATCAATCTCTGCCAAGTCTTCGTGGGACACTACAGTAGAATAATTCAGTAAATCTAAGTCACACTCATGGCTAACAACTTTCTTAGTTAAAAGAAACCCTATTTTTTATTTTTTTTAAACCTTGGGATGGCAGGGGAGGGAGAAGTGATTGCCCTGAATGTGATAATGGCAATAATTTGACGGTGTCAGGTGTTACTTCTAAGCTGACAGATCTCTAGAAACATTGAGGTTAAGGCTTTGAAGATGGTTTCATAAGAAAAAGGTACTTCAATGATGTAGAACTTTTTTTTTCATTACAAGATGAAATACTGATGAAGTCCCAGATGAAGGCACATCATCATGTTAATGTAATTACAGAGAACTAAGGACTTCCAAGGGATTGTGTCAGATGTATTAGAAATCACACTGAAAGAGTGAGAAAGGGAGAGGTTAACATTTCCTTGTGCTGGTCGACATTAATACTTGACAGAATCAGAAGAAAGTGACACTATTTAGCACACCAAGCAGTGTTATATCTCCACAGAACTCTCACTGCAAGTTAAATCATGAGAGCAAGTAGAAATGGGTAAAATATTATCTCTCCAGAACATTTTTTAATCTGAGAAAATTCTGTGCTTTAAATTCTGTGTCATTAGTAGGAATATAATTAATAGTGTTTCCAGTGTTTTATCTAAACTGTTTATGCAATCAGCCTCAGGTTTTATTCTTGTTGTACAAATGAATTGACATTTATTATCTTTCAAGGTTGTTTTTTTCCCTGATTACATCTGATTTACTGAAAATTCTAAGGAATCTCACAGCAGAAAGGAAGCTGTTGAAGTGCTGCTTTTACCAATGGTATAAAACAGAAGTCGTCAGAGTCCAGTGCAAAAAGCCTGTGAATCTTTTTGTCAGTAAGAGCTCCAGAGAGCATCTAGGCATGTATTTCATTTCTGCAGATTTATGTGTCTCAAGCAACAGGCTTACTTAGGTTCCTGACATTTTGCCTGTGCCTATCACAGCATCCCAGATGGAGTGTTAGTGAAATTCACACTCATACAAGAATTAAAAAAAAAAAGAAGAATCAAAAATTAAAACCCTAAATAAACTAATGGGCAAAGAAAGACCTTACTTGTTGAGAAACAAACAGAGACTATAAGATGAAGAGACAAAATTAGAGACTTTGCTAACTGCCTACATTCAGTAGGAACATATCTGATGTAAAATACTCCTTCCAGCTTAGTAGGAAATAAGGGTGGAAATAAGGGTAGAAATGGGAATTTCATTTGGTGAAAAGAAGTCTTGCAGACAAAATGAAACTGGAAAGTTTGTTGAGAGATTCTGACAGTGTAGTCAATCAGTTTGTAATGGGAGAGTACTGGGAGATCCTGGAGAACTCTGTATAAAAGCTACAGTGGACTGGGTTTGAACTGGGGAGTGAAACTCTGAAAGGCTGCCAGCTAAAATAAATCAAAAGCAAAGGACAACGATTTTTGTTGGAGCCTTTCATTAAAATATTGGCAGCTGCTGATGCATAACAAAAGCTCTGCTTGTGCTATGAGATACTAGAGTTGAAAACCAAGGAGGCAAAAGTTCTCTTCAAATACGGCACAGGTGTAAATGGCTCCCAGCCAACACAAACCATTTAAATAAAGAAAAATTTCAACGATGTTCTGATAAATTATTTTATTATCTTTCTCCATTTTGTTAGAGGAGCAGTAGTTCTCTCATGTTAACTCTTTCTCTATTTTTTATAGGATTTTCTTGCATTCTAAAATTTCTGATTTTAGCTTTTATTCTGAAATTGTTATGTAGGTCCTTGTGGGAAGCTTCTCTTTTATAATAACTTCCCATATAATCTTGGTCATAACTAGAGATTTTAAATAATGTGGGCTTGGCACCCACAGCAGGAATTAAAACTCTTTGTTCTATTGGAAGTACAGGAAAGTGTTAAGTTTATTTAGTGACCTTTACTGCCCTTAGTACTTACAGGTGTCTTCCAAGTGTAATCCTAATGCTGGTGTTATTAGGCTTACCATGAATGGCTTGGGGAATTAACAATATTCCTCTGATATTTTATAACTTTAAATGCCTGGTACACATGAATCTAAATTTTATCTCCATGTTATCATTCACTAGGAAGTGACACAAGATTATAAAATAAAATAAAAGCTGACTTGGACTTTTCAAGATGAAAGACGTTTCTTTTAATGAACTTAGAGAAACATATACTAAAAGTTTATTTTATTTTAGACATCACTAATTTTTACATTATGTCTTTGTCATATCATTTCCATGGTAAATTATTTTTCTCCATGCCCTGGCTAGAAGGAAGCAAAATAGGAAAGCTTGTTCATACAGATTCCCTGCTCACTTTGCTTAGATCTCCAATTACCATGATAACTTATACTTCAAACAGATGGAGACCTCCTCAGTGTCAGCAGTATAAATTTCCATGTGCTCTTTGCTTTTCTACAGCTCATCAGGAGAGTGGGAAAAACTCCATTCCAGAGGGATGGCTGAGTGGGTTCTGCTGCAGGAGAAGGACTGACAGCTGTCCCTAAGGTCAGGGCAGGGAAGTGGGAAAAGGTCTGAGAATGTTGGCAGTGAGGCTCAGGGAAAGGACAGAGGAATGATGTGGCTCTGACTGTAGGAAAGTAGTTGAAAGGAGGCCTCACCTCCCACCTACTTTAAAGAATTTGCATTTCTCTACTCACTGCTTACTGGGTTTTAAAGGAAGCAGCCCTGCATCAGAGCAGTCTGTATTTGAAGTGCTTCCTAGGCTTTTGGAAGGGAAGGGTGACAAGCTGGGGAGACTGCTGGAGTGGTACTTTTTGTGGCTGGTGCTGCCAGGATGGAGCTGCAAGAGGTGACTGCCAGTGCTGGCAGGGAACATGGTTTGTACCCAATTGTAGATCCTACACATGCTTGATGGCAATGAAGCATCTGCCAGAGCAGTTCAGGCTGATTTGCTGTGAAAGAGAGAAATAGACAACAGCAAAGGAGAGAGTCTGCCACTTCTTTCAGTCTGTCTCGTTTGTACTTTGAGCAGGCCTTGCATTCTGAGCCAGGATTGACAAGAGCTGCCATGGGGCTCCAGAGATGAGAGGACCTCTTGTGAGGTCAGACGTTTTTCTTCAGTCTCTTCTAAATGTGTTTGAAGGCAAACTCAGCTTGTTCTATTTAATTTCAACTCATCCATGTTTACTTTTTAGTTTTTAGTTAAAAAAAAAAAAAAAAAAAAAAAGAAGTGAAAATGGGATTATGTATACTTCAGAGAAAATGATCAGTTTCATTATTCAGCAGATGTAGTGACAGGACAAGGGGTAATAGCTGTAAACTCAAAGAGAGTAAATTTAGGTTAGATATTAGGTAGAAACTCTTTTGTGTGGGTGTGGTGAGACAGTGGCCCTGAGGAGGCCCTGAGCTGCCTGAAGAGGTTGTGGCTGCCCTATCCCTGGAGGTGTTCAAGGCCAGGTTGGATGGGGCTTGGAGCAACCTGGTCTAATGGAAGGTGTCCCTGCCCATGGAAGAGGGGTTGGAACTGGATGAACTTTGAGGTCTCTTACTACCAAAACCACTCAGTGATGATGGTGATGTATTAAAATCTGGTTAAAAGATAAGAATTAAAGTGTAAGAATACATTGATAGCTTTTCCATCCAAGGGGTTAAGCTAGGATTTGTGCTAATCAACGTATTATCAGAGATCTTGGCGTAAAGGGTCATCTGTAGTGGCAATAAGGAAATTATGAGAATAGTCAAACCGGAAACTGAAAAGCTTAGACCTCAAGCTCACAGAACTAATAAAATAGCAGAATAAATTTGGTACTGAAAAGTCCAAAGTTATGTTCAGACAAGAATATTAAAACAAGAGAAAAGTAAGAATGCTCAAAATGGTAGGAAATACCATGCAGATTAGAAGTCTTTGGCTTAGAAAATAAGTGAAAAGGGATGCATGTGATAGAAAGTAATAAGTTCATAACTTTTTTCATAAGACTCTGAGTTCCTGAACACAGCAGGAAAAGCATTTCCCCACACATTCCCATTTCTTGTATTCACTCCTTGGCCACTCTCAGGGACTGAGTACAAAATTAGGTGGCCTTTTCACCTAATCCAGTAAAGCAGATTTTAGTGTCTGTGGAAGTGTGCAGCACAGGATAAGTTCTCATTGTTTTTCCTCCTTTAGGGCTTTTCTCAGTGTGTCACATATCAGACAGATCTGCCCTGTATGCTGATTAACTCCTGGTGAGCAATCTAATCAAGCCTTTCTTTTCCCAAACATGAGCATAGCAGCTGAAGACACAAGCATTCACAGACATGGATATCAATTTAATAGTAGTGCCCTTTATTCCACTTTCTGATATAATTATTATTATCCCATGGAACTGACAAGGCAAGATGGAATTTAAAAACCAAAATAAAACTAGTGTCCTAGAATCAAATACATGGAGAAAGTTTAAAAGTCCAGAATGGACCATTTCCTGGTGTTTTTTCATGTCAGTTAAAGGGAGGAGACTCAGGCATTAGTATCTGAATGTGTACTATTTCACTCACAAAGCTGACAATTTAGGGGTTGGTGTTTTTTTATCTTCTGCAGGAATATTTTATTGTCTGATCTTATTTTTAAATGGCTTTTTGGAAATTATATTTAGTGAAAAATATCTTTGACTTCCCTCCTGTGAATTAAGGATTAATGCAAAAGGATTTTTTTCCATGGTTAGCAGAGGATGCTGTATTTCCCACTGTAATGATTTCATAGTAAGTCTCTGTTTTGCAGTGCTAGCCAACATTTACAGGTGAAGCAAACCCATCCACTAGCCCATGAGACCTTGAAATGTAAAGGCATTTGAGAGAGTTCCAGGGAGTGGGAGCAGTGAAGCCAAATGCTCCTGAAATGGCTCTGGAATAGGAAAAACTGGAAAAGGGTTTCCCATGTGCTACGTATTTAGATTGACTTTAGAGGTTATCTGATGTGGAGTTTCTTGCTTCATTTTTTATATTATTATTTATTATCCTTTTACTCATTTTCATCATCAGATTTTTAAATGTGTGGCTAATTTTCTTTCCTTGCTGTACTTGTCTCTCACTGCTGCTTGTGTAGCACCATGGATGTGCAGTGCAGGAGGCTGTTGCAGGCAAACTGGGGAAGGTGTCTGCAGGAGGGGCCAGGCAGAGTCTGTTGGGGAGGCAGAAGCTGGCTGCAGACACCCAGGGACCCTCTGCAAACAGTGCTGGTTGGTAGCAGCATGTACAGTACTGTATGACTTGAAGGGTAGGCTGTAGAAACAGATTTCCAGGAGAGCAGGAGGTGAGGACAGCCCCCCACATCCTGTCTCAGCCTATTTCTTCAAGATAGGTGTATTTCCCGCCTTTCTTTTGTTATGCAAAGTTTATCTCATTTTCTTCAGTTTAATTAAATCCTTCTCTTTGTGCAACTGTCAAAATCTGTCTGTGCATCTCCAGCTTCAAGAGAAAGAAAATCACTGGCTTGTGTGTGTGTTGCTGCCTTTTATAAGGTTGGCCACTGCATGTTGAGGAAGTTCACACACTGGTATCCTGATTTCTCTGCTGATGATAATTGCACAAATATTAAGCATATCAGTACTTCAAATAAAGTACTGTCAGCCAAACCAGGCCTGTTTTCATCTGTCAGTTTAGCCCCCTGCTGCTCTGCAATATCATCCTAATTCTGTGTAAAGGGGCTGCCATTGATTAGAATCAAGTGACCCTCACAGCTGGTGAAGGTCAAGTGGGGGCTAATGCAACAAAATGCACTTAAAAGTCTGCTGCAGTAATGCTTGTGAGGGCAGGTTTTTTTTTGCCTACTTCAAATCAGGAAACTGAATAAAGTATTATGCCTTCCATGAATAGTCTGCTGATGAAAACAAAGAGAAAAAAGAGGCAAGATGAAATGGCATGTCCAAAATCACTGGGCAGTGACAAGTCCAGGTTTCCTGATCCTCTGCCCTGAACCACCTGCTTCTCCTTTATTGCTAATGGTGTTATTATGAATAATGGTGGTATAAGTGTGATTATCATCATAATTTTTTTAGTATATACAAGTGCATGCATGACCATGTTTCGCTTGGAAAAAAAAAAAGGAATTGTTTAAATAGTTATTTAATTGGGACTTATGGTGACATAGAAACTCCAACAATTATCTACAGCATGTGTGAATACATGCAGCCCTCAGCAAAAGAGAATGGGCCCATCCCCAAATTATTCCATCTGGCAGAGTCAGTACCTGCTGTAGTTCACACATGAATAGCATCAATTTGCATGTAAATAGAGGCCTACATGCTTCTATGGAGCTAAAAGCTGTATTTCGACATTTCACAGTGGAATTAGGCAGTGGGCACATCACTACATGATGGTTCAACCTTGTAGTGATGTGCCAGCTAAAATAATTTTAAATGCTCTTCTCCATATTTCCCAGTAGGATTATTTATTGAAGTGGTGTGTAAGAGCTCAGAAGAATCCTCTATTGAAATGCTGCCAGCTCCCAGCTACGATTCTGACATTGATGTTGTCAACTGAGATTAAGCATTGGTATTAATGAATGCTGACAGTTGCGTTTTTTAGGTATGGTCCTTTACTTCCCCTCAGCAAAGAACCAAAACAGAAAGGCTGGACATGCAGAGAAAGATTTAGTAGCAGGGATGTTTACCTGCTACTTGAGTGTTTTGTTGTTGTTTTTTTTTAAAAATTTCTGCTTATTTCCTTGAGAGATGAAGCAACAACAGTTAAAATTTTCATATCAATATGAAACAGAAAATGACCTTGGTCTCAGGTAAGGCCAAGCAGCTGATATGGTGGCGTTGGAAGTTGGCGAATGTCACGCCAATCCACAAAAAAGGCCTGTCAGCCTGACCTCAGTACCTAGCAAGTTTATGGAACAGCTCATCCTGGGGGCAATCACACAGCACCTACAGGATGGGCAAGGGATTAAACCCAGCCAGCACAAGTTTAGGAAGGGCAGGTCCTGTCTGACCTACCTGATCTTCATTTTATGATCAGGTGACCCACCTGGTGGGTGAGGGGAAGGCTGTGGATGTGGTCTACCTGGACTTCAGCAAGGCCTTTGACTCCATCTCCCACAGCATTCTCCTGAAAAAGCTGTCAGCCCACAGCTTGGACAGGGGCTCTCTGTGCTGGGTTAGGAACTGGCTGGAGGGCCGGGCCCAGAGAGTGGTGCTGAATGGGGCTGCATCCAGTTGGCAGCCGGTCACTAGTGGTGCCCCCCAGGGATCAGTGTTGGGCCCAGTTCTGTTTAATATCTTTATAGATGATTTAGATGAGGGGATTGAGTCCATCATCAGCAAATTTGCAGATGACACTAAACGGGGGGGAGTGTCCATCAGCTGGAAGGCAGGAGGGCTCTGCAGAGGGACCTGGACAGGTTGGAGAGTTGGGCTAATTCCAATGGGATGAGGTTTAACACGGCCAAGTGCCGGGTCCTGCACTTTGGCCACAACAACCCCATGCAGCACTACAGGTTGGGGACAGAGTGGCTGGAGAGCAGCCAGACAGAGAGGGACCTGGGAGTCTGGATTGACAGGAAGCTGAACATGAGCCAGCAGTGTGCCCAGGTGGCCAAGAAGGCCAATGGCATCCTGGCCTGTATCAGGAACAGCGTGGCCAGCAGGTCCAAGGAAGTGATTCTGCCCCTGTACTCAGCACTGGTGAGGCCACACCTCGATTCCTGTGTCCAGTTCTGGGCCCCTCAGTTCAGGAAGGATATTGAGGTTCTGGAGCGGGTCCAAAGGAGGGCAACCAGGCTGGTGAAGGGACTCGAGCACAGATCCTATGTGGTGAGGCTGATGTAACTGGGGCTGTTCAGCCTGGAAAAGAGGAGGCTCAGAGGAGACCTCATCACTCTCTACAACTCCCTGAAAGGAGATTGGAGCCAGGTGGGGGTTGGTCTCTTTTGCCAGACAACTTTCAACAAGACAAGAGGGCACGGTCTCAAGTTGTGCCAGGAGAGGTTTAGGTTGGAGATTAGAAAGAATTTCTTTATGGAGAGGGTGATCAGGCATTGGAATGGGCTGTCCAGGGAAGTAGTGGATTCTCCGTCCCTGGAGATATTTAAAAAGAGACTGGATGTGGCACTCAGTGCCATGGGCTGGGAACCACAGTGGTAGTGGATCAAGGGTTGGATGTGATGATCTCTGAGGTCCCTTCCAACCCAAATGATTCTATGATTCTATGATTATTTTCAGGTAAAAAAAAATATACACACTGTGTTCCTTCAGCAGTGCTTTCATAAAAGGTGGAAAATTCCAAACTGACTATGCAGAATGAGACCTTCCTTCCATTATGTTGATTCAGCATCCCCTTTGAGAGACTGGTTAATATTTTCTTCTTACCAAATAAACCCTACTACGTGCAATTAAATTGCCCTTAAGTTTGTCTTTTGACCCTTTTTGAATGTATATTTGGTTGGGGTTTTTTGGATATCATGCACTGTAGTTAAGTCTCTGTCTCTTTGATATTTGGACAGATTGGTGCTTAACTGAGACTCCATTTCAGAGCCTGTATCTTTGTGTATTTTTACCTTTGTTTAGTTTGTTTACACCTGGTTCTTGGGACATGCTTAGCCTAGAAAGTACCGTGCCTGTGACTGTGGGGAATGCTTTACTTTGTCATTGTACAAACATACTATTTTGTTGCAAAAAAAGGTGACACTGTTAAATTCAGTAGCACCCCTTTCATGTAAAAATCCCCTTGAGCAAAATCTTCTGAGTAATTCCTCTAGATATTGAATGTGAAAAAAAGGCATGCAAATAGTAACAGAGACTGGTGGCTGCAGAGTGCAAGGAACTTTTCCCTGGGGTGAAGATCAAGGGTAAATGTTTCTGCTCTGGAGGGAGCAGGCAGGCCAGTCAGCACGAATGCCAGGTGTGAGGCACACTTCACCTTGTAAGACAAAAAGGTAGTGAAAGAGGACAGCAGCCAGGCACACATCCATCTGGACTGACTGGCAGGGCGGGACTGAATGCACAGAGGATGTTCCTACAATAACTCAGGCAGTGTTCTCAGCTTTTCCTTCACTGGAAAACTCAAAAAAAAGTTGCACTGAGGCACCAGGGATATTTCCTGAATAGAAGACTGAAATCAAGCGATTTCAGTGGTGGCACAATTGAAACATGAGTACACAGTGTGTCCTTAATACTTAACCAACCCATCGAGGGTGATACATGTTCTGTATATCAGTAGATGAAAGTGGATCAGAACACACTTTAGGGTAAATCCCTTTAAGTAAAACAAATAGATTTTGCTTCTCATTTTTTGCTGCATTTTCCAATGTGTTATTTGCAGCCTTACACATTAAAAAAATACAGTGAAGGACAAATAAAAATCAGCCTGGCCTTCTAGAAGCAAGGTAAATGTCTGATGGCTGGTATAAAATGTTCCATGTAAACACAAGGCCTGGGTTTATTCATCATTTACTGTGAGATTTGCAATCTGGTGTCAGATAATGAGAGGTAGCAAAAAGCAGACATCAGGATCATTGTGATGGGAAGCTAGAGCTAAGGGACAATCAGGCTCTGACTTCCACTTGACATTGAGGTGCCAAACTGCTGGATTTGGGCCATTTATGTACTTCAGTAAATGCAAGAGACCTTCTCTGCCTCTTTCTATTGCTTTTCTATGGACAGGGAAAAGGCTGTAGGGTAAAACATCATCAAGTGACGTTCACATTTACATCTGTATATATATCTTTCATTGAGCACATGAATGGATCAGTAGAATGTACATGTTAAGAAGAGTGAAGGGAGCTGCATTAAGCATTACTGTCAATAGGCAACTGACCCTCAGACTGCTCTTTGTGCAGTGACACTGACTTGCTGGTGATATAAAATTGATATGTCCTTGGGAGCAGCCTGAGAAACAAAAGCCCCACCCATGAAGTTGCTCCTGTTCCTGTTTTCTGTCATTGCCAATTTGTTTCAGAAAGTAAGTGGGTGAATGAAATGCCCTTATTGACACTTATCTTACAGGAATGCAATCAGGTTCTCATATTAAAGAAATTCCTTCAAATGCAGGGCAGTTATTGGCAATTCTTTAATATGTATCTTGGAGACAAGCTCCACGTCCTTACTTTGTTTTCTTTAAATGTATCATACTATTGCAGAGCCAGGCTATTTTCACAAAGAAATGAGTTGTATCTTTATACTAAATGCTGTTAAAGAGGATTATAAATAGGCTTTAGACTACAGACTGTAGCTTTGCTTTACAGTTGAAAAAAAACATCAATCACCTGGCTGAAACTAAATCCTAACATCCCACCTTCCTAACAGGTTTTAAAGGTCACAGATGTGTAGAAACATTCAGCTTAATCTTAAATGCATTGACTAGTCTGGCAAAAGCATTTTAGGGTCTTTTCCTTTTTATTTTCTGCCAGCTATTTAAAATGAGAAAGAAGTGTCACTTATAACTAAAGAGTGGATCTTTAAGAGAAGGCAGAGTATCAGAGATCAGACTCAAATCTCAGAAAGGTCTCTGCAGCTCTGCTCTGCTTTTCAGTCACTGATTCATAATGTTTGCAGATTGCACCAGTTCACCCCCACACCCCCAAGTGGGTTAGCAGCAATCAGCTACATGCTGGGGACAAAGAACAACCTCAAATGAGCTCTAGCCTAAAAATAGCCATTTTCAAATTAAAATCTTGACTCAGGTGGGAGAATGGGTTGCAGCTGGGACATGTTTTCTTTGCTTATGTCACTAGTGTCAAAGATCTACAACAATAAAAGTCTCTCCTCCACCCTGAAGTTGTTGGGATTCTGCTTATTAAACATATTTTATTTTGCAATGATGTAATAGAAACTCAAATTATTCTGCAAGATGATTTCATATACCTGCCAATAGAAGAAATAGGACCATTTTCAGTCTATGTTCATCTAGACAGCTATGATTGATGTTCATATTTACTCCACAAAACTGGTATTAGGTAAGGAATATAACTGATTTTTATATATTGCTGTGTGTCCGCAGATATCAAGAGGCACCCAAAGAAGATTCAGAGGCTGTTTGATCTGAGTTCTCCTCCAGAAGTGTATAGGGCACTGCTGGCAGTACAGGAAGACTGTGAGTAACATTCCTAAAGTTCAGGGTATTCTTTTCAAAAATTTCCAGTGAAGGGCAAAAGATAAATCTGAGATATTTTCAATTTCTTTCCCTTTACTGTTGTTTTCACTGCTCCTTGAAATCTGTGCTTCACTTTTCAAATTCCTGCAGTTTGCAAAACAAATTGGGAAATGATCCAAGGGGGAAGTACTCCTTTTGTAGACAGTGATCCTCTTGAGACTCATTCTTCCCGGTACCCTGGTTATCCTTTCTGAAGAAATACTTCCCTCATTGAATAGAGGCAGAATTCTGGCATGGGGTAAGGGCAATGGTATATGGTAGTAGTGTGTCACAACACATAACTTTATCTTCACGTCATCCTGGATTAAGTTCTAGCACTGTGAAATGGAAAAGAAAATGGCTTATTGGGCTTCCTGCCTAGCCTTGTAAGCATTATAGGATGGAAGGAAACTGGATGCCCTCCTGGAAGATATGCTATAATTCAGCCACAGCTTACTGGAGTTGAGGACTGCTTACATGGAAGGAAGCAATAATTCAGTTGATAGCAGGATTTATTGGATGAAATTCTTTGGCCTGAGCAATGCAAATCAAACTGGATAGTCATAGCTGTCTTTACTTGCTTTAAAATCCATGAATCTTTCAGGCTGATTCAGCTTGTGTTTGGTGAGGTTGTGTTAATTTTCTTGTCTGTAAGACTTGCTGAAATAAGACCTTAGGAAATGATGTCTTGAGCTGTATGTATTTTAAAGATTGGCTAACATCTGCTTGGGAGCAAAGATTTATCTTACTGGCTTTGTCTAAATTTTCCTCCTTTTTTGGTCTTATTTACTTGGTGTATTTGAAAGGTTTGGTAATGGTAACAATATGTATTTGTTCAGAGTCTAAATGAAAATATTCAGAGCCACACTATATCCCTTTTAAGGCCAAGTTACATAAATTAAAAGTAACAGAAGATACTGCTGCTAGTGTCAATCTTTTGACTTAATCAGGAGTAATTCAGCTGTGGCAGGGTTCTTACACTGCTGTTCCAAAATGGGGTTTATTCAGTATCAGAGGTGCATTACATGAATACTTTGCATGTGTCATTTTGCAAGCACAAGGTCAATTAAGGCATTAGTATGGCAAACAATGGCATCAGGTGGACATCCTCATGAGTGGTCTGTGTGCCTACCTGGAAAATTAACTATGAACAAGCATTAGTAGTTTCCTAAAAATGCAGTTTCAGGTTACTAAATGTGAGTTAGAGATTTGTTTCAAATTCAGATTCCTGAAACACTATGTTAAAAAAAATCATCAAGCTATTATTTCTTACATAACAGAAAACAATTGTTTGAATTTGTTTACAGATTTGTTTACTTTAACATAATTTAGAAGCTTATGAAAAAAACAAAACAAAAAAATAGGACCAGAAACGTTTGTGTTTTGAAATGAAGAAAATGTTTCAGTTGATTCAGGAGAATTTTCTTATTTTGAGCAAAAGAAAGCATGCACTGGTGACTAACAGTTTTGAAATAAAATGAGAAGCATTTTCTCCTGATATTTGGCTAGAATTTAGCCAGCTTAAAAAAAACTAATGGTGGACAAAAGAAGGTAAAGACTGTAACAGGGATGACTGAGTAGAATGAAAACGAGAGGAAAATAAAAAGAGAAGGATTTTTTTTAAAGGAAATCCAGCTTCCTTGAATGGCAAATCTGAGCTGGGGAAGTCATTCACTGGGTAAAGCAGTTGCTACTAAACAAAGAGCTCCTTGACCCAAGAAAGTGAAAGGGTGTAAGTTGTCTCCAGTCTTCCATAACATCAAGGCAGTATATCTAACTAGACATGCCCTGAAGTGTTTCATTAGAAAAGAATAAATGTGTTAGACTGTGTTTGGCTTTATTTTCATTGCTTATTAAATTTTTGCTACATTTTGCTAATAATATACTTGCTTAATAAATATAGTAATGGTACCAGTATCCTCAGGAGAGAACATGTATCTGGTTTGACCTTCACATGCTGATCAATAAAAACCAGGACATATACAGTATCCATATGAAAAATGGGAAATCTACCCGAAAAAGGAGTATGTGCTGCCACAGCAATACGTAAGGAGATAAGAAGGATAGTTAGTTCTATAAATATGATGCTCCACCGAAGGCATATTTAGAATATTTAACTAAACACGTAGTTGTTTGGATTCTACAGCAGTCTTCCAGCAGTAGTAGTTCCTATACACATGGAATAAAAATGGATATAGCCTTGAGCTGCCATCACTTGCCCTTACACGTGGAGGACTGGCATTTGTTTTGCAAAACAAAAGCAGCATTGCAGTGCCCTTAGTTTCAACATTACCCTTATAACTATTGTTCTGTCCTAGGGTTGAAAAAGGTAGAAAGGCTCCCTTTGAAACTTCTGCCCTTCTGTTATTGTGTATTCTTTTCCATACCTACTTGTACAGTATGTGGTAGGTCTATGTCTCAGGTCAGGAGGACCTGATTTCCTGTCAATGGAAGGGGAAAGCCACTTGAATTGACTTAACAAGCTTTGTCTTCATTCAGGCCAAGATGCAAATGGTGCCAATATTTTTTGCTTGCTCCATAACATATCCTGAGCCATCCATTCTGAAATAAATCATGATAGTTCTTATAGGAACAAAGAACCTTAGAGGAAAAACATAAAAATAACTTCCTTCCTTTCAAATCCTATTTGCATTATATAGCCATAACTGCTCTTGCTTACAAGATATCCCTCATGAAATAGAGCTTTTCTCTCTCCTCTCTGCTGGAGTGGGAACTTCAACACAAATCCTCCTCCATGAAACAACCTGTCTCCAGAGTGAGCAGGGTGGAAGATGAAAGTAATGTTTCAGGAATGTATATGAAACAGTGAATCTTTTCCCTCATCCGATGCTGCTGTTGCAAGTGGGGTTTTTTATTTAGTGCAATACAAAAGGGGTCTTTCAGACAGCATAGGAGATCTGTCTGTCTTGGGGATCAGCTTTTCTAATTCCTTCTTTGAACACATTTACATTTGTATTATCTGTAATATTAAATAATATTGAACTCTATAATGTAATTAATCATTCTGTGAGGAAGTGTTTTTATTTTGTTTAATAAGAACCTGCTGCCAGGTAAGAAAATTATGTGTCTCACTTGCTTGATGAAACACAGTGTATCCGAATCTTTAGTTGTCTTTTCCATACCTGGCTTTGACATTGGTCTGCCAGAAATGTTTTGAGTGGTCTTCTAGCATCCTTCTCAGACCCCCTCCGACTCAGGTTCCCAAATGGAAGCTGAGATAAATAGCACATCCACACACCAAAAGAAATACTTCTTTATTTAGCATGAGAAAAAATAATCTATCTGATAGCACAGCTCTTAACTATGAGGGACCTGCATATATACAAGGCATGTGCTCATGGTGATGATGCTGAGGTGGATGTCTGTGGGGCTCTCTGACAGGAGTCCCCTAAAGACACTGATTCACATGATAAGGAATTCATGTGCTTCACTCAGCAAATGCTACCCTGAGCATGTCTATGGTAGCATTTCTTCAAAAGCTCAGCTCTAGGAACAGTTTAGTGAGTCCTAACTGAGTGTACAAGTTAGGCTTTCTTAATGTGTAAGGAGTGTGAAAAATGCTTAATAAACCAATTATTTGAGTGATCTGGAAAGAAATACAAAATATATGGCAGATTAGTCAACACATACACAACCTAAAAGGTAAACTCTGGATTTAGTGAGTGGGATGATATATGAATCTGTTAAAATGACAGGGCTTACTGGACATCTCTGTTGCAGTTAAATGGCTTTTTTGCAAATCCTGATGCAGCAGGAGTGAATATCAAAAGTCCTGCTGTATTGCTGCTGGCAATAATTCTGGGATCATGCTTGAAAGACTAATGCTACATTACTTTATCTGGTCTGCTTTAACTTTTCGTTACAATAGTGTCATATTATGTAGAGGAAGAGAGTGATCTCATTTTTGCACTTACAGAGAGAAACAGCTGAAGTTAATTGGCCTATTAAACAATTAATTCAATAAGAGGGTGTTATACACCAGCATTCAGGTTATACGAGGTAAATTGTCTAAAGCATAAACAGAAACTGTGGTCCAAAATAGGAGTTCATACACAAGCACTCCAAGAGTGAGAAATGACATGAAAAGAGTATGGGTTTAGAGAGACCTCTAGTGTTCCTTAGCAAAACCATACATCTTTTCAAGTAGCTCTTCCATTTAATGCAGGATCTTAATGTGAATACATTATTATGGCTTGTTTCTCTTAGCAAGCCATCAAATTATTGTCTTGCTAGGTTGGGAGTTTTTTCAGGTCAAATAATTGCAGTCTCGTAAGGATTATAACAAGCATTTCTCAAAGCATTTATTTTTAAATGGTAATTTGCATACTTTTAAGATAGCTTAAAAGGCACGATCTTCATGCTGCCTGTAAATGTGAACAATTTTCTCTGTGCAATTTATCTTGTGGCATTATCTGCATAAGCAAACTTGCATATTTAACTATTATGTAGGCATACATGGAAGCTACTAGGACCACCTTGCTGCTTTTGACAAAAATGAAGGGCTGTGTTGGTAATTTTCAGAATTAGTTCACCTGCCACAATGCTTTGGTGTAAATGTAAGGTCTGATAGCAGGCAAACAGTGGAAAAACAGATGAACAGGGGCATACATGTGTATAGAACAAACATTAAGGTGATCAACATGTAATACATCAAAACAAGTATTTTCTCTTGGTCCCTGGTTATTACATCAAGCTGATAGAGAGTAGAGAAGGTCTGGCTGAAGGAATAAGACTCCTCAAGCCAGCTTGCCTTCAGACCCTGTGACAAATTTGCTCTGTAGTTGAGTACAAGGGTCTTATAAACATAGAGCAGTGTCTCCTGCTAAGTGTCTTATGTCAGCAGGGGTGCCCTGGCTGTTGTGTCCCCTTTGGTCTAGAGGTTCCATTGTGGATTTCCTGGTGCAAGTAGATGCTTCCTATGTTTGCCTGGGCATTCAGTTGCTGAGAGCAGCTGGCTAGAAGAGATTAGACTGGCTTTCCTAACTATAGAAGCTGTATCTTGATAGCTTCACATTGCTGAGAGTGATAAGAAAATGCATACCAAACCCCTTGTAAAATGGATAAAGCAAGAGGATATGATGGGTGTCTTAAAGCAAACAGCTCTCCAGGATGCTGTTTAGGACTGCCTGTTAGTTTTCAGCCCCAGTAGTCTCTGCTAATTCACTTTCTTTCACAACTGAGGTTTCAGCTTACCCAAAAAGCCTTCAGGTTGGCAATTGCTCTGCTATTCATGTACTGTGGTCTTGAATAAATGCTTGGTTGACCATCCCAGTTGACCATCCTTGTTTTACAATGAAATCAGTTAATTTGATCTGAAGGTGAAAAATCCTCTTGTGCCCTAACTCCCTGCTTCTGTGAATCCCCCGAGGATTTGTTTCTTATTCTTCAGAGATAACTGCATTTAAATAAATCACTGAACAGGAATGAAACATGCTTATGATGCAGTTCCAGGGGATTTTCATAACCCACTGCTGACTGGGTGTTCCGCTTCCTTAGAAACACTATTCTAACAATTGAGAGAAGCTCTTCTATTACAAAGGAAGAGAATGACATCCTAAGATTTTTAATAGGCAAATGGCATGTCTTGGAAAGTGAAAATGGTTTTGTCTGTCTGAGCCCAATGCTGATGTTACTGAGCAGGGGTTTGATGATTGCCCAAGTTCAAAACCAGGATAAGCTCAGCTGAAAAAAAGGCTGAAACACACAGCGATGGAGCTGTGATGTTGACTGATAGCTAGGGAAAAGTGAAGAGCTATTACTACTGCTGAAATGAAATTCAGTCAAGCAAATTTGCTATTTTTGTTTCTAATAATGTGTTTTCTTTTGTGGGGTTTTTGTACTTTTTCTGCAGGTCTAGAATTTGTTGAGAAGTGTTTGGAGGTGGATGGTGGTATATGGACAAGCAGTCACGTGGCATTTCCAAACCAGGTGTCTGTCATATCTGTCATATGCCCCAGGAACTCTAGCCTTCAGCCATCCCATACTTTTAAGTATACTGGGTTTTAGTAAACAAACAAACAATTGAAAATATTAGAAATATTTCAGAGAAGAATGCAATGAGAGCCTTGTCATTTTCCTCTGTCAGATGGGTTGATAACTCCATCTACAGTTCGTCACTGAAATAGTTCCAGAAGTATTGGATAAAATACTGGTGGAGCAGGTCCAGAGAAGAGCCAGGAGGCTGTGATGGGAATTAAGCACAAGTCCTGTGAGGAAGGGCTGAGGGAGCTAGGGTTGTTTAGTCTGGAGAAGAAGAGGCCCAGGGGAGACCTCATCTCTCTCTACAACTCCCTGAAAGGAGATTGTAGCCAGATGGGGGTCGGTTTCTTCTCCCAAGTAGCTACCAGTGAGACAAGAGGGCATGGTCTTAAGCTCTCCCAGGTTAAGGCAGAGGTTATCTTAGGTAAGATATTAGAAAAAAATTCTTTACAGAGAGGGTGATCAGGCATTGGAATGGGCTGCCAAGGGAGGTTGTGGATTCTCCATCCCTGGAGGTTTTTAAAAAGAGACTGGATGTGGCACTCAGTGCCATGGGCTGGTGACCACAGTGGTAGTGGAATAAGTGTTGAACTTGATGATCTCAGAGGTCCTTTCCAACCTGGATGATTCTGTGATTCTGTGATACACAAGCCTGAACCAGATCACAAATAAGAATCCCAGATTATGATCACTTTCTAAACAGTGGACTTGTGCGATGGTAAAAGTGCAAAATTTTGATGTGTTTTGCTGGAACTGCCTTTTCTGTGGCATGAAGTAGGAGGGAGTGTTAGCACATAGTTGAAGCTGTTCTGCAATGGGTGATGGCCAATTTCTATTTTGATGTTGCAGTCTTCAGAGCCTGTGTGCAAATGTCAGTGAGAAGGGTCCCTAATGGGCTTTCTCTGAGTGGGATGGTAACTCCCTGACACTGTACTCAGAATGGGCAAAGTTGTCAGATCTCATCCCAAAGTTCCGGGGCAAAGTTGGAAAAAAAAAAAAAAGTGAAAAAAGCTATGATCAGATGCAGACAGATACACATCTGCTTTTCCTATGCTTTCAGCTTGCCAGACTAGCTAGTTTCTTTCTGGTCAGGTTTCAGCTGGCTGTTGGCTGGCCTGGCCACATGGCTCCCTGGCCAGACCTTCTTCCCTGCCAGCCAGCTCCAGACCTCCACAAGAGCCTTGTCTGAACTTGCTGTGTTGATACAGCTCCAGGCACTGTTGTCTATTAGAAGATGAACAACAGAGTTACTGATAAGGGTCAGGTCATCTTACACAGAAATCAATTTTCACAGATTATTTTTCTCCTTTTATCTGTGTTAGTTTTGGCAGTAGACCTGGGTAGCATTAAACAAACATACAAAGTCTGTGTTGAGAATTTTCCTTTAAATGTGCTCATCGACCTGCTTTGCCATGTCCATAATAGAGACATATTAAAAGTTGCTAGTGTGTTTAAATTTAAAACAAAGAGGCAGTGTTAATAAACTGCAAAAAGAAGTTGAACTTTTGATCAGATATTATGCTTGAGGTCATAAAATCTGTGGACTTCAGTTCTAGCATGTATGTCCACATGTGGGCAGATGTATTAAAGCAGTGCTGCTTTCAAAGAAGCTTAATCTTTGGAGCTTTCTTGTCTTCTTTGGAAGCTGTGAGAACTCTTTACTTCTCAGATCATTATTTTGTAGGAATCTACTTAAGCATTCTGTTATGTTCCTTCAGGTTCCTTCATAATTCTTTTTCTTCTTTTTTAGATTGATCAGTCAAACCTGCTGTAAATTTATTAACATTAATACACCTAATCAGTGACCTTCATAAAAAAAAATCTCTGTTAACATATTAAGGAGGACAGAAATACAAATATGTTCTCCTAAGGCCGGAAAACAAGTAGAAAACAGAGCCAAGATATCCTCAGTATTTTTTAGCATGTTACAGATACAAACACATCTTCTGCCACTGTAGGATTTTGCAATATGTGTCATAAGTATGATGATTGGACCACTGTAAAAGCCATGACCCAATGCCTTTCATTTTTGTGGCTGTAGATTTCTTACCATTGCACCATCTTCTTCCTGTGTGGTTGTCATTCAACACTGTTTGTTGGCAACTTTGGCAAAATCTTATGACAAAATATCTCTAAGCCCAGTATTTCAATCAGGCTTTTAAGAAAATAATGAGGTTTATTCTCAGTGATCATGATAGCTAAACATTTTTTTGTGAATCAATTTTTTCTGAGTGTTATTTGCTCTTGAAATCCTTGGGAATTATATTCTAGTGACATCTGTTAACACTGCTGCACTTAACATGTAATTAGGAAGGCAAAAAAAGAAGACAGAAAACAAAAGCCCATGCCAATCTAAATGTGCTTGAAAGGTGCCAGATTGATAACTCTGGAGAATTGAGTCCTCTGTTTATCCTCTGAATTAGTGCAGAAAAATCAATGGCAGCATAAACTTGCTCATGTCACCCTGAAATGTCTGTGCTCACTCAGCTGTGAGGGTAGCCTGGGCTTCCTTTCACCAGTGGTCCTTAGCATGCCAGTAGGAATGGTATGAAGGATGCTGTCCTGTGGTGGAAGGACTGTAGTGAGAACACTAAATTAATGTCAAAAGAAATTTCTGATCGTCCATCTGAGGTCAAACTTTTGGTTGTACTTTGCAGTTGCAGCACAGATTACAGATAGTGATTTTGAAGTTAGAGGCTTTATAGTGCATTTCCAATCTCTTAGCTATCTAATCCCCTGGTGTGTTTTATTTAATGCATAAACTTCCATTGACATGACAGAGCCAGAGGCATTACAATCTATCATGTCAAGACTTCATACATTAGCAGTTCTTGTTAGCATGCATTGGCACAATACACTGTAATAGTTCTGAATTATGCTAATGATTCATGGATAATGGGTCACAAGGAGAGTTTTGAACCATACCTTTAAACCAATGCCACAGTGCTTTTAGGATATGTCAAAGTGCAGAGAGGCTTGGCACTATAACACGCTTTAATGCATCTTCAGAGCACCTTATCTTGTATGCACTGCTTTAATTGAGATTAAATGGCTTTGAAGGACCTAACGTAATTTCAAGGACAATGCAATTTCTCATATTCTCAGTGAAAGGTTTTTAATGTATTTCCTTAAACCCAAGACAAATATTATATACAAACACATTACACCAAGCTGATGCTTGGGGTCTGCCTTGAACGTAGAGAAGCCAAATTCAATACAATTTGAATTCAAAGTGTGGCACAGTACTCCTGAGTCTCTGACTAGGATGGGTGAGAGAATGGTGTAGGATCTCAGGTTCTGCAAGAGCATCACTTAGCAAAGTAGCAATGGAGGCAACACTTCTTGAAAGGAAAGTAGAGGTGCCCAGGTGCTGTGAAAATTAGATGGAATTTGTGGCAGGGTAGGCCTTAGAGTATTGTTTTGGGGGTACTCTGGATTCTTTGCATGATGTCAAGGCAGGAGCAAAGCCATCCTGCAAGTTTGGTTTAGTTTGTCTTCCAGGTTTTACTACATTTCATTAATAACAGTGTAAGAAAATTGAAACAGATGTCATATGAATAGAGAAATGACCAAGAGGTTCAGTCTTCTTCCCCATATTTTGTAACTTCAGTTTAATACTTAGCATTTTATTTAGTTGTCCTCTCTGCTTGCTTCAGTAATGATATAAAGGTGCTGCAGTATCTTGGAAGATGTTGTTGTATTCCAGTAATGAGTACTGTGTAGTTTCATGACCCTCCTGAGCTTACATTTGAGGACTTATTGGAAAAACTGCCATCATATCACAAGGATGTGAAGTGTAATACTGCCAATTTTTTGAATTATTCATTAGTCAGGAGGAAAAAGAAGCAACAAAAACAGGTTTCTTCTCCTTATTTATGATTTTACTACTCTTCATATTTTAAAAGTGAAGGTAAAGGTAAAGTGAAGGTAATACGATTCTCCATCTTTACCAGAACAGCAACTAAAAAAAAAAAAAAAGAAAGAAAGAAAATGTGTATGCTTGAAAAGTTGGGATATCTGGGAATACATTTTCCTCTTTTAACTTGCATTTTAACATAAGGTAAAACATTTTTTTGACAAGGTAAGTAGAGTAAACAAAGATCAGTGAGAAAGCAGAAATTATTGAAGTACTGGAAAAACTGCTGCAGGCTACTTTTTCACACTTTGCTGCTCAAGTCAGGATTATGCTATGACAGTTCTAACTCTCCTGCTGACATCCTTATAGACTCTATTACATTATTTACTTCTTGTAAAATAACATTCTATTACAGCTCCTTCATGTCCTGCTGCTATTCTAAGTTCAAGGAGAAGAAATGCTGCTCAACCATAATTCCTCGCTTCTAGCTCGTTAATACAGCTCTGAGGAGATCATTATTAAAAAACTGAAATGCAGCCTCCATTTCATGCCCCATTTTCTGTTGCAGTAACAACTGCCTTGCTAGGGTGTTGGTCTTCACTTAAATCAACAGCACTCCCTACGATGCACTAGGCTGTGTCTTGAAGTATCAGATAAGCATGCCCCACCCTGTGCTGAAGGTGTAATGCCATTTTTATGTCCGTGAGGGGGAAAGCTTTCAGATATTTCTCTTGCTATTTCATTGCCGAGAAAAGGCAAGCCAGGCATGCAATCATAACTGATTTCAAAAGGAAAAGAACTGATTCTCAGGAGACTTGCCAGGAGCATCTGTGGATAAAAGAGGGTTAACAGCAGACAGGTTACTTGAACACCCTCTGAAAATTGGCTTGGGTCTCTCTCAGTGTCAGGAGATAATCAAACACATATCGCCGAGTCCCACATAAGGAGTTGTTGAAACTTGTTTTGTGGGAAGACATACTTATTAGGACAAAGAAAATGAATTTGCCTACTGTTTCTGAAATCTCACTGTAAGTCCAGTTAGCGAGTAGGTGTACCACTAGTAAAATATTCCCACAGTATGGCAGAATGCTCCCAAAGCACCAGCCTTTGAAAAGCAGTACTTTCATAACTGCCTGAAATCACCCTGGCAAGTCAATCATCAGACCTGCTGCTTGCACTGTGAATCTTGAAAGCAGCACTCGACACTTGAAGAACTGGCATCAAACCAAACAGCAGTGACCACATGCTTTGAGATGGTCAGAGGACAGGGAACCCCTGGCATTATGCACACAGTTCTGAGCAATGCACTTCATTGGCTTTCAAAACCTGTTTGCACCATCCCTGATGAAATCTAGGTAGCATTTCATCAGTAAAAATACAGACAACATGATAATTATCTAATTTTCCAGTCCCTGGGAAGAGATACTTAATAAACTTCCCAGCAAAAAGTTAATCATGCATGCTCTTTCTTCAAGGCAAACAGTGAAACAGCTGGAAAATCAGCACTGGTATTTCATTATGTATGTGGTGTGTGCTGAGCGGAGCAGAGCATTTGGCCGTTGATCTCTGAAGTTTGGCAAGGACTGTGTAGGAGACTGACTTTTGCCACTTGCCTCTATCTAAACCATGACTTCACTCACTGTTTCCATTATTTTCACAGCTGAACAGCTTGGCGTTCCAGCACTGAACTTGAGGATAAAATTGCAGACACAAGCGTGCTGTGTCAGAAGCTGGTGACTGTTAACTCTGTCTTCATGGTAGTGGACATGGCTAATTTAATATTTCATTCATCATGAGAAGATTCTCTGATGATCCTTCACAGAGGCAAGAGGTGAGAGTGACAGGAGGTCCAATTTAAACAGTATGGTTACTAATTTGTCTAGAGTAATTCAGCAAGATAGATCCTTGTTATCTCTTTCAGATATGGGTCTATTGGTCAATCTGAAAGAATTGCTTTGATTCCTGGTACCCTTTGATTTCAAGGGAGTTTGGGACAGCTTCTCATTATTTTGCATCACGAGCATCTTGTTGGGTTAGTCTGTGGAGGCCCTGCATGGGTCACACAGGCACAGGCCACATAGTTATTACTGGCAAAGAAAAAAACAGGTTGTTAGCTGGTGCTGAAAATTTTCATTTCCCTTAGGCATGACTGGTGATCCTCATTTTCATCCCCTTACCTCTCTATCTGTGCAGTCTGACCAGCTTTTTCTGGAAGAAGGGTTGATCCTTCTCTGGGAAACACATTTTGAAAGAATTTCAGTAAATGTACCATGAATATCTGACCAGCTGTTAAAGTCATTCAGTTCAAGTGCCTGTGGAATGTTTTTAAATCCAGTGTCCTAGCTCAGTTTGCACTGGTAATCCAAGCTCTGAACTAGGGAGTCATTATATTTATCTGTTTGGGTTTGGATTTTATATACCACCAATTACTGTTATCAAAACATGTTAAATTAACTGTGTTCTAGGAAAGCAGATCATTTCACCATAGACTGGTAAATATCTGATTATAAATGAAGCTACCTTTTATTTATTGCAAGGGCTAGCAAATTCATGAGCCTGCCTAATTAAAATTTAACAATTAATAAGCAGTGGCAAACCCTGTACGAAGGTCAGTAGCAACCTAAGCAAACTTATCAAAAATGCAAAGAGGTTTAGAGTTTTTAAAAAGTTCATTCTGTCCTTAATTAACAGATCTAATTACAGCTCTGCCATAGCAAAATGCAAAATGATCTCTTCAAAAGACAAGAAGTCAAAGGTTTAATAGTGCAGATAACCTTCTTCTTCAGTACATACCGACCCAAGTGTAGAAGGGAATTTTACCAAGCAGTCAACTGAGTTGATTGGATGTCTTTGACAGAAATTAAAGCTAAGCAATATATAGAAATCCCTGAACAACAAAGGAATTGAGAGAGAATAAAAACTCTTTGTTTCTTGGGATTTGAAATAACACCAAGTCAAGACTTTGGATAATCTCCTTTCTTAGCAAGTTGTCAATGTATTTATTCTGTGACCTTTGCTGGTTAGTTTTGAGTAACACTTTCTGTTCTATAGGCTGCATGTGTTTAATTATCACCTCATTGAACCAAAATGGACAGTGAAAAAGTCAAGGATAATCTAGCACAGTCCAGCTAAATACAATAGAGCAAAACACTTAAAATTCCTGCAGTTAATAGTCAGCATTTAGGAGCTGAAGGGCGATTTTCCAGGTTTCACTGAAGGGTTTAGTTAAGCATTACATCTTCAAGAAGACTAAGAAAAAACTGAGCTTTGTGTTCAGAGTTTTGCAGGAAGAGGCTGGAAATGAACAGGACCGGGTTCATCAGTAAGCGAATTAAATCTTCCTGGCTGATTTATGTGGGCAAGGGTCATTACTTGTGGGTAATATAAAGTGGCTGAAAGAAAAATGAGACTGCTTAAAATTAATAATATATAGCTGAAATGAATGGTTACTATTCATCTTTACATTTGGATTAGCAGAGGAGCACCAGCATGAGAGGTGAGAGCTCTTCAGGGAAACCTGACCTATGTGAATATCTTTTTTGTTCTCTTTCATGCCCTGCCAATGACACACTGTAGGTAGACCTATGGACCATGGGTCCATGAAGTAGAAACAATTGGATCTCCGTAATTATCTCAGAGAATCTCAACAACTGAGGAGCCATACTGATCTTGTACTGGAACTGAAGTACGTAATAACAAATATTTCAACCAAAAGGCTCATTAAACGCAACGAGAAAACAGAGTGTGTTCTGAGTAATCTTCATTAAATGTCCTCGAGTTTTACAGCTGCACTGTCATGACCTGAATTAATTTAATATAGCATGATAATTTTCTTATTGGCTGTAGGAGGAATTAAAAAAAAAAATAAAGCCCACTAAGACTGATGAGCATTTTAAGACATCTCTTGAATTCTTTTTCTTAATAATAAGATAAACTTCTGTTTTCCAGCTACCTGGGTTCAACCAATAGGAAGCATCACCCATCAATAACATGCTATTTGGGTGTGGCCTCATGCTAATCCTGTGCAGAAATGGCGATGCCCTTAGAAATAACAAACATATTCTTTTTCTGCTCAAAGGAGCTAGATGTGTGTCCATGACATGATCCCCAGCTCACGTTTAAAGAAATAAGCGATCTGTCTAAAATGTGGGTGCTCAACGAGTTTATCTTCTATTTGGTTCCTTCTTTGCATCCCTGCCTCAGTAGAGGAGACAGCACTGGTCCTGTTACATTACTTAAAAATAAATTCTAGAAAATATATACCACATTATGACATTCCTTTCTTTGGTAGCACCTGTTTTAATATAATAAATTAACATAATTACTTGAGTTCTGCTGATGGAAAGTGAAATATAAGAGGTAGGTATTATTACTGTTATTATTATTGAAGTAGCAGGAAGTGCAGTGCTATAAAAACTCGTCTAAGCAGTCACTCCCTCTTGCAGACTGTTAAAGGTTCACTTCACAGTTCTCTTTATTCCAGACTGAATCTTGAATCATTACTTTTGCTTTTTTTTGGAGCAAAACCCTCTCTTGATTCCTGAAATGCATCCTAAAGATCTTC
The DNA here is from genome assembly GCF_003957555.1 of Calypte anna. NCBI lineage: Eukaryota > Metazoa > Chordata > Aves > Apodiformes > Trochilidae > Calypte > Calypte anna. The sequence continues at coordinate 13,725,624 of NC_044257.1, forward strand.
ATTATAAGAGCTGTAAATTTAAAGCAAAAAGTCATCAGGTACTTTGATTTTATTGAAACTTGAAAGCAGTAAGATGTGAAAATCTTCCAACACCTTACAAAGTCCAAGCTTTAGACAGTTTTATTTACTAATAGCAAACTGAGTAAGCAAAATTTTTAAAAATGTACAGCCCAAGACACTGTATGAAAGGATGATGACTTAAATTCAAGAGCAAAGAGAACCAAACCAAACCCTTTGTCCCCTCCCTTGCCAAACTGAGTTTACAGACCAATTACCTTTAAAGACGAAACTTACTGAGAGACTCGACAACAAGGGTAAGTACAGTCTTTGGGCTGTGAAGTTAAGATACCTTTAATTAAAAGATAAAATTCTACCTACCTCTATAAGCATATTCTTTTTTCTCTTCTCTTTACCCCTCTCTTTTCCCTTTTTCTTTTTCCTTTTCCCTCTTCTCTACTTTCCTTTCCAAGAGATTTTTCTCTTGTAAGTGCTTCACCAAAATACAAAATAATTTCAGGGATATTAAATCCTTAATATTTTGTTTGGAAGATACCCCTCCCTTCCCTGTGTGCAAATATCCTTCCTAAACAGTTTCTCACTTTCTCTTAAGAATCACAGCAGTGTGAAAGCAAGTGATTTTTGTTTTCTGTAGAGGTTTTTCTTTCTCCTTTTCTGTTCCAGCAAAAGTCCTTTCCAAAGTAAAGCAAACAGATGAAGTAAATTGTGAATTCTGCTTAATTGTTAGCAAAGAAAGACCACCCATCTCAAATATTCTCAGGCTCAGAAATTCTGAATATCTCATGCATTATTGCCCTCTAGTGTTACTTCAGAATGTGTGTAGAAAATTCCATCTGTAAAACTGAACAATAAATTCATGTTTCAAGGACACAGGACCAGATCTGAACCTGAGAAGTGACCATATATCCATGGAAAAAAAGCATTTTACAATTCTTTGAGTTGGCTGGGTCAGTTATCTAAGATCTTTGCTAAGAAACAGTGCTTTGAATATTCATTTGCACACAGAGTGGGGGAAGTACAGGGATCTTCACTTTGTTCTCCACATTTCTATTACTACTCCAAATAGGGTGCCACTAGGGCCATATGGGCATTTTTATCATGTCCCCTTGATCTTCCTCCAAGAAATGGCATTCAGACAGCTTAGAGAGAGTGATGTAAAATCTGATCTTGAACAAGACACCATTTTTGTAAAAGATTGCAAATGTCTCTAACATTTCATGCTCTGAAGCTCATTTTTTTAACGATGCTCATAACTAGATTTTTATGGTGAATCTTTATGATTCAGAGAAATCAAATCCCGGCATGATTTGTGCCCCCCCTTAGCTGTGGTTATAGCTTTATAGTAATCTTAGGATGTGCAGTAGTTGTTTTTTTTATATTCAAGGCCTATTAAAGGATTTATATATGAAGTTAAATGAGTAAATGTACTGCAGGTTGAACAGTTTCCTAGTACATCATGAGGCCAATTGTCTTCATGCATGCAGCTGAAGTGAGAGGTTTTCCAGATCGGAGTTCTACTGGAGTTAGGGAAGGCTTCAGAGCAGCCACAAAAATGTCTGGAGATTTACTTCACAACAGCCACCACAGTTGTGAACACTTCTCTCCATAATAGAATCTGTGTAAGCACAGCAGAGAGGCTCTTCATTCACAGTTACCATGTCTGTATCCACACAACCCAACTAAAGACCCAGACAGTGTAGAAACAAGCTCTGGCTGTTCACTTTCTGTTCCGAATAGCACACCTGTACTGGCTGACAGCAGTGTGACTGCCAGCTCCCACCTCTGAGCAAAGGAACTGAGTGTGGTGTGGGAGCTCCCTTGAGCTGCTGGCTCTGGGACACAGCTGTCTTTGAGCCATAACTGAACATAGTGCCCTCCAGATTTATCATGGAGCCCGTCACAGTAGTAGTATATGTAAGGAAAATTGCACCTTTACCTCTGATATCAATTGGACATAAACAGGGTATTTTTCATTGACAGAATGCAAGGGTTGTTTAACTTTGGGGGAATTTTGCATAAGCAACCTGGACTAGAAGGAGGGCTGCTGAAGAATGAGGGAAAATTCTGAGTTAGAAAACCTACAGGTCGATTCTTACACCTGCCTGTCCCTGTGTTCCCTCTCTCCTTCTGATCAAAAATGGAGCCATGTATACTGGTCCCTTCATATAATCTATGCTTGCTACTTTCCTCTTAGAGGGCAAAACCAATTTTCAGGATTTTTTTTATTCTTGTTAGTTCTGGTTAGTATATGACACCTCAGAAGAGCAGTAACGAAACACAAGTCAAGGAGAAAGCTGTGACATTGAGGGTTTGCAGGGCTGTCAGTAAAAGAAAAATGTATCTTTATCTATAAAGTTGGCAAATTTATTCTGTAAAACTTCGAGAGAAAATAAATTTGGAACTTCACAATACTATTTATTCAGTCACTTTTCAGCATATAACCACTCCTTAAAGTTCTCATAATACTCAGTATGAATCTCATAAGCATCTCAATGCATCTTACATCCTTACCACTGTCAAGAGTCACCAGCCAAGTTTATAACAAGACCTATCTTCTTTTATTTTGCTGGAGAGACTCTTTTAATCAGTTCACAGTTGCCTGGTATGTGTCTAATTTTATGCAGCATGAAAAGGATGAGCATATCCATACTGACTTAGCAAGTTCAGAGATATTTTGCTTTGAAATTTACAAACAGATAAGATTCATGACTGGAATTACAAATGTAGATAAGCATAACACAAATAGAATTGCATTCCTTTTCTTCTAAATTGTTTCTCTGCAGCTTGTCATTGCTTGTGTACCATATCTGCAGACTCAGGACAGGCACAGTAACACAAATGTCATTGGGCCATGTTCAGAGTAGGATACAAACTCTGGTTTCAAATATACAAATACATATTTTAAGATTTTTGTTTTCCACTTTAAAAGAAAGCTGGTCATAAAATATGTGGGAGAATAACAAGAAACAAGAGAAGTTGAGCTTTAAATACATTCCTACCTCTATGTCTAGAAAATCTCCACTGTATTCTGTAGAGTTTAAACCTACTGGGAAGAGAATTTGGCCCTGGAAATAGCACAGACTACATGGTATAGATCTAGCCAGAAGAATGCTGAGCTAGGAGAATTGGGTCTATGAGGTTTAAGGTCAGTTTCTGCCTCAAGTCCCGTAACACAGAATAACAGAGAAGAGCCTGTTTTAAGCAGTATTCTTTAGCTCAGAAGTTAATGTCTTGAGGGTAGTATTGTGCATAGCTCAAAGCAGATATTTAGCACCTAATACATTTTAATGGAAGCAGTTTGATTCAAGACTTTAAATGTTAAGTGATAGCTCATACAGGGTTTTGAAGATCCAAGTAACTTAAGCCTTACCCATTTTGGTACCTGGGGTCAAGTTCCTCTTCACATTTTTAGAGTAACATTTATTCTTCCTGCCTGGAAGGTCTGAACACATGTGTGAACTGGTCTCTACATGCCTAGGTTTCCTTCAACTGGAGAGCAAGAGAAGATGTAATATCTAGATTATACCTCTTATAGCAGAGTCTGGGTTCAGATCCTCCAAGGCACATGGCTTTCAACTCACAAAGGATACAATAGATAATAGGTGCTTAAATTTATTTAGGATCTGGACCTCAGATGTTGGCACTAATGAGCTCCTTAAATCACTGCTGAATGGAAATTCAGAATGAAAAAACACTTTACCCTCATAGTCCTTTCCAAATTAGGATAACATGTTTGCTGAGGATGGAAAATATCTTGAACATACTGTTCTTGCACTGTACCTGTTCTGTAGCTATGCAGAAATCTGGCAGTTCTGGCATCTCTCCCAGATTCTGCAGTATGTTCACGTTCAGTTTCAACCATTTTAGTAGTGAATGATCCTCCCCTGGCAGTGGCTACAAATGCTAGAATTCCCACTGTGAGGAGAAGTTTAAATATTCAGAAATGCCCCTTCAAAGCATTAGTTTAAAATCACCATAAGATATTCTGTTCTTGTCTATGTCTTTTATCTTGTGAAGAAAAGCAAAAGCATAAAGCCTTAAGAAACAAAATCTGTCTTTGACCTTATCTTTGTGTGAACTGGGTGTGCACATCTATGGAACTAGAGCAGCAACTGAATGTGTTCACAAGTTTTAATGATACAATGTCCAATATATTTAATTACAATACTAGAGCTTCTTCACCCTAATAAGAAACTGTCAGAGATCTGAAAGCTGTATTCTGCTTGTAGTAGCTACTTTTTTTTTCCCTGTTACAGTGTACTTGGGCTTCTGCTAGTTTTGGCAAATTCAAGTTGACATTGTCTTAGAGAGGCAAGAGAAGACCACAGCTGCATACCCTAATTGCAATTCCCAGAGAACCTGCATTGGGCCAGCTATGGAGAATTAAGTAATTCTCTTGGTCCTGTATAAAAAGGATCTGATAAATGCTATTCTAGCTGACTGATAGAGTGAAAGCCTTAAAGAGAAAGCCTTTAGGTAAAAACAGTATTGGGAAAAGTTTTTCAGAAATTTTCAAGCCATGTTCTGTGATTCTTGATTGCATTTTTTTTTGTGGTCAGGCTGAAGAGAATTGTCCCTTTGTTCTTAACCTCTGTGTTGAGAATACAGGAAATTACTTGTCTTTCTAACAGGCTGTAACTGTAGGCTTTGAAACTGTAGGTGACTTGATATGTTCTTGGCTTGCTGACTTTGCTTTATCCTCTTAACAGAATAAATGATCTCATGTAATAACAAACCTGACAGATCTTCATAATTGATCACTACTCCTCACAGATGAAGGGCACAGGATGCAAACAGAATGAAGCAGTGTAAGTATTGTGCAATATAAGTATTGATTCTTTTAATAGCAGTACTGCTTTTCTCTGTAAGTGCCCACCTCAGCAATAAGGAATTATGGGGGAAAATAGTGGGAAGTAAAATTATCCTTAAATGAAAAAAAATATGTAACTGATAACTTGGTGAGGGCCTGCCAAGTAGTCTGTCATTGCCTAAGAGTTCAGCTTTACGTAAGGCCTTTAACTGTATCAATAGATTCCTTTTGGACTACTGAAGGGAAAAGTGAGTCTAAGTGGGGGATGTATATCAAATACACCCTGCTTGTACTAGACACAAGTTAGTAGTGTTCAAAACCTCTTCATACAATTAGTATGATTTACAGATGAGTGATTGGCATAGGCTAAGAGGTGCTGTGAGTAATGGGTAGAGTGGTAAGAGGAGGGCTGCTCTCACCTCTTATAGCAAAATTATAATCTAGCAAATTGTGCTTTCAAAGCCTGATGTCCTTGATAAACAAGGAATGACAAGACTTATTAAAGTGTAGTCCAATCATTGCTATAGCCTGATACTGAAAGAGATAGGTGTCAGGTTCTGTTACTGCTGAGTTTTTCACAGCATCCAAATGATCTCTTGAGGTGTGTGAGAAGGCACATTGGCACATAATATGTGCACACCTATTCCCAAACTTGCTAAACCACTGCAGGAACCCTTTAACCTGTTCTTTCATCTTCCCTTATACATCACCCTTGTCTCACAATCTGCTCCCACTGAGCATGCTGCAGTTGTCTAACGAATTTCACATTCAGATGGTTGACTCACATTACACTCCACAGGGTCATATAAATGTTCTGAAACTGACAGTTGTGATTACAAGTTAGTTGGGTAAGAAGAGGACCCCTGGGCACAAATCTCTGATGTACCTGAAAATTTTTTTGGCAGCAGTGACTAAATCTATCCCAAGCCTACAAGGTCAGTTTGCAGCTCAGTTGCCATCCATATTTATCTGCCTCACACATTGAAATCTTACTATGACAGTGACTGGATCTCTAGGAAATACCTCAAGTAGATTGTTTCCATATCTTAGTTCCATATCTTAGCCTATAATCTTAGTTCTCATGAAACAATCTTCCAGGATATGTAATTTTTCATTATTATGCCACCTTAGGTTAAGTTTAAAAAAAACCATACAAAACTCCCAACACAACAAAAAAAACAACCACAAAAGAAAACTTGTTTTTTATAGTAATAGAATTCACCTTGATTTCGGATCCCAATGGCATGTAATTTGGTAAGGCTTGGTCATAGCCCTGTCACTAAGTGCAGGCATTGTGTTGATAAACAGTAGAAGGAGAGTGTTGCCTGATAGGAAGGACAAAGAGTACAGTGTAAGATAATTAAGTAACTTAAATGATCATAGTTGTGACATCTTGTATTTTGGAGGCACTTTACAGATAGAAAAAATACAGAAGACAAAGAAAATCCTGTTAACATATTCAGCCTCTTTTCTCCCAAGCCCTTTTAGTTTCTGATGATTTGTCAGTAGAAGCTCCTGCTGAGAACTAATATGTTTAATCACAGTAATAGTATGACAAAGCACCAGATAACTACACTTACAAAGGAATCACTCCTACATGGATGGTGTGGATTTTAGAAACAATAGCAATTCTAGAAGCAAGGGAGGGAGAGAGGGTAATCAGACTGTTGAAATTGTTTTAAAAGTATTTAGCAAGTTTTAAAGTGTTTAGCATGAGGTGATATTTGAGAAGTTTTCAGCTTGGTCTCTTGAGACAACGCTTTCTCCTCATCCATGATCAAGGCAGCTTATGGCCTTGTGTGATGTAGGGACTGCTTGAAATGGAAGAGGGCTTTAGCTATGATTTTGTAATTCACTAAGTGAACTGGCTGATTCTTTTCAACTCGCAACACAATCCACTTCTGAACTGCTAAATATTGGAAAAAAACAAGACAGTCAGCACTTTGAAGTGGCTGTTTGATATTGAGACAATGCAGCTGATACTTTTGTCTGATTTATTTTTTTCCTAAGAACAAAAGCATGTAAAAGTTAGGAAGGTTGCTCAACAGCTTGGAGAAACTGGCATTTTTTTGTGGTAGACTGTAAAATGAACACTGAAAGGGAGGGAAAAATAACATTCTCTGTCTTATATGTGTTTCTTTAGTTGTGAAATATCTATATAGAATAAAGGTTCAAGAATTTAAGCATTCAAACAATGTCACTGCATCTGACTGCACCAAGGGCCTAATCTAATGCATGCTGAACTCAACAGGAGTCTTTCTGTCAGCTGGAATGGATGTTGGATCAGGTTCAACACAACACAAATGCAAACTCTGCAGCTCTTGCTCTCGGCTCTGTCAGCTGAAGTAAACTCCATTAGCTGAGTTGATATTGTCATCTGCAATACTGAACACATAAGCAATTCTGCAAAATAACCCATGTAGTAGGTAGTAGAAGGTAGTAGTAGGCACTAGATGCAGGTAAATAGCTGCCTTCAGAAGCACTGTCTCTGTGCTCTATATATGCTGTGGTGTGTGTTATGCATTCTGCTCAGCAGAATTAGTCTTCCTATTCTGTACTTAATTTTGATATTTAATCATAAGACTATTTTATAGTGAATGCAACAGTGTTCCCTAGGATAGGGAACTAACATGGAGGGAGATGGGTAGGCAGAGGTGTTTTTCTGAACCCATACACTGACCTCCCCTGTGACCCAAGGCAAAGTTAGTACAACTTTCTCCATTAATATTCAGTATTGCTAAAATAGCAATAACACTTAACTAGAGGCTACAAAATGCTACTGGTTTTCTATTTTGAATGTGCCCTCTTGTTTTTCACAACCTGCAGTCTTAGTCCTGAGAAATTTTACTTTTTATTTACAGCGCTCTAAGTACATTTCTAGAGCTGGATAATACAGTCTTTGTCAGAGGTACAAGCAATAAAATATTACTATATAGCTGGCATCTCTGAAGCTAGAATACAACCCAATCAAACTGACAAGACTGATAAAATTCAGTGCTACAACTCTTGCAAAGTCTTTGCAGCACTCTGAAATGCTTGACTGCAGAATGGTTCTGAAATCAGTATGGTTTTGCCATAAAAACACACTACATCAGTGCCAGGGAGTAGTGTCCTTCATTGCACTGATTTAGTGCTCCGTGCCAAAAACATTCTCATCAGGAACTGGTCACAAGGGACAACTGAAAGTGTGTTTCTGCTTTTAAGCATGAAATCTAAATTAGCAGAAGCTTCAAGTGGAGGTGTGTATTTTCTTTTATTACCAGAAATCCCTCTGTCCTTTGCATCAATAAAAATGATTGATTCTAAATTGGCTAGTTCAGTTGAAAATGGTTTTTATTGTACCCTCTCCAAGCCTAGAAAATGGGGATGAAAAGTAATAGTTACAGTAGAGGCAGTATGATGTAAATGGTGTGTAAGAACTCCAGCATGCTGGGTTTGTTTTGTTTGATGAGGTAATCTAAGGCTCCATTATAAATGTATCTTCAGCACTAAGTACATACTGCAGAGGAAGAGACCATATTGGTCTCACACTGCTCAGTTGGTGAAAAGAAAAAAATAGTAATCCAGTGTATCTTTGAAGTATCTGTGGCAATAATGTATATAGCATCATAGACACCAATCCTTCTATATGAAACCTGTTTTCACTGACTCTTGTAGTTTATTGAGCCTGGAAACTTGTTTGGTAACTAATCTAGCTTTTAACCACTTGGGTATTTTGTCCTCCCTTCTGCCCCAAAGAAGCAACATAAATTTCAGTGAAAGACCATTTACAGTGTTTTGAAGTAACGTGGTATATGTTTACTTGTAAGTGTCAAATACAATTAAACCTGATGAGAAGGATGAAAAAGACTATACTCTGTGCAATGCAAAATTGCACCAATTGTAACACAAGCTTGCAGCAAAACTCCCACTCCAGCACATTTTCCATTGCTTTTCTATATTGCTGCAGGTGATACTAGAGAGCTGGACAAGAAGAAATAGATTTTACTTTTCCAAAGCTGCAACTTTCCTTCTTTCATCTCTTCTCTGCTTATCTCTTGCTGTTGCTCAAACCTCCCTCTAGGAGGAAGATTAAGGAACAATATGGAAAAACAAAAGAAATACATTTATTTTAAAGAAACCTTTCATGGTGTATCTGCTCTCAAAGTTTACCTTCAGATTTTAGTTATGTTGGTTGGTTGTTTTTTGGTTTTTTTTTGTGCGTGTGTGTTTAAGCACATTCCACTCTGTCATAAGCACTCCTTGTGCCATTTCCAGTGTCAAGAAGGGAAATCTGGGGCTCGAATTGATTGTGTAAAGGTAGAGTTACAAGGAGAAGCAGAGAGAAGATAAAATGCTGAGCGAGTTTTTATCTCTTTAACCACCCAGTCATTTATTGTTCATTTCCATCTGTCTTTGCCTGGCTTCCAAGATTGCATTGTACATTTCTCTAAGTGTTGTTCAGCACTAGAGATCTGAGTGCTGCACTTGTGCTACATTAGCTTGCTTCAAGAAGAAGTAGAATTTAGCTATATTGAATTGGGTTTGTATTCAGCATTTTTTATAGGATTTTGTAAATATAGTTGTTAATGGGCCTGCAGAAGGCTGTTAAGACAGGCTTATTGTGTAGTCCATCTTAACTGAAGATGTGTTACCAGTGATGTAGAACACAGTTCTTCAGTGCTCATATCTTTATGTGTTGCAGGTTTTTAATCCTTTATTCTCACATTTCAGCTGCCTTGCCTGTTGATATTTTAAAAATTATTTTCTTTAAGATTTATTCAGAAAAATACTTCTGGCATAGGAAAGGATTCAATAAGGAAGGTAGGATTGTTTATAGGTTTTAAGGTGGCTTTCCTGAATTCTAAGCAGGTGTGATAGGTGTTACTTTGAAAGAACTTTTTGCCTCCTTTCCCCAGCTGGACCATCAAAATGCTTCTGCTATTCCCTCAGATGCAAATGGCTGGTTGAAAAGGACAGTTACACAGTATTAACTGTTTACTGTTTTATACATCATGCTAATAGCTGTCAAGTGCTGCAGCCTCAGAAAGACTGAAATAACCTGGGGGTTTTAAGCTCACTTGACATTTTGTTCAGATAAACACCAGTATTTTACAAGCAATGTGAATATCTGTGTATGTGTATATATCAGAATGCAAAGTCTGTTGTTCAGATTGCCAGCAGCTTTATGTTAGAGAACTGAAATGACCCAAAACAAAAATGTCACAAAATCCTGCTTAGAATAATGATGGAAATGACCAGTGAACAGAATGTTGAAATACTTGTAATTCCTGGATATGAAAAACAAGACAAGGCAACTGTAAAGTTAAGGCACCCAGAGCTAATGGCTGGGTGCTGATGTCAGGGGCTTTTAGGGAGAGGTTTAGAAAATTACCCATGTCAGACCCTCAACTGAGAGGGAATGTATGTTTTGGAGGAAAGATCAGGAGCTGGAGGTAAGATTACTTATCTTCGGGTCATCAGAGCAAGATTATAATTGTAAAGACTTGAAAATAAATATTCTGACATCTTTCAACACCTAGATGTGGTTACTGTTTTGCTCTCAGTGTCATTGTTTTTTAACTGTTCATTTGACTCATTCATCCTTTTTTTTTTTTTCCTAAAATAACAGTTGTGTGAATTGGGTGAAAACCTCCATGGAGTTACATAAGGTTTTAACAGATTCTCAGTATTAAAGTAAAAAAAAAAGAAAAAAAATCCTTCTTCCTCTCTATTTCCAAGACCCTTGTCTTTGTGAAGCTTATCTATGTAACTAGTTTTTTCATTATTACTTTTCATTCACTTGAGAGTACTTTAGGCAGTAGACTTCAGTGAAAGCCATTTGGGTAAGAATTATAGGATTAAGAACTGCAGGATTAGAAACTTTCTTCATAGAAAAAAATGTAGTTTTCTCTCTAAGCCATTATTTTATTGAAGTACAACTGGAAGTTCCCCAAAACTTCATGCCTGAATTTCTGAAAGCACAATTCCATCATGATCATTCCCATATGTTTTATAAGAAGAAATAACTGTTCTCAAGTTCCTTCGAGAACAGGCATTAAAATATTTGGTTTATATTTATAGTAGATATAGATACAACATGTATCTTCATGTCTTGTAGAGAAATGGTTTTTTCTGTTTGTTGTCCAATTTCTTGCTATAGTCTTTCTGAGATACCATCCTGCTGAAATCTTAGCCGACATGTTTTGTTTCCTGCATTTTTATAGCATTTCAGTGGTTTGAGACCTGGTTTATAATAATACCTCAATCTGATTTATTTCATTATTTATTTTTGAAGTTGTATGGTCACTGCAGTGCTGTTAAGATCTTTAGAAAGAAAAGAAAAGAAAAGAAAAGAAATGGAACCTAGAGCTTTTCTTCAACCTGTTTTGAAACCTGGCAACACCAAGTTACAAATTGGGGTTGGTATGTATTCTTGTCCACATATTCTAAAAGGAATTTCCTGGTACAAGGAGTATCCAGTCTGTGTAAAAATACCACAACCACCTCCTTTGCCTTATTCCCTTAGAGAATCTGAGGACATAGGAAAATAGTCTAATGTCTGCTGAACTCTGGCCATCTGGTTATGGGAGATGTTGTGTTTGAAGCCACCCATTAGTCTAGTTGCTCTGGCTTCTCTGACTATTAAGACACTGAAACTGGATTACTGATTTTCCCAACGTAGTCAATCCCATCTGCAGAAAATGTTTTCATATAGTACTCCCATCAAGCTATGCAACAACCAACTTCATTACCATTTTCCTTGGCACTTCTTCATGCAGATGCTGAGCTAACTGCACTATCTAGGATGTTCTTATGAGATCCCTTAGGGTAGTATTAATTCCTTAATGACTCCCACAAGTTACTCCAATAGCTCATTGCCATGCAGTGAGACACTGCTCACATTTCCTGTTGCTTTTTTCAGAGAAGAGAATGTTTCTGTTCTGAGAAATGCTCTAGATTGTCCTTAAGTGTTTATGAAAGAGGAAAAGAGAACCATTACACTGTCATATAGGCTGTTTTTCCAACCCCACAGTTATCTGGCAAGGAATACTTGGATAGGAGTAAGATGAAGTTGTGAAATTGAATCATGGTATCTCAACAGATGGTCATAAGCAGCCTAAATATGCTGCGAGTGCATCATGTGTTTGACTTGACTCTGAGAAGGAGATTTATAGTTATGTTCCTCCTTAACAGGAAATACCTAAATACCTCTGCTCTTCTAGCTCTGTACTGTATTACCTTTCAAAGATAAACAATATATCTGTTGCTCTCTGAGGTAGATTGTTGGTTCTTCTGAGCTGAGAGGCATGTAAAAACTAACAAAAGAGAATAGGTTTCTACTGAGTTTACCAGAACAAGTTGATGAATTGTATGTGAAAAGGGAGTGTGGAAGCATAAATATGCTCTACATCCTTTCCATGACAGGCTATGGAATATTTATTATAAATGGAGACATAAAGCAGGAATAATCTTCCCCATGACCTCACTGTGACAAACTGACTTTCTAATTCTTGCTGAGTGCTGATTATTACTTGGCTAACATTCTGAGCTAAAGATAAAGCATGTGCTAAGTTGCAGGAATTCTTACAAACAGGCTGAGCTATTTTCAGATGGGCAGTTTTAAGGACACGTTCAAGTTTTTACTTGCAGAAGTGTTTTTCCTTAAAGCATATGAATACGTCCACACATCTGCAAAACCTTCAGGCAAACAGGATGAATCCAATTGCTCATTTATGCATTGAGTTTAGTGCCTGGTTCAATGAAGTATGTTTGTGAAAGGGGGGTTACAGAACTTGATACATGCTATGAAATGCACTCTCATTAAATATCTTTCTGGAAGTGCATATTAAGGGAAGAGGTGTAACATTAATAAACTTGCTTCCATTTTTATAAATGGATGCTACTGCAAAGGTAGCTCAAATAGATGTGTATAGCATCCTTGTTGAGTTTTGTCACTTGCTGGTAATATTTGACCTGTCATTTTGTACAAGTTTTGCTCGTGGAGGGATGTAAAGATCCAGCTTTTCTGTGCAGCTGTTTTGCCAGGGGCTTCTATACACTGCTTTCAGAAGGCTAGAGGGAAGAGCAACAGTGAAATCACAGGAAGAAATAGAGTAATGGGTGGTACCATCAAATTAAGAATTGTGCTGTTCTTCATGTAAAGTTTCATTTATGTACCAGCTTGATGATTTTACTGTGATCTGTATTATCCAGTATCTGTATTATCTCCAGTCTGGTTTTGAAGGTGGAAACATCTTTAAGTACACCATATCTGTCTAGTCATAAGCAGACCATCTCCTCTCCAGACCTGTGAGTAGCTGTGAGAAGCCAACCCTTCTAGTGTGCTCTGGCCAGTGTAACACAGACTTCATACATGTTGCACAACGTGCTCTTCCAAATCTCATGCCAACCTTTGATCAGTACCTCTTATGCTTACATAGAAATGAGCCATAGTCAGGAGACCTCTGCAAGCTCTTTCTTCCCATATTTTCAGTGCCTGTTAGTGGTAGCCTCTTTGCAATTTTATTCCACAGCCCTCTTGATGTGTAGATATAGGAACAAGGGGGGAAAAAAAGTAAAAAGTTTTCAGGTCTTGCTGATACTGAACAGCAAAATTAGCACACTTCTAGGGATGGTTGTTATAGCATTTCTTCTAATAATGTCCAAAAAGCGGATAAAGGAAGGACTTATCAATCATTTTGTAATACTCTAAACACCTTTAACTTGCTTTCAAAGTTTTCCCATATGACATAAGAGTTTCTCTACAACTTATTCTACCATCTCACCATGCAGTCTGCTTCAATGATACAACTCTTCTGTTCTGAAATTAAGACCACTGGGGGAGATCAGTGGAGGGAATTGTCTCACATGAAGAGTGTAAAAACATCAATCAGAATGAGCAAACACCTCTTTTAAGTTCTAGATGAGCTGCAGGAAGTTTTTGCTTCTATGAAGTTTCACAGACTGCCTGAATTTAAATCTCTTAAATCTGTGAAAACAGAGAGGGTGGTGGGCTTTTTTTGTTTCTTTCAGAGCCAAAATATGAGACTTTCTCTGAAACTAGGTAGGATCAGCACTGAGCAACACTGACTAGACAGAAAAGCCATTGCCAAGCTCAGTAACCTGTTTCTTCTGGCTCTGTCATCTGAGCCCTGTAGGATTATCAATGCAAGCATACTGTTAATCCATGTGATGTTATTAAATCAGTAGGTATCTTAGTTTCTCAGATGGGTCAACATCTCTTCTGTTTTACATGAAGTGCAACAGCTTTGTCTCTGATGTTGTTTTCACTAAAATGGAACAAAGCAGTTTTTGCAAGCAAATCATCCAGCAAATGTAGGATTTTTTTTTTCTTGTATTTTGGTGTAACTTTGAAACTTAACTACCTGCAGAGAGCCTCAAGTGAGGCATGTCTGCAAAGCACCTTTTTCAAGTATGCACTGCATTAGTTTGGTTAATTGAAGCTCAGTTGAATTTGCCCCAAAATATCAAAAATATCATAGTTAAATTTGCATTCTTGTGTATCTCATGTTCATGGGATAACCCAAACCTTTACAGTGGAGATCAGAGCAGGCTTGCCTAGAACTGTGGGTTGCTTTGCTGTATTCTGTGTCACCATTTCAGATTTGGAAAAATAAAAACCATAGCAAAATAATACCCAGTAGATATTTGTCAGGTTTTAGCCATGACAGATGTTCTCCATTGTGCCCCCATTGCCCTCCCAGGGGAATATAAAAATGGGAATAAAGAAGAGAGACTTTAAGGTGGAGAAAAAACAAACTAGGATAGGTTTATTGAAGTAGTAATAACAATGATGATGGTGAAGCACAAACAAAGCCAGAGGCCTGGGTCAGATGCTCTGAGGCGCCATTTTACACCAAGCGCTGCAGGCAGGAGCGCTGTGATTGGTCCATCCAGGTCACCTGACCTCCCTCTCCCCCATTACCTCAGGCACTGCTGCTCCCCACCTGGCACCACCACAGCCATAGCCCCGCACCTCAGGTCAGAGACACGGGCAGGTTCTGTCCTGATTCTCTCAAATCGAGCCAGCCCACCCCTTATTCCTTCCATAACTATACATAGTAGTTCTATAAAAAAAAAAATTTACATTATACAATTTAAATTTATGGCCTCTCAGGCACTGGACCTCCACCATCCTCCTGCGCCTGTCCAGGGCCTTGAGCAGAGACAACCCCACGGATGGCTTTGTTTTGCCCAGGGGTGAAGAAATCCACACAGCTTTTCCAGAAGTATGAGTTCCTCTCATACACAGCAGGGACTTCATCACCTTCCACTGTATGTGGAAGGTCTGGCTGAGCAGGGCCGGCTCAGTGCCCCAGGGTTAACTACACAGGTGTCCTGTGCTAAATGCTTGTTCTCTTTTTTGAAAGTTTTACCACCCACTGCTTGCAGAGTGGTTTTTAGCAAGCCATTATGATGGTCAGCCTTGCTGGAGGTTGGTGCATGGTTAGGAATGTGATAGATCCACTCCATACCATGCTGTTTGGCTCAACTAGCTAGTAGGTTATTTTGAAATGAGTCCTATTGTCTGACTCAATCCTATCTGGCATCCCACGCTGACAAAGATTTCCCTTTCAGGGTCTAGAATGGTACGGGCAGTGGCATGAGGCACAGCTTGTTTCCAGTCATCTGATGCTTCCTTCTACCATGGTAAGCATGTAGAGTTTACCTTGCTGAGTCTGAGGGAGTGTGATATTATCAGCCTGCCAGGTCTCTCCATATTTGTATTTAAGCCTTCATCCCTCATACCACAAAGGTTTTAACCATCTGGCCTACTTAATAGTGTCACAACCATTACACTCATGGATAGCCAGGGTGATAGCATCCATGATAAAATTCACCCCTCGTATGTTTGAGTGTGTTATGTCAATGTACAGTGTTATTCTGCTACGATGGCTTTACTCTGACATCATTGGTGAACTGTGTTTTATGAAAGGTCTGCAAAGTTTTAAAAGGAATATTTCTGTAGTTAAAGATATGGGAATCATTAAAAATCCACCAAATTGTCCTCCGCCAGAGAATGAATGTTTCATTTTGCCAGTCTACTTAAATTATTTTCTAAAGGCTTTTCAGGGTGCCAAATTTCCACTTATGGGGGTAGTTCACCAGAGAAAATGGAAGCATTTCTTCCTAAATTAGAAGACTTTGGAGAGATATTTTTTCCCTGAAACATTAAATGTTAAAACCATGATCACAAAGATACACAGTCATGTCCTGCTTATATTTTCAAACCACAGAAAAATGGGTGCTCCTTGATGGTCTTTCATGTGAGAAGTTGCTTATTTTTCCAGAGGCCAAAGAAAGTTGGTGTGCTTTCTGTTCCTAAGACCCTTTCATTTCCTGCCTAGGCTTTTCATTTAATAGGGCAGAGAAACAGTATTGATCAAATTGTGAAATGAATGAAGTCCTCGAACAAAATTTCAGGCTATGTCTGAAGCTATCTGGAGGTTCAGAAGCTGTTCACATTATTGGTTCTACAAGCTTAAATTCTGTGGTGTCTTATGGCTATTAATATGGACCTCATGGGATGATTCTCGTTACAAGGTTGTCAGAACAAAAGGTCATGGGGAAAAAAATAATCTTAATCAGGCTTCACAAGAGAGATGTTTCACTACAGCAGATGACTGTGAACACTCAATACTCATACACTGTGCAAGAACAGAGGTCAAATACTCTCAGAGTGGTATATTATGGGAACACACAGTCAGAGTGCTCCAGGGGATATTCTGGACTGGTTTTGGGGTTGTCACTGGAAAGATTTTAACCATGTAATGTAGAAATGAGTGTCATACAGGTATTACCTAAAAAAAAAAAAAATACTCTGAAAACTTTTACATGTCTACCATAAAGGAAATATGTTTTATATATTCTCAAGTGTTAAGAAGCAATACCTGCTGCATAGTCTGATAGGAATGAATTTTACTTGAACTTCTGGTGAGCTGCATAAAAGTGAGAATTATACATGTAGGTAGGAAGCTCAATATAGGCATGGCTTTAGAACTAAAGGAACTGCTTCAGGTTAGATTACTAGTACTGTAATTGCATGTATAATACTGCCTTAATACAACAACACTAAGCAACTTTCTCCCTTTCACCAGATAAAACATGACTCTTACTCTAATTTTTTTGCTTCAACTTCTAATAATTAAAGAGGAAATCTTCTAAATTTTGCTGATAAGGTATCTGTACTAAACTGGAGAATCCTGGACACTGTGGAGAGTGTTTCTTTAAAGAGTCTTCTGTGTGTAACTAAATGATAACTGGAAACAGATTTCTTGATAAAATCCCTAGAAATGTTGCAACACACAAAAATCAAACCAAAAGCCTATGTTTAAAATTAATCAGAAACAGGAAAGGAGAAATCACACAGGAATGAACTTCAGGACCTCGTTAACTAGGACAACTGGTATCTGTTACACTGAAGTGGATGAAATAATTCTACTATTTGTAAATACCTACTTAGAGCAAACTGGGTATCCATATCATTCCAGTTATAATGGACTATAAATTTTGGTACTTATTGTTAATATGTCTGGCTGGAAAGGGGGGAGGTAAAAGACTGTGCTTTAGAGATGTCCCAGTTCTTTAGTGACAGTGCCTTAAGTATCTGAGTTGGAACTGGAACACTGAAAAGTGCTTATCTCGCACACCATGCCATCATTGCATCACAATACATATACCACAGCATCATGGCACAGATTCCTCCCTGGGTACAAAAAATTGAAAACTGAAGTTTGTGGAGGAATATGGCAAAAGTGAGAACTTGGGGGGATCTCTTCTGTTGGTGGTGGCACCCAAGTTCCTTCCAGTGATACCCTTCAGGCTGTGGTGAGCTACCATCAGGATTTAACTGCTCTATGAGGAAGGCAGTGACATCTGAGCACTGTCGAGTTGCTGGGCTGATAGCAGATCTGCTTGTGTCTGTTGGAGGATAAAGGGACTGTAACTCTTATCTGGAATAAATAAATACTGTTTGTCCTCCTCTGCAGATGCTGCTTGGAACTACTGTGTATGTGTTTAGCTTCTACACAAAAGCATGCCATATGTGCAGGCCAGCTCTTCCTTAGGTATAAAACAGTAAGAAATAAGAAAAGGGCACCAACCCCACATGTCTGAGTGAGGACTTTCAGAACTGGAGTTCTGAGGGCTGGATGACAGTTAATTCTTAAAGAACAGGCAGAAATTGGGACAGAAGAGCTGCAGCCAGTATGAAAGGGAAAGGAGAGGCCTGGAGCACAGCATGGAATCTCAGTGTGACTGAGCATTTTGTAGTGAGCTGAGCCTTGTGAGGCCAGAAGATTTTTGAGTGAGACCTAATTAAAATCATCTGGCCCTCATGAGGGAGATATCTTTCTCCTTGCAATTATTTTTATGTGTCAGGGATATTTAATTAGACATGTAGAGCTCATGTGTCTGAGAGGAATTCAAAGCTATTTTCAGTGTATTATTATATTGTTGGACTTGGGGATTACAAACACTGCAAGTCTATAAAAGCAATGAAACCTTTCGTCCAAGGCTGCAGCAATGGCTCAGTACTGACATTGTCTGCATCTACTGCACTTCTCTGTATCTGGTTTTCAGGAGACAGTAAATATCTAAGTAGAAATCCTACAGCATCACAAACAGTATCATCAACAGGGTTTTGTTGTGTCTTCTTTGACCTAGTCACCCCCCTGCAGCTATTCTATGGCATATTAATATTAAATGAAACTTTGGAGAACCATGGTTTTGGTAAGGTTTTCCAGTAGTGTCTTAATTTTTTATATCAGCTGATTTTTTTTTTCTTCTTTTCAATGATGACAGTTATGAAAAGAGACCATTTGTGAGCTTTCTTCTTAGTAAGGTGGAGTTTAGCAAGCAGTGATTAATAGGTGAGCACTGGACTGATAAGGTGCCAGCTCTGGCTACTTTATTATAATTCCACACATTCTGTGTCTTTCTAACATGAGGATAAAGTTACATGATGTAGCTCTATCCAGAGCACTATCACAAATATGATACCCTAAGTGTGTAACTTTGCTAGAGGTCTCCCTGGAATAACTTTGCAAAGGCAGACTCAGAAATTGTACCTTGATGGTTTCTTATGTTTGTTTCTGTTTTGCTTCTGTGCGCTCTTATGGTTGAGGACTTTTCCCCCCCCCCCCATTTTTTTCAGAGATCTATATGATATGAACTGATAGGAAGTGGGGTTCATAGATTCTCTTGTCTTATTCAAAAGACTTGTTATTTTTGCAACCACATTCAAATTTAGGTTAGCAGCAATGGTAGGATACAAACATACCAGGAAAGCTGGCTCTCTGTGAATTCCCTAGGGCCATTCTAAAGATCTCTCCCTCTGGACTTCGCCACTTCTTTATGTTGCGTTGTGTAAGGGGTTTCAGTTAACAGTACTGTTTTGATTCAGAAATGAGTAGGTAAGGAAAAGGTGAGGTAAATATATGTACACACATATACAGGTATTCTTGATCCTAAACAAAATTTGGAATTTAATTAGCCCTCAGAGATCTTTTTCAATACTTGAACTCTCACCCATTCTCCTTCATTTCTAGAATCATAAGTGATGAGGCATCTTTTCTCACAACTGTTAAGTAGTTCAAGAGCCCTTCTGCTCTGCTACTGCACTGTGAGGTGAAAAATCTGTGAAATACATTGCTAATTTTAGTACCGTTTTAGCACTGTATTTGTAGAGTGACTCCCGTTTCTTGAGTTCACTGAATTTTCTTCCAACTCGTTTCCTCCCTGAGCTCACTAGGTGGCTGTCTAAGAACACACAAACTGTTGCCTTGCTGAAGCTCAGCTCTTTGTCTGCTTTGCTGTTATCGCACACCGGAGGGCGCCCTCTCATCAGCCACAGCACTTACCGGGTACGAACTGCAAGGGCTGGGCTGTGGGGAGCCAGCCCCATGCCTCCTGGACATCAGATCCCTTTGATGAAAACCCTTTTATTCTCAAAGACAGAATGAAGTGGTTTTATCAGCTGATTCCTAGCCTCACTTGAATGACATCCCCATAACACCAGTTTTTCAAATTCTTTGTGGTATTCATAGGAGTTAGGTAAAAACAGGGAATCGGGTAGACTGTAACTAAGGCTAGTTTGTTTTTCTAGTAAGCTAGAGGAGTGAAGCAAAGCAGCTTCCAGAATCTGGAAATGGCAGCTTGTATGTGAAGGGACAGACTGAGAAAAACATGTGTGCTGTTCACTTAACATCCGTCTTCTTGTTAAAGTCCTTATTACCAGATGTGTCTTGAGGTTGGCTTGTACACACTGATTTTGTATGGTGATGAATTCTTTAACTTAGGGGAAATTATTTCTGATTGAGACAAAAATTGGACTCCAAGGCTCAGGCTGAGCTGAACTTTGGGCATGTATCTCAGTTTTCCAATGCTTTTCATTGGAAACCATGATTTATGAAGGAAAGTATGCGTGAATCTATCTCCAGTCCATGTGTCATCCTATTGTCTTCAGTACTGCAGAATATAAAGCAGGGAATAAGACCACACAGGAATGCATCTCTCTAGAGCACCTCTGAATCTTACTTGCATGGTTTGTGTTACTCTCTTCTAGCCCAGAAGGACTGAGGTATGGAATAGGCAATATCTTGTCTCTTTGCCTTAATGTGATTGCAGCAAAGCTGGATCAGCACACGGCTGGGAATGATCTTAATTACTTATGCATGGGGAAAGAAGGGGGAGGATGGGAGAATAGTAGGGAATATAAATGTTGTCTCTACTCCATCAGTTTTTTCCCATCACTGTTTTCAACAAGATACTTACATTCCCTAAAATAATAGTTTTTCTTTTAGTTTAGCCTTGTTGAAAAACCTAAATTTACCAGATACTTTTAACAATTTTCAGTTGGAAACACTGAAATGAGATACTTATTCTGAGGGCTGGGTCAACTCCATATCTTCCAGAAAATCTCAGACTGTGAAATAGTTTGTTTCCTGTCATCAGGACACAAAATGCTGATGTACAATTCTCCTCTGACTTCTGGGAGTTGTTAGTTGCTTGTTCTCTGCCCAGCTCTGGTATTTTTTGGCTCCTTGCAACTACATAATACCTTTTCCACGTGAAGATAAATGTATAGTTTTAAGCCTTCAATTCCCATAAATCTTAATTTGCATATTGCAAGTTTTGCTGAAATAATAACAAATATCCAAAGTGTTTTTGTCTGGCCGTCAGGCAAATATGAAAGCTAGCATTCTTGGCTCAGAATCTGTAGGATTAATATGAAATGCTAAAACATGATACTGGAGCTGATCAAACCATGCAACCTACACCTGAGGGGAATTTTTCTCATGGAATTCATAAAAACGTCCTTATTTTCTCTTGATTAGATGTGACTGTGAAGGTTTAAATGGAAAGCAGCAACTTGTACACGGACAGCAGTGGGAGCTTTACTGTTCCAAAGCCATAACTTTTAATCAGCATAGTTCCCTGTCAAAGTGGATTACCCCAAGACACTTCACAACCCACTCTGCTCCCCCACCCCCTCGATGGCTTCAGGGGGGAGCTTTGGAACAGGAGGAGAGAAGCAGTGAGAAAGGGGATGCAATTGTCCGAGAGAGACAGAGCTATGTGCCAAAATGTCTGAAGGTTTCAGTACTGTATGATTCTCACATTTTTGGTACTTTATTTTTTAATCGACTGTTTTTAAAAAGGCAAATCCACTGTCTGTCTTCCTCTTCTATATAGTTAGTATGCCACAGTAATACAATTTGGAAACTGAGGTGTAAACTCTCCTTTCAAAGAGTCCTTTGGTAGCTGAAGGATGCTGGCTGGGATCCATCCAGTAGGCATGAAGGTTCAGAAGGTTAATGAGAAGTTCAGAGAGGAGCATTTATAAAAGCCAGAACTAAGAATAACCCAGTTCTTGAAGTACTCTGTCCCAGAGCAAAGTGTGATTTTTGTAATCTAGGAAGCTGGGAAACTGCTTTACTCTGTTTGTTTCTTGAATAAGAAGACATAGCATATAAATAGAGTTTGAGATTTTTTTCCACTTTAATTAAAGTCTATATAAAAAAGTGTCAGATTAACAGTTTTGAAGAACTATACAGTATTTATTGTATATGTGATATACAAGGAGATAAGAAGAGTTTGGTTGCCAGATTCTAAAACTAGTCTTGTTAGAGGCATCTATACCCTGGCCTAAAGATTAACACTGTAGAAGAGGTTAGAATATGTGCAGTAGTACTAGTAATGCATTTGAAAATGTCCAGATGATATTAACTGGGTGAGAAAAAGTCCTCCCTCCTTCTTGACCATAGATTTAGCATGAGGTGTTAAAAAAAGAGTGAGCAAATCGTTTAGTCAAAAGCAATGCTCTTTGTAAGGCAGAAGATAGATTCCTTTCAGTTTTGTGTTTCCAAGTTATTTTTCAATGAAAACCCTATTTTTGATCCCTGCTGAAGACCAGCAGAAAGCCTGAAGTGTGGGTCAAATTCAATGCAAGGCAAATAACGTGCATCAAGCACAAGTCAGCCTGGCCTCCCTTCATCCTTGCAGTTGTTGATCTCAACAGGTCAAAACTCTGATGTTCAACTTTTAAGTTACGGCTCTGGCATCAGCCCTGTCCTGTTACATAGGGAATTCTGTAAACTTCTGGCTTCCCAGCTCCTTAGCTCAGATGAAGTTTTTTCACCAAGCATCTTAGAAACAGCACTATGACTGCTGAAAATGAGCAGGATTCTAAAAAATGTGTAAGTTCTAGGGTAGAATCACTATCCTAAGGAATAAATAAAATGGTTGATAAGTGTTCCAGATGTTAAATGTGTCTTGGTGAGTTAAGTGTTTTATATCATCTACCTGATAGCTGCACTGGTACACTCTTGAATTAATATGATTAATGTAACATCAGTCTAGTTTAACTCAACTACCTGAGACTTGATCAAGCTGTATGGTTATCTGAATAATGCTTATAACATGTTCACGACTTTCGTGACATGGTCCATGGCAATTTAGAAACAAAAAACAAATGTCAGCATTAGATGTTAACTGGCCACAAAACACAACACCAATTCAAGTTCAGAACGTGTATTATGGTAGATGTATATCACGGCAGTCCATCTGATGGTCAAACTCAATAGCTGAATGCTTTTCAAATTAGATGTTCCAGTTTGTTTACATACAATTTTGGTTTTGCAACTAGTATTTTGGAAGTGGATGCCTAAACCCTCAAAATTAAATTGTGGTAAATGATATAGTTTGAAGTAGTACATACTATATTTAATGGGAGAGAACCGTGTTTACAGCCTGTTATTGTCTGTATTGGTTGACTTTTCCCCACGCACCAGCAAAGACAAGAATGAGTAAGGCATGGTGGTTCTGGGCAACCTGGTATTTGCAGACTTTTACAAAGTCTGAGCTGATGAACTTTCTGCTGACAGGCAATATTTCTGACTAGAAATTAAATGTGCTGATTCAGTTAAATTATTACCCATCAGTGGAGTGTGCTGAACAGTTAAATTCTTTGAAAGTTAAAATTCCTTTAATGGACTTGGAAATAGAGTATCTTTGTGGAAGGTAAAACTACGATTTGCATCTTGAATCTTATTCAGCTTCTGTAGATAAATAGTGAGATATCATTAATACAATTATGATCTATCAGCACTTTCTGCAAAGTTTATCTATTTGTAACATTAGGGGGAAAATCATCAGTGACATTGCTTTGGCTATAAAAAACATGCCTAGAAAACTTCTTAATACAGTGTTATATTTCAGCTATCAAAATCCCACCAGTTATTTTGCTTAGACATAAATTATTTTGTTTAGTAGCTTGTAAAATTCATTTTTCATGGTGCGCTTTAAGGAAATAGAGACCTCAATTACTTGCTCAACAGTTACATTGAATATATAAGGTGGAAATGTGAGTTCTAGTGCTCTGGGGAACACGTTGCACCAGAATAGCTTTTCCTGCATTCAGGTGAAACAGTAATGGCATTTTCTCTTACTGTTCCTCATAGAAAGGAAATGTAGCCATTTCAGTGTCCAGTTGCCCATCCCTGCTTGAGCCTTGCAGGAATCCTGGTACCATAGCAGTGTCCTGGAGTTCCTGAGGTGAAGGATCAAGATGGCTGCAATGCGATGCTGTCCTGAAAGCACTCTGACATTATAGATAGGGTATTATAGATAGGTGTTAAGTATTTGGAATGAGAACAACTCTTGAGCTCTCCAAATATCCTGAATCTCTTCAAAAGTAAGCTAGACAGAGCTTGTAGAGGGCCATTATTGCCATGGAAGCAAAGAAGTATTGGCAGGGAATTCCTGCTCTGGGGACAATGCCTTCAGTTTCTTCTGTTAGACAAACCTAATTCAGATATTATGGTGATACAAGAAGGTGAAGGTCCCAAAGAGGCAGTTCTTGTACATGCTCTTCTCTGAAATCTGTTTGCTTCATATGGGTAAGAACTACGTAAGTAAACATTTCCACTATAAAGCCTTTCGTATACTTTCTGAATGAGCTTTTGTGTCAGCTCTGCTATGGTATTATGAAAGGATTAGTGAACATTATCACAACCAAACATAATAAATTAATGCTTGGCAGCCCAAGTCACTTAAGAAATACTAAATACAGCAGTGTTAAGGCTGAAATTGTATGGTGACAATAGCTTGATTTAATGGTTAGAAAGTAAGCCTGGAATTTAGGGCTTACTGAAGGTTCCTGCCTCCAGTGGCAGAATCCAGAAATTTAATCAGATTGTGTTCATGATTGAATACCTCTTATTATTGAACAGAAGGTACATAAAATATAAGTTTCAAGTATAAGTCCCTTAATAAATGCTTTTCTTCAGAGAGCATGAGGAAAACTGGTTTTGAAGTTACTATGTTGCATTCTGAGTCCAGAAATTCAGGTTTTGTCCAAGTTCAACCCATCTGGGACACTCAGGTTGTTTCTTCCCTGGTACCTCTTGTGGAAAACAAATTAACTGCTTCCCTTAGCCCTGCCTGGTGTGCATCAGCTGTTAGAATGTAATCCCTGTGGGCCAGAGTTTGCTTCTGCTTACCTCTGCCCTGGGCCCTGCTTCCCAGAGACAATGCAATATGAGGCCCTAAATCACCACCTGCATCTTTACCTTTACCTTTTGCAGTGTAGGTCGAGAATCAATACTGCCCTGCTACCCATCTGCCAGTGCCTGCTCTTGTGGGAACCAAGTGTTACATGTAAACTGCAAGGTGAAGAACTTCAGAATGTGAGGTACATTGAAGGACACAATGCAGCCAAGCCTGGGCCTGGCTTTGTTCTGTATAGGAAGGGTGGAAGAGTATCTATGATAGTGCTGCACAGTGTGCTGGGAGTAGACAGGAAGATCAGCTTTTTTTGGCTGATGTACATACAATATTGGCTGGGGAGGAATTTAAGGTATTTTCTAGCAGCTGCATCTCCTTATTTCAGGTTGTTTTTTGGTGGAAAGAAGACTTACTACCTTGCCAAAATCTCACATCTCTCTAGTCCCTGATAACTGATGGGCTAACAGTTTGAATGATTCATTTGTAATTGCTTTCCTCTCATGATAGTCACTATCTTGGTTAGGAGTCAGTGTTGAGCACACCTCATTTTTGATCTGTTCCACTGTATTCCAGCTTCACTACTGCCTTTCCCCTCTACTGTCCTCTCAGACCTTATCAATGCTCAGCATGTGCTTTCAAAACAGAATCTAGATTAAGATTCCTTGATATTGCTCTTTCAGACCTTATCTGTGTGGATCTGCCTCTAAAATTTCCTGCAGTGTCCAGACAGACAGTGAGCCACAAGCAACACCTTTTCTCCTAATGACAGTGTGCTCACACTTAACATACTTTTCCTATTGTTTCTTGTGTACTCTCTGTAAGCCTTTCAGGACGTGCATACAGTGTTATACACAATGGGAGCCCAGTGACTCAGTAGGATTGGACTTCTACTACAATAGAAATAATAATGTTAATTTATTTTATTGATGCTTTTGAATAGGATTTGCTGAAAATTAAAGGAAATATGGGATATGGATCATGTTACCATAAAACCACATGCAGTGAAACATTCATCTGTTTCCAACATTTCATGTCTTCTGGGCATCCAAGGTAGTTGAGTTGATTTACACAATCAAGCCATTCATTAAATATCTGTTTGAGTTTTAGGCAGATGCATCCTTTACCTGAGTGATGAAATCTGACTACAGGAAATGGAGCTATTCCTTTGTGAAAAGACCCCATTCTGCTTTATAAAGTGAGCCTTGCAGCAATATACGTCTACAAAACTGCCAAGCTTTGTATACCAAATATCGTTGTAAGGGTTCAGCAATAAAACAGTTGAGGAGTTGGGGTTGATCCAACCACACAATAGCACATCTTTATGCAATATTTCCTCTTTCAACATCCATCTCCAACACAGTAATTCACAGACAACCGTCAGTTCATTTAATTCCAAAATTCTAGCACAGAACACAAAGCAGTTTAGAGTCTGAGTTCTTGTGTGGGCATATTAATTATTTAAATCAGTAGTCCAAATCATGTTCAAGAGAGCGCTTGCTGGGAATCCTTCAGGAGCAGACTGATCATTGCTTGTTATTGCCTGCTAGACTATACTGTTAGTGAGAAGCATGCTCAGTGTTCCCAATCAAAAATACTCTATATAGCTTGCAGTTGTCAGAGACCTGAGTGATGGTGAATGAAGGGAAAAGCAGCAAATGTACATTAGAGAATATATCGGTGAAATGATCCAGTGAATTTAGGTAGCCCTGACTTGATATTAGCTTGGAAAAACTTCTCAGCTGACTCATTTTTTAGAAAAATTAAGTATTCCCAGGCATCTGGGAGAGGCTGTGAATCCTCCTGCTATGCTGAATGAGGTTTCTTAAACCACCTTGCAGATAAATACATGCAAGGAAGAATCATGATATCTCTGTGCTACAAGTGTCCACAGTTTTGGGTGAGAGAAAACCTAGGTCAGTTTTGTCCTGCACAGGGAGGAGGCAGCTGTATTTTTGTGTATTCTAGCTTTTGTGTTGTTATGAAAATAAAACTATGAAGTTATGTCCATTTTGCCTTTTTTGTGCCTGAAATGGGGACAATCCAAGCCAGCTGCTTCAATGGTAGGGTAGTCACTCAAATGAGAAACATCTTCTGCTCTTAAAAGGCAACTACAATATATTCACTGTGTTGAATAACCAGTCCTGCATTCCTCGGTTGCCAGTATAATGGGACCTTGAAAAGTAGAGAAGTTTCACATGACCTTACCACATACGTCTGACTTTGAGTGCCTGAAAGGAATGACCTCCATCCCATTCATCATAATGGCTTGTTAACACTCAAATCCACTGTTTTGAGGGTTCCCTTCTTATATTAACCCATACAAGACATGAATGGCAGAGGCATGGTTAGGCAGAGAGGTCACTCTTAGCTACAGTGGCTAAATTGCCACTGCTGCAGAGAAGAGGCTTTTTTGAGGACAGCTTTTGGCACTACCTCTTCACAGAACTGGCATTGGCTTAGAGTCACAGATACTGGCCAGTTATGCAGCAGAAGCAAACAGGACAGTATTTACTTAAAGTTCATATGGGACAATTACATAAATGCAAATGAATGCATACACCACTTATAGTACTTGATACTTATAACCTCCATATTTTATTCATGAACTTTACAGTTCCAAATATAATGAAACAGTTAGAGTACTTTATAACAAGGCTTATAAAATAATTAAATATTACACTTATATTTTTTGCCTTTTTTTTTTTTTTTACACCATAATTCATACTTTGTGACACTAGTGTTCTCTTTCCTTAGTTGTCACTTATGGAAGTGAGCAAAAAAATATAAAGGAAAAGCTATGCATTAATAAATTAATTATTTTACATCAAATAATAAAAAGGACACAATTACAGAAACAAAACAAAAAATTTTTTAGTTTTCCTAGGAAAAAAGGTTATAATTACACAGTGTCCTATATCAAGACAGAGCGGTGTAGGTTGAGATATGTTTCCAATCATCATTTCATAAGTATTATAGTATACGTGTTTTTAATTTAAATTGTTGCTGAAGGAACTGCTAATTTTAAGTGACCACTGTCTGGCATTAATGCTGAGCTGGCTAATCTTATGCTGAAATGGTACTTTAAAAAAACAGCAAAACTGAACTACATTCATCAAACAATGTTGTGGGATTGGGTGGAATTAGATAAATACATCCCTCACAGGCACACCCCAGAAAATTACAGTATAACACGGCTCTGTCTCAGAAAGGGTTTTGGCAAACATGTTGGGTATTTTCTCAATGTAGAAACATTTTAAGTTGTACCATTTGACATACAGTGTCACTGAACATCTTGATACTGAATTATTACAGATATCATCATAATTAGATTTCTTTTGTATGCTGGTAGATTCTCAACTACATAAAAGTATTAGGCAAATGTATAAAAATAGAATTGACTTTTATTTGGTTAGAGTAAATAATTCACTTTTTTTTCTTCTTCATATAAACTGTGTGAATAAATAACTAGAGAAGTTTAGCATGATTTAGTTGACTGTAATATTCTTGTTATTTCCTGTGGGTAATGAATGAAAATCTGCAGAGATTTGAGATTAAAAAGAAGACATTCTTCACTATCTTTGCATTCAAACAACCTAGATTCTGGAAAAAAACTACTTTAAAATATCAAGTTTAAATATTAAAATTACATATCTAATGAGCTTAGAAAGTTGAAAACATAACCATTGACATCAATAAATCTGAGTTCCTTGAGTTAGTTGAAATATGAAATTCTATTGTACTTGTAACACAGCAATATTAGAAGTTCAAATACTCTAACACGATATTTTCAAGGTATACATTTCAAGTTACTAGTTAACCATCTCTGAGTTTCTACACAAAGCAGAAAATTATTTCTTCAAAATGATAAAAACATTAGCATGATGCAAAACTTGCTTTTCCAGCAGCAAGTCTAATAGAGAAGCACCATATATCTTTGTAGTGCACCATTTACTTCTTATGGTCACGTGTGTGACGCTCCATTCTCCAGACGCTCCATTTGAAAGTCTTTCTGTGAAAGTGGCAGTAAACAGCTTCCTTACCCTGGGATGATAATATCACAGCAAAATATGAAAGGAAATGCTTTTGATAGTGTGATCTGTCATGCAGCCATGCTGTAACCTTCCTCCTGGAGCTCCCAATCTCTTTTGCTTTGTATTCTGGTAAATTAGCCAGAAAAGGCTCCCTTGTATTAATTTCTTCCTCATAACTTATGACAGTGCAAAACGACACCTTTAAAGAAATAAAAACTGCCACTTGAGTCTCAGTGTTCAAGTGATCCATAGTACCCTGTACTTTAGTGAGGTCAGCAAAGAAAGAAACATTCCTTTTTCAACATATATCCAACAATTACTGTACCTCAAACATTCCCTTAAAAAAAATGTCTCTTCCATCAGTGGTTTATGTGGCACCATGTCTTGCCTCAAAGCAAAGATAATTCCAAGATAAATTGAAGAAGAGAATCCTGTCACTGAAGGGTTCAGACAACACACTATCAGTTCTTCTTTGTGCATGACTTACAGCACTGCTTGCCATAAAATTTGTGGTTACAGACACCATGCTGGGGTACCAGATGACACCAAGTGAAGAAATCCACACAAGAAGGATCATCTGAAGGACAAAATTTGAAGTAATATGGTAAGACTGTGTTTTAGCAAGTCTTCAAATCAAGCAATAGTTATACACGTTTGTATGCATTTGTATGCATATTAAAACACAATAGGTGACAGTTCAAAGAAGAGGAACCATGAATTAGCTTTCACCTCAAAAATACTGGTTCCTTTTTTATTATTATTTATTAAGAGATATTTAGTTTGGTAAGAAATCACATTGGTTAATTTGGTAGAGTTGCTGTAATAATAGGAGGGTCAGAGGCTAGAGTAATTAAAAACTTTTAGAGCACACTTTGTTTTTAAGGAAAGTGGAAGGACTTTCCACTGTAGAGGAAAAAAAAAGTCAGCAGTGTTTTCATTTCTGATTTTAAATGTTCTGAAGCCAGGTACTTGGATAAATGAGCCTGCTCCATGTTTGATGCTGACTACTTGTTGCCAGCAACATCACCTGGAGTTTACCTGTCGGCTTTAAGAATATATGCATGAGCACACAAAGGGCATGGAAATGTGAATGCATGGGACCTGCTCAGTGCCATGTGTGCAGAGTGCTCTGATACATGTTTGCATTCCAGCACTTTTTAGGGAGACTTCTTTCTGATTGGCTATGCAGGGAGCCCAAGAAATCTCTCTGAGGAATTTATTTAGGTGGTGGGAATCAGGCTTTTAGGACTTTGACAATACCATGTTGGTGAAATCTTGATTAACTTCAATGGGAAAACAGACAGGCTGACAATGTTTAGTTCTGATAAGCCCAGCTTTTAATTACAAATAAACCATGTTTTTCAATTAAGATTTTATTTTGCTTAAATTTATATACAGATCATTTATACACACAGCCTGGTCACTTTAAAAATATTTCATAGCTGCTCCTTTCTACAGTTTAGTAATGGATGCTTTATGTTTCTTTAAAAGAGCAGAGCGATGATTCATATATATGATTTATAAACAAATTCACCGTGTCTGAGAGGGCAGTAAGACATTTAAATGAGGTTTAGCAAAATTTATAGCTAAACTGAAATCTCCTGTGAGCATGGGAAAAGATTCCAGTCGACTCTCAGAACTACTGTTTACGTGGTCAATAAAAGGAATTTACAAGGAGACAGTGAAGAAAATGCTAGCCACTTTTGTCTGTGTTCTCAGATCGTCTGAGTCACAGAAGACAAATGCTCCCTCCCACAGCACAGACAACTTCTTCATATTCTGTGGGCCAGGAGTCATGTCCTCTGTAGGACACAAGTCTCTATAGGAACTTCTTTAGATAGTCACTACTTGGCTTTTGGTTTTTTATTGCCTTTTCTGTGATGGCAAAGGTGATTTTGTGTAGCTTTCACACCCTCAAACTGATTTGAATTAATAAGAAAATAATTTGAATTTTTAAAAAATATGCCATTTTTATTGCTCGTTTTTTTAAAAAAATAAGTCTGTCTATAAATACTTATGTTATTAAAAGAAAATGCCATCCTTGCACTACGAGTTGTCCAGCAACTAGAAAGTTGAGTACTGAACTGCAGCCTCCCCACTCCACAGTGCTGCCTTTCTGATTTTCACTGTGTCAGTAGTGGTGCAGCTGGGAGTCCAGCATCAGATTTTGTATTGCTTCACCTACTCTGCCCCAGGCAGAAATTGCCACTGGGAAGACTCAAAGCAGAAAACAGATGGAAAAACAGGCACAGAATCAAGTGAAGAAAGCTGACCTTGTTAAGTCAGGAAGAAGCTCTGCTGCTCTGAAAGGGTAAATTGTCAAAAATTGCAAATTACTGTTTAATAAATATTATAAGCACCAAAAAGGCAATGTTAAAAAATATTTGTGCCCCTTTTGAAGATCAGAGTGCAACGCTAACATTACAGAGGGATGGCCGAAAACTTTACTCTTGGGACCTAATCCAAAGACTATTGGAATGAACTCAAAGAGTCCCACAAAATTCAATGGATGTGGATAAGGCTGTCAGTTCCTTATTTCTAGTTACTCAAGTATTTAGATGTTTAAATTTTCATTCATTTTAAGCAGTTTGATTTGCTAGGAGTTACGGTGACCGTAACTGCATCTAACAAAGGGATGGAAATGACCCAGTTTGTCTAGCAAAGTGTATAAACTCTCCCTGAAACATTAATTTCTTGACTGTGATCACTGAGCTGGAGCTGCATGGCTGATAATAGAGACTGATTGGCTTCTATGTGATTCCAGCACAGCTGGTTCCCTCTCTTTTTGCTGGTTTAGACAGAAAGTTAGAGAGCAAGTGAAGAGATAATTGATCTCTAGGGCCTGACGACCCAGTTATAATAAAGAGGAAAGGGCTTCCGCAGATGTGAGGAGAGAGAAACACGCCAAGGCCAAAATTAATAACAGACATTACTCCAGACATGAAATATAGCAGAGGAAGGCAGGGGTGAAAGAAAAGTCCTTGCTATATCGTGACAGAAAAGGATGTAATGCAGAAACTCCAAAGTGCAGCAGAACTTTTTAGGAAGGTTAATTTGAAGTGTTGAGAACATTTACTTATAAAAACAGCCAGACTATTTACTTATCCCTTCTAGGACCATTTCATTTATATATCCTTGTTTGCATTCAGGTCCCCTGATACATCAGTTTGATACTCTGCATGTCTTGGTGCAGTGGAATGGTCTGTTAAGACATCACTGGGTTTTACAGGGTTTGTGTGCAGAGCAAATGCCAAGAGTCAGTAGAGATGAGGGGGGTGGTTGGCTAATGTCAATTTACAAAATGCAGAGCCAGACTTGACCTTTGCTCCCAACTCTTATTACCACCTTTCTCTTGCAATCCAGCCTGGGTTTTATAGAGGTTACTTTCAGCTCTCGGTTTTAAAATGGTAACAAGACAGCTCATGGAGCGTATTGCAAAAGTTAATGTTTCAAGTGTTTTAGCATACCCAGCATTACATGTGACAAACCTGGACCTCCATGAGAATTTTTGCCCTCAGTTAAAGAGTCACAAACTGTAGCCAGTTTATAAGCAAATATGGGAACGGGCTAATACACTGCTCTCTTTCTGTGGTGGTTCTGAGGGAATTACCCCTCCTCTAGAGTTGCAAAACACTCTGTAGATACAGAGAGGGATGCAGCAGACAGGTGGGGACAGCTTAATTTGATGTTTCCTGACTGCATGTCATACACTGATCAGAAACAGTAAGAAGAAAGGTACATCCTAGACAAAGCATTTTTGGATTCACATGATATGGCAAAAGTTGCTATTTTTAATAATAAAACTGTACCAGCATAGGATTGCTCTGTGTTACTCAACTTTATATTTTAACATATCCCTGGTTTTAAAATCTCCTGTATCAGTTATATACTCAAGTCTGCTTTAAGAGAATTCACTTTAAGAAGAGAGATGCTATAGTATCAGAGAACAACAGGAAAGCTGGAAAGTCTGGGAAAAAATAATTTGTGAAGGAACATGCCAAATACTGTTCTTCAGTGGGTGTAACTAGAAAAGGCGATTTTTGCTAGATATTGAGTTCTGAGCAGCCAACCCTGCTGCACCAGGCAGAGCTGAGTTTTACCTCTTTTCACAGGGATAGGGCAGAAGTTAGTATTGCAGGCTCTCAGGACTGCTGGTTTCTGATGGGGCAAGCACCCAGAGGCTGCTCTTCCTTGGCGCAGGCACTGTACGCTCCGGGTTTGCACTCCCCCTCCACAGGTCACTGTGCACTGCAGAGATGAGAAAAGTAAAAGCTGTCTTTTGTTACAGAGACTCTCTGGGAGCCCACAAAAGCCAAAGGAGTAAATTTCAAGGGCTTTGGATGAGACTTCCAGAGAGAGATGTCAGGATCGGATGTGTTGCTGTTCAGGAAGCCTCATAGGGGCCAACTTCTTAAAGATGCATGCATCTGTGCTCCCCTCCAAAAGTTTGGTTGTTTCAGGACTCAGCTGAAAATCTGGTTCCTTACTTAGGCATCAAGACAGAAACTGAACATTATAGAAAACCTGTTCCTGATTGTCTGCACTGATCTCTTTTGAACTCTGAGCCTCTGGGCCCAATCCTTCTGTCTGAAAAAAAGATAAAACTCCCATTGAAACCATAATCATGGCAATATCTGGGGAAAAACACTGTGCATTTGTAGGAAGATCTATGAAGTATTTTGAAATGAATAAGCCTTTTACTTGTATGTGTTTCGTGAAAAGTTGTCTTTAAGATAAATGTGATCATTTTCATCTGATTACAGTTGTCAGGCAAGCATTGTTTCATGTAAATGTTATTAAATGAGTGTGTCTCATTGATATGTGACTCATAAAGTAGATAAGTTCCAGAAATACAGAAGCTTGTTTGCAAGAATGTAGAAACAAATACAGACTGATCCTGTAATTAATCATACTATTTAGGGAATTCCAGACAATCTGTGCAGATGCTCAAATACATTGTGCATATAGATATGTAACAGTTCAACCACAGTGCAGTTTGAAGGAGACTAGGAGAAAAGTGTTTGAAAATGAGTGTGGAATGTAGTTCTTCCCAAGCACGAATAACATTTCTAGGTAACATTCCATTTCAGGACAAAGGATGGATGTGGACCAGCTGCATCGTGTTTCAGTGGCTGGGTAGTGCAACCTTCTTTAGGGAATGGCTACGTGCAGGAGACACCTGTGGACTGTTAGTACTGGAGACAACCCCTCCATACAATTGGACATTCTACTACAGCACAGTGTAAGACTGGAGCTAAGCTTTAATCTTGGTAGTTTGGACTCACATTGACATAGTCACAGTGGTGTGGTCTGCAGCATTTTGCACCCACCAGGTGCTTGTGCCAACTCCAGCCTAGTGCTCATGCAGCAGCATTGGATACTGCAGCTTTCCTGGGTTTGGTGCTTTCTAGGAGATGCCACTTGAGCTATTCTGTAGGAAAACTTGCTCAGTTTTTAAACTTCCTAAAAGCCAAGACATGGAACAGTGCTGGAAAAAGAGTGGTAGCTGGGACAGGGAGAGAGAGCCAAGAAAGTTTCCCATTCCTACCTGCTGCCAAGGTGAGGAATACCAGCCAGACACCATGTTATACAACGTTTGTGATGGACAGTTTCCCTTGTTACAAGCTTCTTCCAGGTTGGTGTTTGGCTTCTTGATGTTTCTACATCTTCTCTGAGGAAAGGTGATCCATTTCCCATGGATGCTTTTCTCACCACATTTTAGCTCTCGCTTTTGTACGCCGGGGCCACAGGAGGCTGAGCACTGCAAAGGCAAAATACACTCATTACACCTATTGAAACACATTCAGACAAAAGAGTATGTGTTCTGTGCAAGGGTCCCCAAATTACATAAAACTACAGAAGCATTACTAACTAAAGCCACAAAGACCATGTTCCAAAATGTGTAAACTAAAATATTAGTCCAAGTCACTGATAGCCCTAAAAAAACAAAGACATCAGGGTAGATTTAATTGCATCTGGATGTAAAGAGCTGTGTTTGATAGCACCTTCCCTAGAAAACCTGATTTTCAAATGACAGCTCAGCTTTCTTTGCCCCAGATGGTGTGTGTCCCTGAATCAACATTTCCAGGGACAGCAGAAGGCAGTGAGCCTTGTAACTGCACCTCTTTACCTCACTCCATGAAGAAACCACCCACTGGAGTCTGTCGTTTCTAGGGCAGCGTCCTAGCACACAGGTCTGCTGGGATTCAGGTTTCTGCTCTGCACTGCACATACTTTCAGGCAAGATTTTAACCTTGGGGGAACCAGTACTTTTGCAGTAGACATCCCGTTTCTTAACACCTCTCCCACAAGTCTTGGAGCACTGTGATGGGAAGAAATATTCATATGAGCTAGAGGAAATTAAAATTGGCATTGTTTGTATTTTACAGCAGAGGACAGAAACCATGGCTAATGTGCTGTGTAGCTGTCATAATAAGTAAACTTGAAATTCTATTGGTAAACAAGTAACAGTAACATCTGTGTGTCACTCCTAAAACATGGTTGTAAGTAAGTGCTTTCCTAACATAAACTATGAACTCCTACAGCCCCCATGTAGGACAGATAAGTAATATCTCTCTTCCGTAGATGAGGTAAGTTGGACTTGTGAGCAAAATGCTTTTTTCCCTGGACAGCATAGCTGAAATCTGGTCCTAACCTCCCATCGCAAAATCTCCCCCAGCAAGATGTTCTCAGCTATTTGTTATTTTGTCCTCACCTTGGCCTAGAGGGATGAGATGGAGGCAGAGAAAACTACCCAGGGAATCTGTACGTAATTCCTTCACCAAATGAATCTCTCTACAGGACAGAATCTGATGCAGACAATGGTTAAGAAATTTGACCAAAGATATTTTAATTGCCAAGATTACAGCTGAAGCTTGAGACAAGTCACCAGTGAATAAATACACATTTGTGAACTGTGGTTCGGTTAAAAAGACATTCTGTAGTTTTCACTGCCTTAGTATACAACAAAATGCATGAATGAGCCATTTCTGATGAAGCTATAAACGGCCCTGAAATAATGCTGCCAGATTTCTTCCTTCTTGCATCCAATTCTAGTTGTTCTTCTTTTAACTTAAAAATTAAGGGGCACATTCCAAGGCAGAACCCTGCACAGAACACAGAATACACTATCTGTATTCTGTCCAAAATATTTTTAAAAGATTTAATGAAACTAGAATTGTACTGAGGAATCAACAGAAATACCTGTGTACTGAAAATCTGTGGCTTTAATCTTCCCTCCAAACAAACAAAAAAACCCCCGCCTTTCCTTTAAAATTACTCTGATTTGTGTAGAAAGCCTGAGTCTTTTACATATTTTTTCCTTTTAACTTCTTGAACCTGTGATACAAGAGCCTTCAGCTGAATCTTAAAATGTTCACCAACTTATTCAGTAGGCCTGTTCACTACATTTCAGCAGAACTTACTGACTCAGTTTTCATAGGCTTATATGAAAATCTCAACTTGAACAGTACACTTCCCCAAAAGAAGGAAAAAAGGTTTTTTTAAATTGTTTTAAAAAATTTATTTTAGAAGGGAAGTTTGAAAGTGTGAATGTGTTTAAAGACTGTTAGAGTATATCTAATAATTAGACCTGTTTTTTATAATCTCCTGCCACACTAAGGTTTCCTACAAGTACACTGGATGAAATAGTTACTTGTGAAGTATTAAAACTCTGTTACAATGAACTATTTAGTAGCTACTCATCCGTCATAGTACCTTACAGGGCGCTCCCCTGGAGGGGCAGTGTGTGCTTCTCAGCCAGGAATGCTCAGGTCAAGGTGCTCTTGAACATCTGAATAGTAACAGTGCCAAGAAGCGTACACAGAAATAATAGATTTTTCAGTAAATTAAAATCCACCTTGAATGTCAGTAAAGGAAGGTTGAAAAATAAAAATAACATAGCTATTTTTGATATGTGTATCATATGCCTCTTGTGGCAAGTAATTGCAGCAGCATGCTCCTTGCTAAAGTGACACATAAGTAAACACTTAAAACTGCAAATTTATCAACCCCCAGTTTTCATATGTGTATGCATTAATACTTAACTCTAACCCCAAATACTTGTTTTTTTGACTGCCTGTCATCTCTGAGAAAAGTTAACATTGCTCTGAGAGGTAATCTCAGAGAGGAATTAATGGCTTTGAAGAATTCATACAGCCTTAAATTATGAATTAAAAAAAAAAAAAAATCCATCTATTTGTATGTACAAAAAAGAGACCCCATGTCCACTTCTGGCAAGGCCTCCTGTCCATGCACTTAGGAAGGCCAGTGAAAACATAGAGAGTTTGCAGATTATCTTCATGAACAAACCCCTTGTAAAATACTGCTCTCCACAAAGTTTACACTCTTCTTTTTGAGCATAGTTTTTGGCAATACTCCATCATGCCAGCAGACTAAAATGTAGGTTTTTCTCCACATTACCTGAGACCATAGACCAGGGCTCCATTCAGGTGGGCAGTCCTGGCTATTGCACATCTGCACCTGAGTAGGGGTGCTGACAGGACACAAGGAATGGGCCACAACCTCCTCTCTTTGGAAAGCCCTTTTCTGGACACACTGAATGAGACGACTTTGTTGTCCTCCTCCACAGGATGTGCTGCACACGCTCCATTCACCTGTTGACCAGCTTAGAGGAAATAATTATGTTAGGACACAGGAGTCCAATTAGATTATAAAATAATACATATGAGCCACTTATCAAATGTGAATTATTCAAGGATTCTGCTTAGCCTGCTCTCCTGATGTACTGGTATCTGTTCAAACAATCCAAAAGCCATATTTACGTCATCAGTCTTCAAGGCATGGAATACTTTGCCTGTGATGGAATATGTGTCACATAACTGGAGAAATTAGTGTTACTTACTGACAGTTCTCATCTACCAGAACCACCTTGCCAATAAACCTGACCTGGAATCTGGAATTCCACAAGGTCTGAGAGAGGCGCTGCCATTGAAACTGGTGGAGTATCTACAAGACCTAAGGGTCTGGCTAACAAATTACTATTAATTTTTAACCACTTCTGTGCTTTAGTTGGAAAAAACAAAAAAACAAAAAACCAAAACATCTAAAACAATCTCTAAAATCTCTAAAAAAAATTCTAAAGGAATGGTATGATGATCACTTTTGTCACTCTGGCTGCTGAAAAGACCTCCAAACAGACTAACAGACCTGAGGCCAAAGGGAGAAGCCAGGTAGACAGAGAGAGTTTTGTTAATTGATAAGATTTGTTTCATTATTATATTTTTTTTTCTTACATCTCTCTTGGAAGATGGGAAAGATCAAATGGGGCCATTGTAGCTGACCATGTACCCCCTAGTGCAATTGTGGACAACGAATATTGGCATGGTGCTCTTCAGTGGTATTTAGATCAAACCTTCCTGGCCTCTTGTCACAGAAAAGAACTTGCTTGCTAAAAATCAGCAGTCCTGTCATTAGTGTCTTGAAGATTTAAATGACCTCAGTCTAATAAAATTGACAGACAGATGATGTAGAACATAAGTGACACAGAGGAAGAATAACCAGGAAAAGCTGTTGGGCAAATCTGTAGTCCTGTCACAGGCACGACTCAGCTATGCATCATGTCACTGAAGTTTCACAAAGGCTCAAGAATTATTGCCAACTGCTTAGGATAAGTTCAGTTTTTAAATGTCCATAGCTGCTCAGTATTTCTATTACTGAAGCACTAAGTGGGTCCCCAGCCTTTGTGGAACACTTTGCAAACAGAACCAAGTGTCGATGTCCTTAAAGGCTTGAGACCATAAATTATAACTAGATAGGAAAACAAATGAAGAAACAGAAAATTATGAAGGACTAACTCACATTCAGATCTCTTATTCAGAGACCCATCAGTGAAGTTACACTTAAGATTTAAAGCCCTAGTTTTACAAGTTTTTAATAATTAAAGCCACAGAAAAAGTACCAGTCCCAAATCTGATTGCTTGGCCTATCCTACTTCGCAGTTTCTCACAGGATCAGTCCTGGGACCAATGGAAGAGCTGCCTGAAAATAAAGCTAATTTTAATTTGTAAAAAATGTATAAACATCCTATTTTGGAAAAATCCTTTTGGGAACAGAAGAAATCCCAACTCTTTGTCTAGTAATTTCAGTAACTGCCAAAAGTAGTGGGAAATATAAAAAGTACTAATTTAAGGACAAAGAAAGATTAATGTGAAAAGTCAGTAGTTATGTAATTCCAGAACACATCAGAAGTTTCCTTTTTGTCTGATTTATAAATACTTGAACTATTGCAATACAAATTTCTGAAAAAAAGAAGTTACAATTTTAGTCCATTTTACCACTTTTCATTAGCTTGCCTTGATGTTGCTGACAACAGTGGTAGAGCAAGCAAAAGTGTTCAGTTTAGGAGTTTATGTGCCATAACTGCCCAGAAAGTTCTCCTCTTCATGGAGGAGAGGGCAATAAACTTACTTTAATGTCCTCTAGTAAACTGCCATTTTCCAAGATTATCTGGGCTGTGAGCCAAGAGTATCTTTCATTAGTTCAAATAACTAAATAATTATGACCAGATCTGGCAGCTCTGAAATCCAACAACAGTGTGCAGACTGATGCTTTTCTGTGTTCTTACTGTTGGGACAGTAGTTTGTTCCTACTCAGACTAGTAAATCTTTATTCTTACGCAGAAATTATTCCTCATTGCCCTCTGTAAGTCTGGAGCCTCTTTTATGTCACAAAACTGACACATAGTATCTCATCTGTTATTCACCTCCTTCTCTTGCCTGTTAAATCTACCATATTTGGGTTTGATTTTATTTGCTGGCTATGAAACTTCCTGTGTTTCCTCCATGGTAGTTCTTAATGCTACATTTTTTCATGTTGGCAGCCTGGGTTTTATGGGAAATATTACATGTCATGACTTTCTGGGTAGATTCCTCAGCAGAGATATTCTGGCATAGTTTCACTCAGCTGCATGGCAATCTGTTAATTTAAGACATGGTCCTACATGTAGATCCTCCATACATTCATATAGCCTAAGGAATTTTTAAAAAATTAATCAGCAAGTTGAATTGTTCTCTCCTAGATGTGGCTTAGGGCTTTTATGGTTTTCCTTTCTGTATTCTTTTTAGTGTTCAAGTCATTAAGTATGTTTTAAAGTAGTAAATCTAAGTATACCAGAGCCATTTCAGCACGAAAACATTGCACTCTGTGTCAAAATGGATATTCAGCATTTCCAGTGATAAGGTATATCAGTGAATCTTCAAAACACATCAGGATCTCTGCTTAAGAGAAATGCAACTTTTCTGTGTAGTCAGAAGAACTTACTATGATTATCGTGTAGATAAGCATAACAGTGCCACATCAAAACAAAGGTAAGCACAAACAGCCTTAGAAGACTCCAGGGAACATCATAGACAATACATTTCTCTGTACATGATCCTTAGTTCACTGGGTAAAAATAGTTCTGGCAGAAGATAAGTCACATATGAAAAGATTGTGTTTGGCTACAAATATTACTTAAAATTGGTATTGAGAAAATCATGTGGCTAAACACAACCTAAAGAAACTGCTGAAACAGGAACATGGGGCTCTCATGTCACATGTTACCATTATTTAAACCTTATCTCTATCGTTTTGTGGTTATAGGGTATAATTTGACTTTTGGATTTTGTGTGTTCTGCTGTAATCTTTAAATTTTGCAGGAAATTCCAAACTATTACTGGACTATTTTTTAGTATGTTCAACATATTGCGAACTATGGATTTTTAAGTAAAAACAAAGCCACTGCAGAACATATACATTGTTTTACTTTACCCTATCATCCTCTTATGGACTGGGAGAGATGAGGAATGCTTACTATTAAACTTCATTCAGTGTGTTATTTTGTGAATAGCCAATTCCAATCCTCCATTGATTTTATCACTGCAGAGTAAAACCAGCAGATGACACCAGGTCTAGAGCTTTCCCTCATTTCCTCTGCCTTCTGCTCCCTATGCACTTCAATGCATCTTCAACTGTCTTTATTTCCCACTGAAATACTCTTTAATTTTTTTTTAAGACACCACTTTAGGAAATTTCCTATTCTGGAAGTCAAAATGTCCAGCACAGTAAAAATTTTTCTGATCATTAGTATAAAGTTAAAATAACATTAAGGTTGCAATTTCAGGAATCCAAAAGTAAAAAAAAACCAGCAGAACAAAGATGGCCAAGTTGTCTTTAAATGTATCCATTTATATTCTAAGCCACATAATACTGTGTTTAATTACATAAGCACGTAACAATTTTTTTCCAAAGGACTCCTACCACAGCTACTATAAATCAGCGTAACTCCCTTGTTTTTAAAAGAGCTCTATTGATTTAGACCAGATGGATTCTAAATGCTTATCTATATGTCAGTGTCTTCTTTGCATCTCACCTTTCTTATGTCTTTTAGAAAATAAGTTTGTTCACATAGGCAATGCCTTCACATTTATTTTCATGAGTACCAGGAGCATTGCAGATGATTTATTTGGTTTAGACAGTCCTCTTCTTGGTATTGTAATACTCTATGGGACATTTTGTCCAAAAATCACTAATTACACTTCACAAGATTCTTTTAACCTAATCTAATATGTGGAATCTGAGTCATGGGGCCAAACTTGCACATGGGGAGTAGCACTTTACTCAGGAAATGGTCTTATTGATTCAAGGTGAATAAAGGTGGCAGAACAGGCCTCTAAGTAACTTAGATTTACTCAGTGTCACATAGCTAACCCCAGCATGGTGACAGAGCTGCAAGCAATCCTCAGGAGGTCTTGCTTAGAAATATTAGCAATGCTGTTTCTATTATTATCATTGGGCAGAAGACTACACAACATTTTTAAACAATTACTGTTTGATGTTACAGAAAAATGAGTTTATCTAGCAGGCTACACAATTCTTTGTGCCTAATGGAGAGGACTTCTTTTGTGGCAAACTCAGTCATAAGACACAGAGAAAGGGTACAAAAATAAAGAGAACTTACTATGCTGGGCAGGGATTAGCATTGCACAGTTTTGTCTCAGTTAAAGGCTTCATCCTTGGGCCACAAAAGGAGGAGTTGACTCGTGTACGATGATCTTCTAGACAAATTGCTTTTGCTGTAATGTGTCCTATGGAAGTATTAGAAAAAACACAGTAAAATAAACTTTACACAAAATATAAAAGAAAAAGTAGCAGGGAAGAATTTTAGCCAAACAAGTCCAAGCTCATCTTTGGTAGAATTCCACTGACTTCAACTAAATAAAACAAGATTTAAATTGGCAACATGTTTTTAACATTAACATATAACATTTTCCTTCTCTGTAACACAGGTACTATTGAAGTCAGATGAAACATTTTAGTTATGAAATGCATATTTGCAGAATTGTCCCCCAGCAAAAATTAGTAATTCTTCAAAACCTAATTCCCTGCAGAAACTAGCAGTGCTTGCTTAGCACTCTCCTCATGCACATGCAAACTACAACAAAACATTTTGCAACTTTTTACAGTGTATCTGCACAGACTTCAGAATTCTTCAGGTTCCTTTACCCAACCTCTGTAATGTCAGTGTTGGGGCAGATTACAGAGGAGACTCCAAATGCTCTAAGAGATGGCAATTTTTAAGAGAGCACTGGAACAAAGTGCCCAGGGAGGCTGTGAAGTCTCCATCCCTGGAGATATTCAAAACCCACCCAGACATGTTCCTATGTAATCTGCTCTAGGGGATCCTGCTCTAGTAGGGGGGGTTGGACAAGATGATCTACAGAGGTCCACATTCTGTGCTTAAGTGATTTTTAAAATGTGTCTTTTAATCGAGATGTATCATTCACCTCGCACGTGGTTCGTTGGGCACAGCAAGTCAAATTTGGAAACATGGTTGGTTCCCCTCATCTTTATAGCCATGCTGCAACCTTCATTTGTTTCAAAAGAAATTAAGAAAAACACAGTTGTCATGTTTTATGTCTGCAGTGCTCCTGCAGTGTTTCTTCCAATAACAGCTTACTGAGATGCTCTGAACTCTGACAGTAACTAGCAAGATATTTCAAGAGTTTCACCCGGGGTTTTTTTGCCAATACAGGAACATAACATGGTATTTCTTGCTCACCCTGTCCTGTTCTGTGGTGTTTAAGGTGACTGCATCATACGGTCTTATTTGTATGACCCAGTTCCAGTTTAAAGACCACTGACATTTTAATTCTCCATTCTTTCAGAATGACAGTTTTTTTGCCCTTGTTACATCCCAGAATTACTTTTGCTGACAGAACACCCAGGATTTAGAGAAACAAATAGATGGTCTGCACAGAGCAAATACCTAGAGGATAATGGTACTAAGAAACGCTTGGCTGATAAGCTATTTCATACTTTGACCTAGCAGAACTCAAATGTTTGTAATCAAAAGGTGAGAATATCAGGGCCCAACTGTCAGTAAAGGTCTTAATAATATTTCAGACTTCAAATACAGATAACATAAATTTTACTCAGTGTTTGGTATCTTTCTGTGTTCCCAAATTACAACACTGAAGCACATAATTCTCACATTATTTCAACAGCAAGATATCATATGCATATGGTTTGACATTTAGAAAAAAAGACTGAGTCGCTGTGACCTGATTTGAGACAGGCATGAAACATTTTACTATTAAGGAAATACAAAGGTACTTCATTTATATTATACGTTGTAAGATAAAATAAAAATAAGCACCAGGTGTTCAGTGTTACTCGCTCTATGTATTGATATAGATGTCTGCAAAATTAAAGGCAGCTGAAATGTTTGAGGTGCTTTAACAAAATGAAAAAGGAGAAAAGCAATGGGAAAGTTACCTACCACCACCACAAGTAGCTGAGCACTCTGACTGCACTGTCACCCAGGAGTAGCTATGCTTTTTGACAGATGTCTTGTTTTCATTGCTGGTTTTGGAAAATGTATATTCCCAAGCAATCCCAGGATTTTTGCCTTGTAACAGGATCTATAAAGGAGTATTTGGGTTTAAAAAGCAAAACAAAACAAAACAGGGAGGGGATTAAAAAAAAAATTCTGTCATTCTGAAAGAAGATGAAAGCAATATATTTATAGACACCGTGTTTGTAAAAAAATTTTCAGTAGACCTAATTTTTCAATAATTAAAAACCAGCAAAGTAATTTCTAACCAGTGAAGCATTTGTTTGGACTAACACCTGCAGGGCATATAACTGAAAATTACAGAAATACACAGTTCAGCATAATGTTACTTTAAATCAGAAGGTATTTGTCTGGAAAGGTGAAGTCAGAATGCCTTGGGTAGATGTTAATTGTCATCCAAAGGAAATGAAGTATTCTCTGCTGCCCCTGCCCCAGCTCTCAGGCTCTGCTTTTGCTACTGGTCCTTAACAAGTGGTCCCTGCCTTCTCTGGGGGCTCATGGCAGGTGCTGGAGTTTGCCTGTGGCAGTGCAGTGGATTAGGGATTTGGGGGTGGGAGAAATTTCCTCTTGTTCTGTAAGGAAAGTCCAGGTTAGCTGATCCTTGCACAGTGCTTCTGTGAATGAATGAAGAGGTAATGAATGAAAGAGTAATGCTCAATGGGGACTCAAATGCTTCAGTGAAAGAAGCTTGAGCAAAGCAGTAGTATAGCTGTGTGAGAACTGGGAACACAGGTGGTTAGTAGGCATGGCTTTCTCAGTTCCTAAGGTTGAGGGTATACAATAGAATTTATTGATTTTTCTTGTAAAAAAGAAAACAT
The DNA here is from genome assembly GCF_003957555.1 of Calypte anna. Taxonomy (NCBI): domain Eukaryota; kingdom Metazoa; phylum Chordata; class Aves; order Apodiformes; family Trochilidae; genus Calypte; species Calypte anna. Next base: position 13,770,165 of record NC_044257.1, read on the forward strand.
TTTTCTGTGTGGACTGCTGATAAATTTTGTTAGGAAGACCCAACAATGGTATTTTTCTCATAAAATTTTAGTCCAGGAGAGGACGCATTCCTGAGTGTCCACAAGGGGAAAAGGATTTGAAAAAATCTTTATTCACTATTTTAGCATAAAGTGTTAGGGAAATGTATTGAAGTTGTGATTCCTGACTATAATAATCTTTGTCATTTAATGTAGTGAGTGTAGTTCTCAGGAGTTTGCTATTTTAGTGGAGAGCTGAATTGCAGTTTTCACCTTAATGATGATCCGAACTGAGAATATAGCAATCAGAATGGTAAAAGACAAAACACCTCCCAAAGATCTGGAGAGTATGTGCCTTCTCATTGTAGGACTCAGATTAGAAGATACACCAAGCATAAGTAAATCAAAGTATTTCATGGTAAAGTTTTCATTTCACCCACCCAAGCTTAATTCACAAACACCTTCAGATACGTGTGACATTATAGAAGAAATGTATCTAAAAGTGACTACTGACCTCTCTATTTTTACTCTATTCTTGAAATAATATTATTTTATCTACTTTAGGGCTGAGTCATATATGTATCTATGTATCTCAACTATTTTACAAGCACGGGATTAAAATAAAACACTGTGAAATGAGGAAACATTGGGATTGAGTGTGCTGTGCATTACACAGTGCCCTGCACAGATGCACTCTGAATCTCTGCATCTCAGACTCTCTTTCCAAAAGTGTCCACCACTGCCAGTGCTGACAGCACACAGTGCTCTCTAATGAGCATATTATAATTTCCATATTTTACTTTATGCTCACTCATCAATGTGAGGTTTTCTGCCCTATTTGTTGTGCTCTATTCAAACCATTACCAGGGTAACTTTTTTTCAGGACCTTTCTTTTTTCTGTAACTATTCAGGACTGATGTAGATGTTTTATAAGATTTAAAGACTTAACAGCCCTTTCAAATGGAGGAAATCGTCTCTTTTATATAATTTTATTTTAGAACACTGTCTGATTGCTGATAGTAAAAGTTCAACTCTGGGTATTTCACAGTCACTTTGAATCCTGAATCGCAAGTCAGTCCATGGGCATTAAGGTTTCTAGAAAAAAACGGGTTGCAATAATAAGTGTTCACTCTCCTAGTTTTTTGGTGGGGTTTTTTTGTTTGGTTTTTTTGTTGTTTTGGGTTTTTTTGCCTCTTTGCTTGTTTTAGGACAAATGGAAACAAATATCAAAGATGTAAAGTTTGTTTACATGGAAACAAAACAAAACAAAACAAAACAAAACAACAAAAAAACAAAACAAAACAAAAAAAATAAGTTTGCATTAACCCTAATAAGAATTGAGCCCTGGAAAAATATTTCTTCATTAAACCAATTTCCTGGTTCTTATTTCAGACCAGATCTCAAAAAGCTTTAATTTGCTTTCACTCATTGGAAGGTCTTTTAAGTCCATGGTATTACACAGCACTCAGTATGTAGGCAGCCAGAAACACTTTCAGAGAGTAGCTTTATTTTCTTATGTTAGAAGAGATCTGGCTAATGTATGAACAGTCAAAGTCAGATTTCTTCCTTTCTGGTCCTAGGAGGATTCACTTTCTCCCATTTCAGGAGGTGCTCTGTGTTCCTTCAACTGCAGAGGCTGAAATTCTATCTGGCCTTTTATAAGTCAAGTGTCAAAAGAGGAGGAGGTTTTGTCCATACCTCAGGACCTTGTGTAAAGTGCTGGCCCTCATCTCATTTGATTCTGACAACTGTCATAAAAATGACAGTAGACAAAACAAACAATAAACAAAACAACAAAAAACAAAACAAACAAACAAACAAACAAAAAAAACAACCAACCTTGAAGTATTAGATTGAACACTTGTCTTCCAAAAGTGTTCTTTACTGTGTGATAGCAGAGACAAGAAACAGAGTGAATGCATCCCAGACAAAAGAATTCAGAACTTGGAATAGGGAGGAAGAGAAAAGTAGCAGCCAGCTTTATCCCTGTTAGAGCAGTACCCTCCTGGTGCTTCAGCAGAGTGGAGGGAAGGAGAACAAATGATCACAGACAAGTTGGAACAAGACACACACAGCACTTCAGTCTCCATCCCTTCAGAGAACAACACCATGATGTAAGAAACACAACCTCCAGCTAAGTGAGTGCCTGTGGGGTAAAGCTGGGCCATACATACTTAAGCCCTTGAGCTGCATTCCCTGCTTGCACTTTGGGAAGCAGACACAGCTACAATAGCAGATGGAATGAACTTCCTCTCTGTTTCCAGGTTGGAAAGCTGGAGCCCCTTCCCACCCAGCAGGCTGTAAGAGGGAATGTTTACAGAGCAGGAGCTGCATTTCCCTCATCTTTCTTTACCTTCTGTATCATCCCAGCTATGTAGAAAAAGGGCAAAATCAAACTCTGGAAAAGTACTGGAGACAAATTATTGCAAGGCACAAAACCGTATACTTGGCTGAAAAATAGTATACAACATATAATGTTCAAGTTTTCATCAGGAATGCAGTCTTATTGCAAAGTTGCAGTTTTGGCAAAGTAATAAGCATATAAAAAGTTTTCTCTCATGTTCTCAAACATTCATTATAAAGCCCTTCCTTAACAACCCAATAACTGAAGTCTGCATATACAGCCAAGTTATCAGACTTACAAATTTGGAAAGACCTCCAGTGCTAGTCTACTTAACTGGATGCATTCCAGCATCTTTTCAGCCAACTGGCATTTGCTCCCAAATTTACAGCTGGCAAACAACCTCCTTAAACATTTCCAGTTCCTCAATAGAACTGTTTAATGTCTACCTTTAACACACCAACCACCTGACTTCAGACACAACACTCAGCAGCTCTGACCGCAGGGCGCAGAGTTATAAAATTTACAGCTTCTTGAGATCGAAAACCACAGACTCTGTGGCTGGAATCTGCCAGATCTATTCTGGAGAAAAAAAACTGTGGCTTTTGCTCAGGGCACAAACTGTTAAAACAAAGGATAAATTGAATTCTCCTGAGTAAAGAACATTTTCCTTTTGCTGCTAATTTTGATTTCAAAGCTAAACCAATCAATTTTATAAACTAGCTGTGCATCTGCTCCTTTGTTTTGAGATTTTCTGTCCCCATGGCTATCCTAAGTTTCCAACACAATACTCCATTTTTCAGGTCAGATTCTTAAAGAGCCAATCAACATTGCTTAATTAGGACTGACTCTATGCTTTCCAGGTGTTTTTATTCCAAGATGTGTATGTGAAGTTACTTGCAACACACAATTAAAAGAGATTAATTTACAGAAGGTAAACTCCCCTTTCTTCTGTAATAGTCTGTCCAACGTATAGGAAAACACTAATGGCTGGCATGTAACAAACTGAAAAAGAGACATTATCTCTGTGATAACAGACAATTGAAAATCACTTAAGAGAGTGAATCTGAGCATCTGAAACAAGCCAGGTGAGGGAATAGCTCCTGTTTACGCATATGTACTTCATATATTTTCATCTTTACTCATTCTGCATGTGTGTAATTTACAAAATGGGCATGAGCTCAAGCTTTGATACCCAGCATACATGGCAGCTTTGATGTGAGTCTTCAAATTGCATCTACATTTCCTGGGTCACTCCTGTATTTTATAACTATTTGATAATTCCACTGAGTGGATGTAGCAGAGTTAAGGTACCTGCAGAGATCCAGTGACACCAGTAAGGACAGACAGAAGTTTGTGCGGCAGGCTGGTGCCTTGCTGTGTTGCGCTTGTGGGACCTGCAGCTTTCATGCCCTGTGAACCTACATGCTGTTTAATAAATAATTGTAACATCCAAAATCCAAAGCCAGATTCTGATTTCTCTGTTCAATCAAGATTAATTCCATTGACTTTTATGAGTTTAATCTTGTTTCACTAGAATAAATCTAGGCACACAACATATGGTGTTGGTGGGAAACTGCTTAAAACAAGTTTTAAAACAGGACTGTTGTCATGAATGGGCAGTTATGGGATGGGATCCTTGACAGTGGCTAACACCAGGAGGTTCAAAGTAAAGTGGGACAACACCTGTTTGGAAATGACCAGTAAAGGAAGAATTACCCATTGGTAATTAAGCCAAACATTAAAACAGAGGTTTTATCCCTTGAATACTTCTAAAGTCACTTTAAGTGCAATCCTAACTAAAAGCTTATGACAAACTATTATTTTCGAGAAAGTCCACTAAGGTCATTAAAAAAAAAAAAATCCTTGAAAGGTCCAGTGTGATCTCATTTCTGTTTCATCTGTTTCAAATTTACCTTCTGTTGCTATTGTGTCTATTTTTTTTACCATTCACATGCTAAATGTACAACCTTAAGGGATACTATACTGTCCAGCTAATCTCTCACTAAAGGAGAGATTGTATGTTGTATTGAATCAACATCTGTATCTTATAAGCACATCTTAGCTCTCTTTAACTTACTATCTCTATGGGGGAAATCAGTACAAATTTATCATCTAGTAGCTAATAATAAATGTAATGCTTGAGAACTGCAACTTGGCTTTCTCCCAGTGACAGCTACTTCATCAGTAAAGCCATTCCACCTGGCCCCCTTTCTTTTTTTTTCCCCTATTGATAAAAAGGAAGTGATTTACTGGTTTTAATTAAACATATTCCTGCTTTGAAGCTCCATTCACCTTCTCTTCCCATGAATGTCTGATCTTTGCAAAGCATCCTTTCCATCTGTTACTTATTTCTCTCAAAATCTTTCACAAAGATTTCACAATTCCTTCATTCAATGTGTCACCAAGTTTACTTCAAACTTCAGTGAGGACACTGATCCTATCTGGGCCTAGAAAACTTCACAGTTCTTTCTCAGATTGGCTTTGAGTTCTCAAATCAGTCAATTCATCTGTTTACTGATGGAATGGAAAGTCAAATTATTAAACTCCCATGTTTTTATTTTATCAGTCTGTGATCATGCAATATTTTTCATGTCCACATAACAGTTCAGTTTCCTTTGCCCTTTCAGAATCTCTCCCATAATTCACATAAACAGAATATATTCAACTACACTGAAAAAAATTTCCAGAATCTTTCCACTTAATATGAGACATATGCTACAGAAACTACAGTTAAAAATATATTTAAAACCTGTTGTTAGTTTCTAATCCTAAATTATCATTTAACTGTCATATTTCTGCCACTTTAACCTTTGCCTATTATTTCCTCTAGCCTGAATGGGACCATTTAGGAAACTGCCTTCTGAATCCATGAATATTTTTCATTTCAGCTTTTACTAGTTCCTACAAACCCACAATCACCAAAGTATCAGTAATACAAACTGCAGCTTCAGGAGGATACAAATACACAACTTTTGGAGGGCACTGGTTTACTGGGTTATCTCCCTTGCCTTCCCTCCTTCTGAGAAATTGATTCTTAAACAATCTACAAAGGGTTCTGATGAATTCTAAAGTCTCATCATGCCTTTACACTTTGAATAGCTGTGCTCAGGAAGTACAAGTCCTAGACATTGAATTCCACATTCATCTCACAATATTCTCCTCCTCAAATATTTGGGCACTATAGTTTGCATTTTTTCTCCCTGAGCCTCGTTAAATTACAGACTCACTGCTCTTTGTCTTTGGTATGACTCATTCCCATAATTACATATGTATAATAAATGTAAATATATATGTCTATTTATTTTTTGTGAAATTCCAGGGCAAGCAAGCACTTTATAAGTCTTTTCCATGTCTCTTATCCATTTTTGAATAGTGTTTAGGACTGCAAAATGTGATTAAATGATACACACTCTGCTGAGCTGGTGAAAACCCTGACAGAAAAATAGATGCATCAGAACACACTGTACAGTATGATACAAATACCAAACATTTTGTGTAAGTACAAGGCTGAACTTGTGGTGTGCAAGACAATAGGAAATTTTAAGATATAAGGTTTCTGTTTCACCCTTCTCTCTTAATACATGCTTCAGATGTCTCTTTCAAGAAAATATTTTGGAGAATGACTGCATTTCAAAGGAAGTGATTGCCTTCAGCACAGACTTGTCAGACCTGTCTGGACCCATACTGGAAGAGCACTGGTCCCATCCTCTCCTTTGAATATTGCTCAGGGGATGTGCATGACCTGAACTTGTGGAATACATGCAAGTTGACTTGCATTCAGAAACATAAGACAAAATCCTGAACTATTTGGGTCACCACACAAATATCTAGGAAAAATCTGACTACAAAAATAAAACAGGCACAATCTGTCGTTCAGATCATAGTGGAATGGCAATAAATACACCTACAAAACATTATATTTTTTGCCCACCTGGATAATAAAAATCCCTGTATTGATGCATGCCACTTACTCAACTTTTCAATACCTTCAGTGTGTATTTTCAGAAAGGGCTTGGACTGAATATTTCTTAGAAAAAAACTGATCTAGAAAATAAGTATTAAATTTGTTCTGTATAAACATATTTTAAAAATAAAGCTATTGTTACAGGAAAAGTAAATTTTATAAGTAAGTTTATAAGTATATTTATAAGTTTTGTTTTTTTTCTTAAAGTAAGTTTATATTATTATAAAGCTATATTACAGGAATAAGTTGAGGTTGAAACCCTCGGAAGCCTTATCTTAATGGAGAGCAAGTTAATGGGATAAAAAACTGCAGGCAGGAGTTTTTTGTATGCTTTGAAAATTATAGATGAGCTAAAAATAAAAAAAAAAGCTACAATGCAGTGTGTTCAACTTCCGTTTTTCAGCCTTCTATCAATTTCTGGTATTTGTAGTTGAAGTAGGATTTGTTACATTATTACTGCTACAAACACATCTTCAGCAAAATGTATGTTTTTCCCATGAAAACATATTTCTTTAGTTTTCATTGACATTTTTGCTGCTTAGAGTTATTTGTAAACCATAAATGATGCAGATCTCCAAATACATAAGACTCTGCATTTTTTTCAGAACTCAGCTTGTTGAATGTCTCTTACTTTACTGAAAAGAAAAAAGCCTTTGCTACAGCTCATAGATATATATAATTGAGGAATACGTAACTGTAACATTTTCAGCCATTAGGGTCCCTAGTTACCAATGCCAGTGGTGTAGGTATTTCAATAAAAATACAAGGGAAGTTTAAATAAGCTCTCATAGGAGCAATAGCCTCCAGTTAAATGTTAAATTTTAATAAAACTGTTTAGCATAATTTGATAGGATGAAAATCGAAGTGTTCTTTGGCATTAATTTTTCTTCTTTAATCTTTATTCTGCAAAGTATACGTGTGATATGCAGCCAAGTAAGTCATCTTTCAGGCCATTAATTATTCATACTTTAGCTCTATAATAATACAGTTCAATCTACTTTGTATTAGCACAAATGAGATTCCTGAGTGATGCCAGCTTAACATTTCATAGCATTTATAAGCGTGCTTGTTTCTTTGGTGTAAGAGGATATTGGAGATGGTTTGCAGACAAGGAAGCCCATCTGTAGCATGTAGAACAAACTCTTCCTTGGGTTAAAGCATCCCTATTAACATATATACTTAAGAGGAAAATACTTGAATTGAGAAAAAATGTTCTCTAAAGGTGTTGCAAATGGGGATAATATTTTGTGAAAATAAACACCCTTAGCCCATGTCAAATTATCTATTCTAAAGAGTGTTCATCCTGAAGTACTTTAGCATGTGTTCATGGTCTCTGAACCTCAGTGGTCCTTAAAGATACATTTCAGAGCATTACCCAGCTGATAAAGAGTCTTCTGTATTCCTCATAACAACTTTACTGAATAGCTGTGAAAATTTAAGCAGTCCTTGAAGAATATATTTCACATCACAGACTATACAGTTTGATAAACTGGGGAAAGGCCTTTCAATCTAGCATGACCACACAATGAAGTCTGAATTCTGTCATGACTCGACACTATTCTTTAATCTCACTGGGAGCTACAGTGGAGAGCTAAAGCTGTCGTTACTAATTCTGTAATAGACATCAAGGGAAGAATAAACAGAAGAAAACTTACTTCAAAGACCAGTGTCTCATTAGTTGGTCCTGCTGCATATAGACTCTCCGGATGGTTAAAAGAGCGTTGATAATCAAAAACTGTTCCAGCAAAAGAGAACTTCCCTGGCCAGTCAATTGTCCAGTCTCCTGTTAGATAATACTTCTTACTGAGGCTGCGCACTGCCAGGTAGCTGCTGGAGAGCTGCATCTCACGGAGCTGTATGCTGCGTGCTCCTGCTGGAACAGTGACCACCGTGTAGTAGTCTACAATGAAAGAAATAATAAGCACTTTTTAAAAATCATCATACAGAGATAGCAGAGAGTTTTTGAGCCAATTGGAAATGTTTATAGTTTAAAAAATGTCAGCTGTTCTGAGCCACTAAAGTTACTCTGTTTTCAGAGGCAGAAAAGAGTTCCGATGTTAAGCCTCCCTGTGCAGCCCATAATCAGAGTAACTCAGAGGTACAGAAAATCTCACTCATTCTCATATAGAAATTTCATTTATTCTGCAGTCAGATGACAGTCCACTGATGATCTCCAACACACACTGCACGCAGCTGATTTTGCAGATCATTCAATTTAGATTATTTTTCTAGCATAGTATCCTATACAATTCCCTGGCCACTTACTGTAGCATTGGCCTGTCTCATGATCAACAATAAATGGATCCTCAAAATGAATAAACAAATATGGTCTGAATTTTATGCCTGAGAAACTAAGGCATAGTGAGATGTTTCACTAGAAGCCTGTGACTGTCCCCTGTAGACCACCTCCCAGTGGTTGGATCATCCAGTGAATCAACTGGACTGCTTCCAGTTCAACTTAATTTAAAAAATCAACATGGAAATACTCTCATCTTTGGCATTATACTGTGTGTCACTTCTTATATCTTCTTCACTCCCATTGCAGTCAGAGATGTTGACAGCTATTTTTTCACTTGCCAGAATCCTAAAAATCTCCTTCAAGAGGAAATTCACACGTAAAGGGAAAATGTGGCTAAAGAAACAAGAGGAATGCTTGCAAATTAACAAACCAAGACTTATGCTCATAGCTTTCTTGTTACCAAGAAACAGAAATGTGAACTCTCCTCTCACTCTCCCTGTGATTTTCAGTTCACATCTGGACTTCAAGCCACTGCCCTAATGAGCAAGGAGTCATACACATTATATACATACAGCAGAGCAATGAGTTGATGATCACGTGGAACAGTTTTCCTTACCATTAGCCTTGTGCTGGACCAAGTATTGGCCTTTAAAGAACTTGCATGTTGAATTATCTCCTTTACAAACTCCACAAGCATCCAGTACAGCTTTGGAACCAAGTCCACGATCACACCCTACTTGCTGAAACCAAAAGGCACAAGTGAACAACTCAGACACAAGGGAATTTGAAGTAACAGCTGCATATTCCATAAAGTAGTAAATTGCCCACAAAAAAAAAAAAAAAAAAAAAAAAAAGCTTTAGGATTGGGAGAAACTTAATTTTATCTTACTTCACATATTCCATCAATGCAAACATCATATTTATTTGGAGAACACAGGGTTCCATCCTTCACTTTGCTGGACATTGCAAAGAAAAAGTCAAAGTCTTCAGCTGTGCAGTACAATTTACATCTATCTTCATCTGAGGGAAAAAAAACAAAGATTTAAAAACTAGCAAACAAAAAATCAACCACAGCACAAGGAAAGAAAGCATTAGCACACCTGTCACACAGTTTAAAAAGAAAAAAAAGCAACAAAACACCACTTTTTCCCCTAACAAAAGCACATTTTCTACAAAAAGTCCCAACAATTGTCAATCAAATGTCTTCTTATATAAAGGGCTGATTACATAGTCAAAAAACAGTCATGCAATTATAAATATTGTCCCACTTGCTGAAATACACCATTGTAACACAAACAGGAAGTGCAACAAATAAAACAGCATAAGAAAATGTAGAAGAACATGAAATCAGATGCAAACAGTATCCTTTTATTCTTAATTAAGCAGCTGGATTTTCTACAGAAGCATCTGTAACAATTTCAAAAGCCAGATTGTGTTCCCAGGGCTATAAATGTGCATCTTGGAGGAGATTCTGAAAAGCAGCTAAGAGAGGAAGGACAGGACTTTTCGAGTTGAGTCTTGCTTTTGAAAATTATGACCTTTTAACCTAATTTTAAGCTCCTATTTATTTTACTAAACACAGCCCCTAACTTTAAAACCAATGTGGGCTACCTTAAATTCTGTTAAACAAGATGTGTTATTTTGCCTCTTCTACAACATCCATTGTCACATGCTGTGAAACTGTATTTCCTCCCTCCTCTGTTCACTATGACTGTTTAGGACAGAGGTTTCTAAATATCCAGAAAACATCTGCAAAGTCATTTGAAGAGAATATAATCAGGCTATGAATCAAAGTTAGATGTGTGTGCATCTTCACGTATATATTTATATAATTACACACATTATCAAAAAAAGCAATTTGTACTGGTACTAAGTGAAGCAGCTACAGTCATAGAGTCATCATGTCATTAAGGTTGGAAATTACCTCTAAGATCATCAGGTCCAACTATTGTGACAATCTGGTTGCTTTTACTCAGGTAGTAACAACTGCAGCTGCAAACTGTGCATTCAAACTGCAGGCAAGATTTATTAAAATTTTAATTTTAAAATGTTGATTAAAATGAACACCGATTCGGAACATATTCAGAACTAAGATGCATAAAGTAAAAATTGACTTTGCTTGCACAAAACCAAGAAATATTTATTGAGACCTGAACTTTTATAAAGACCTTTAAAAAAATTATGCCAGTACATTGTTTGCTTTTGCAATTCTCACGGGACTATACAAGCAGGAATGTCAAAAGGTTGATTTATTGTTACGTTTTGAAATCTGAGAACATTCCAAAGGAAGGAAGACTCTGGTAGTGTTGTGGGAGCTTACATTTCCCATGCTGAAAGTCCATGGAAATTGCTTTATTTTACACTAAGAAAGATGTAATATAAAATGAAAGGGAGGGGTAGCAAGAACCAGGGAGTCATGCTAAGAACCAAGATTTAAATTCACTACTAAAATCAGTTCTGCATGTTCATACAGGTAGAGAAGGTCAGATTCAGCTATGCTAGAAAGCAAACACATCTCAAATAAGCCAACTGAATTTCTGGTTGCTTATAGCAGGGTGATATTTGCCTTAAGAATATGCATTTATTACAGCTTATAGCCCACTTCCTGCAATTGCTTTTGTCTATCAGAGCTGTGGCATAATTACCTTCCACTTTAGTGTATGGCTTCCATTTGTAGTACCATCCCCGGAAAGGTTTGCTGTTGTATTCTGCACACTGCAGGGCACGGAAATCCAAACTGTTTGCTGGACATGGCTGATTATTACAAAGTTGATAAATACGACTGGAACCTTGGCAGAATTTGCCACCATACTGTGGCCTAAAAAAGAAAAAAGAAAAAGAAAAAAAGAACATTCTTTCTGTAAAACCTACTTTTTGTCTGATTGGCATGCTATATCTATTAACAGAGAAAACGAGAGGATGCATTGCCTTAGGGGGAGAGTATGTCTTATATGGGCCATTAATTTTCATGGTTCCTAAAACCAAGCAAAGCAGTTGCCATGAATTATCTGCTTGGATCACTGCAAACTCAGGAAAGATGCAACCTTCTAGAGGTGAGTCATGTTTTCACTAATTCAAATTTATAGGGCTATTTTGTATTGGCTGGTTTCAATACTCTTGTATAACCTTTTTTCCTCTGCTGTGACCCAAGAATGAACATGTGCAAAGAGTTACCTATCACAGTAGGAGTTAATAAAGGATAACATAACACTGAACACATTGGTTATTCATTTCTTTTATAAATAATTTTGAAACAATGTGTGAAAGGAAACAATGGGACTGCACACCATTGTCCTGCTTTAGGAAAATGTTGGAATTCGTGGAGAATTTTAAAAAATTCACATCCAAATCTTACCTGGGCATTTCCCTTAATTTTAGCCAAAATGAAGAGTATATTCTATTACTTTGATGGCATCTTACATTATCAGAAAAATAGTTTTTAACTATTTGGTTTATGCAATTTTAAACAATAGGAAATGATAGAATTGCTGTCTTAAAGTGACTGAGAGGTCTCACAAGCTCCTGAGAAATGTATTCAGTCACTTTTGTATTCCTAATGGACCTACAGAGGAGTTCACTGATGTTATTTTCTGCAGCTTTACAATGCTCAGGTACTGAGACAGATCTTCAAAACACCAAATTCAGAAAACTGTTTATCACATTATACAATGTCTTCTGTCAAGTACAAAGACACGCAGCACTTGCATACCTTAATATAATGACTTCTAAAAAGTAGGTAACGTACATACTTGGAAGACAAGCTGTGAACTCTACCATGCTACACACACATTAAAAAGATAATTGAACCAGGAGAAAAGATATTGAAAAATTTTAATATACTAACTAGTAATAATAATTAATACAAGTAGTATAAAATATACAGCTCTAAGTCACAGAGGTGTTTGTTTAAATCCCTAAACACTATATTATAACTATTCTTCATATCCAAGTATCCCATGGAATGTGTCTTGACTTGCACCTGACTGGGGTAATAGGGAGACAGCAACATGGATGAGAAAATCCAGGTGCTTTTTCTGTTTGCTTTATTATAAATCTTAACCCTTCTATTTGTAACCCTCTCATCAAGCTGGGGCTTGGTTTTTATGTTTTGAATCAGCTTTGAATATACATCGGATCTGCCTGTTCCAGAATTCTGGCTACAAAACAGCCTTTGAAAGGAAGAGGTGAACCTACTACTCTGCTTAAAACTGAAAGCACCAACAAAAATGTTTTGTGAAAAAAAAACCCAACAGTTTCCAGTGACTTTTCTTGAGGTCATGTACTTGATACATTGACACTGGATATAACATCAAAAGTCTTAAATGAAATCAGATTTTCCATCCTAGCTGATGAAACTTCAGTCTGTGAAGGGCAGGGAGGATATAGAACATTAGTGATGTCAGGGAGTTTTTATGCTGCCTTCATGCTTCAAGCTAAGGCAGCCACGCTGTTGGGTCCTTAGTTCTCTACAGACTTTCTTTACAACTTCAGCACATCTATGATTTTTTACCTCCTTCAGTCTCAGAAAACAAATCTGTTTAGTGTAAGGAAAAGAAGCAACCTAACTAAGCCAAACTAAGGGAGCACTGAGAGAGGCACTCTGTTTTCCAGTTCTGTTACACATTTTAATATTTATAATTATAAAATTTATAATATTAAAATTATATATTAAAATTTATAATATGGCTTACTTATGATCCTGTCATTTTATCACTACCTCAGAGAGATCTATAGTATCTTCCCATTAAGTGAATTATTACTAATATAAAATTAAATGTGCTATTCAAGATCAGCAAGATCCAGCTCTGGCATCAAGTTTTATCTGGTTACATCAAGTCTTGCGTCAAGCTGTACTTTAATTAGGACAGAACACCCTGAATATAAGTTTTAAATATTTAATGCTGCTATAACCCTTCATGTTAAAGAGGGGTCAGAAGACCATTTGAGTCATTACCAGTCATAATAGTGCACCAAACCGAAGGATTTCAATTCCTGGATATTATTCTGTTACAAAGGGAAAGCAAGGGAAGGCTTATGAATAAATGAAAAGAACAATGTGTATAAATGCAAATTTAACAGAAAAATAGGGACCAAAGCTGGAAGACCAAAACATACCTGATGCACAACCTAGACCCTGCATTCCCTTGCTAGGTACTTTTATAAGGGAAATTATTCAAGTAATTTTGTTTACGTAAATGCACTGAGAAACAACAGAAAAGTTTGAGAAAATGCTCTGCTATGGAACTCCAAAAGCTGGCTTGACCAAGTTAGGGTGACAAAGAAGTTTTAACTAACTCACATTTTCCTATAACATAGTATATGAAGCATGGATATTACTGCAGCACTGTCTAGTAGGTGTGAGGCTTCTTAACAGCCTCATGTAAACTGTGTCATCTTTTCTCTTTTTTATTACTGCAGTTTAAATGATGTTTTCATTGTGTGCAATGAAGAGTACATGTGATTATGCCTGTTGAAATTGTGTACGAAATAAAACAGTTAAATCCTTTTTTCTTGAAAATTGAAGTGATGTGAGTACTTGGGAAAGACACTGTGCAGATAATACTTAACCTCTACTTTGAAATAGTATTGTAAGGAATAGCAGAGTTTGCAGTGATAAGACATTCATTAGAGGAAAATACCAGAAATGTTTCAGGAGCTAGAATTCAGTTCTAGGGTTCAGTGAGCTACTGTGACCTGTGGAACACTGAAGAATGCAAAGAACATGACAGACACACAGACATCTGTCTACAGCCATTTTGGTACCGACTTTAAACATTTTCTGGTTTATTATCCTGGCTAATATGATCTCAGTAGAAGTCTTAATAGCTTCTAAGACCTTTTTGTCTTCATCTTAGATTATTAGGTGTAAATATGTCTGTGTGACATCTCATTACTTCTGCAGGTAATTGATAAACTATAGTGTCACAAAATGAACTGAGTGATTGGGCTGTATATGCTTCAATACTCTTAATCAGTCTTCAGACAGCCACTGCTTTCTAGTACCAAGACATATTTCTGTCCTTCAGCTACTGACAGGTCATACCAGACATGAGAGAAAGGTCTTAGAAACTTTTTCCCAGGTACTGTTTCCCTACAGAAACGGACTCTGTTATTTTCTCTTTTTTTAAAAACTTTAAAATAGTTAGTATAAAAATAATACCTTTTCATATCTATGTCTTACTTTGGATTATTGCAGTGTCTTTCTTGATATGTGACCCCACCTCCACAAGTGCGAGTACACTCTGACCACTGGGACCAGGCAGACCATTGGCCATTGACAGGCTTGGGGCCATGATCACCATATTTCACACACTGTCCTCTTCGACACCACTGCCAAAAAAATGCAAAAAGCCATCCCATCAGAGTTAGTGGAACCTAGTAGAGGCAAAAAAATTAAAATAATCCACATTCAAAAGCACTAGTGCTTGAACCTGGTAAAGATGAGGTTACCCATTGAACTCAATGAGACAAGTCACAGCAGGACATGATCTCTGAAGCAGGACATTGATCTACACAATAGCTTAAATAATAATGTCCTAAATTTTGTCCAAGTTCTGAGTAGAAGATCGAAAATGTTCTCCTGGAAGGTTTTTGGCTTACTCTTCCCCAAAAACCCCATGTTAATTTGTGTTTTTGTGATGTCAGAACATCAAACTTCCTACGTAAATTAAAAATAGTCTGGTAAAAAATCCACAGAAATTTCTCCCTTTTATCATTCAATTATGAAATACTGCACAGAGAGAAAAAGAGAACATTTGTCAGTAACCTGAAAATCAAAACAATATTCTGCTGGAAGAAACATTACAGCAAATAAAAATATTTTGGGTAACTACAGATGAGTGCAAACTAGAATGTTCAAAATAATAACCTTGGGTTTTTTAGCACTGATCACTGATGATAATATGCATGATAGCCTTAGTCTGTATAGCAAATACTATGGCTTAAGCAATGTTTATATCAGAGTGCAATTTGAAGCTTAATTTATGTTATAACTAATTGATTTTCTTAATAATTTAGATTTGCCAAATATATCTTATTCCATTGCAGTATGAGAAAGACATCACTCCTTATCATCAGATAGGTGCCTCTGTAAGGACCAGACTATGAATTGCAATACAATCTTCAATCTTTTAGAGTCTGTGACAGGAAACAGGGAGGGATCTGGAAGAAACTGGTTTTGACAGGCGCTGGTATTTGACCCAACACAGCCTAAAACCAAGTTAGAATGACATTTTCCTATTTATAAAATAACTCACCATACTTATACCACAAGCTGTTCCTTCTGCTGCTGGCATGAACTTTGTCTCACACCTATGACCGACTTTGTGACACCAGAGAGATTTGCATATATCCTGAAAAGAAAAAAAAGAACTCATTATAGTAGTCGTAATTCCCATTAGTTCCTGCTGCTTAGAAAGAGTAAAAAATGATACATGCCTTTGCTACCTTAAAAGCCATGTATATAAAGCCTCTTCTGAACTGAGAAAATCCCAGGCTTAAGATTCATAGCACAGCCATAACCTGTATATCGCCTTCTTGTTTATGCACCGTTTCACTACATATTTTTAAAAACTATTTTAACTTTGAGACTATAGTAGGACAAAAACAGTTTTAAAAAGTTCAAGGCTAAGCTTTCATCAAGACTGCAATGATTATAATACTGTGAAGAGGCTAGATTTTATAAAAAGCAGGAGGTATCTTGAAACACAGACTCTTCGCAGCGCTGTTTACTCACTCTGTTCATTAGCTGCAGAAGAAACACAGCTGCCATCACCTGATAAATGTGCTCTGTATAAAATAAATCAAAATACTCCAGGATAATAACAGGAGTAAAAGAAACAGCTATATTTCTTCTTAAATTGAGCACTCCAGATTATTTAATAAAATGTCTTCTCTGAAGAGATCAGCACTGAGTGTAGCAGTCAATAAAATAATGGGTTAATCTAAATTACTCCTTCATCACAAAGTCAAGAGTGTAAGTTACATTTTTATTGTTTCTAAAGTAACCCTTTAGATCTTTTCCAGACTTTGCTGTCAATTCATGAGTGAAACAAAACACAAGACACTTTGTCCTTCTTACCCCACGCCCCACACCCCATGCAAGTTTTGATCAAAACTCTACTGCCTGCTAATTTCCCTGAGTAGAGTAGGCAAGGAGTCATGGGGCTTACATATTCAACTGGTCTCCTTATGACTTCTGCAAAGAACACATTTCCTTCTGAAACTCCCCTGGGACTGTGAAATTACTCAAAAGAGGCCAGTACCTTCAAAGCAAATTGCCAAGCAAGATAAGGTAGAGAAATAATCCAGGCCTCTGAAGAACACTGTATTACTTATTTAATGTACTGCATTTTTCTAATGTAATTTTAACTTTTCAAAAGTATATCAACAGGTACCTTTACAAAGCTGAGGTTGCATAGTTTTGCTTTCATTCCAAATTGCCATTTGCACTGGGTATCAGCATCATAGATCTGCCCTGGCAGTTTGTCAGGGTATTTATACTGTCCTGTTTGCTTAGGTTCATCAATCAGGCAGGCAGCTTGGGCTGTACTATAATGAGAATGTATATTAAACATGATTATGATCTTTATATTAAAATATTTTAATTTGCTATAGACCAGCAAAAATACAGTACCTTTAACTGGCACAGAAGTATGCACTGAAATGAGACTATCTGCTTGCAGGAGCCAAAAGATCTTGACATCTTGTTGGTAGCCTGACCTGCAAAGTTTTAAGGAAGCAGGAATTTCCAGGCTTTAGGACTATAGTGACAACAAGAAAGAATGATGTCAAATTCTTTTCCTCCCTTTAGTCCTGTGTAACCAAGAGCAATTTTACCTAGTCTGCTTCTTCCCCCTAAATTCTCCAGACCAGGAACCAGCAGAATCAAGAGGCACACTGTCTCATTTCAGCATTTGCTGACAGGAGACTCTCACAGTTTGTGTGCTTTGGGTTATCTGTGTCCACCTTAAGACCAAAGGTACCCTATAGTCTATTTTTTTCTCTTTGAATATGCTTGAGGACCCATGTATACAGAAGGTCACCCTATGCTGGATTTATCTTCTAAGTGTCTCTTGGACCACATTGCATGTTGGAGGACTTATGTGACTTTAAAAGCCTGTAATTTGCTTGTGTACTCAGAATATGCTGCATCACTGAGGCAGAAAAACCACCAGAACTCTGTCACCTTCCTTGGCCACTATGTGATACTGATTTGGAATTCAACGATCAGATCCACAGAGCTGTGTAGGTGCTTGATTCTCACTCTGAGACACTTAAATGCCTGTATTGGATCTGGATCTTAGCACAGCTTAGACATTGTTTTAGTAAACATGGATAGTCTATCCATCTACCACAAAAAACAAGCAAACAAAATAAAAGCCAAGTTGTAAGTGAAAGGACTGAAATTCTGATGGCATTTAATACAGACCAAAAACCAGTTCCTTTAAAAGCTTCATAGAATGATTTCAACATGCTGGTGAAATAAATAACTGCTATCTTTCTCTTTCCTCCCTTCCCTCCCCACCCCAGAAATGTAAATGAGAAATGTAAAATGTCCTTACTTATAACATGAGAAATTCCAGTAAGAAAGGCCACTAACGTTACTTTACACTTTGTAATGACTTTGGTACCACTATGTCTGCCCTCTTTTGTGTTCACTTCCTACTAATTCTCTAATACACTTGGCTGCTGACAGGAATGCCTGGGAAACAATGATCTGCCAGTCCTTACTGCAGGATATTCATGGGGGGTGACATTCAGTCTTTCGAAACGAGGCCGGGCAAAACCCCCACTCCGCCATACCTCCTTTTCACTTCATACCTTTGAGCCCCCAAGTGTTTGGGTTCAAACTGTACATTGGCTGGAACACATTTTAAAAGAAGTCAATTTCACACTTAACTGATTTTTATGTCTGTTCAAGAGTTCAAGCCTAGTAACAAAAGATACATTCCCTGGCACTGGCCCAGATTTATGTCTGACCTACCTGAGAAATTTGTTGAGATACTGCCTGCTGCACACAGACCAAGAAAACACTCCATTGTTTCCTGTGAGTGTGGGGGACATAATATTACCCTCAGCTTTCCTACAAGGATTTCCTTCTCCATCATGAATCATACCAAAGCTGAAAAGAGAACCAGGCATGGCAGTGAAAAATCTATATAAACAGAAGCAAGACACAATCTGGGGCAGAAGAAACACTTTCTGTGCAACATCTCTATGCCTGAACTCCACAGGGAATGTGGAATGCATCCATCGCATGCTAAAGGGACGAAAACAAATGCACCATACCATTGACTGTTAGTATGAAACAAGTTCTAATAGCATTAACTAAACTTTATTGTCATCATATGCTTGTCTAATGAGAAGAACAGAGTCAGGTTTCAAGCCAGATCCATATTGTTAATGCACAGAAGCTCTGCAATGTGTAATGACAAGACAGTCATGTAAGACTGAGAGCTGCAGCCTGTGTCAGTTTTACAGTTTAACCATTTATCTTTCCTGAAGGAGAAATGTTTTGTGGTGAGTGGATGGAAGTAGCAAATCTTCAGACACACTTGAATTTGCCTATAAATCTATCAGCTTAAAACACACATGCAGTTTGAGCCTTTCTTTGCCTAAGGATAATGCCTGTTAACATTTACAGTGTAGAGATCAGAATCCAGGGAAACATCAGTGTTATACAGCTGCAAGCATATAGCATAACTGTCCTGATAGGAGGCAAGAAATATATAGCTGCATTCAATCTGTAGCAAAATAAGTAGAATTGAAATAATAGACTATAAGGTATGAGTGTAAAAATAACATTCTTTTTCTAATTTTGGTGACTAACTTGCTATATTATCTCCAGAAAATCACTTTCTTTTCCTGGCCTCTGTTATATATTGTTACTTTATCTAGACTGTAACATCTTTACTGGGAATACTGATTCTTATTGGTTGCTTTGCTCAGTCTGCAGCATCATGATGCCCCCCTTTCACCAAGAGAGATGTTAGACTAATATAAAGAATAATGAACAATTTAAAGACACGTTAAAAATTACAAATTATGTAGAGTTTATGGTAATGATAAAGTTATTTTGCAAGCTTTTTCCTCTCACTGTTTTACATTTACTCACTGTACAGGGCATCAGTGTATTTCAATGTGTTTTGAATAGAAATTTCATAACCTGTTACTTCAACATTGCATTGCATTGGTGACTCCATGAATGCAATCTGTGCATGTGCAGGGAATATCTAATTTACTGGACTGGATCCTCTACTGTTATAAAACATTGCAGGGTCACCACAGTTACTGCAGCACCCGCTCAGGCTCCAGACTTGTGAAGATGTACAGCTCCTTCTCTAAATGGGACAATAAAACTCCCAACAGGGCTGGTATGTGAGAATCCTTTATAAAATACTAACTTTGTTCACATGCATTGCAGCCAAAGAATGCACAGTTTATATACCTACTGACACAATGGGCTCTGAACTCCCAAAGGAACTGGTAAGCTTTCAGGCAAAAGCACAAACTATAAAGTGATAAAAGTGTGTAACAACCAAAGCTACTCAGAGTGTGATCAACACACCACACACTACTCTCCTACTATGAAATCCTTAGGTTAATATATACAGAAAGGACATCAGCTCCTCCATAGCTGCCACAGGTTTGGTTTTTTCTTCCAGGAGTCCCTGTATCAAAAAGACTGCTCTTTTGTCCTACCTCACATACAAGGTAGTCTCAGGAATATGAACACAAATAAATTATAATAAAGACATTTTTTGTCTGGGGCAGATTTTTTTCCCAGGAGATAAGATGCATTTTATTAGACAGCAAGATGGAGCTATACCAAAGAATGGATGAATAATATAAGAATCAGAGGCAGTGGTGGGAAAAAAAAAATCGAAAAATTAAAAGTAAGAAATAAACAGGAAGAAAGAACATTAAGACACTAAAGGGGATAACTCCTGAAAAATAAGGTATGGGCCTGATTCTTTCCTAATACTGATTAAAGGGAATTAAAAATGGTCAGTGAAATTGCATTAGGGTGACAGGAGGATCAAACAATAAATATTTTACATATTTGGTCCCATTGGAAGTGTTTGCACAATTCCTGTGGGCTTCACTGGTAGCTGGATTATTCTTTAATTCCTCGTTTCCCTTCAGATGTACAGAAACCTGTGAAAGGGTCACTCATGTAGACATTAGGTCACACTATACTGTTGAACATATTTGTACAATGAAAACTAAATAGTCCTGATTCAGTCATGCAGAATCAGGAGGATTCATGCCTTGACCAAACAGCGTAACACAGCATCACAGCTTTTCAAAGATATTCCATGCAGTAATGGTGCTGCACAAAATAAAAATCTTATGCCCTTGCTTTATCTGACCCTTGATTTCAGGTTCCTAGCACATGGAGAAGGAACAATGCTTCTATATTGTCAGTTAGACAGACTCCAGCTTCTGCTGTGTTAAAAACGAAAATCCAAACCATACAAAATGTTGTGAAAAAAGTAGTTAAAAATTAATTGAAAAAAGCCAAACCAAACCAAAACATAAAACAACAGGAGGACAAAATCTAATCATCTTCTTTAGATTTAAGTCAACAATTTAGAGAACAAGTGAAGGCCTATGGAAGATTATTACTGATTTTGTTTGAGAGACAGCAGGTTCTTAGGAAAATGACAGTCTTCTTACCATAGAAATCAAATGGAACTCCAGTGGATATAGATACAGAAAAGCAGAAACCTCCACAAAGGTTGTTTTTAGCTTAATCACTCATTAAAGAGGTAGATAGAACAAAGGACAGGTTGAATAGAATGAATAGCTCCCAGATCCCATGAAACACCAGTTTTTCTGGAAAAGTGACCTCTAAGAGACTCAGAGGGATCACTGCCCCATACTGCAAGCAGCAGTGTCCCTTTTTTAATGATTTTTTTAAGAAGTGATATAAATTAAGACCAATGCCTTAACTGGATGATCTATATATTCTAACCCTTATCTAGATCTCTGTAAATGATCTACATTTAACTGATTTATATCAACTAGTGCTATCTTTCTCTTCATTTATATATTTGTTTATAAAAGGAATATGTAAGACTAGTGAAAAATAACTTACTTGTGTCCAGATTCATGAGCAATTGTAAAAGCCAGTCCAAGACCTGTGTCTTCATTAATGGTGCAGCTACGGTATTTGCTGCACATGCCACTGATCGGTGCAAATCCTGAAGGAAGGAAGCAGTAGAATAGTTTGTTCCTCTACAGAATTCCAAATATATCCACTATCTGCACTGCTCTTAATAAGCCAGTCTATTGTGGTGCATGAAGATTGCTTTCTACTTCATCAGGTTTAACACGGAATAATTACATCAGACCGTTATGTGACAATAAATGGGCTCCTGTATAAGAAGGAGAAATCAAACCCAACCTCCCAAAATACTCTTTACTCATACTGATTAATCTCTTCCCCACCCCCAGTTATGGCTTCACTGCTCCAAAATTAGAGAGGAATCCCATTCAAAAAGGGTGAGTAGTCACACAAAAAATAGTGTGGCCCAGAAATATTCAAAATCAAAAATATTCCTTGAAAAGGTGATAATCCAAAGGATGTCTTCAGATAGCTTATGTAGCCACTTTTTTCTGGGGAAATGATACCAGTAATACCCTTTCTCTTCAAGGTACTTCACAGATAAATATGTAAAAATAATACTGCTCTTTCATCTTCAAGAAGACTATGTGCAAAAATTGACTTTAAAAAAAAATAAAATTGTAATATTTCAGTCTCTATGAATCATGATGCTGCTGTCAACACGAGTTTCTCAGAATGTGTTCTTCTCTCATACCTAAAGTATCACAGGGCTCATTTTTCCACGAGCAGATATCAAAACCCGTAAGCAAGATGGCGTGGTCGTGGCGCTTTCCGTTCTTCCCAACCAGAGCAGATTGCCACTGGCAAAAGCTGTTCAGTGATTGGTCTGCGTGGTGGTTAATCAGCAATCCACCCTGTTAATATTTGACAAACACAGAAATAAGGTGCTTTTGTCAGTACTTGAGAAAGGTGATTGTGAGAGTAAGAATCAGTGAGGGAAAGCTGCAAATTTGTTCATATTTGATCTACAAAAACTTAAGTATTCACACATTAACAGTCAGTGATGACCAATTGATGAGTGAATTTATTACAACTGTAAAATGAATCTGCACTTCTTCCCAGACACACATATATTTCCTAAGTCAGTGGTTGGAATTACAGTGTACAAGTATATTTGACTCCTGATAAAGCTGAACACTAGACCATTTTTTGTCTTGTGACTAAAATGTTTGGAGATTTCTGGGGAGGGAAAGTATTATTCAGGTAGATCAACCCACCACATTTCTTTTCATCAAGTGATTTTGCTTTCTTTTGTCTCAGCATCCCTGCCAAAATAATTGGCTCCACCCTCACCTTGCTACATTGCCACCTGCTACTTTTAGTTTGGGACTTTTGACTCCTTCCCCATCTGATCATAACATTCAGTTCAAATCCAGTGAAAGCCCAGTTCAATGTTTGCTTTTCTTTATCTAAAGACATCATAAACAGATTTTTCATTCCAGCCATTTATCTTCAAGAAAATGCTGGAAAGTTCTATTTTACTGGAAGATTTCAGTGTTTTTAATCCACATGAAATTAAGATTTTGGTATCAAAACCTGAGAAACAGTAAAGTGCTGAAAGTGTGATTCTGGAGGATTTCATGATTTGAATCTTCTCATGCTTTATGTCTTTAAAAGAAACAAAAAAATTAAAAATGTAATTCATATAGCATGGGAACACCCAAAGCGCCCTGGAAATAGTAGAAAATGAAGCACACCTCACAGAAATTCTGACACAACTTACAGGCTCTTGTTCCAAAAGGAGAAGGCTCACAACAACAATGTTTATATCACTTCCAATTGTTCCATCTTTAAACAGACTAGAGACCTGCAATGATTATTGAAGAAGAAATATTATCTACATGTGGTTTGGTTTTTGTTTTGTTGGGTTTTTCATTCATTCATTTTTTAACAGAATAAACATATGGATTAAGTTATTGCATTTGGCTTCAGTTTTCGATACAAATTGATGGAGTTACATACCTTGTAGGAGCTTAATTTAGAAGAACTATACCCCAAACCACTGCAGCCATTCAGAAAACTAAAACCTAATTTCAATGGGGCTTTTTCTGCCCTGATCTCCTGAATGAAGTTTAATCAAGTTCAGTGTTCAAGTTTTGTAGTACAAAACTGAAGAGCAAGGCCACAAAAGAAAACAGTTTTCTACTTAAATTACATTAATTTTCTCAAAATAAATATGTGAATTCTCAACAAAAAAATTGTTTCAAGCAGAGACATCAGACAAAAAACCCTAAACTTCATGATACTAAATGAAAACAAATTTTCCATTTCAGAGTAAATGCCTTTTTCTTTACACAAGAAGCATTTTAAAATTTAACATTTTGAAATTTTTCCTTGTTTTTCTTTTTGTGTTTCTAAATGAGGCTAGAAGACAATCTTGTGTAAGGTGACCCTGCTACTTTTGGTATCACTGTTTGTCTAATTAAACACTCTGACGTAACAATATTCAACAAGGAAAACATCCTTCAGTTACACCACATCTTACCATATTCATAACTGTTAGGATGTATGTTGTTACATTTTCCTTCCCGTGTTTCTCCAACATTTTTTTATCTGCCACAACAAGGGTTTCAACATTTAGACTTCCATTTTTCTGAATTTTAGCAGATGATCTTTTGAACCTTGCAGAGGTCCCGTATTCATCTGAGCGAATGTATGTCTCTTCTGTGGGTGGCTTAGGTGTATCTAAAAGGAAATAAAACTCAGTTTTGGAAAAGGTTCAGATCACCCATGAATAGTTTCATCATGGCTAAGTTCTCGTACTTATTTATTGAAAAATACCTGATTCATTCCTTGGGGAAGGGTGGCAAGAGGGAGAGAAGGAACTGCGAGAACCACATTCATATGCAATAATCAGCTTAAAATAAGGAATAATCTAATAAAATGGTAGCATCTGTGGCAAAAAAAAACACCAGAATTTTTAACAGCATATCTACATTTTTCTTGTCCTTCTGATACCTTCTTCAGGCCTGTGCATCTGGAATTTGAGGTCTAGCTTCCAGATCTAGTGAGAAGAATTTTTTGAAGAAGCAGTCAGTTTTTAATAAGCAGTTTTCAGGCTTCAAACAGGGCTCAGTCTCAGACAACCACCTTTTCTACTACCTCCTCTCTCATTCTTTCCCATCTGTTTGTTTTTTATCTGTCTTCCTTACATGTCTTTTGGAAAATGAACCTACTTATTTTCTCAGAACTCAAGTAGGAAATTGGAAGAATATAACTGGACTGAGACAATGTTTTCAATCCTGTGTGCAGTCCTGGAGACCCTCATTAAGGAACTCAGCTCAGAAGCAGATCAGCTTTCAAACAGAATCAACTGAATGCTGTAAGTATGAACATAGGGTCCAAGGGGGCTCTAAAATGTTCTGCAATTTGAGTGCCTAATGAAGGACTCAGAATAGACCTTGGCAGGATAATATATTCCAATATGGTTTTAAGAGGTGGCTCCAAAATCTTACTTAAACAATTTACACAGGAGGTTCTTTTTGAAGATCTCAGTTGCAGAAAATTTCATTATCAAGTGGTGAATTCTGACAGACTTATTCTCTATACTCTCAGAAATAAATGATTTGGTAGATTTTTTTCCTTCATCTCCAAAACTAATTAGTTATATATCCTCCAACTTAGAGAAAGCAGTTTAGGGACTTGGCAACCATCATTGTACAAAAACAGAAATCCAAACCAGAACTGCTTACTGAAAACTATGTCAATATCAAAAGAATCAGGCAGGGGATTTTGTAACCTAAGTAGAGAATAAAAACACTAAACAGTGATTCTGATGGCTTAATCAAATGGATGATGACATCAATTTAAATGAATAACCAAGTTTCTCATATCTTTTTTGCTTTATAACTATTACTTAAAATCATTACACCTCCATCACAAATGTGAATACGAGCTACACCTCAGAATCATCACACAGTCTCTGAGAGCCAATATCTCAAACAAGGAGAGAAAGTTTCCTTACATACATTTCTTGCGACGTCCACAAAAATGCTGCTTTTGAAACCTTCCATGGTGGTAACTGTTCGCTTGAGCATGGTACTTGTGGGAAGTGGGAATTCTGTGATGACCAAAAGAAAAGTATTTGGGATTGGACTCTAGTGTGTACCGGTGCACCTTCTCTTCTGCAGTTCGTTTATATAACACGTGAGGATGGTGTCCAGCAGGTGATGTGTAGTTGTGCTCCTGTGCTAGCTGCTGAGGTAATGGAGATATAAGGAACTCAGTCTTCTGTGTCCTTATCAAACCTGACTGAAACAAAACAAAACAACAGAGCCACCACCACCAATTAGAAAACTGTTCAGATTCACAGCTGGAACATGCTAGCTCTTAAAGGGATCTCCCTTCAGTGCCTAGACAGATGGAAATGTGCTCCTTTAAATTAGATTTACTTGAGATACAGTCTAGGAAGTCTTCCTAATTAAAGTATGCATTGTTTCACTTCAGAGATCACCACTTTTCACATTTGGTAACACACAGAGGAAGAATGTTGTGGGAGTGGCAGCATAGCACCTCCCCACAGTACCATGAATAATTTCATATGCAATATTAATCCATTCTTGGTACAAACATTTGTTTGTATGTGAGTTTGTGCACAGAATATACATTTAAAAATGGTTTTGGAAAACGCAACTTCTAAGAAATGTTTATGTTAGTATAAAGCAAAATGTTTGAATTAAGATTCAAGTTTTTTTCAGAATAAGATATGACTAGACAGGAATCCTAGACTTAAGGTCACTCTAAGTAGAAACATGAGCACTTTATGGTACAGCAGCACGAACCTGAAGCATCTGAATATTTTAGTAATATTATTCAGTAATTAACTCCCCACAATTTAATCATCATGAAGACAATTTAAAATTTATGCCCTCCTATAAGAAAAAACTGATCAGTGAAAGCAAGTATCTAATTGCTTTTCTTCTTGGATCCCTGAAAGACAGAACTAAGTATGGGAAAACTACACTGTATTTTTCACATAGCATCTGTGCATAAAACTGCACATGTGATGAAGTGTTTCCAGGATCAGGGCCAGGCAAATGTGGGTGGCACTGAGGAAGTATTTCCATGCAGCTCATTAATCAGTTATGATTTTATTTAATTTCTTGGTTTTGTAAAACATGTTGTAATAAACACTCCTTTTTACCAAGTCAAAACCCAAGAAGTTTCATCAGGTAATTCTATTACTTTATATACCCAATACTAGATACAGATGAATTTTTTTTCTTTTTTTTTTTTTTTTTTGGATCAGTGAGGCTCTACCATGTGCCAACACCCTGCTGCCAAAATTGACATCCCACAAGGACTACATATCTCTTATGCTTCAGAAAAATATGTGCAGACAAACAAATGTCAATTGCAAACCATCTTGCTCTACATTTTAAGTCCTCCCAGATCAGGATTCCACCTCCTTCCTCAAAAATTATTCTTTGAAAATACTCATATTAGACATGTATCATCTACTCCTTTCTGAAATTGATGCTTTTCTTTGGTCTAACCTCCTCGGACCAGAATCCCAAGGATATCAGAAGGAAAGCAGTTTGAATGCCTAATGTAAGCATTGTATTTCTTAAGGATTTGTGGAATTTTCTGCACTTTCAAAACTACTTCCCATGAGGAAAACTCAGCAGAAAATAGCAAGTGAAAATGGACAGTTACAATAAAATCTTCACAGCTTTATCCATTCACTAAACTAATGCTAAAGCTGACTTTAAGTCTATTCCAGTTGAAATGACTTATCAGAGGTATACAGGTCCTCAACAGTCTACAATCAGAAATTATGTCCTTTCCATGGTAATTCACTTCTATCTTTCCAGACCAAAGGTATCTTCACAGAACCCCCAGTGTAAGCATCTGTGGGGAGGGTGGGCATGGACAGGGGGAGGGCTTGTGATAGTATTTGTAAAATCATACTGTGATTTTAATTTTGACAGTGGAAAAGATTCCATATAGTGAACTAGGAGGGTCTATCTGCCTCCTGTAAAATACTACGAAAGCAAACATAGATGATATTCTGAGTAACAATATGCCCCCTCTCCTTTCTTCAACATGAATTTATAACTACATATCTTAGCCTATACCTACTAAACATTCTATGTGAAGGTTAAAATTGCCTCTGACAATAAAAGACAAGCTTTAAATAATTGACAAGAATTTAACTTGCCTGCTCACTGCAGTAACTTGGCATATTTCAAATGTCAGATTACATTTGGTCATGACAAAGTACTTTCCTGTAGGGAAGAAGACTAATATTTTAATCCTTATGATGTGTGTCATCACACAATTTAAAAGTGGTTCTGAGGGGCAATCTTTACTAGAGTGCACTGATAATTGGCACTGCTAAATGTTTTTTTTTTTAAGTTGAAAAAATAAATTTACTGAATCTGGTTTTTATTTCCCCATTTTAAAGGTTTCCACATCTGAAATTATTCCTGTAGGATTCATTTTGTAAATGATTTGAACCATATGGAACAAAGGGTTTTCTACATTTTCCTCTAAGAAACTGTCCCTGATGTACACCAAGCTTCAGCCTCAATGTAATTTCTATACTTAACATCATAAGGGTGGATTGAGAATTCTTGGGGGGGCCGAGGCAGGGAGGCAAATTGAATTCTGGACCCTGTACTGCATGAATATTTACCTCCACCTTTACATAGGCTGTTGCTGTTTTGAAAAGGCTTTTACTTTTTTTCCAGCAGAAATTACCCTAAATCTCAAAAAGACTTCTTTCCTTTGGGTTTTACCTCAGACACATCCTCCAAATTGAGGAATGTTCTGTGAATGAAAGATACCTTCTTCTTCTGATAACATCCAGTTTTATGAAGTTGTCAAGAAGAAAGAGGAAGTGCCACAGAGCAGTCTGGTCACTCACTCAATCACTGACCTTTTCTCCATTTCTTCCAGGTATGGGGTGGTTTCAAAGATTCACTTTAAAATAATCTCTCTGGTAATTCCAAAGAAATGCTGAGAATGCTGGCTTCTGACAGCTGATTCCATTCAGTCCTCTGGATTGCTGCAAAGGGGGTAATTGGGCAGTAACTGCCACATATTTCCATAGGTTCTTGAGTTTTAGCCTTCGGTGAAGTGGCCTATGGCTATGGGCACGTTGGCTGGAAAACATGCCAACAGAGAAACTACAGAGCACAGAGGCAGAACCCTGACACAGAATCATCTTTGCTAACTTCACACTGCCAAGGAATTCAGGTTCCTTGAAGGAGGGCAGATTTTACCTAGCCTGTACTTTTGGGCAGTGTGTTAAGAAAACGTGTCCCTGAGCATTTTTTCTACAAATACATAAAATATCTTCGTAATTATGAGTTAGATGCAGTACATTTCTCCAGCTCAAATATTTCAAATATTGCAAAATTGTAATGGAAATTTTATGCGTTAGGTTTTCCTCCTGCCAGCACAGCTTTAAGTATTCATGTGATTTTCTTGAATCAGAACTCAGTGATGTCTTTCTATTAACTTTGATGGGTTTGAGATCCAACAAGAAGTAGGTCAGATAGGTCAAGACTTCATTTTTCCTTCAGATTCTCTGCAATTATAACACCATGAGAGGAAACAGGATGACAAAATCTAACATTTTTACTAAGTCTAGACAACACAGCATGAAAAAGACCAGGGACTTCTGTCTATTCCCTCTCTCTCCCACTGTGGCTATCACTAATAATAGCAGCAATTGTGAGAATATGGTGGGAAGAAAAACCCACGAGATTGCTTAGTTGGAATTTACTGTTTTCTTGTTCTTCCCTCACAACACATATTTGCTATCTTTATATAAGGGATATTCTGTGCCATTGGAAAGTAAATGGAAAGATGTGCATTGATCTGTGTGGGTAGCAAATAATTCTAAACCAAGAAATTAGAGGAACTTGCAGTTTGTTTGCAGAAAAGTTGGTAAGAGATGAGAAGGCACCATTCCTCCCACTTGTTACTTGCTATGAAAAGTTAGCTTTGCTCTGGGCTGCAGGAGTTTTCAGATCTAATGTCTGAAATTCCTTGCTGTCAGGGTGTTATCACCAAAGTAATGTGCTTGTTCTCTTCTCTTGGTGTGTTTCAAAAAGAGAAAGAACCTCAAAATGAAATTTGGACAAGGGAAATTACAATAAAATATCTGCTTCAAGATTCTTTTAAATAGATGCTACATAATAAACTGAAAAAAAACCGAGGAATTTTTAAACTACTCTTAAGTTCATCTTAGCTACACAAAACCAGGTAAATCTTTCACTGGTTTTAGGCCCACATGGAATGGAGTCACACTTTAGCATATCTGTTTTTAACAGGTCTCATTGGCCTCCTACTGGAACAGAACATATGCTGCTCCCATTTTTCTCCCACTGTGTTCTTAGACTCTGAGTGAAGCCTTTGGCAGCTTACCAGCCTGTAAACCTAATTAATGTTGAGGTCTCAGCATCTCCAAAAAACAGACTCCCAAAGAAACAAAGCAGTGATGGTGAGTAAAGGAATTTTAGAACTTAGATTTCCTGCCTATATTTAAACAAAGCAATAGTGAGGTAGTAGACAAACCCTTGCTCTAAACTAGAAAAGCCTTATGGGTGTGGGTTATCTGAATACAAGGAGTTTTCATTACAGGGTAATTAAATTAAAGGCAACATCTTTGTCATATGCTACAGGAGTACAAAGGTACAGGAGTTTGACAACTTAGATACAAATAATGGGGTAAGAAACATCATGAAATGAAACTGAGAATTAAAACAGATGAATAAATGGACTGCAATGTCTCTGCTAAACACAACTACTTAATACTGACATAAAGTTAAATTACAGTTTGTAGAAAAACAGTTTTTACTCCCAGGAGTATCTCAACTAAATAAAGTGCTAAAAAGCTTGCATGTGTTATCTAAGGAACACTAAATATATCCAGAATGCTTTATTCTGTGTTATGAGCACATACATAAGATTAGGTGTCAAAAAAGCATTTTGTCTTAACTGATAGCAGCTAAAACAATGGCCACAGAAATTAATGAAGTCCATACAGTTTGATTGGTTTGTATGTACTCAAGATGAAAAATCTCTCAAAAGGAAGAGTTAAATGCAGTTTCACACCCATTAAAATAGTTCCAAATATTCATGCAAAGTTTTAAAAGACTTGACAACAGACCAAGTGAAATTGGCATAAAGTTTCCCACAGACTTCAATGGACATTGATCCAAGACTTCTGTTGTGTTATTTCCCAACTGTCCAACTCCTAAAAACCACTGAATCAATGACTCAAACACAATTTAATGAGAATTACAGCATGTAAAGTACAGAGATATAAAGGACAGTTTTAGTTCTACTTAAAACAAATAAAAATGTAAATTGAGAACTTCCTTGAAATGTAAAGAACTGATGAACAGATGACCTAAGAACTATAGTTTCTGGTTATTTGAAATTATCTGAGGTCAAAGATGCCTATATGTCTAGTATTCACAACACAATGTTGTTGGGACTGTCTCGGGTCACTGCATATTGAAGTCTTTTCTCATTCACTTTGCAGTGAAATCTCATGAGATTATCTTGGCTACAGTTCATTTTAATCAAAGTAAAACTCTTATTTTCTGGCCTGATACTCTGCTAAGTCTCTGGTACTTTGGCATCGAAAAGAAAACACAAAAGACCAACCTCTGCCACCAAAGAATTCCATGGCTGGAGCAGAGACTCCCCTAGTTCAGATGTCCTACCTGCTGGTTTTGTCTTCCAGAACATTTCCCATACTGAGCATCTTAGAAGCCAAAAGGGGACATGATGGAGATCCAAAGAAGAAGCTATCCACACAACTTAGAGACAACCTGACAACAGCCATACCTTGTCTTTGGGTCCAGTCTGGCCTCTAGAAATGGGCAGATGTTAATTTTCAAATACCAACACACTGCACAGTGTGCTAGAGGAAGCGAGAGGTCTCCCATAGCTTCCTGTACCTCTGCTCAGATTCTACCACAGCCTGATGGAGAGATGAGACCCTTTCCTCAGGTTTTATAAGCAGATAATGGTATTCCCTTCAAGTTTAGAAACAACCTTTATGTTCACTATTAGTCCTGCATCCGTTTGCCACATGCTCCAAGGCAGCTGTTGGCAAGCAAGCTCAAACTAGAAGGAGTGTAGCTGCTAGGAGACTGGATTATTAGCTCCAGCACAGCATAACATTTACATGTCTACATGGTATTGTGCAACATCTAGTTCCTGACTAGCAGTTTGGAGAACAGTGACAGTGATTTTAAATCCATTTCAAATGTGTACTCAGAGAAACCCATGTGGAGATGGCAGTCCCCTGTGCATATACCAGCAGCCCGATAGAAAATCCTGTCTAGACAGCAGGAAAACTGCCAGCTGTTTAGAATGGGGTTTGGGTCAAGCCTGGAAAATGGGGTAAAGATATATTTTTCTCACATGCCAGGGAATCCCAAGAAGAATAAAGTTCTGTTAAGTTTGTCAAGGTTCATCTTATGGATTCCTCTTTTCTTAAAAGCAAGGACATTCAACCAATACTAGTACAAGGCAGTTCAAAGCAATCCTGCATCATGTAAGCAGTCTAAATAAATTATTGCTTCTTTAGAGAATGTGTAATGAAATAGACTCACCTCCTGGAAGGGGTTAAATTGGTAGTCTGAAAGATATGTGAGACTGTAACCTTACTACAGTCACAAGCAAAACTACTTCCACAAATTATAGCCAGCAGTATAGTGCAGATTGACCTGGAATTGTAGATACCAAATATCACTAACTGACTTTTTGAAAGATGGATTATTGAAAACCTCTCAGGTTAGGGTCAAAATGTCAATGCTCTGGAAAATATAATCAAAATGAGAAAATTAAGATGTGAAATTAGGTAGAAAGAATTACAAGGAACATATCTGGCAAAGCAGAAAGAAGGAGCCGAATTGCACAAAGTGTTTCTGAAGTGCAAGATATCTTTACCCTTGGGAAGCACCATGTGCAAACAGCCAAACCAACAGCAGTAAATCATGGTAATTAAAGAAGTTCATTCCCTCACCGCTTTGCCCTGCAGCCCATTTTCTGGATGATAACTGCAAAGGGGACAGCAGCAGCTATCAGAGCTGAGGTGTACTTTCCCTTCATACATTGTCCCCTCAGAAGCCCACTTCACACAGAGGCACCCATGTTACTCAAGCAAAAAGCAAATCAAATAAGCTTCTGAGACACAGTGACAGGGACCTGATCCATGATTCTCCAGCAAAAAGTGGAAGGTCCAGACCCTAAATCCATACACAGGTTGTTAAATAAGTGACTGACTTTTAAAGAGTGTTAAGCACCCAGAAGTTCTCATTAAGCTGAACATTGTCTCTGCAAGCATTCCCAGTGTGCACTTATACCAATCTGGGAAAGAAAATGTTCTGGGAAACTAGTGAGAATGGATTCTCATGAGGTTTCCAATAATACACATGTATTACTGAAGTCAGAAATCCCACGAGTAAAACTGAGAGCATGTTCATTTTTGATCCTATCCCAAGCCGGGCAGCACAAAGGCATGTGAACATACTAAATGAAAGAGAGAGTTTTAAGTTAACTAAACTTTTCCCTAGCTTTTATGTTTGCCAAACAAATTCACCCATCCTTCGGTAAAGCATTAAGTCTCTACATGGACAGTTACTCACAACTATCCCAGAGTCAGGGAAGTACAAATGAAAGGTTTTATTGGACTGGGTCATTGGCTGATGAGAATAACCTCAGCAGACCTTTACTGATTTTCACCAGATTGTAATATCTGACTCTATACCACAGCAAAAACTTAGGTTAAGTTAACTGGCTAAAATATTTCTATCATTAAAGAAGCATTAAAGTCACTGGTTGCCTATTCTGATTTGAGAACTGTGCAGATCATATTTTTCTGCAGATTCTAAGGGACTTATAAACACAATTTATAATTTTTTCTAAGATACTTTATACTTCTTCCAAAATATAAAATTTTAAGAGTTCTAAATAATATGGCATTTAATTATCTGAGGATCTGACAGAAGGCGAGTACATTGGTTAAAATGCCAGCCTGAGGTAGTAATGAAAGACTACAGTGTCTGGTTGCTCAAAAATGTGCTACGCAGAACTTGCAGCACTTATTAAAGCAAGGTAACAAAATAGCATGTCTTTAATTATTCCTATATGAACAAAGACACTGTTATCTCTGAATAGTACTTTTGTATTTCTGCAGTTGACTGAACTTGTTTAAAACATCTTTATGCAATCCTCTGTCAACATATGGCAAAAAAGGAAATACTCTTATTTGTTCCTCCACTTAAGGTAATTTAAGCAGTCACATTGGTATTTAAATGTATTAAATTGGTATTTATTGCAGGGTAATGAGATATTCTAGAACTAACACAAATTTTATTGCTTTGCCACAGATTAAATGCTTGCTTGTCAGTGAGTGAGCCCCCCTTGTTTCTCATGGTTTTGGGGTTTTTTTTGTTTTGAAAACAGAAGTCAACATAATAAATGAACTGAAGAAAAATACTAATGTAAACTAGAGGATTATGACACCAACTACACGCTAATAATATTTAAGTTAAATACCAAAAGTTTGCCAAATTGTGCTCAAGATCAGTTCATTAATGACTCCATCAATGTGACTCTTTGCCATGCCATAATGGTTCTGGAAACCAATTAGCTAAAACCAACAGCTTGAATTTAGGCTCAGTTGCTGTCCAAGCACTTGGTGATGGCCTGTTTAAGCAAATCCCTCCAACTGTAAGATACAGTCCATATATTTTAGTAGTTATGACAGTTCCAAAATCCATCACAAAGCAAACAGGAAACAGCAGGATTGTTTTATGAGTGAATTTATGCTTCACTTTTCCTAAACAGAGGCAGCCCATTACTTGTCATGTGCTGTCTGAACAGTTGAGGAGTTACTTACAGTACATCAAAAACAACAGAACTGACTTCAGAAGGTAGCTAAATTAGTCTCCTACTCTTACCATTACCTCTAACTGTGTACACAGCTTAAGAAAGATTTTGAAGTGTGAGAAGAAGTCTACATTTTTGTAATTTTGAAGTATAGAAAATGCAGTCTTCCCTGTCCCCTCATTCTGTATAACAGTACAAAATAAAAGCATCTACGTTCCTTCTCATTATCTGAAATGTGACTTCAAGATACCGAGATCTTTAACAGGCCTTTGGACACAGCAGAATTTCACCCTAAGGATGGTTTGCTATGAATTACTCATGCTGCTCAAAGGATTAGGTACAATGAAAACATTCTGGCAAGATTCTGCTCCTTCATGTACAGCTAATTGATTTTATGTGGATGGAATTCAGATGTACTAATATTCCAGGGAAACTGCATGCCTTCTTAATGGATATTCTGCTCCTATAGTTGTGATGAAGGCAAATGCAATAAGATTAGGGCACAGCGACACAGAAAATGAACAACTTTAAAAAAAGAACTGATGATAGATAACTAAAATCAGCACTTGAACATTCTTTTCCATAGGTACTTAGCATTAACAGATTCTTGCTTGATTGTTTCCCAACAGGAACGTTCCTCCCTATGAGACATGCAACTCCAAACAATAAAAATCATGGATAAGGTTTTGCAGGAAACAACACTATAAATCATGAGGTTTTTTTTAAAATAGAGCCAGAGGGCTTTGGTGTTTTATTTTCTTTCTTGTTTCCTGCCACATAGCAGGGCTCCACTTCAGCAGCTGGACCTTTCAGAACATCATTTCATATCATGAGTGAGAGTGAGACAAGCCTGAAAGACTCCCTCTGCCTTAGAAGGTATCCTGTTGAAGTTGCAGCCAATAGAGAAAGACACACAATTCACTTGGACACCACATTGGGCTACCTGATGGCAGAGCCTCCTCCCTGCTTCAGAGTGACTGACACTGGCTGCATCAAAAGCCCAAAGCCAATGCTCTAGACAGGGACTGTTCACTACCCATAGCCACTTTTCCCCAGCAAAGACCCTCCAGATAAACCCTTCAGCCTGGCAGAGCTGATGCAAATGAATTTGAGGGGGCAGAAGCTCTGAGCCTGTCTGACCTGGGATAATTTGCATTCAAACAAAATAAATCCTGCTCAATTCCCATAGCTATTTTATTTTGCTATGAATAGCTCAGGCAACTCCAATAACGAGGAGCTTGGGTTACATCTGATTGCCAGCTGTACTGCTTACTAAGAAGTTAGGTCAGTGGTTCCCAACCTTTTAATTTTCCTTGTTGGAGTATACATTGCTATGGATTAGTTACATGAGAGAGTGGTCACAAGGAATTCTGCAGGGAGCAAAGTATCAGCTTTGCTGATATTCCACATACACAGACGTACACATATGTTCAAGTATCTATGTGGGAAGGAGAAAGGGAGGGGAACAAAAGAGCTTAGACCATTAGGGGAATGGAAAACAAGAAGCAAAGATGGCCCAAGAGTGAGAATGTTGGGCTGGTGCCTGGGTTATCTGGATTAGACTGCCAGTTCTTCAGCACTTCAACTTCTCTGTTGCTTATTTCTCCATTTTAGAGCATGGTTTTATAATCAACCCAGTAAACACTCAAGAGAGACTTGTGAAGGCTCACGTTCAATCCCAGCTGGGTTGTTCTATTACAGTGCCTCACATTTCTTGACTATAAGCTGCAGCCTCAGTCTTCAGGATGCCTGAGTAGCTGGAGCTGAGATCAGTGGCCAGTTGCACTAAGCACAGAAGGTCACAGCATAGCTATGTATGTACCACCTAGTAGGGCTCCATGCTTCAAATGCCCTCTTCGTAGACACATTCCTCAAACATGGCTCTGGCTGCAACCTGTCCCCCATCACATTACTGGATGGACTTCTGCCACATGACCCCACTCAGAGGAACTACCATGCTACATGGTAAGTGACCCAGAAAAACGCATTCACAGACACTGGAGTCTGAGAAGGTTGATAAGTTTGCTCTTAAATAGGAATTCCCTTGATACAACACTTTCTACTTTACACATGCCTATGAAGCGTGATTACTTAGCATCCCTGTGAAAGAAGGAGAAGGAAAAAACATTTCATCTGCTCTTCTTTTGCTGTAACCATTTCCTTGAAGTAGGAGAACAGCCTAAGTGTGTCTGACCATTTTTTTCCCACAATAAATGGTATATCAGCAAAACCTTGAGCATAATTCACATTGTTAAACCTGAAATAAAGGGCAACATCAACCCAAAGATCCACTGATTTAAAATGAGACCTCACAATTTTCTCAGTTGGTCACAGCAATAAAAAACCTGTACAATGGCAACTCCATGCAACATTTAGATAACCTTATAAACCATACAAACAGCCTTAGCATCCAGATCTTAGTTTACATTTGAGTAAGAACGTAATTATTTGCAAAGATAAATGTAGTGATTGCATCTATATTCCATGTAATGAAAAAGCCTTATTATTTATAGGCATAATTTACAGCCCTAAAACCTTCCTTCCCACTATTATATTGCCAAGTATACTGGGGTTCCAAAGATTCTTTGTTTTTCTGCTTGTAGCAAAATGCTACCAAATGCTGCTCAGATGTACAGCACAGTAATGCCTGTCCTTCTTCAAACTGTGCACAGTCATTCACACTCCTCTCTCCCACACATTAGCCTATGCTGAGTTCAGTACAATTTTCTAACTACAGAAATGTTTGTAGTAGAAATAAGTGTGATCACACAATGAAAAAAACTGCCGTAAAGAGGTCCTGGTTTGCTATGAAATCAAACATTGTACCACAATTCTCTTGATAAAACGGAAGCACTAACTCTACCTTAATATTGGTTCAGATTTTCAGCATAAAGCAAGATAAATCCATATTTCAACACAAGACATTAGTTTACATCTCATGACATCCTGTCTACTGACAGGGTCAGAGTACAATATACAAATCTAAACCAGTACTTGGAGTGTTAATACAACAGCTTCCAGGTATTCAGATCTATGTTTGCCTTGTACTTACTGAACAGGCTGCAGAACTGAACTGGTCACAAAAGGTCACACTGATTTTACCATAAGCAGATTTTAATGTAAGCCTGTGAATTATGTGGCTATTTAGTGGATGAATCTTATAAAAAGGTATGAAAAATGGTGTTGAAGCAATTAATTATGTCTTTTAATTGAAGAAATCAGTTCTATTATGTACCTTTGAGAATCAGAAATGAGAAAAGAGGACATAAAAAAGGAGACTTATTTCTACAGAGCCCAAGAAATTTAGAAATCTATTGTTACAGATACTGCCACAATGTCAAACACTAAGGGCTCTCTTATTGCAATAAAAATGCAGTAAAGTCAAGGGAGATACAATTATACAGAATTTGTTGACAGTTCAGCATACTCCAAAGCTATAAAAGGATGGTAAGGAAAAAAAAAATAAGAATCAGCAGAAGATTTAGGAGGCAAAATTTCCTAAGCTGCCTGACCTTCTTTCTGTAATGAATCTACTGAACAGTAGGTTAAGCAAAGGTCAGGTTAAGCATAGGTTAAGAAAAAAGTTCCAAGAAGAGGAATGTGCTGTCAGGGTCACAGAGGCTCTGGGACATCAGGGAAGTGTGTGAGAATTACAGACACTTTAATCCCATATGTAGTTCCTAGCCCAGGGCCTAAGTGCACTCTGCTCTGCCCTGACACCACAGAACACGAGACCTCAGTTTGCACCATGCCACACCACAGCAAGCAGCTGCTCTCTGTGGACTTCAGCTGCACATCTCAGCTGCTGTTGTATCTGGAGCCCTTACTTAGAAATCAGAATACGTTTAGTGTGTTGAGCAGTGCTGCATAAGTCAAGTAGGCAGTGCACAGAGGTACCCCAGCTCCCAGAAACAAAAGATAATTTGTCTACTTTCATGTCAAGAATTAGAAAAGTGAAACTTTTTGGTCTTCCCAGTCTCAAGCTCCACATCACTTGCACAGCCACTGATTTATCATTCCCAGATTCTAACTCCTATTCTAACTCCCTGTCTGGCACATTAGTATACCCCTGGCTTTTTCTCAAAATAATCTAGCTGCTCAGTGGCGACTAAAGGGGCACTGCCTGTCAGAAGAATACTGTCAGGGAAATAGTCAAGCCCTGTTTGTGCCTACACCTTTTCTCACATAGGATTATATGTGCTTTCGGGAGCTGGAAGTGCAATCCAACCACTTCTCAGTGTGAATTTGCCCAGCTTAATGTGTCATGACTAAAGATGTGACTGCTCATGCAATCCATCTGGATCATCAGTCATTTACTCCACCTTTTCTTCTTTCCAGGTGGCAATGTAAACACAGGAAAAGCCAGAAGGACCTCTTGTTGTGAAACATTTCCT
Organism: Calypte anna; assembly: GCF_003957555.1. Lineage (NCBI taxonomy): Eukaryota > Metazoa > Chordata > Aves > Apodiformes > Trochilidae > Calypte > Calypte anna. The sequence continues at coordinate 13,809,096 of NC_044257.1, forward strand.
AACTTCACAGCATGACACATCATACACTCCTCCCACAGCATAAAACCAGCAGTGTTAATGTGCTATGGAAGTAAATTAGTCACAAATAGCACCATAGGGAACTTCAAATATTTTGAATGTACACCATATAATCAGGAAATGCCCGCCCTCTGTATCTGTCAGGAACAAGGAAACTGAAAGCTTTGTAATTTTAAACTGTTCATCAGTTGCTATGAATTAATGAAACAGCTTGCTGAGGAGAGCTACCATGCACAAGAATGCTGGTAAGATAAGAGAAAGTTTAAACTACACTCATCATCCTGATGGAATAGTTTCAGCCCAAGATTCCACATTAGATCACTCCTTTCCAGGGCTTCTCTTCATACACATCCACTGAACCCCTTAAAAGGATTAGAATAGGACACTCAACTTATATTTTTTCAAATTATTTATACTCCTACTAACTGTCACAAATTTCACCAATCCGCAATAAATTTGCTTTTTTTTAAGGAGTAAATAAATTTTGTTAGATAATTTACAAACTTAGAGATTTAGTCCTTTAACATATATTAACATATAATGATAGATGTCATGCAACACTAATATTTGTCCTCTACGTTATCATTTTTTGCAATAACCCTACATCCATCTATTTCTTACAAAAATCAGAAACAAATCACATCTCTAAAATTTGAAGTCTCTCTGGAAAAAAACATCAATGTGTTGATTTAAAATTGTAATTACTATTTTGCTGCATATAATATAGTTATCAAAGGGCAGAAGAGACCACAGCTGTAAAGACCATTTTCTTGTGCAACTTTATGGAAATACAAATATATTAATATTCACAGACAATGGACATTGAATTGCACTGCTCTTTGTAATATCCCCATTAGAGGATTGGCACCAATTCAGTGCATTGGTATAGATGAGTACCTATGTACACATACTGAAATTTCTCTCCTTTCAATTGGCAAATAAAATACAAAAAGTCAGGTCCAAAAGCTAAGCTGTCATTAATGTCACGTGGCATAACCCTGGAGGTATTTTGGAGCACATGGGCACCATTCATATCAGGCTGATGGTGAGAAGGGAACATAGACCCACAGGGCAATGCGTCACATCTTTTTATGTTAGACCTAACACAGAAGAAGAGCTGTGGAGGTAAAGTGACCCTTGCTACACACAAATGGTAGTTTGCAGAACATTTCCTTCTGTTTTGCTTCTCACATTAGAGTATGTTCCTGAGTTTCCCAAACTATAATCCTTGAAATTATTAAACAAATCTTGTGAACAACCACAAAAAAAAAAAACAAAACAAAAACCCAAACAAAAAAAGCCTGTTTCTTCAACCCCCAAGCTATTTCCAAGTAATTTAGTGTAGTGGTGCTATTCTGCACACCAGAAATCTCCAGGAAATGCTGGGAAAATTACAACAAAAATAAACTTCCCATGGCACTGTAACCCAAAAGCTCAGAACCTGTAAATGGAACCAGTGCAACAGTCATAGGCCAAGGCCAAAGTCTGGCACATTTTTGATCCTGGTTTCAACTGTCTATGGTAATCTATCAATCTGTCTTTCTCATTTGGCTTCTGGTCCAAATTGTCCTTTCACTGGTATTTCACCTGTCACAGAGACTGATGGAGAAACCTTGCCTTTGTCATCATACATTAGTCTGATGTTCAATGACACATGCCACCAGCAGTATGCTGTTCTGTCAGGGCTCCCACCCTGTACTTGGCTTCATCCATGATCTTCATTAAGTGAGACCTGCAGGACTTTGTGCCTCAGGCAGTTGAAACAGCCACCCAGGACTCTCTGGCAGGCAGAGGAATCAGAGGAATCAATTAACTATTTCTGGTGGAGGACTATTACATGTCCTTCACCCTACACTGATTTGGTTCTCCTACCAAGTGCAGAAGATGGATGAAGTCTTGCCTCCTACAGGTGTTCCCAGGATGACAAGTGGTGAACATAGATCAAAAACTATGAAGTCTTTCTCCTCTCTAACAAGAGAAATAAGACTCAAAAGTTACTTTCCTCTTTTACTCCCAATGCCAGACTTGACTTTATCATGATTGAGATTATGCCAAGTAACTCCTTTACACTTATTTTGGCTTCATGTTTTGGTGGCCTTTGTGCTTCCTTTATTCCTGCATTGCCATAATACTCTGGCAGGATATGAATGGAGAATTAAGAGTTGGCCTTCATACACTGAAACGTATCTGGCCACTGTAGGCACCAGATGGAAGCACCTCAGTGCATTTTTCTAGCAGCAGTAGCAGCAGCTGGGTGTCTGGGGAACTGCCTGAACTCCTGTCTCATTTCACTCCAGGCTGTTACCAGTTTGAGTGGTCCATAAGAACAGCATAAGGTTAGTCTGTAGACAGGTTTCTTTGTCCTTCAAGTAGGCCATTTTCCTCCATCTCTCTTCTGATTCCATTAAATCTGATTATACAGCACCACCTTCAATTATTTACAAGATGTGTTTTGGGGTTTGCCAGTGGAAACAGCCATGCCACCCTTTTTTGATGATACTGGTACTTTACAATTCCAAAATGTCTTTCTAAACTAAATCAGTCCAAAGAAGTCACCATAAAACTACAAGTTTTAGGTGAGGGCCATAAAGCAGCAAATACATGCCAATGAGAGTGGAAGATATTGTGGTGCAGGAATCAGTTGATGTCAGCTGCTCACTTGTGTCTCAGCCTGGAAATTGACCCGTTTCCACCCCTTTGCTTTTTGCTGCTAAGAAGCAGGATAACAACCTGTCCATCAGTCCATGATGTTGAAAGGGCAACAAATATCCATGCAGCCTTCAGCACGGCCTCTAGCATGAAGAGAAGCCAGCAGATGGAGAAAAAAACCTGAAGGCTGCAGATACTCTTTTGTTAGGCTGGTCTCACAGACATCTATTACAAACCATGTAATGTAGAGCAGATTGTACTGAAAGATTCTTTATCAGAAAAAGTAGCAAAAATGCAAAAGGGACAGAAGCAGTTTTCTTGTCCATACTTTAACCATCTACAGGGGACTGCAAAATAATCATCTCAACCCTAGCACAAGATTGGCATTTTAATCTGTAATTTATACTTGCATCTAACAAAACTTTTTGTCTAGAATAAATTTTGACCAGTGCTAACAATAAATTAAACTTTTAGAAAAGTTTAAAGTTTCTTCTCCAACAATGTATTACAGCATTTATAATTATCCCTTACCATGACCATCTTATATTTCATTGCACATTAGCTTAAAATATTTCTTGAAGTTTAGTCTAGTCTATTTTTAAGACTGTTTTGATGACTTCTCACTAAAAAATGAATGTGTGTGGCAAAAGACAAGCCTGCTCAATTCAGAATTGTTTTAAATGCTCACCCTTTTCACTGAAGTGCAGTAATTTCCCTGAAGAAAATGTAAATCTGTTTTTACTTTCATAATTACAAAACCAAACCAGAACAAAAATAATTCTATTCTGGTGTTCTATAAATTTTATATCTCAGGGTGAAGAAACTGCACATCTGAGGAACAATCCACTTTTCATTACCTTGTGTATTCTGCCACAGAATATAATATTTTGTTCTTGAATTATTTGGAAGCCACACTAGACTGGAGAGTATAAAACCAAAAGTGAGGGCTCAAGCTAGGTCAAGCATATTTTGTATATGTCCATTAAAAATCTCATGCCATTAATATTAATAAAGATGCTGGGACACAAAAGTCCTTCAATTAACATATATTAGGCAGGCAGGCACAAGCATTCAAGTGATCCCACTGTGAACAGCAAGAATCCAGTCCTGTACGAATAAAGCCATGAGTGTGCTGTGTACACAGTGGGGCAGCAAGAAATGCTAATGCCACAGAAGAGTGAAAAGGCAACACCCTATTGTCTGTGTCAGTAAATATCACTTTATTGCCTCCGCTTCCTCTTCTATTAAGCAGGATTTTGCTGGGCCTTGTTATTCCAATAAGAATAACTTCAAGACCTATTATCTTTGCCATCAAACCTTTTACTGTTTTTTGGCAGGAACTAGCTGGGTAGCCACACATGAGATTCAGGAAAAGGGTTTTCATCTGACTATGCAACTTGTTTGTAGATTTCCCTAGCTTATGAACTAACATTGTAAAAAAGAAATTAACTTGCATGTTCCAGAAATTACTCTGGACAATAATGGTTCCCACGGTACTGAGCTTCAGCCATCAAGACTCATTCACTTGCATATGACCTGATTATTTGACATTTCTTCACCCTCATTCTTAGTGACTTCTGAGCATGATAAACAATAAAAGGTTACTGATGTCAACCTATTATGAGCCAGGATGCTGTTCTCATCTAACACACAGTAAAGCCAGTACTGAAGCTTAATTAATACATGTTTGTAAACTGTGCTGAGCTGCAAGGCATTATGATTTCAGGTTTCCTCTGTAAATGTTTACCTTGAAGCTTTAGTGAATGCTCTGCTGTCTGAACCAAAGTTAAGTTCTGCTTCCATCAGCTATTCACATAGCTGGTCAAATCACTGTCAGAGCAAATCAATAGGAAATTCCTTTAGCATACCGTAATTTATGGTAGACCTGCAGCAACAGAATTGGGATTAAAACAGGATAAAAAAAGGCAAGAAAGAACCAACATTTCTGCTCCCATGACATGATTAAAAAGACAGAGGAAAACCTTCTTTGTAATGTAATTATCCATTAAAGTTCAAATCAGATACCATCTTAAGGGCAAGCAAGAGTCTTCCTAACACAAAATGAGAGCTTTTTAAAAAAAAAAATACTGAAGTCTGAATTCCAGATGATAGAACTCACTAGGTCCACTGATAGCTCTCACTGCAAAGATAACTCAGTTTAACTCCTCTGCTGCCAGATCACTGAGAAGATTGATACAAAACAAGTACCTAACAGCTTCTGTAGGTGGTCAAGAGTCAAGTCAAAGGGAAGACTTCTCATGACTAAGAAGGCTGCTGACTTAACTGGGGCTGGTATCAGGTTATCACTGGACACTGCAACTTCCAAAAAGAGGAAGTAGGTATATGGTATTTTCTAGAAAATCCCTAGAGAGCTATAAATTTTTAAGTCAACAACATTACTCACATATGAAATCAGATGCCAATAGCTCAGAAATTGTCTTAAAGAACTGACTGATACACTATTGGCATCACAAGTCTGAGTGTCCTTGTTTAACATAGCCCCAGCTTTTATCTTGCCCCCATTCATGGGCTATAAATTTCAGAACCACAGACACTGAGAACAGTCTTGACACTTCATCCTTCTCTTACTGTTTGCAATGCTGAAAAACTCCAGTGACCATCCAGACTGGTTATAACTGGGCAGCTTACAATGAATCAAAGTCAAGTTCCCAACTGGGTACAAGTGTATAAATCACAAAGCTGGGGATTCTCTGGGCACTGGTTTTGCAGAGAGGCTAAGGAGGGAGTAAGCTTGGTGGAAGGAAAAAAAAAAAAAAAAGAAAAAAAAAAAAAGAAAAGGCAAAACAAAAATATTCCTGTGCTTTTCACTCACTCTACTGTTATGCATCAGGTACAGAGACCTCGAAGGGGGTTGCCCAAGTTGGACTTGAATTGAACTGCAGCTTCACAGACTGTCATTGTGTTTTGGGTAAACAAAAGTCTTTACACTCTGGGTCTGCAGACCTGGTATCTTCCTCAAACACTTCTGAAGTGGAGGAAGAAGGGGGAAAAGACAGAAATAAAACCTTGTTTAGGTTAATTATTAGTGACTGAAAGCTGCTATTACTTATTAGAATCTACTTCTAAAAAGAGAAATATTTTAGATGTTTGTCAGTTCACAGCTGTGCCGAAGAGACCAAGTTGCTTGTCAGCAGCAGAGATGGTATGGGCCAAATGAAAATAGTGGCGCTTAAAATAAAAATCCTCATTTACATCAAAGACATCCTGTTATGAAGAGGTCGAGTCTGTGCAGACAGGTCATCCTCTCCTGACCCTTGTGAGGGCATTTGACTATAAGCTTCTCTCTAATCGACTACAGAAAGTGTGGGAACTAAACTTTGTGGAAAGACTTTGCTACAGAAAGAAAAATGCTGATGTTTCAAGTATAGATAGAGTCTCCTAATTCCTTTAGGAAACTGCTACTTAAAGGATGAACTGCTTATTTATGTACAAATAGATGGCTTCTGGAACTGCTGTAAGGGTGCAAGAAGCAATGCTCACAACAGCCTGAGGTTTGGTCTGAAGTACACCAAGCAACACTTTCCATGCTCTTGCTGCAAGCTGAGTAATAATGGAGTAGGCAAAAATGACTGAAAGGATCAGGTCCTGTGGGTATTCTTGCAAACTGGTCTTCATCCAGAGCTCACTGTGTTCAGGCTGATGGAGTCAAAGTGCTCCTAGTGACACAGTATTTCCTCTATGCATGTTCAATGGTTCCAGATTTTTTTCCATAAAACCTGGAAGAAATGCAATCTTTATTACTTTTCCTGTCCAGAAGAAGCAAATTACTTCTCTGTTGCTAATCCTCTTTAAGTCTATTTCTTACCCATCAAGAATCAGTAGGGTCAGCCTGACCTGAGAACACTGCCTTTGTCTTGCAGAGCTAAAGCCACAGTTAAACAGAAACCTTCTCAGACTGATATGGAGAAGGGCAATCAATAATCTAATCACACAATTCATTCCCCATCAGCAGTCAATTCAAGGCTGAGACCAGAAACAGTGTCTTGTATGTGTCTAGTATACTTTAAAATGTCTTTAAGAATAAGGCTTTTTCCTATTGTCAACTCATTTTTCTACAAAGATTTTCCTTATTTTCTTCTTTATCAGATTATGGAGTGAATAAAGGCAAAATGTCCATAAAAACAGTGGACAAAATTAATGCTCTGTAAAACACTGTTTTATAAAGGGTGGAGATGTAACAGTGCATGAAAATAAATTCAGAAAACTCATATGGCAGATGCTGTTCATGTCGTGCTGGTATAATGGTAGAAAACATAGTATATTGGCTTGTGGATGGACTAAAAATAATTTTAAAAATTAGTCAAATCACCAGTTGTGCACTTAGTTTGTCTTCAAGGTTCCACTGGGCCAAATTCTGTCCTATTTTTACAGCCGTAGCTTTCTAAAAGAACCTCACTGCAAACAGTGATTGTTTTGTACTTTTACCAGCAGTCTGGCTCACTGATTTTGATGGGAGTTCATCTGCATGGGATTTGTCTCAACATATTTAATTGGACTTAAAGCGTGAGCTCTAGGAATAAGAGGCTGTTGTTAGCATGAACTTAAATAATGCTAATACAGAGTGCAATTAAACAACTACAAAGGATGGGTACATGAGTTGTATTGCCTGCCTGCCTCTTAGGTGGCCAAACTGTGTTAAGAAGCTTTAATTTTGTGGCTTCTTTGATACTTTGAGCAAAGTTCTACCCTCAGACAAGCACACACAACTTCCATTGAATTAATACATCTCCTGCTTATCTCTCAGTGCTACCTCTAACCCTCTCTCCAGTCATAGACTCCTCTGACAGCTCAGTGAGTGTAACATGATTCATCCTTCCCTCCTGTTTCTCTTCCCTTGACTAGACACTAACAAACACAACAGAACTTGAGACAAGAAAAAGAGGCCCTTTATAATGAAAGATTCAATCACATCTTACCAAGAACAAAGGAGGGCACTAGCTAGTGCATGAAGCTGGAGCTGACTCTGCTCTTCCAATTGAGATACATAAATAAAAGGGAGAGAATGGCTCACATCCACCTCTAATGTAAGCAGGTGCAGCTGCTTGTGCTACCCACACTAGTGTTTCCTTAGGGCCTGAACAATAAAACTGGGTATCATACAGTTTTAAAGGACCTGAACTGTACAGATTTTCTCTCTTAACCAAAATAAACACACTTGATTCCTCTCCAATGGAATGGTAAGAGAGTTCCTTTGTTGTACACATGTTTCTTTCCTCTGGGTGCACATGTTTTGTACTTGCTATGCACCCTCACCTGCCTCCTCTAAATAGCAGCAACATCCCCACCAAGGATATACAACAAACCATTCACCCACTATGTTCACTATTTTCTGTGGTGGGTATTGGACTATAGTGTAAGCTTATTTGATTTTTTGAAGAGAGTTCTTGTTCAGAAGGGGAATGTGACTTCTGCTCCTAAATACATAGTTATAAATTACCTCTGAGAATGTTTCTAGAACACAACTGACTACTGATAACTCTGGGATTCACTTGTGTTCTTCCCTGATTTACTGTTGGACTGCAAACAACTCACTTTATACAAGAGATTGTGCATACATAGACCTAATATAAATGTAAATGGCACATAAAACAGAAAGACAACAAAAACTGGCATATAAAGAGAGACAAACAACAGCTTATATACAGATTAAGAAGATAGCAGTAAAGCTCTTGGAGACAATGTCATTGTGGAAGTGGAGTTAAAGACAGTGAACCTACAATAGAAATCTGCTTCTAATGCAGATGAGATAGCACAACGTGTGGACAACAATGCCAAGGGGGCAAGAGGAGTGAGGCAGGAATACAGATACAGACACACAAAGTAAGTCCTAAAAAAATTTCTGATTTTAACAGCTGCCATCTCCTTCTCTTTCAGAAAAACTGCTTTCTGCTAATTTGGCATTTATCCCAATCAGATAGCTAAAGGCAACTGTAAGTGATAATACTAAATACTACTTCTAATGATAGTCACTAAGAATTAGCTCAAGTCAAGAGTTTGGAAAGAAAATTGAATTTGGGCAGAATGAACAGCTTGAGTTTGAGAACATCAACAGAGGATGAAGCAATAAGACATGTCAGTGGCCTGGATATATTGATTGGGAGAGCACAAGGGACTGAAGGAAACTCCAAGAAGTCATGCTGGAAGAACAGAAGAGTTATTAAAAATATTATTAAGTATCTGTGGATAAAAGAGCTAAAAATTTTGCAAGATTTTCTATTCAGGCCACATTAAGATGTTACCAGAAAGAAAAATTAGGTTTGTATTAAATAACAAAAATGAACTTATTGACTGAAAGCTGTAAAACCCTTCACACCTGAGGGTCAGAATATATTACCATAATATGTGTTAATAAAAAAAGAAACAAATTAAACCCCCCCTCCCCAATTTCTATGGAGGAAATGTATCATATTCTGCCTAGATAGTCCACAACATAGTTTTCTGAAGGTGTAAAAAGTACATAAGTCATATGAACTTCTTTAATAAAATGATTAAGCAAATCTGTGTGATGCACACATAAGCCTGCATTGTAATAAATCTGTCATACTCTGTCCTGGCTTAGTCAGTATGGTGCTGCTACTCAATGCCTGATGCTGAAACAGAAACTTCAGATGATCTAAACAAGATTTCTTGCATACAGGATAATTTAATTTTAAAATAAACTCACAGCTTTTGTACTCTAAAGTCACAAAATCATAGAATCGTTTTGATTGGCAAATACCTTTAAGATAATCAAATCTAACTGATGCTCCAGCAAGTAAAAAAGATGCTGGATGAAGCAGGAAAGGGCAGAAGACTTGCAAACAAGCAAGCAAGCTTCCTGTTGAAAATCAAAGCACCTGGACACTTAATTGATGAAAAAGCAAGAGACAATACTCATGGTAAACTTACCCACATTGTTCTAAATTGCTAAATTATCATTGAGTACTTATTCAGCTAAAGATAATAAATCCAGTTCTGCCTTCTGACACACCAAGAAAATTGTGTTGACTGATGGAAACATTTGGTCTCAAATCAACGAACTAGCATAAAAATGTGGGGCCTTTCTGTCAACTAAACTATTAAAAAGCAAGTAAGATACACACATCTCTTAATAGCTCCATACCAAAGCAGCAAATTCTTGCTCCTTTCCAGTGTTAAGTTAAGGTCATCCTGTCTAACAAACCATTTCATATAGACTCTCTCAAAAGTCTACTCTGCAGGCAATGGCAGATAACAGACAGCTGAATGACTGAATACTCTAGGTCATCCAAAAAATTAGATCAAAGAGTCCCTGTAGTCTATTGAAATGCAATTGCTTCCAAATCACATTGTGGTGTTCCAGGCTTGAAAGAATGGGTCACTGCAGTTTTATTGTAGAGAAGCTATTGCTAATGAAAGGAACAATGGAAAGATTAGTGCTACCAACCATATAGAAGAAACACCACTTTCGGTTTAATTGCAGTGAACAAAGCAAATAGGAAAGAAGGGCAACCAAGTGACAAAAGTAGTTGGTGCAAAGAGGATATAGAAGCTTTTCACAAGGTTCTCTTGATCAGAGCACAGCGTCCAGACTTAACATATGATTACTGAATTTGGATCACAGTAAAAAATGACGTGGTTGTCATTACAGACAGCTGATGACACATTTTTAAGAAGGCAGCCTTGCAAACTGAAAGACTAAGTACCCTGTTGATAATTTGTCTGGGATTCATTAGGTGCACTGAAATTAAGAAATGGATAGGAAGGAAGGAACAATTATACTTTATTTGTGACACCTTCTCTGCAGGAGATTATTATAAGCAAAGGTTTACTTCATTCACCAGTTAACAATTACAATCTAAGGTGAAATCTATTTTATCTTGGCACTGAATAAAGAAAGAGAGATTCTAATTGGTCACTGAAAAAGCTTCTGCCATAATACCTTCGTTGGTGCTACAGTATTTATTCTCTTTTGATCAGCTTCTGGACCTTTTCTAAGTGAAGCTTACCAGTCATAACAATCTCTGTGTCGAGACAGTGGTAAAAGATCCATTTCAGTCTCAGTTAAGATCACCACATTCTGTTTCTCTGTGACCTGAGGCAGACTTGAGCCTTCCTTCTCCAGACAAGACTTGACAAGCTCAGCTTCATTTAGCTCATAAAGCATGTGAAAAAACAAAACATGACCAAATGGGAGATCACCCAAACTGGAACTGTTATGTGTAGGTAGAGACCTTCTCTAAGAGGAAAAGAAAAACACTGCAACAAGTGAAATCAGTTTGGTTTGGTTTTGGGGTTTGGGGTTTTTTTGGGTTTTTTTGTTTGATTTGTTTTTTTCTGAATAAACATGGTAAAAGCTAGCAGTTGTGAAATGAAGCTGCCACAGAACCAGCTAAGCACATCCAGTAATAACAGTTCATCACTTCAAACACAATTTAAGAAACAAAAGAAAGCTTCATTCCAGTTCCTGGCACCTGCTCCAAAGTCACACCGTTGCAACTGTTTAAATGAACTAGGAGACACTAACTCTTACTGAGAAAAAACAAAAAAACATTAAAAATATAAACCAGACTACTTCAGCCAGTTATCAGTATTCTACAGCTCTTCATAATGAGCCACCCTCTTCTCCAGTCCCTGAATACTATTTCAAAGGAAACACTGGGTGTCTCAAGTGCTCCTTTTTTGGTCCTGTCACTCAGTTTAATAGCCATTATGGACAAGTACCTTTGCAAAACAGATTTCTAGAGGGTGACCCAACATATCCTATGGACCTAAGTCAACAACAAAGCATACAGATAATTTCATATCCCTAACACTGAAATGTCACTGCTTTAATCTCAATCCATAGGAGATTGTTTTGCAAGTGCAAGGGGTTAAGCCTGATAAACATCAATAACAATTAATTCTGTAGATTATTCTTCTGAATTTACACGAGTAAAGACTTCTCTGAAGACAATGAGCACTATCAAATTTGTGAAAAAATCATTTTTGAGTGATAATTTTTCATGAACCTGGATGACAGCCATAAATACTAAAATCTCATATTTTCCATTTAACACATTCATAGGAGATCAACTAATTAAGACTTATATACCCAAATAAGGCTGGAATTGTCAAAGAAAACAAAGGCAAATTGGTTCACAACTCCTGCTGAGTTATGTAATTCACCCTTCCTTAAAGGGGTTGACAAACCTGGGTATAATACGTTTTTCTCACAAGCTTATGGATTGATTAGGTTTTTTCTTTATTCATAGCAGTTCACAAAGGCAGGAAGGGCATTTACTTAAGAGCAAGCAAATATGTAAAAGCTATCACAAACAATAGGAAATGAAAATGTGTGGGGTAATTACTAGGACTACCAGTTTTCTGTTTGGTTTTGTTTTTTTTTTTCCTGAAAGACTGTGATCAAAACATACAAAGGGTGTGATGCAGTTTGTTTGCTGTAACTAAACCTCTTCTGTTAAATGCAAAAGCAGATAGTGGTATTAGGAAAAAATCACCAAATGGTGGCATCCTGAATATTATATGAATTACATACCTCCAGCTACTCTTCATGTATGGAAATACTTTTAATGCTGATTTGTGTTAAATAAACACTTACCAAGCCTACACATGTAGATATTGCTACTGAAGAAGTACTATCATTCCTTATAAATCCCTGGTAGAAACACTGCTCAATTTCATGTTCCTGAGAATTTGAGACTCCATCTTTCCCGAGTACCTGGACAATAAAACTGCTGCTTAAAATGGTTGAAGGTTTAAGTTCTAAGTGAAGTTCCTGTCCAAATGCTGAAAATCTGTAGTGCAAGGAACTCCTTGAACTCTGAGTTGATCTCTTTCTCCTAGTACTGTGCAAAACATCATGTGAAATGTACGATCCACTGGAATCCACTTTGACAGGTGTCACAAATACATAATCTGTAATGATAAGAAGTTAGCCATCAGGTTGTGTATCCACCAAACATCGTATCATTCTAACACAGTAAGCAGCAGGCTTGCACTAGGGCATGAAGCATTCCCTCATCTGGGGAATGGCCTGAAAGCTCTGCAGGCTATGTGTGTGTAGGACTGACTACAGAGACCCACCCCTGTAAGCCACACAGACTCTCAAATAGTGTTTGTTTCCTTTCTGCCCCACTGAGAGGTACAGACTAACTCCCATAGCCGTGAACATTCCCACAATCACTCATCTGAAGACATTTGTCATCAGCAGCAGATCTGTAGATTTTCCCCTCCCGCTGTATTAATTGCTGTCAAATGTTAAGGCTGCTCTGGTTTGAGAGGGTTTTTTTTCCTCCTTCCCTAGGAATGCAGCAAATATTATATCACTGGAGGGGTAACCATGACTGAGACTTTGTAGAACTGTACCACTTGTTCAAATGGATTAACGGATTAATTTATTAATGCCTTAACTGAGTGAGACCTCATCTCTTTGTAGTGACTTGATTAGACTGGGTTTCAAATTGTAACTGACCTTCAGCAGAAAGAGATTACATCCTACCTAATAACCTTTAGTCACCCACTGCTAATTGCATGTCAAAGAAGTTTATTGTTTTGGATGAAATATGTGAAAAAATTACAAAACTATTTGTGAGGAGAAAACTAAGATCTACTCAGAGCCACCTAAGGAAAAAAGAGAAGCCATCATTCAACCAGATGCATGAACAGGTGCCTAGCTTGAAGTACATTACCACTGTATTGATCTAGACATATGGGGATTACTTGTGTCCTGGAAGCTGGGTCCAGATTTTAGCCATTTGCTGAACTTTTGCACCTATTCCTGTTTATAGGAGTAATTGTGCTCAATAAGCTGCCTTCCAAGCCAACTTCATTTTTGAGTTGTATTTCTCTGTGAGTACTTAAAGATGCCCATGCATTTTACAGTAAAATATTTAATTTCCTTCCCGAATTTGAGATAAGACCATTAAAAAAAAAACCCTCCTTGTGTTGTAACAGATGTTGCAAAACCTATCAATCTCTGCCTGAATAGAGTTTATTGGACACACATTAAGCTGAAAGCATAACCAGTGATAGGTTGTTTTTCCTTAGACAGTGGAAACAATACATCAAGAACTTTCACTTTCCTCAAGTGGTGTTAATCAACGGCAGAAGTTGAGGACATTGAGCAGGCTGGTGGCCAAAACATGCAAGCAGCTGCTGGAGAGAGGGAATCCCCCAGCGAGCAGACGCTAGGGTGCAAGAGGGTTTCCTTTCTGCACCCTGGTGTGGTTCTCTATTGTACTTTGTTTCCACTCACACCCAATAAAAAGCATATGCTGCACTTCAAACTCCCCCAGGTCATCAGCATCTAAGTGTGAGTCTCTGCAACCTGGGCACAAACGGCTCCTGAGCTCTCACTTGCAGTCATTTCTGTTCGGGTTTGTTTCCCCTCAGCCTACACTGCACTGATTCTTCCGCTCTCCTGCTTTTCATTACTTTTGTCTCATTGCTTCCATGACAGACACAGGAGCGTTTGTTGTTGTGGCTACATACACATCCATCTTTCTAATAGCACATGTAAATGTGGATGTATTTACTGTCTCATTCATTTGCTTCGCTGTTACAGATCACTCCTTCTAGCTTTTGCACACCGGGTTTCACGAGTTAATCTCTGCCCATAGTTAGCTACTTTAAACAGCAGCCAACTACCTTTCACTTTATGTTCCCCAAACACTGTGGCTTCTTCCTTTTAAACGCTCAGCCCACCAGAAAAAGCATCCATGCAAATGTTCATATACACAGATACAGAAAGAACTATACAAACCATGATTCAATTCACTGATGCTGTCACTGGTTAAAGTTGCTGCATGAGACATGCAACAGAGGCAGCACAGCTGAAGGGTCTGCAAGAGAAAAAAAAAAAAAAAAAAAGAGAGAGAGAGAGAAAAAAAAAAGGAGTATTGGGCGAGATGTACTTGACAAGGGAAGGCAGAAAGACAAGGCACCAGAAACTGTGCAGTAACCTGGTATGAAAGCACACTAGGCGACTGCAAAAGAAAAGTGCTCTCGACCTGCCTTTACAGTGCTTCCAAGCCACGGGAGGATCGGGAATTGCATGGAGCTGCCGCTGAGAATCGCAACAGGTAAAGTCCAGACGACAAGCAGGAGACAGTCCATGTTCCGCCGCGCACCTGGTGTGCTACCTGCTTCCCGAAGCGTGCGGAGGACGAGCCCGGATCCCCCGCATGGTCACCTGGGCTCTACCCCGCAGCGGCTCCGACGGCCGTCTCGTAGCGCCGCGCCGCGCCCCCGCCGTGCGCGGCGGCGGAGCCCATGGAGCGGCGCCCAGGTGAGCGCACCCTCACCCTCGCTCCGCCGGCGCGCACGCTTTAAGCCGCCGCCGCCGCGGGGCAGCGCAGCCTCCGGCGCCGCGTCTCGGCGCGGCCGCCGCCCGGGGGGCGACGCGGAGCGGAGCGGGCGGGACCAATGGGGAGGCGGCGGGGCCGGGCCGGGCCGGGGCCGGGACTGGCGGGCGCAGGGGGGGAGGCACCTGGGAAAGGGGGTGGCTGAAGGCGCTCTCCCCTCCCCAGACCTCGTGGGAAGCGAGGGTTCGAACACCTGTGGCCATCCGCGGAGAGAGAGGGGGAACGATGGCGGGGGTAGGAGGGGTGCGGAAATAGGGGTCCGACCCGCAAGGTTTAATCAAAAGGACCGGTTTCCGTGATGATGCTGGGAGAAGGATCAGAGTCCGGTGTCAACCATCCAGATCCCAAAGCACCATTCATTGGCGAGAATAGGCTGTTGTTTTCTATTATCTTTAAGGGTTGCTTCATGAGTTAACAAACAAACAAACAGAATAATAAAGCAAAGACTATTGGAAGGGAAACACAGCTCTGATAGCCAAGACCAGTTACATGATGTCCATAAAGAAGGTGAGTTTCACACCGTGACTCACTTCAAATACAGGACCAGGTTCTGCCCTCCACTGACCCAGCCCATGATATGGTGCTACAATTTCCCTTCAATAGAAAACTTCAGCAAAGTACCAAAGATCTAAAGAACCTGAAAGGAAACTGAAGTATTGAGGTAAATGTGACTGGTCCAGCCTGAAAACCAGCAGAGAACTTTTTTTCCTGGTGATTTTAGCTGCACTTGGAAAAGTGTCCTTCACCTCATAATCTGTGCTAAAGAGTTTTCCACAGTGTGTCTGTCCAATCTCACTCAAAATCTCCCATGTCCCAGGGTCACAGGATGAAAATGAACAGTAGCTGTGTCAAAAGGTGCCTCACTGCCTCAGTTGGCACATAAACTGGAGAGCACAATGGAAGCTGAGGTGAGCTGGAGGTCATCTCCTCAATCTACCTCCTTCACCAGGGGTTTTGTGGTAACTAGTTTGGGGCAGTGGATTAGACAGATCAGAGATATTTTCCCTTCTAAAGCATTTCCTGTCTTTAAACATTAAATAAGTCCCCAGGTGTGGAATTTCTCTTTCTCCTCTCTGCTTCACAGTAGGTTTTACATTATCATCTTGCTGAATGTATTATGATAAATTTTCAAGATATTTTTGTAATAGTGCACCTGTCACCTCCCACTGAGTATATTTAAACAGAATAGTTGTGATGGTCCCAGTGGAGCAGAACATATAAATCATGCTGTGCATTGCAGATAATAGGAGAAAAATATACAGTTATTGGACTGTAAATTTATTATCAGCCCTCAAAACCTGAAAGGACAGAGTTTACTGTTTTCAGTGAACTACCTGACTTTGAAGACTGTCACTTCATCGTCTGTGAGAAGGGAAATAAACACAGATCTTCAGCTATTATAAGAATTGTGTAAGAAAGAAAAATACAACTTTAACCATAAATGTAGCATCACTGAACGGAGTTTTGCTCTTGATTTCTCTGGCGTTAAGATTTCACCCCAGGGATTCATAGTTTCTGATCAAAGAAGAAGAAACAAATGTGACACTGTTTTGCATGACTATAAATGGCATGTGTCCAAATTTGAGCTGGCATTAGGCAGGGGACCCCAACCTTTCTTGGCCTATAGGCAGCAATGCTGATCAGTTAACATGCTCAGGCAACATCATACTTTGCTCCCTGAGTCAATCAAGATCCCAGCAGTGATGGTCATAAACATCAGAGAATCCTGCAGGCAGCTCATTACCATGTACAAACATAGTTACCATGCAAAACATTAGAGAAATAACACTCCACAGTCAATAGTGTAGTAAACAATGCAGCCAGAGGGGCTTTTTCCTCCCCCTACTCCCTGGCAATTCCCACCTCAAATGACCAGCAGCCATATATTCCTTCAGATATAATTTTTACCATACTAAAGTCTGTTATTGGAGAGATATATATCCTTCATTCCTCCTAAGTTGTCAGATTGGATGCTGCTATCACTTTTTATGCTGATCAATTTTGTCATTTTTTTTCAGTAGATCTTTTTCTTTTCCTACTCATTTATACTCACCTGTTGTGCTCCACTTATGTGAAAAAGTCCTCCACTACCTGTGAATACAAGAGAGAGTCAGTAGAAGCTTGTTACCCCTAAGCAGCATTGCACTACATGTAATAATCCACAGTGTAAAGAGATCACGTATGTACCATGACTGTGAGGAAGTGAGGATTTGTCTCCTATCTGCAAGGGAATGTGGAGGGTTTGCTAATCTGTACCAGCAGCGAGTTACTGTTTCACTCGCATTGCTACACTGAAGCTCACAAGAGCAAAGCATGAGTTTCACCAGGGCTTCTTGTCCACCCACTTTAGACAGATCACACCTTTTCCATGACACACCTGCATGCAATGTGCCCACTGTCTTGATGTCTAGATGCAAAGATGTTGGACTTCCTTGTTCCCATTTGCTAGCTTATCAGAGAAAATACATTAGTATTTTAAATAAATGTATTATGTTATTTTAATTCTGAATACCTCTTTTTCTCACAAAAGTTTTTTCCCATGGAACTATGCTGTCATGGCCATCATGATAGAGTCTAGTCTCACAGATAATTCACAGTTTCAGTACCATGACTGACAGGCATGCAGAAGAAATATGCCCTGAATTAAAATGCCATTGTGTTTGGTTTGCTGTTTTTGTTAGAGCAAATTCTTTATCATGTGAGACATTCACAACCACTGAGATGAGTGAATGATTCACAGAAGTCTGATAGCTGTCACTTCTTCCTCTGTCAACCTAGATTATTCTTCCAGATCTATTTGTATTGCTAGAAATAATTTTGAATAATTTCTACCATATTTAAATTATATGTGATTGGATGACTGGAGGCAGAGAATTTCCAGTAGTAAAATGGTGCAGTGAGGGCTTGTTCTAATCAGTCGGGTTGAATTGTATCGTATCGCACAGTAGAACTGGAGCAGATACATTTCTTTGCTAACTCAGCATTCAGTTTCTGTAACCATCCATTCCTACTTCCCATTTCTGTGACTAGTTCTTACCAAATTACATACTTGCTGGGTTATTCAGGATACATGTAAGCACTCCACAGGATTCTTTCAGCTCAATGTTTATGCTTTCTTTGTCTTTATCCTCTTGAATATGTCTCACTCTTGTGAAGCACAGAAGCCCTTTGCCTTCATTTATACTGAGTGGTGATCAACCACATGCTGGGTGAAACTCCTTGTGGAGAAGTCTTCATGGAAACCCCTGTACAAATGAAAATTAACCTCTTTAGACTGAGCTGGTAGTTTTGAAAACCCAACAAGCTCATCTCTGTCCTAAGTTGAAGACGCTCCAAAGTGAAGTTAAACTCCAAAGCTGGTTATGTGCCATACATACCATAACCGTGACTTTTCTTTCCCATTGCATCATTTGTTCAAAATTCTCAAGACATTTTGTGAACTTATATTATTTGTCTAAAGAGTTTAGCAACTGTTACTCAGTCAGAGCAAGACACACCTCTAGATGAACAGAACATGAGCAACTTAAAAAAGAACTTGTTGGAAGGGTTCACATTGACTAAGTGCAGTTGCAGTCATCTGCTATCAAATTACATTTGCATGGCTATTCATACATTACCTAAATCCCCTCAATACCATGCAGTTTAAGAAGAAGCCAAATCCTTTCAGCTGGCATAAATGATAATAGCTCCTCTATCTGGCTGATTTACAGAACCTGAGAAGACAGTCTACTGTATTCTTCCTACCAGAAAGATGCTTTGTGCAGAAAGGAGATTGGAAACAGGGAGAGTTCATGGCCCAAATCCCTACTGTAGGGAGCACCTCAGGCATGGTATGGAGGCACAACTGGAACATGACACATCCTAATGGACTGGTACAGTCTGAGGACACTTGTCAGCTTTCCTCCATCTGGAAGAGCATTAGCACTTGCTCTCACTTCCACAGTGTTGGTTTATAAAACACTAGACAGTATTGTAATGCCTGTAACAGCAGATCTACCTCTACACCATATCCCTTCCTCCCTTCCCAAATTTTAAAGGCTACTCTCATAAGAAGAAACAACGAGGACTTCTTTGTTTACTTCCATAACATCTGAAGCCGACTACAGTATTATCAGGAATGGAAAACACTAGTTGAGCATGTTCCCAAAAGCATACTTCTCCATTTCTAATCAGTGTCCAGTTTATAATCTGAGCTATTGTAATAAAGCTGCTTTTGCATGACGGCTAATCACATTCTTCAGTTCAGACACATGGCATGGGCTACACCATGTCACTGTTTTTTCTGTTTATAGGTACCTATATTTCAGCTGACATGGACACTGCATAAGTAACAAAAATACCTATTGGTTAGCTTAGTGTGGTTCCTCCATTAATTCCTGTTGCTTAAGGGCCTGAAAGTTCACAGAATAAAATTCCACTGTCTCACCAGTTTCTGAATTAAATCATGCTTTCTGCAGAAGCCTCAAAACGTGGTGTTAGGACCAGAGTTATTTCCTCAAATGGTCTCTAACAGTTTTCAGATTGCATCTTATAAATTCTGGCAAACTCTATGCAGTAAAGAGTAGTCTCTGTGGAACAGGTTTTCACCACCATTTACAGTAATATTTTCTGTCAATAAGCCCCTAAGTTCATTTCACATAGCTTTTTAATCACAGCCACTGGAAAAGAAGCTTGATCCAGCATTCCTGCTGTACCCTAACTCCCGAGAAAATCAAAGAAACAATGTTTACAGTTTTTCCTCACCCAATTTGCACGTAGCACTGGGCCACTACAGCCCCAAATAAATGCTTTTGATTACAAATATTAAACACAATTTTCTGCTTACATGCATTTCTCTGTATTGCACAGCATGTCCATCCTAATTTGATTAGTTCTACACATTTATTTGTGCTAGCTGGACATCCTACTTTCTGGCATGGAGTATGAAGTTCCAGCTATCCTGCTGACTTGTTACCATTGTACTTGCTCTATCCCGCTACACAAGAGATTTGGGCTCAGGAGCGGAACTAAAACCACCTCCATGCTGGGTGCTTATGGCTGACATACAGAAACTCCACAGAGCAACTTCTGCATTTCTCTTGAAGTCAGTGCTGTAGGCTAATGCTTAGATTTTAGAAGAGATTAACTGACTTGCACTTCTAGTGTCACCAGCAAATCTTAAAAGGGGGAGGGGAGACCAAGGAAGCAAAAAAGACAGCCCCAAAACTTTGCAAATAGCATTCATTTGGCTTGGATCCAAATGTCACAAGTTGCTGCCAGTGTCCCGACACAGTCTGTGGCTGAAAAGTGAACAGAGGGAAGCTGCAGCTCAGTACATGGGGGCTCTGCCACACACCCAGACCAAAATTAAATGAAAATGTCCATCACTAATAGAAGAAAAATAAAAGCTGTCATTGTGGGTGGCCCAACTAAGGCTTTGTGAGCACCACATTTTAGAAGAGTTTTCCTGGAAACTTGCCAGTGTAATTAAAGCACAGGTACCTCCAAACTCACAGAACTCTAATAAAAACAATTATGCAGTTTATAATGTTGTGCACGTGCCAAAATTTGTATTTATACAATGGATCAAAAATGGCACACGAGAAACCATGCAGTCCACCAGGTTCAAAGATCCACTTTGAAAATGTTTTTATAAATACTGATTTGCACTACACCTGGAAGGCTGTGTAGCCTGCAGAGTCACAAAGACATATTTAAAACCCCTGCAAACTCTTTCTAAGACACTCATATTAGTTTCAGACATACTTAAGCATCAAGTGGAGGAAGGAAAGCCCATCCTCTGTTATAGTCAGGCATTATCTGCACCCCAAAAAAAGGATAAACTGGGCCCACAAAGAAAATCCATATGGAAGTTTTACCCTCTGTCTTCCATGATAGGAACATTTAAGGTTACTCCATCCCCAAAATAAATGGCATTGGGATGAAATGGTACCTTACTAATTTTTTACTGATTCTTCTTTTCACCTCTGTAAACAAAACATACTTGTTCATCCAATAGAGGCTGAAAGGTGTTTTTTTTTTAATTCCCTACTCCTAGTAGCACTCCTTCATCTCACCCAAGCCTGATATACTATCTTGCTTTTCTATTGTATTTCTGGGGTGGAAAGATAACTTCTGTTGACATGACTTGTTCCCACAAATGCTAACATCAGTTTGCATTACTTTGTGAGATAAGATCTCTGATGACAATTTTCCTTCTTCTGTCCCATTAGTTTTAGGGTGAGAGTCTGATTTTGGGGATGAAAATTTCAATTGCACTCTAGGGACTTAATTTTTCAAAGTGCCAAGAATTCTCAGCTCCACTTGAGATCAAGAGGAACTGAACATGCTCAGCATTTCTGAATATGAATCTTTGCACTCTTTTGAACAACGTACCCTGAGAAGAATTTTCTGGGAAGATTTAGTCTCCAGTCCTTTTTACATGTGTTTCTTTTATTTGCTACTAATTTCATGGGCCAAGCTAAGAAGAAAATTGGCTTCTCTCTCCCCTAAGTTTCATTATTTGCAGATTTTTTTAATAGAAGATAATGCTTCTTTGGCTGGCTCCTGGGATTCTTCTATTAAAAACTTCCCCCCCTTTTCTCATCAATGAGCCTTTGTTACTTCAGCCTTCTTACTGGGAACTTAGATTGCAAAGACCTACAGGAGCCTTTTCAGTCTGTTCTGTTTAACAGTTGCAGTGCACGCAACAAATATTTAATTTTGCAATTTTCAAATAAGTATCAGCCCATTTCCTATGAAAATCATGTGGTTTTACTTCTGGTTCAGTGAGTGCTCATCTTCTCTGTGTAGCTGTCTGCCCCGACCCACTACCTTCACCTCTCTCTTACTCAAAATGGACCTCTCAGTGGAAATTTTAACTACAGTTTGGCAATCAAACAAGAAAATGCCTCCCACCGAATTATGGAGTTGTTCCATATTTGCTTCTATAAGAAAGGGCTTACAGCACCATGCAATACTGTACAAAGAAGGTGTTGTCTAATAAAACAGCATAGATACTCTATTTGCTGTATAGAAAATAGACCCTGGAAAGCTGTAATTTTTGAGGACCAAATTCTCATTTCTGGTAGGGTACTTCACACATTGCTTCACAATGGCAGTGAGCAATCACTTCACAGCTTTGTGTAAGAGTTTAACTCTGAATATTTAACTTGCTTTTTGCTCTTTTACCAGGAAAACAAGGCCTTCCTGACTTATATTTTATTTTCTGCAAAGGATATTTTTACCACTATTTTTCTTTCCAACTGCTGATGATACCAGATGAAGAATATGGTAGCAGTAGTTTTACAGGAACTCTTGAGCTTGGTGCAGAACAGAAAGTCAGTCTCAGTCCTAAGAGCTGAGCTTACAGTTTTTAATTTACCACAGCTGCTTGTCTTTGCATTCCTAATTTGAAAACAAAATTGTTACCTAACTGTGGTGTTGATTTCCAAAGTGATTTCAGCATGTTGAGGACTCAAACAGTTGTTTTACAAATTCAGTGTGTGTACTAAGTGGAAATCACTTGATTTTGTCTATTTTCAATAAAAGTGGGTGTTGAGGAAAAGAAGAAATAAATAAGTTTAGGCTATAGGCCCATAATATTGAAATTAACAGACCCTCTTTAGCTGAATTAAGTAAGAGAAGCATTGAACCTTTATGGTGCCTGTTCTGAACATCCATATTAAGACAAGGACTCTGGTAGAGTAAAGGTATCTGGGAGAGTTAATTGAGTGATTTTTAGGCAGAGTACAATAAGAGAAATGTAGAATAGAATATTAATGACAATCAGAGTCATACAGGTTGAAGCTCTGCTCAGCAAACCCTTCTGTATGAGCCTAATGAGAGGTATGTTCATGTTGGCTGGGAGGTGCCTTAGAATCAAAATCCTTCCCTTCTCCTTTTAGAAATACCAAATACTGTAAAAGTGCTGTTGTTTTGCTCCACTGATGAACTCTTTAAGATTGTAACATTAATAAAAGTGATTTCATGTCCTTTTCAATCATTTTTCTTTTAATGAGAGCAGTGTTTTTTACCTTGAATTTAAATGAGATTTAAACTTTCTTGGCAAGGCAGACACTGCAACATTGTGCTAGAGCTTCATAATCAGAAACTGAAACTGATCAGTGTATTTGAGGGTAACCTGATTAGTTTTTACCCATGCTCAAAGGATAATTTTACTGAGTTGCATCTCACAGGAAGAAATGCTCTGACTCCAACTCTGCCAGTTCCTGCTGCCCTCACAATATGAAACTGGAGCACTGCATGCTGTGTACTGGGATATGCACAGGGTTTTTCAGAGGACTATGGAAGGCATCACATATCCAGGACTAAGCCACGGTCAAGCAAAAATTATTTGCAGCCAGAAGTCTACATACTGAAGTCTGCAACTTGAGTAACCTTGTCCTATTTGCATGACCTAGTATAAAATGGAACCATAAATAAGCAAAAAAATACGGACAGGTAAAATATTAATTATATTGACAAAGTAGTTTTACTTTTTATGACATATAATAGCCTGCCTTTTGTGAGCCTTTGTATGTACATACACTTGCACCTTGCTCGTTTGCAGTCACACAATAAGGGTGTCCAGAGAAGCAAGACATAAATGCTGTTCTCATGAGTAAAATTTCTCATTGCAAACTGAGGAAAATGGGCAGTTTATTAAGTCTGTGTTTTCCAGATGCATATTTTTCTGAAACCTCCCTCATCACAGTATAGAGACAATGTGATTTGAAAGCATATTGTTTTGGATGAGGGCCAGCCATCTGGGAATCCTTCACAAGTGCCTGAAATAGAAGTAAGGTAGGGCAGATTGAGGTGAGCAGCTTCCAGATTTTACCTGAAAGCTCTGTAGGTGGCCTAAGGCCACTTGAATCTAATCCAAAATAGGCACCTGGCTCTGGCCTGGATGCCTGCCAGTTTCATAGCATATTCTATCCCTGAATTACGGTGTCTGGACTTATTTCATAGCTTATTGTTGTATGTCTTTTAAAACTAATTCCTCACTGAAAGATGTTTGAAATTTAAAGCTTTCTTCAGTTTCCCACTTTATTCTGGAGCTGCAGACACTTGCCTTATTAGGTCCAGGAAAAACAATTCACTAAACAGAGCTTAATGCTTTGGTAGTGTGCAGGTTGCTGGTCTTGGGAGCAGGAAGAAAAGGGTGGGAGACTGGAGAGTTGTGTTGTTGATAAACATGATGAGGTATAACTTCTGTAATGGCAGAGTCCTCACTAAGTGCCTGTGATGCTTA
The DNA here is from genome assembly GCF_003957555.1 of Calypte anna. Lineage (NCBI taxonomy): Eukaryota > Metazoa > Chordata > Aves > Apodiformes > Trochilidae > Calypte > Calypte anna. The sequence continues at coordinate 13,833,342 of NC_044257.1, forward strand.
ACTTTCAAAGCACTTTTTTTTTTTTTTTTTTTTTTTTTTTGGTAGGTGTAAAGGGAGCAATATCCTTGCAGTGATTAAAGCTTGGCTGTTTATTAACTACAAATTTGGCTTGTACACACTGGCCTCTGAGTGCTTTTATTATAGCTTAGCCTTTCATATTTCCATGAGATTATCCTAACTACTTCTTTACAGGGTGCCCAGAAGATACTTTACTATGGAGCTTCATGACTATTGGACTTTTTTTTAATATCAAGTCAGACTTGCTCCAAATGGAGAAAAAAACATCTCCTAAAATCCAAGTGTGAGCAGCAATAGTCCATTTTTCCTCAACAGAGGAATAAAATACTTAAAATATTTAAGTGAGAATTTAGCAATGGGTGATACATGTAAATATGAGAACTTTTCCCAGAGAGCCAAATGTTTAGCTTTTGATGCTGAAATATTTTAAGTGGAAAACACTACAGGATTTCTCAGTGCTACAGGGGCAGCTTAAATGGTAATGGATTCATCTTTCTTCTCCCTATCAGATCTGTCAAAATGGTCTGTATCTTTGTGATTTTGTTTAAGCAGAAATTCTAATTCTTACCAGATGCCTGGCCTTTAAACTGCAGTGTTGCATATTCTTAATTATGCCATCTGCCCATATCAATACTTGATTATCAGTATCACACTAGGCAGTCTACTTAGCAGAACTTAAGGGGGCAGAAAGGCAGACTTCTGCAAAATGCTTTCCTAAGATGGGCAGCCTACCTGGTACAGAAAACACGTTGCTGTTTAAACAGCCCAGAAAGGAATTACCTGACCAGAATAAATAACAACTGCCCTAGGGCATGTTCCCTCTCAAATGTTGATTTGAAATTGCTGATAAATTGTTAGATTAACCAAATTACTTACAACTCTCAATTAACCAAAGCAACTTCGTTAAGAAAACAACAGGAAACATTAAACAAAGAGAACAATGCCCACGTCTGCAAAAAATCTCTTAGAGTGGTTTGTGAGATACCAGGGCATTACACAGAGAAGAGATTTCCACGGAATCTTCTTCAGAGCTAAATCAAGGGGAGTCTGTTATTTCCCACCTAGAAGTTTAATGAGCGACTCAGAAGGATTTAAAGACCGTTGGGCCTATAGGAAAATTGCAAATAACTGCAAAGTCATGAGAACACTTAACCTGAGATTTATGTGTTGTATCAACAATGATAGAAAGCCCAAGAGAGACTAAGGGTTCAAGACATGAACCTATTGTGTGTGTGTGTAGAGTGTGGAATGTGGGAAGCTTAGGGCTACCATATTTCTGTCCAGGTTTTCCCAGACGAAATGAAATGCAGTGAGACTAATGTGTCTGGGATGCGTCCTTGATTTATACACATACTGTGAGTTCAGACTGAACTGGATTTACTGTGCTTGCACAGATCACTTATTCAGTGTGCATGCATTAGGTCCCATGCATCCCAAATGCATGGGATCCATTGTTCATAGACTGTAGAGTGGATTTGACCATATGCAAGAGATATGTCTGCAAATGGCCTTGAGCAGATCATCATAGCCCTAAACAGACACATTACCCCATTTTTTCCTGAAAAAAAAATGAAGGAAGCCTAAGAGAACATACCTGGGAAAAAAGTCAGATGCAGTCCTAGGTAAACTGTATAAGTACAAATTTCATTTAGTATGTTTAATGGTATCATTTTAAAAACATCTGAAGTTACCATTCACACCAGGTAAAAAAAAAAAAAAAAAAAAATTAAAAGTTCTGAAGTTCTGAACCAATAGAACTTGAAATGGAGAATTTCATTTTATTACCCTGAGTGCTCATTGTAGAGAGACTGGAAAAATACAGCATTATTCACTCTTATCTGAAGAGAGATAGAAGATAATGCTGGTGTTCATGAGAGATATTATTTAAAACATAAAAAATCCAACAACCCATCTTTTCCAACCTAAAATATGGGTTTGATTCACATACACTAAAAATCTTGAATTTGACTACACATTTTAAGGATTCTAAGCACTTTTGGAAATGCACTTCAATGTATTTGTTGTTTGAACAAGCCCTGCACTCCTCAGATACAGAAGGAGAATCCTTCACATTCATAGTGACTGAAATACTTGGAACTCCAGAATGTACACTTGCTGCACATCCACACATTCCTTGCCTTGGACTGTAAAACTGGAAAGTGAAATGATGAAGTAATTCTACCTTCAGCAACGTACCATTAATATTATAGTATACTAGAGGAAACAACTGGATTTGGAATAATTAGTGCAACAGGCAACTTTAGTGTGGCTGAACAACTGCAGCTCAAAAAGCTGAGATGCCTCTATACCTGCTTGTCTGAACTCTGGCTAATGGCACTGTACCATGACCCAAGTTCTGCCCACACTTACTGACTGGCAGTTACAGAAAAACTTTAAGACAAAATCTGATTTTATTTGGCAACGTACACTGATGGCTATCAAGCTATGATATCTTCTCTGACTCCTATTTCTTTGCATTAAAAAAAAATAAAAGTGGGGCTACTTTGTCCTAAAATCCGACTCATTACAGTGTATGATGCCAGAGGGACACTCTATTCAACTCCAAGCTTATTTATCTAAGTAATCTAACTCAAAGCATCATAAATATCTTTTAAAACAGTATGAAAATAATGCTAAGCAAATTTTTTAAATTCAAAGGGTAGGATTCAGGCAATTACAAACTCAGAAGCTCTTATCTGGTGACTTTTGCATCCAGTCCCTCTGCATGTTCTAGCTTGAAAAGCAGTCAATGTGGAAATGGTGGAACTTGCTAAGCACATCTGAAGGATATGCTAGACCTGGTATGTGCATAAAGGAATTCTTCTGTTGTACACCACCATAACATTTTATATCCTGACTCCACTGCATCCAAGAAGCAAGTCAAGACAAGTTCCCTTCACCAGTAAATGTGAAATTCCATCTATTTACCAGCAGTGAGCCTGCACAGCCATCTTCAGGATACACACTCTTCTGTAGTTCATAGAATGATACAATCATAGAATTGTCAGAGTTGGAAGGGACCTTAAAGATCATTTAGGTCCAACCCCCCTGCCATGGGCAGGGATACCTCCCACTAGATCAGGTTGCTCAGAGCCTTGTCCAGCCTGGATGAATCACTGGAGAGGAAGACAGTCCTCCCAAGGATGCTTCAGAGGAGGTCCAACTTGGACTGCATTCCAGAAGAGCCTCCAGTAATGGGAAGGTGTTTTTCTATTCCAGTAAATATACACACACAGGTTTAGTGCTAGCAGTGGTCACAAAATCAGCTACACAAGGTCTGCTGAAACCTTTAAATAATAGCATCAAGTCCACATGCTCAGTTCTCTGAGAGCCCTGCTTGAACACATGGGTTGGTGACATTCAGTATACAAAAAGGGGCAGAATCTGTTCAATGCCCTTAACTTCAAAGAATTGTGTTAGTTCATTTGGTTTAAAAAATTCTTATTCTAAATTCTAATCGTAATTAGCTGTTGTAACTCTTCAGGTTAAACTCATAATTTAAATTCAAGAGACTTTAAAACTGTCTGGACAAACTAGATATGTACTTAAAATATTGGCACTTCTCCAAGACAAACAGTGTCTGTTATTATCAACAACACTAATGTTAACAGAATAACCAAAAAGCTTTACAAATCAGCGTGACAAATTAAAAAGAGGAAAAACAATAATCTCTGAAGGAAAGTGGTTTTTTAGCACTCATTTAAATTTAATCTTCATGGCTGGATTTGTTTCCATAAACATACGTTTGTTGTAATTAGCTACTGAGACTGCAGCTTAATGAGTTTAATAAATATTTGAGGCTGTTAAGAGATGGAAGTGGCACTGTGCTAACTGGAGATTTTCTGCAGTTCAATGAAATATAAATGAAGAGTAGAAATTAATAATTAAAAGAGAATTGGAATGAATGAATCACTCATTTCCTAAGGGCACCATCTGACTCTGTGGAGTGGAACTCTTAGGACCTCGGCATGGACCATAAGCTTTTAAACACTTGCCCAGTACAAAAGCATCAGCCTACCAAGGAAACCTGAACAATTATGCAACATGCAGACAGAATATTACCCCCTGACAGGAGACTGAGGAGTGCAGTGGAAGCATTGCTATTGCTTCAAAATGACTTTCACTGCAACCTCTTCTCAGTATCAAAGACTTTGATGAAGTCCTATGAGGAAAAAAGTAACAGCAGCCACATGCAGAACTACAGGGTTCATAAATCTTCAGACAACACCCCTCTTCTTTTAGCCATCTGGCTGATAAAAATAATCTTCCTTTTTTGTTGTTCCTTTATTTTAGAATATTTGTTTCTGAGATGTTACAGGAAATGTTAATTTTCACACAGTTTTTGTAGTCCAGTACAGATGCAAGTATGTTTCACTTGTAATCCTGGGCTACTTATTACCAGATTTACCCCACCTCTCACAATCCACACAGGCGTGTTAGCAGAATGCAAAGAAGGCACCATCCCAGTCCTAACTCCAGCAATTCACATCAAATCAGGTCTATGAGACCCATCTTAAGAATCACATGAGAAATGTTCAAGTAATTAATTCATTATGCACTCATGTTTGAGAGTGGATTTATGCAGCAGAAGTCAGTTGTGCACAGATTATTTGCTTTAGTTTTTTGCAAACTTTAGACTTTCTTTTACAACTACAGATGGAAACTTCTTTATTTTGATGAACAGTATCCTTAAATGACCACAAGATTTTAAGGAACATTACCTCCTCCTTACTACTACAATCATTAAAGTTGATAGTAAGCACCACATCTTGGACCTAAAAAGAAAAATGTTGGAGTTTGGAACTTCTTTTTAGTACTGATTGACTATTCTTAGAGCAGGGACAATTTTTGCTTTTAGATGATGAAACCAGTCTTCAGAGAAAACAAATTAATTGCTGCTTGTTGTGAAGATGCTAGCTCATATGCTGCCTTCAAGCATCTGTGGCTAGAGATACTTTTTAAACCAGCCAAGGAAAACTCAGTTCCATCATCTTGGAGCAAGAACTAAACCAGACTTTGCAGCTTGATGTACAGTGTGTGCCCAGTCTCACAAGAGCCTCATGATTCGTGTTGCATGGAGGATAATCTATGCATAATCTAGTCCATACTGCATAATAATTCACTGCTTCAAAGGAAACAGAGAACTGTACATTACCAGCTAACTCTGATGTCACGAAAGGCTGAAAGATATAAGATTAACTACAGAGACAGAAAGTTAAGTATTTAAATGTTAATATGAGAACACTTGCTACATACCATAAAACAATTTAAAAATTAGAAGAACATGACAACAATGGAGAATGACTTCAGGCCCTCTCTCAACTGTTATTTCAGTATTTGATCGCAGGTTATCATGAAATAACAGGGTGTGTTCTAGGAAGCAGACAGTATATTGAAATGAGGCTTTGGGGGACTATCCCTTCCTTTGATTACCAACAAATACTACAGTTGTTACTTTAATGTGGATGCCTACCTTCTGTCAAAGGACAATAGTGAGGCATTCTTCTTTTGCTCCTCTCTGGCTCCTTAAATTACAATGTTGAAATAGCCTGACTCAGGGACCAGACAATACAGATAAACAATCTAAAGTTTTGCCTGTAGCTAGGTTTTTTTACTCATTTCACTCCATTTTTCTCCATATTATTCAGTGGGTCTGCAAATGGAGCAGTCAAACTTGTTTTCCTGGTTTGACTCATGGCTCATTCCTCATGCAGATGCAGATGAAGGGAAAGGGGGAAGGGGGATTCCTACATGGGTTCTGCATGTCCTAAATTATCTGTAATTTATTTAGTTCAGACAGGCTCTTCCACTGGTTAAAATATTTTGCAGAGTACATATGTCTCAAGAAATATAGCAACATGTAAACTATGACTGTACCAACCACAAAAATCAGCTTATCTCAAGCTGTTCATAAAGACAAGAAATATAATGAATGATGAAATTAAGAATCTGCTGTCATCACTTTGTAATACTCTCACCCCATATATTTTCATAGTTTCATATGGTTATGTCACAGAACTCTTTAATGATTGTACAAGTTGTGTGTTAGGAGGTGGATTTTATATTGCTGAAAAAATATTGTATGCTTTTCCTTTCTTTTTTTCCTCAAAAATTTGACAAGTTTTTCATTGTTCTATTAAGAGAGGGCTCAGTAGTTCAAAGTTGCTAAACAGCATATTCCAATCAACATGAGCATGGTTCAAGTAATATAAGTTAATAAAAAAGAAATCATAACTGAAAATGAAGAAAGCTAAGGAGAAACATGTTTGATATCTTGCAAATAAATCTTAAAAAATCAAGCCCCATGAAAGTATATTCTCATGCATTCAAGTGGAAAAATGTGATCTCAAACCAAATGTTTATTTTTCAAACAAAGGAAGAAGTAACCAGTCCATTTTATTACAATGTCTTCATTGTGGTCTAATTAATCAAATCAAAATGAAAAAAAAAATTGTAACAATTTTCCAAGCACATAAAAGAGATGTCTGATGCTGATGATTAAACAGAACTCCCCCAAACAGTCTGAATTTTTTTTAGAGAAAAGAATTTCAGGGGCTTTTGAGCTTTCTGAACTTGTTCTGATAAGTTGTTTTCAAAAGGTCAAATACAAATTTACCATTTATCAATCATATTACATACAAGAATTGGGGGAGTTCTCCTCATTTGAATTTCTGCATTTTTTTTTTTCTTTTTTTTTTTTAAAAAGGTCACTGTGGAATTCTTTTCTTCTAGAAAAAGCCCCATTAATGAATACCTCTATTAAAATATATATCACTACAAAAACCTGCACAGATGCAGGTATTTGATACATCATTTATAACATGCATTCCGGATGAACTCAAGCAAGTAATTCATGTCTGAATTAAAAGGCAAATACTAATACATTTATGAAGTACTTTCATTATAAGAATTCAAGTTTGATAGATGCTTGTACATGTATGATAACAGATATTGCCAGTAAAATTCACTATTTTTATATTCATACCATGTTTATGCTACTACATCACCGACATGTGGCTCAGAGATGACACTGAACAGGTTTCCTAGAGCTGAAAACTAAATCTATCAATAATCAAATATAAAATATCCCTGAGGCAGAAAGGAGTGCCAATAAATAATGAAGAGAACATAAATCACTGTTATTTTGCTAAATGGCAAGGGGTTTAGCTTATTCACCCCAGCCAGAGATACTGGGAATTCATATCAAGCAGAAGCAAACTGGAGACTGTACTTTGGAATAATAAAAAGAATGTGCAGGCAAAACATCTTGAACACTACAGCTACATGTTCCCACTCAGAGACATTATGTGAACCAACACACTGGAATTTTCATCACAGTCTCTTTCCGCCCCATACACAATATTTTAAGGCCAGTTTATCTGTGTGTTCACACACCTTATGTGTGGTCTCCTCTCTGGTATAACCGTATTGCTGATTGCTGGTGCTGTAAGTATATTTTCTCTGCCAGGCCAAAATAATGCTCTGACCAGTTCATGCAGAGAAAAAGCAGTTTCATCACCTTCTGAACCAGAGTGGACTTCACTTGTTTCAAAAACTGGTAACACCAGGTCAGAGAAAATAATTTCAACACGCTGCTGGCTGCTGCTCTGCAAGTGTAGCAGCAATGTTTCAAGCAGAGAATGGTATAAAATTATTTTCTTTTCTTTCATTCAATTTCAGCCTCTATAAGTCAGAGCTTTTGGACATCGTTGTACTTTTTTAATAACTAGAATTAAATGGAAATTTGCACACCTACAGGCAAAACCCAGTCCTGATGTCAAAGGAAACTTTCAGCAAGAACTGACAGTCAACTTACAGGAATGATACATGAAGAGGATATAAAGGTTTTATCTGGGGGCATGTGCAGATATCTATTATCAACAGTAGCATATATTGAAAAATTATATATGTATGTTTGAATAACTTATTAAGTTATTATTGTACAGTGAAAGCACATTTCTGATAACATAGTTCTTATCTGTCACTTTCTTATGCATCAACACAATGAGTTTTCTTAGTGATAAATATGACCTCTGTTTTACAAAGAAACTGACACCAAATTACTCATATATGTGCTCTGATTAGTAATTGTGAATACCAAGTTTTGATTAAGAAATTAAGTATACTCCGAATTTCTGGCCTAGTAGAGGATCCTTTACTAATACTGATTAACATTACCACCTATTCCACTGTATGATCCCAACACTGCCATTCTGCAGGAGCCAGAGGACAGTCCATTCCCAAAGGACGTGTCACAGAAGAGTTTTTCTCAAGAGAGCTGAATATCAGTAAACAAATCAGTTGAGAGAGATTTGATTGCCTAAATAATTAGTTGTTCATCTCAGCATGCTGCAGTCTTTAAGGATCTGAAAAGCTGATTAATTTCTTAAATCAAAATCCCAATTTAATTTCAACAGCTTTAGCCAGACTACTTTGCAGCTTTAGGTTTTGCATACAATGTTTTGAAAATTGAACTTTTTGAGTAAAAAGAGAAAAAAGGCTTTTGAAAATTGACTTCCTACCCAGCTGGCTGACACAGACTGAAATCCACCTGCCTACAAAGGATTTAGAAAAAGCACTGGAGGCAAGGAATGGTGTTGATTAGATCTATTGTTGCAACCTACAAACATATAAAATATTTTAACAGTCTATTCTTGAATTTCTGTTGTAAAATAGAGTAGTCCTTAACCAGCATGGAAAGAAAAGCTCTCTGACTAAAGGAACTGTTGTCAATATTACATCATCCCCTTCACCTAGGCTAGTGTCTTCTGTTGTTTTTACTCAGTTTTAAAGGTCATTGATTCTTTAGTAAATTATCACAGATGACTGAAATCAGTAGGGGTCTTTTCCCTTCATTCACACACTTGTTAGATTAGTCTTGTACATATTCCGTTGCTGTAATGTGGTATTTTGATAATATTCAGAGAATCAAGTCTCCCTCTTTCCATCTGTGGTACCAAGACAAGCCTATTGAATTATCTCCCAGAGAACCCATTCCATGTGTAGCAAGTGGAGGAACACTCAGAACATGCATTCTAGTGTTCCTGTAACTCACCTTGCAGCTGGGTGTCATGGCATGTGGATGTGTCCTGGGTGGGTGTCACGGCGTGGTTTGGGATCAGCAAATCTCATCAGCCCTAAGAAAGAACCAAGATTTTACTGTTCCTGCAGTTCCAGCTATGGAGTTTAACCATGGAATAAAGTCTCATCTTATTAAGGTCTTCAGAACTATTATTACTATTATTATTATTGCTTTTGAACTAAAAATGTCTGCTTTAATCAATATGGTTATAGTTTTCTTTGTCACCCACTGAAGTCAGTAAAGTATTTTGATTACAGCCCAAAAAAAAGAACATTTCCTCTCAGAAGAAAAAAACAGCATGTTTCATGAAACAATTTATTTAAAGAACATCTGCTTGAGTTTTCAGAATGTTGCTGTAGGATATGGTTACACTGACCTGTAAGACAAAAATGTCTGGTTTTACTGTGTACTCTATCTCAGTTATTAAGTCAATTTTATAGGACCACTTATGTAGGCTGGAAGTTTCCCTAATAAATCATTAGAGTATAGTTAGACCCCTCTCAGTTTGTGGTCTTTGTTTGTTTTCCAGAAACCACAAAACATATGATTTACATTATCTAACAAATTTGATTACTTGTATTCCAGAAGTTCTACATCATCATGATATGTGAATGTCATTGCTACATCAGCAACCTCATGTTTTGACTGCATTTAAATCACTTGCTTCTTACTTCATGGCATTGCTATCATATAGGTGTTAAATCTTCTAGAGCTTCAACTTTTTCCAAAATGGAATATACACACTTTTAAAAATATTTATGCTTGGATCGCATCACATGCCTTGTTTGACTCTTTTTAGACATGATGCACTGCCCCCGCAGCTGATAAAGAAAAAAGCTGGCACCTGGCATAATGGCACAGACTAAATGGTTTTAGGATGAAGGGTTTGTGACAATGCCCAGCTGACTATTTTGTCCATTCCAACATATTTAATGCCGTAGAAACAATTGTGTTTGAAAGTGCCTGAATGTTCCATTAGGATGTGCCTCACCTTAGAAAGATTTGATTTTCCTTAAAATTTTGAAACCTTTTGGAGAAAACTCAGTGTACTCTCCAGAACATAGTTTCTTCAAAATAATTAACAGCCTGTGCTTCCATTTTTGATTGAAAGTGTTCCTTTTCTAAGGAAGCTCAAGATGTTTTACCAGTTTAAACATTTAAGTTCCAGTCAGTTGTGTTTGTCAGTTTGTTTGTTTGCTTTGTTGTGTTTGTATTCATGGTATATATGAAATCAGCACATAAGAGATGGTAGGTGACTCAGTATGGGATGGAAGACAGCAGGAACTAGTCCACTTTGATTACTAGAATTTTGATGTCTTCATTTAGACATCACACCTTTTTTGGATGAAAGTAAAGGTAAAAAATAAATAAATCCCAAAACTACCAGAGTGACTTTTTTAACAATATGAAAAAACCCTATATTTTTTAAAAAATAATACTTTTGATGCTTAGAAGTGAACTCTAATTCTATGTCAAAAAATTTTAATCTAAATCCAAAACAGTATTTAAAACAGCCTATGCCACTGGAAAGCAAGTGGAACCCATGACATGCATTGGCTATAACTTTGGAAGTATCTTACCATGTTATTCTCCTGCATGGGGAATACAAAGATTAATTAAATTAAGTATTATATTAAGCATAATTTTGACACAATACAGTCCCTTGGAATTTTATACAATAAGCTTCCAGAATTACTCAAGAGTGCACAAAGAATTATCTCAGCAATCCCCCATGGCACAGACGTCCCATTAGGCAAGGCAGGAATGTACCACACATTCCACTATTCAGACTAGGATTTGAAATGTTTAGGGGTTTTTTGGGTGTTGGAGAAAAAGAAAAGGCAAATGAACAGTCTTTCACCAAACAGTTTGATATAAGATAATAGGAGCAGAGTATTTCTACTCTGCATTTCTACCCTGGCCCACATGAGCAGACAAGGAGGCTTTCAGGCTCTCTGTATCACACTCCAAGCTAAAGTCCACATTTCCTTGCTTTGGGCACCATCTGTAGTTTGTATATTCTTTTAGGATGCCAAACATCCCTGGGAAAACAACAGCAAAAACCCAAACATACACAATATGCAGCTATTCTCACAAAGTAGAAGCCTCTGTTGGAAATCTAGACAATAAAAGCTTTAAATAAAATTATTATCTCTAGGCAGAACTGTCTATTCCTGATCCCCTAGAGAATTTTTCTCTTGTTTTGGCTTTGTTTTCTGCCAGCGGGTACCCTGCTTCCCTGTGTTTGAGGTAAAGAAATTTACAATGATGTCTCTTTCCTCATTAAAATGTCCCTGCAAATGAATAGAGATAAATTCACAGGATTTTTAAAAAGCCTCAGTGGATGAAAAGTTGGAAAAACTGAAATGTTTTACTGCCACCACTAAGAATATCAACATAGTGTCAGTAACCTAATGAATCTTAGTTACAAAGCATGTAGGTTGGTTCTCTGCAACACAGCTTGCCTGCAAGCAACTACTTTGTCTTTACTGATCTGCCTGCACCAGGCAGAGGAAGGGAAGGCTTGCTTCCCCATCTCCAGTGTTTGCAGAAGCTGCAGTAGCAGTGTGTTACTTTTCCACACACATTTGCCAGCTGTTTTATCTTACAGATCACTCAGGGCTTTCAGGATATGGGAATGTTCCTGCAGAGGAAGATGGTGAAAGAACAGTGTAAATCCCTTCCTTAACATACCTCTATTTCCAAGATGGTCCAGACCTGAACTGCTGTGCATTAAACACATTAGTCACTAAGTCCACATCCAGGGGTTTGCTATGAGCAAGCCTCAAGCAATGCTCCATGCTGAGGGAAGCAAAATTCTTCCATTTTACATACACACAGTTTTGTTACTTTTTACTGTTCACAGCATACAAATTGTCTAACCTGGAGCAAGCCTGCTGTAGGCCCGAGCTTTCATGGGTGACCCAGCATGAGCCTCCATTATGGCCTAAAAGAATTTTATTTTTTTTTTTTCTCCAGTATTGCAGTAGACTGTGGGACAGCTTAAAGGTGAAGATTTGAGAGCAGCAAGAGAATATGGCATAAGACCTCAGTTATTCTGTCCTATCAGGGAAGCAGCAGAAAAGCATGCGGCTTTCTAGCAGATCCATGAGAATCTGGAGATATCCAACCTGAATCTTCCGAAGCCATACTCTTTAAGTATGGCTCTCCTTCTAAGGATCTTCGTCATGGCTCCGTCTCAATAGTTATCTTGCAGAAGAACACAATCAAGATCTTAGTTCCTTCTTAGTTCCTTCTCTGAAGTATCATTTACACCAGCTGTTTCTGTCCAAAGATATCTCAGAAAACAGCACAAGGTAACCAGACCTCAGCAAGGAATGTGTATTTGACACAAGAATAATGCTGAAGATACATAAAGCTGGGGTGAGAAGGATAGGAGAAAATAGGTAACAGAAATATATATTAATTTTTTTTCTTCTGTTGCTAACAAGGCAAGTAGCCTGCATGTAGTTCTGTCTATCATCTCCCCCAAGCTGAGCTTCATGTTGCACTTCATTTGGACAGAAGTAAGTCTGAGAAAAGACAAAGATATGTTTACTTTGTTGTGCATGTGTCTGGCTAAAGCAATAAGACCCCCACGGAAGAAACCCCGTTCAATTGCTGGCAGCCATGGCTCTCTGTTTACATGTCCTATGTGAACATTAGGGGGTTGCTTTGTTAGATTTTCACCGAGTTCACAGAGTTCCAGCTCTGAAGCCCACCAACATTGGAATTTTTGTTTTTCAACTTGCACCAGGTTTTCCTGCAGCTCTTTGACTTGTACGGACTTGTACTTTGTTGTTTTGGTTGGTCAGGAAAAGCAAGACAGGATTTCATAGGGAAACTTAAGAAGGTCTCAAGAATCTTTGGTTTCAAAGCTATTAGTAGGACAGTTCTATTGAATTTTTGGATGGCTCCAGGCTCAGAGCCCTCCTGTAGTAGGCACCCTATGGTACATTACTGTCTGCTTCCAGTGAACTAGTAGGAGGTGATTTGGTTGTTTAATATCATACGAATAGTTTTCATTAAAGAAAGTACGACTGTCAAAAGGGATGCTGTCTTGTGATTGTTAAAGGGTCTTTAACCTGTTCAGTGTCAGTACAGAACTAGGGCTGAACAAAGTATGAACATCTTTCTCCACTATTCACAGTAAGCATTTTAGTTTTCTTATGGGACAGAAGAGATAACTACAATATATCTGAGACATTTTTCTTTCAGCACCGCTCATATGTTTCTTATATCCACCCATCAAGTACTTTGTTATATTTAAACTATAATATTTGGTCACCTTTTTATGGGTTTGCACAGTGCCTCATGTAAAAAGCTCCTAGCTTAGAGGAGTGCTACAGTACAAATTAATCATGTCAGATCTCCCAAAACCCTATAAGGAAAAGGATATTAAATCTGTGAAGTAAGGATTCAACAACAAGGAGGTACCAGAATTAAGGTTTCCTCTGCAATTGTCTGTGCAGTCTTCATTTGACATGCATCCCTATATCTGTCATGGTACTGACTCCCATTATACAGCCATATGTCTTGTATAGCAACAAGCAATGCTCACTACTAATACAGAGCATTTTATTTTGTTCCCCTCCTTCACTGCATAACCTCCTGCATTCCTTGCCTCACCTCATCAGACTCATGAGTCTTCCATAATTGCCAAATGTGCTATCATGTTTTCATTGCCTGGTTTAAGAGGCATAGGGACCGACATTTTAAGCCTATTACAAAGCATAGCACGTCTCCTCTCAGAACAGATGTCAACGCAACACAGATTTTGCCACATCTGCAAACCAGAAACATTAGCTTAGATGTCTTATGTTGGATCCCCAGAAAATGAGGAACACAGCATTACTACCTCCAAGAACTTGATTTAAATCACTCATTTTTACTAACTACATAGAAGTGTCTGCCAAACATATAGTTCACTAGACATATATTTCACCCCACAACCACTGATTTGTCTTAATACTTGCATCTTCTGCCTCTTTTACTGTGGCCATGACATGTCTCCTCAAAGATCTCTTTGAGCTGCTAGTTATTTAGCAACTTCTCATGGCTAAAAGCTTAATTTAGTTTATGTAAACTAAGGACCTGAAGATAAGATACAGTTCTCGTTAGATTTCTATCTGGGAGGAGAATTTGGCATTCATTTACTGCCTTACCAAGGTCTTCAAAGGGAGTCCTGGTGTGATTCATTCTTAATCCAAATACTTTGAAAAAGCATGGCATTAGAGCACGCTATGTCACACACCTGTGCCAGGGTCCAGCTAGAGCCTCAGTAATAAAATACACTGCAGCACTCAAGGAGAGTAATTTTTCATAAATGTCTACCATGGAGAATGCACAGGAGTCCCCTTCAGTTTACCAGAGAGTGATCTTTTATAAGTCTCCATTTATCTAGGACTTTGCTTGCATCACTGACTTCACTGACCTGAATTTGCCTACCTGCTATACCCCTCCTTGCTGTTTTAGACTGTGAAAGGTGCCTAATGCTCATATTATTATCTTACAGCAAAACCCATAAAGGAGTAATCTCCTCTGACTCTTCTCTAATCAGGCTCAAGACTTAATTAACAATTCCCTTCCCCAGAGTGATTGCACCATGAAAAATCAGTATGACACCAAGCTGGTCTGCTATAGAGTCTCACCCTCACAAACCTTTTTCTTTGCTCAGACACTTTTTTTGTCCTTGAACTCTATCCAGAGCTGTAAAGCTCATTGCTGCCATTGAGGACAAGGAGCAAGAAATCCCAGTAACAAACTGCCTGGTCTACAAGCTAATACATACAGACCAAATTTTGAGATTCACTCAACCCTTAAGGAGACAGAGACAAGAGTGTCTTCCCTTGTAGTCTTGTATTAATTAAAAAGAAAATAGAGCTTCACTGGAACAAATCCCGTGTTACTTCCTAATCATCAATTTACAAGCACAGATTCTAAAGCAAAACAACTCGTGGGTGGTTCTGAGATCATTAAAAAGATAGAAATCTTTTAATAAATAATCTCACGGATATGGCATCTTAGGAAGATTAGTACTGATCTCTACACTATTTTAAAGCCTGCTGTGAAGTTAGGATGGATGCCAGTGCTGAAAAAGAACAGCCTTAAGCTTGGCATGGCAAACCTCCAGTGGGCAGCTTTAGTCTGTGAGTGGTCATATTGTGCTCTTCCAGGGCACTGTTCTGCAGAAGCTATTAGAGGAAGAGGCCCATATACTGTAGTGGTGCATTACTGATGTGTAAATCCAAAGGTTTTCATGCTGTCAACTGAAGCCTACTTAACACAGACTGTGTGCACAGCATATAAAATAACTGGGTGAGCACTTCTCTTCCAAATGTATTAAGGCCACTCTTACAGCAGTAAGAAAGAAAAAATAGTTGCCCTGTCAATTTTCATTTAAGTCTTTGAATAAAAATACAGTACAAACAATCTCTAAAGGTGTATATGTCTGTGACAGAAACAGGAGAAAGAACTTGCAAGGGGACCATAATTTTGGCTATGTTTTCCCTGCTATCATGGCTATAAGTGATTGGTGATCTCAGAGGTGGCTGAATTCAGAGCCTTTCTGACTGGAATGATAATGCTTGCAGGAAGATAACAAATGAGATGAAGCATCCAAAAAGCCTTATTAGCCTTTGATGGGATGTGAGGAGCTGCCAGCAGAAGCAAAATATATATGACCTGCATTGTTATGGAAGTTCAGTGTTGGAGCAATGAGGAGGGTGTGTATATATTAATTCTCCTGCCATGTGGCAGGAGCAAGAGTTACAGTAGTCTCCCTTTTATTGTGATTTTATTTGCAGTCAGCTTTGTTCTTTCAGTCAGTTATTTACAATCCTGTTGTTTGTTCTATTTATTGTTACAGGATCTTACACTTGGCACATAAAGTCAGCGTATTTTGTATGAGGACTAGCATTTTATGTTTCTTTTAGTAGTTTCTCTATTTCTAAACTGCTTGCTCTATCTGGTTTGAATAGCTAATATAGAGTAAGTCTGTTGGACAGTAACACAAGGTCTAGGACAGCTTATTGGGGTGTATTTGAATGAAAAAGACCTCAAACATCTTAAGAAAGAGGCTTTGTGTATTCCCTGCCCCAGCTACTTGACTGTTGGTTAGGACAGCAGCACAGCATGGGGTCAGACTCCTTCTCTGCTTCTCATTGTCTTCTCTGAGACTATGCTAACTCTATATTGCTGAGCACAAGTGTTCATTTGTTTATGCTCTCCTCCTGTCTCCACCCTGGGAATATATATAAAGCAAGAGAAGTACTTGGACCCGTTGTTACACTGGCATGCTATGGTTAAAATATACTGTTATCCGAGCACCTCCCAGTGAAAAGATGTAACAAAGTGCTGGTACTGTAAGGCATGCAGTCCCATGCTCATGTTTCTGCCAACCCCAGCTGCTAAAGCCACCATGAGCAACACAAGATAATCAGATTCTTTTTTAAAAGTATACTCTGACTCCTCTGACTTCTGAACTTTGCAATTTTGCTTCTATGGGAAGTGTAGAGATACGATTCTGGTTATTCGTTTAACACTGACTGAAGATCTTCATTCACAAAGCTTTTTTCAAGGCAAACACTTATTCAGCACTTTAGTTCCAATATTCTAAGACATAGACATGAGCCTTTAAAACTGAAGGAATTTGATTTTCAAGGGACATGTGAGACAGAAATCATGACATGCAGCAGTGATATGTACTATAAAAAGACAGAGCTCATTTTATCAATGAGACTGTAAAGCTGGGGTGTGAAAAGGCCTGTATGTTGTAGCAGCAAAAAAGTACTTCTTAAACTATTAGTGTGTTCTCTTATGGCTTAAAAAGAGTGGACCTGAACTCTTCCTTGTTGGTAAATGCATTGATGAAACTGCCCAGAAATAAATGAGCTGTTCCACTGTCTTGGCTCCTTAAACATCACACTAAAAGTGATTTCCTCACATAATCTCATCAGCCATATGTCTCCTGTCCTATAACACTACGTAATTGTTCAGTCCCTGGACAGTCAGTCATTTCTTACAGAGAGTAATTTAACCATTTTAGCCACATAACCTCAAGATAAACTCTTGAATAGGATGTTCAACTGATTTAGTTTAAAAGAATTCATCAGGAAGTATTTGATAGTAAGGTATCACAGGAGCTGTCAGAGAAAAATTAAAGAAAGGAATAAATGCAACTCTGCTTATAAATATCCAGCTAAGCAATTTAGTTCAGGATATTCTGTATTTATGGAAAATGTCTCAAATCAGACTCTTTTCATGGCCCACATTCATGGTTCTGTTGTGTCCACTTTTCATCAGCTCAGGACTTGGCAAGAGGAGCACATGGTACGACTTTGTCTTAAACCCAGTATTTATCTCAGGAAATGTACACCTCTACTTTGCAAATATCCTACTAGTCTGAGGGGACAAAATAAAATTAATTCTTGCATGGTGAACTTTTTTTTTCCTTGCAGGAAGCCTTAAAAGAAGAGTTGGTAGAAAGCATGGCCGAAACCCACTTGAAAACATTTTCCATTGCAGATGTTGCCATCTCATGGGAAGGAAAGTATGGCAGGAATTCTTTTACCATCCCATATGATTATATGACAAGCTTCTAAATGCATCTCTCACAGTCAACCCGCAAGTGCTGAAGAAAGAGATAAGAAAGATTAGTTCAGCTAGGAGCAGACCTACTTTGAGGTACTTTGCCTGTATAATACAGTCATTAGATCTTTCAAACATATAGCACCAAAAAGTCCTGCTATGTTGCCCAATATTTATTACAGTCACTGCTTTGTACATGCCAGCATATTCCTTTCCATTGTAGGATTTCAGCAACACAAACCCTTCACACAGGAAGAATGCTATAAGCCACTTGGCAATAAAGATCTAGAGGGAAGTAAAGCTGAAGGTCTAATGTAACATCTGCTTACACTGTCTTAACAGCTTTCAGATTGGCACCCAGGCAGGGTCTATAAAGTATCTTCCTTGCTGAGAACAGAAGCAAAATACTGGCTCAGCTCCCTCCCAGCATTGTAAGATGTACTAGGTGCATCCAAGAGAATGAGTAGATTCCAACATCTACTGTAAACTGACCTTGACAAAAATGGAAATTTTATAGTTAACTTCAAGGGATTCAGACTATGGTCTAATGAGAGCTCATGTGAAAAAAGATCTGTCAATGGCACATAGGTAATAAGGGTGGATATGCACACTGGGGGTTTTTGGTTAATCAGTAAATCTTGACTTGATTACTCCAGTGTAAAAGCTACTGTAACACTTTCCATGAGCTGTCATCACCCCTTTTCTTCTTTTCACTCAACCTGCTACTACCTGCCTTAACTGACCAACACAGTCAAGACACCAAGTGCCTGAATCAAACCCTGGAGTTTCCTAGTCCCTCCCTTCTCTGTCAGTCAGGCTTCCTGGCTCATTTACCCTTTTCATCAAGAAAGCTGGATTGCTTTCCAAACATCCCATTTGCCATCAGACAAAGCAAGCCTGAATTTGTAACTGCCAGATCACAGGAGATCCTGAGCCACAGCTGCAGGAGATTGAACAGGGCTTACAGACAACTCATGACACTTGGTGACAAATGCTTCAATACCCAGCAGGAGATTTCCCACTGCCCCCCTCAATACACAGTGCTACCAGAGGATGTCTTCCTTATCATTAGGTCCAATCTTCAATTTTGCAATTAATTGTAAATGATAGTCTTTAAATGAATAAGGATTTATTTATAGGCTTTGAAACTGAGATGATCTGTGAAATATATATATTAATATTAAATGTCAATGCTTTAATACCTATGAGAATGCCTTCTTAGATTAAAGATTTTGGCTATATGATCTCTACTGAAACATCTGAAGCAGCAGCTCCTGGCAACAGCAATTGACAGAGCTTGTTATAAGGATTTTAACTAAGCAGAATAAGAGATCATGATATGTGGTTAAGTAATTTAGGCAGGATATCAGAAGAAAATTCAGAGTGAATTCTATTAGACAATGAAATATTGTCCAAAGGAAGTGATAAAAGCTACATCAATTGAAATATTTAAAGCTGGTTTATTTAAAGCTCTAGAGGAGGGTAATGATATTGAATCAATCTCCATTCACAGAGAATGAAATCAGCTTCTATTCAGGAACATGAAATAAGTTAATTAACTGGCCAATGAAGTCTGTAACTGAGGTGACCCTATGTTTTTTCTTCTTTAAGGGATATGCTGCTTCACTCTGTGTGTTTATTCTCAGAGAAAAAAACACCTCTAAATGGAATTAATCTGGAAGCCTAGTTCAGCTGAGCTTCCCAAACCACTGCTGTACTCCAGTGTATAGTATATGCCATGTGTGGTAAGGCTGCAAACTGTGTAGAAGAAACAGAGTTCTACATTTCTTCTTGATCCTGTACTCCTTACCAAAATGAACACTATAGAAGCAAAACCATTAATAATTTAAAACTGAATTGTTATCTTCAGTTTTTACTGGAACACAAACAATTCTTCCCATTTCACTTGTAAAACCTGGGCTCATTCTGCAATATTTGAAGGATTATCTATGGTATATTCCCCTTCAGCACATTTAAACTACTCATCTGAAAGTGCATTTTTCTTTTTCATCATGTTGACTCTCAGTTCTACTGTGTGGATGACTACAAATCATGATTCCTGTGTCACAGCACTAGGTCATATAGTAAGTCAACCACTGATGGAAAATATGGACAGAAGTAATTTATAAGTTTTCAACTCTGAGCCATCTCAGTGTGCTCTGATTGTTTTGCAGTTATTCTATGAAGGAAATACATAAGAACACTCATAAGCAGGGCACTAATGGGTTCCTACTTGAGAATAATAAAAATTATAATTGCAGTACAGAACCTGTTCTAATTTTTCGTATCAGACTTTGTATTAAGGACTAGTAGCCAAATAGAAGCTTTTGATGCAGACATCTGTTAATAAAATATTTGCTACTTAACTTTGATATGGAAATAAACCAGCAATTCTGATTAAGTTATAGTCAATCCTTAGGGCAAACAAGTAAACAAATCAACCCTCCCAGCTCTCAATTTAGTTCTAACTAAAATGACCAATTTTAACTAAACTAAACTAACAATTGTAATGAAAATTAACAACTATACAATACATTAGTGTTCCATCAGGGATTTCACTGTAAATCCTTTTTCCAGTGGATTTAAATGCCACATGGAAAAAGGATCTAAGTTTGCTACAATGTGATCAAATGTCCTCAGAATTATCTGCATCCATCCATCCGTCTGTTCTTTATAATTTAATTAATCTATATTCTTAAGTCTAGAAAAATTTAGGTTCATATTTAACTCAATCCTGGTAGCAATCTTCTGATCGTAATGGGATTATCCACAGTTTATTGACTTCACTCTATGCATAAATCTCTACATCAATTAATTTTTTGCACAAATGCATTTATATGTTGTACAAATATATTTAAGACAGTAGTCTGATTTTTCTACAGTTAATTTTTAAAACTATGCTACCTCATTTTGCACAATTCTTACTATCTGTGCATATGCAAACATATGTCTCAATATATTCCCTTTTTAAGTAAAGATGTGTAGGCATAAGGCAGAAAACTATATAGGTTTGTATTCAGGTTCTTCTGATTTAACCACACAGTGATGAAATGCATTATGCACGCAGACTGACGGACACATAATATGCAGATACTCCCACACAGACATACATAATGTATGTATTCATATTTACATGTGTGCCCTGTGCATATATATGTAATGAATACATATGTAAAAATAAGTCCAACAAGAAGCAGAGTAAGTGGAGAGCCAGAGCTACAAAACACCTTAGAATCCATGTTTCAATAACATAAATACATGGTATTACCATAGGTCAATATTTGAAGGGATTAGAAAGAAAAAGAAACAATAGATTACCATGAAAGAATTTGGACAAATAAGAAAGAATAAATGGCTGAAAACTGGAACACTTTTCCAGTAATTATGTGATCTTACTTATCCCCATTATTAATACTCCATGTCACTCACTGTGTAAGTGAAGAAGTTCAAAGGTTTGGGCATTACTATCTTGGTATACAATAAGAATACTACAGTCATCTATTTGGCAGTGCTGATTCCAGAGAAGTATCTATACTCTGAAATCAGACAGCAGTATTGGCATAGCTGTGGCATCATGAGTTAGGTCTCCACAATGAAGCAGTTAACTTTAACCACCAGAGTCTTAGAATAGTACTATGAAATTTGCTTTCAACTTTTTTAGCCTCAAGGGTTTTACATCTTTCTTTCCACAGTTAGAAGGAAAGGAAGTTACCTTTAAAATAAAATAAGAAATAGGAATCTATTGGAATTCATACTCTAGGAGCTGGAATTATTTTTTAAAATCCCATTATCGTGAGAACTGGCAGCTCTGAGACCGGATGAAAATTGTTCAGCATTCCAATACCTCTTGATTTAAAAACAAAACAAAACTAATTTATTTCCATAGAGTTTGAGGAAGTACAAAAACAAGTAACATTTCTGGCCTAGGAACTTAGATGTTCTGTTTGAAGTAGGATTATTTAAGAAGCTGCCTTTAACCATTTTTAAATTTTGGCATACAGTATCAGGCTGAGCTATAAATTTCTCTTTCCCTACTTTTCTTTTGAGCTGCAATTTGTGTCAGTATAAAGCCACGTAGGTCTGTGAAAGCCATAATTTCAAGCATGGCCATGTGTGCTAATTGGAGAAGTCGAGGAAGATAAACAAAATAATATGCACTAGGGAGTGGATACTTGGTCTTGAATTTTAGAAATCATTAGAAATGCACTAAAATATATATGACTCCCACTGGTCTCTGCACATCAGTGTGGCAAATCCAGAATTCCAGCACTCTCTGTGTTAACAGGCACTTGCAGATTTTTATTTGTATAAATCTAACCTTTGATTTACACTTTCAAAACACAGAGAAAGGGAACTACTGCATGAATTATGATGCAGTTGTTCCACTCTGTACTTAGAGAAGAGAGATATAAAATCTTAAATGAATCAGTTTTAAAAACAAGAGTTCCTACAGAACTGATTTTCACTGCTCCTTAAAAGTCTCAGCTGCATTAGTTGAATCCACTAAGGAGTGCAGTTACTTAATCCAAGCAAGTGGGTTGAAGAAGGCAGAATCTAAGCTACAGTTAATTATCTGCCATTTAGAAAAAGCAGTGGTAGGCATATAATATGGCAGTGAAGTTGCATACAATAAATTATACTTTCTGAAAGATAGACACAGCTTATGCATAGGATTGTCTCCTGACAACTTTTGGAGAAAGTTGTTAGCTGGCCTCAGTGTTGCTATCCTATCTAATCAGGCAGACCCTCTCACCCTGTGAGAAACCTGGGGGATGTCTACAATGCTTCCCTTTGCAGGATGAGCACCATGACCTGGCTGATGTAGAGACCTCTGCTGTGGTTACTGACACTTCATTTTTCTGTGAAATTGTAACTGCTGTTGTCTCCTGTGGCCTTTTGAATCAAATACCAATCACCAGCCAGGTAGATGTGTTTGTTTCTGGAGATTCTGGTAGGCTTTTCATTGGCCAAGAGGTACCATGCCACTCTCTCTTACTGCCAGCTCCTGTGGAAGAGGAGGGTTATGAGAAATCTAAGCATGAAGGAATAGCCCGATTCACTCCTTAATGTTTTTTAGCAGTTAGCTTTGGCTGGGGCCTGAACCTGGCAGCCAAGTACAGCTCCAGGAAAACCCTCTATAAAGCTTCCCCCATTGCAGACAGGTGGCAGCTGCAATGCAAAGGCCCCTTTTTAGGCTGAGAAATAGATCACATGGGATCATATATTTAAAAATTTTAAATGTCTTTTTTTTCTGCTTTTTCTGTTTCTGAAGGAACAGCTGCTTCAGCTGAGTGGCTGTGTTCAAAATTCTCAACATCCTTCTCATAATATCAGATGCATTATTGAGCACTATGAAAGGGTCTCTCCAGGGGAACAGGGCCTGCACTTGGGGTGCCAAAACCCACAGATATCAGTTAAAAAGGTGGATGATTTATGAATTTGAAACTGCGTGGTTCTGTCTCTCAGTGCAGAGAGAGTAATGAATTCATTGCAGAAGAGCTGTAGTTATCCCCACCCAGTGAATGACTTTTTTTGGTCTTGTATCCCACCTATTGCTTACTAATAGACGTGGTTCTGATCTGAAATTATGCAGATCTGGAGGACACATTCTGTTCCTGTAAGTAGCCATTAGACTCCTGTTCAACCCCAAAATTTGCCTGCTGTGCTGTCACTTTCAGGTGGTTTCAGAGTGTTCCACCTGAACTGAGGAAAGAAAAATGCCTGTATAGTCTCAATAGATTGCTGTCAACCAGTGCTTTTTAGCCCCATTGATGAACAAGGCTGGTCATGTAGAAGATAGAAAGTTCAAGAATTGCATTGCTTTTCGATCAAATGTATTGAAATACTTGCTGGCATAAATCACAGGGTTTACTGGGAGGCTGCAAGGCATAACCATGACAGACCTTAGCAACCTTCTAGCCTCTGACCTCCATGAAGGAACAACATATGAACAAGACAGTAATTTAGCACAGAAGGTGCAGACTCACCTACTGCTGAAGGTGCTGTCTGCACTGGTCACTGTACAGCAGTACCAGGTAATAAGGTATATTCCATATTATTAGGAGATTATGAAGTTCTTTGCTTCCAACCTGCCACTGCAAGTTTTTGTAATAGTCATCCCATGAGGAAGAAGCCCAAGGCACAGCAAAAGGTGTTTAAAGTTTAACAAATATTTAAGAAGTGTGTGAAGGTAAACACAAGATGGGCACTGCTGCTGCATTAGAGGTGAGCCTTCAGAAATAGAGAGGTGGCAGTTTGGAAAGAGACACCAGGACACATAGCTGAGTGTGAGAGATGAGAGGGACACTAGCTTGAAACAAGCGGGCAGATGAAAGATGATTGCAAGAACATTTGGGGAAAAATAAAGTATGGAAAAAACTATGTTTTCTGTACGTTTTCATGAAATGAAGTTTATAATATTTGCAGCATTCCAGTTATGAAACAGAACAATGCCATTCTCTTGCAGAGCAATCAAGGAAAAAGTACAAACTTTGCTCAGCAAGTGATACTGCTCTGCAGCTGTGTGAAAAACTGCTTTATGTAACTTTAATGCAGCTTGCTAGACTGTTGGAAACAGACATTCCTAATATCTCTTTAGTGAATTGACTTTGTCAGTTCCCTATTATAAGCAGAAAACAGCAGTGAAAATAATAAAAGGTATTACAAACCGAAATGGTCCAACATCAAGGAGCTGGCAGGGATGCATTAAGTCACTCACTCAGCTGTTCAGATGCTATAACAAATGATACTTGATCTTAATCATTAGATTATGGAGTATGAGTCTGAGGAAACAGATGGTGTGGTCTTCAGTCAATCATAATGATGATGATGATGATTATGATATCCTTCCTTATTGCTTACTTGGAAGAATGGCTTGGGGTCCTGGTCACAAAAGTGTCTAAGTTTATGTTGTTTCTGGACTGCATTTGTAATGTGAACTTTTTTGGGTTTCCTTCTTTACAACTGGTAAAGTCTGACAACAATGGACACCAGTAGTGAAGTGTCTGGAAAGAATTTCAATACTCCATTTTTCCAGCATGTGAAGAAAATAGTTTTAATAAAATATTGTGAAAGGTAGTAACAGCCTGTGAAAAGCAGAAGATTGTGAAAGGCAAGGGGGACAACTGCAATGTTTGTTCTAGCTTTTCAGAGGCTTCTTTGATTCCCTAAGGTACTGGCATTGCAGATGGGAATTATATTACTGAGGAGGTAGTACACGAGGTAAATGGTGCAAAGAAGTACTTAAAGGGTGCTCAGTGGAAAAGAATAGTCACAGTAAAGCTTAAATGAAATACTAAACAATGTATACATAATGAAGCAATACCAAACTATGAACATTTTCATCCCTGAGGATAATTATAAATAGTGTGCAGCTGATCAGCAGATCACCTGCCTTCCACATACAGAGGTCTTCAAGTATGGCACAGTATCACAGACCACACACTGCTATATATGAGCAGAAGTTTTCCAAATTGACAAAATGGCAGCAGCTCTATCCCACCCCTCCAGTAAGTCTGGAATATGACACTGACCATCACCAATTAGATGCCTATTTATAAACATATTTGCCAACACTGCTCATTGATACATCATCCTACCTACCTCAACCCTAATTAAATGAGATTACACCTTTTACTCCCTCAGTAAAATTCTACATGCAGTACAACTTTTAAAAATGCATAACCACTTACTTAATCAATATGCTACTCAAATCTATACATTTGTGTCATTTTTGCACATTTCTTCAATAACCCTGAAAGGCTTGACTTTGACCAACTTAAATCAAACTAAGTTGGGCATGGGCAGGAAATTCACTTCAAGCCATTTCAGAATGGCAAATCTGTCTAAATGTTATTCTTGGCTGACTTGGCGACCTGCAGGGATGTAAAGACATATTAATCCTTTGAACATGTGGATTATACATCTTTAAAAACTGATCAAAGTTCTTGTCTGACCAATAAAAATCCTTTATGTATTCTTATGGTTGTGCAGATCCCTAAGTACAATTTCAAACCAGAAAGAAAAAAATCATATTTGGACCTGGGTATTACCACTATAGAACCAGATATAATAAAAAATGCACTGTATTACAGTAATGTGGTTGCAGTGACTCTTGCTTCTCATTACATTTTTAAGAAAGAAGAAATTATTGCTGCATAATTTAGAACTAAAACCCCAAAGCATTACTTTAGGATCCTGATGCAGCCAGACTGTATTGTTATATTAGAAAAAAAACCTTGTTAAGGTCGAAATGATAACATGTATTACACTTGATATTTTGCATGCAGAGATGAAAAGTTTTGATTCACATTTTTAGACAGAAATTCTCTTCTCCTCCAGTGATTTCTCTAACTCCATTTAAAGGTCATACCAGCATGGAAGCAAGTTGGCCTGAGTCAGCACAGATAGTAGCTGTATCATTGTTTATACTTTAAAGCCTAACTCATGTATTTTTTCAATTACAGAAAAAGAGTTCACAACGTTTTTTCAACATATTGCATTTCAGCTTTAAAAATAAGCCTTCAGATATATGCCCTTTTGAAAACACAAAAAGGAGATTTCAGTTCAAAACGAAAACCCCATCATTCCAGTTAATAAAAAACACTTGTTAAAGCAAAGATGAGCCTTGGTGGAAATGTAAGTTTAAAATTATTTGGATTACATATATGTGTAATGAAAACCTCCCAACAGAGAGGATACATTTTTACAACATATTCCTGTCATTTCTTGTTTTCTAGAGTACAGAAGCACTTGTACAACTGAACGTAGAGCAAATCTCCTGGCAAACTACTACATGCAATCACTCTGAAAGCTAATGTGGCAACACAGGTCAGAGCTGAGAGAAAAACACACGTTTAGACACTAACATAACAAGCAAATTATTTTCCTTTTATTGCCATTTTGCTAATTGGAAATATTTGCATTTCTAAGATGACTAATGTGAATGTGGTTGCAAAAAGCCATAATTGCTACTAAGAGTAACTGGGTTAATTTCTGAGGGCGATTTTTAACAACTTCAGTTCAAATGCAATGTTGTAATTGTATTGTAATAACACAGTGATTTACTTAAATATTTATGCTGGCACAAAAGTATCTGCTAATATGTCTTTCTGTGATATTCCCGTGATATTCACAAAAATTGTTTACTCAATTCATGGAGTTTGTTAGGATGCTTCAGTGCAGGTGTTAGCTCTACACTACAATCAGTACTTATGTTCAATATTAACTTTTCTTCTCCCTTCCATTGTTCTTTTCTTGTCCCCATTAAATCAAACTAAAGCAGCACAATATAACACAAGGTCACTGATGGTTCTTCCCCAAAGAGTAAGACCTACTCTCTTCTTGCAGTGTTGGCAGCTAGGAACCCTTCTCAGATATGTGAGAATGTTCTAGGAATCTTTAATTCTTTCCATCTTAAAAGCAAAAAAAGGACCAGTTGCCCTTGAAGCAGCAGGAAGCTCCTTCCCAGCTGCAAAGACTGACAGAGATAGCAGCAGGGATCCCCACTCACTCCAGCAGCTGGGAAATATCTATTTGGGTGTGTGGGTTGGCCTTGTGTGACTATTTGTGGAATCTATGTGCAGCTTATGAATCCTGCGCTGATATTTTGAAGCTGTTGTAAAAATTCTTGAAAACTGGAACACCATGGTGGCCTGCATCCAGGTCTTCAGTGGGCTGACTTAACCTCAGAAAATGTCTATGCATTCTTTGTATAGGCAGCCTAGGTACATGCTACAGACCTAACTCGTGTGGCTGCCTCATGTTAAATGCAAAAAATTTTCACCTTTATGTTGCCAAAATCTCTACCAGGTATTCTCAAGCCCAGTACACCAAGGACAAGTGACTAACCTGTATTTTGACTGAATAATGGGTATGTTAAGCAGATGAGGTTAAAATGTTGGTTTTCAGAGAAAATGGCTGAATACAGACTTTTATAATACACTGCTGCACTGGGAATAACAGTATGTCTGGGAAGGTAGGGCACTCACATTCCATGGTATATGCCTCAAAGAAGAGATGATTAAAATGTGTTTCTTATTCTTGAAAGTATAAAATGGAGTCATATTAGAAAGAATGGCTCTGCTGTGTGGTGAGTCTCTCAAAACATGGATTCATCAGAACGGAAGCCATGGCACATTTTGATCTTGAAGATCTTGAATCTTTTGAAGGATTCCTTTTTTTTTTTTTTTTTTTTTACCAAAATCTCTTTAGTTTCCTTCAATCTCCGTAGTTCCACCTTTGTTGGTTCAAAACCTTTTTTATAAGAATGACAACCCAGGTAATTTCACCTCTTCTCTGGTCACTCCTGATTATTGCAGTCTGAAGCTGCTGATTTATTCAAACCCACACGGTTTGTAGTTTTCTTTGTATGGGTCTTTCTTTCTCCTGCCTTTCAAACCCCAGTTATCTTTTTATCACTCTTTCTCAGGTCCCATCCTTGCAGCAAGATCTCTGTTGGTCAGAAACTACTTTTGACTCTAGAAAGTTCTGAACACTTTAAATGTGCTTAATGCAAAGAATCTTTGATCCTTTGGGGATCACATTGTTATGAAAATATTATCATTTATCAAAATAGGGCATTAAAATCTCAGTTCATAAAAAAATACAGCACAGATGTCCAGTTGTATGAAATCACCCAAACCACTTCCAGGTTACTTACAGGAATCTGTATTCAACTGCCTCAATAACAGTACATTTAAGATGATGAATATAGACATAGAAGACAGATCTATCTGTGCCTATTTAGCTTTTTCACCTAAACAGCTGAAGTTGTGTCTTCATAACACAGAGATTATATAATTTTATCAGTGAACTGTACTTCTTTCTGTAAGGACAGTTTTGGCTTCAGTCCTGTGGTGACAAACCACCAACAATTCCTTTAACAAGACACTAGTCTGGGCTTTTTTTTTCTCAGTGTCCCTTAATTTCAAGGTTACATTCAAGGAAAAATATTAGCCCCATCTTTGTTCAGATCATCTTGAATAATAATACTGTAATCAATCCTTTTATGAATTTCAATCTGCAGTTTTCAAAGAAAAGGACTGTTTTACATTTAAATATTTCAGATTTATAGACATACTGAAAACACATTGCAGAAAATCCTTGCTGTTTTTTTCTTGCTAGTCTTATAAAGATGGGTCTGTATTGCTAACACCACAAAGATGTAAACACTCTGGATAAGAAATAAAGAGTAACCCCCACCAAGAATGACATCCAAGCCACAAGACCTATAAAATGGCTGTGGATGTTGCAATGCTAAAAGCATTCTTGTTTGTAGACTGCTAAGCTGTTTTAGCAAGGACTTGAAATGGAGATTTTTAAGTTTATTGTATGACGTGTACAGTATATAGTGCTGTGTTCATGCTCTGTGAAAAATATTTAGCAGTTTCCTTTACAAGGATAATGTGTACAAACAATTCTACACGACAGCTTGCGTTCTTTTCTCTTTTTCTATTAACATTTCCCTTTCTTTATTCTTCCTTATATTTTTTACTTCTTCATGTTTGCTTTTCTTCTCTTTTCCATTGTAAAGAACATCCTATAGACTCTCTGTGCTCATTCTTTTCCCTCTTTAGTGTCAACATTGAATGTGTGCCTGGTGAAGTGTCTGGGAGCACAGTCTTAACTGTGTCTGTGCCATGTGTGAAAGCTATTCACAGGGTAAGTACAGGATGAAGATTCTTCACCATTTTAGAGAAAGTCTGTACTTCACCTTGACAAACTACATTAATGAATATGTACTTCCCCATAGATCATGTATGACTTTTGCTTTATGAATATTGAAAAGATTAATGAACATGAAAATGCCTGAGACAATGTGTGTAAAGATAAAAAGAGATAGAAGAAGAAAAGGTGAAAAGAGACAAATGAAGAGGAAATCATCCTTATTAATGAAAGTTGATTAATGAACAAACCTTTATTGTTTGGGGATGACTCTAGGAGAACCAATTTCAAAGAGAAGTAGTTGGGGTCACTGGGGTGGCTTCACAAGAGTGAGGCTTAGATGACTTTTGACCATTCTCTCCAGCATTGTGAACACTAGTACTCAGCTCCTTTTGCCATATCTATGCTTCACTTGTTCACCAACCTATTATTATCTTCATGCTGCTAGGACTGCAAACCAGTCACTTTTACATTTTTCCAGAGCAAAATTTTATTCCTTTGCTAAAATACTGCCATCTCATTGCCTTCCTTAGGAATGGCTACTGCCCAGAGCTTTAATTTTTCCTTCAGTCCACTGAAGCATGAGATCTAGTGGCTATGCAGTTAATGCTATGATCTTTCTGTGTTCACATAGTTCCTGTTTGAAAGGTCTATTCTGTATATTGTTCCTGTGCTTAAAGTGGAAGATTTGGCTCCCAATTTTCAGCAACTGCAATTTTGCATGTGCCAAGAGAACCAGAAGATTACGTTCAAAGACTGTGGTTTGCTTTGTAAAGATCCAGCTGGTAAGGAGGATGAAAGGAAAAGCCTTTACTTCTGCTCCTTTAGTTTGACCAGGGAGATAAACCACCACTTCAAGTAAACATCACCACCTGCCTCAGCTCCTTTAAAGACATGGATGTCAGTTTGAGAGCACTGCTTAATGGAGTTACCTACAACTGGCATTAGAATTGATAGAGTTCAGGCTCTTTTTCTCCTGGTAACAAACAACTCTCCTTGCAAAGCACACTGCAATATTCCATGTTCAGGACTGTGCCTACTTCTGTAGCTTAACAATCTTATCTGAAGATTTATGTAAGCAAATGGCATCTGCTATGTGTCGAGCAAAAATATGGGCCATCCAACACTGATTTAAAGATGATGCCTTGTGCTGTGTAATACACTAAATAATGTCATGTGTCTGACATGCCCATTAGAGCATGTGGGACACACCCTACAACATGTTTTAAATTAATTTATCCGTATGGAGAAAAACATATTTCCTTGCTTGTGAGAATTTTTTACTATTAAGCAATTTCCTGAGCCAGTCTTTTCTTTAAGTGGAGATCATGATCATTTGCTTGTTCTTGGAGAGAAGGTACATCTGCCTACGTATTATTTCTGCCTGTCAATAGCATTCCAAGATCTCAAAAGTCAGGATAGAGCAGAGAAAGGAAAATCTTCATGATTTTGCATTTTTTTTTTCTGTTGGCATAGCAATAGATTGCTGTGGTGCAACATTCCTAACAAAGACATCAGCAATGAGGATCAAAATGAAGGTAGAGGAGTGTAGAGAAGAAACTGAAGGAAATGAAATGTTATCTCTTTATCTTGCACAGGTAGGATAGGTCTTCTAAGATAAAGATTCTTAACTGTTTTTACAGTTATGGGGTTAGAAGAGATTCCCTCTTGCGTTTTCTAGGTTACTTGTGAATCTGAAAGGATCTCCAGGAAGGTGAGCAGAAACCATTGATCTGCTTGGTTTTCAGGAGCATAAGGAAATGTTGGAGAAGATGGGGTGGCTGCTGACTGCCAAGTTCAGTCTGCTCCTGATGGCTCCTCAAAACCTAACTCCTCAGCTGTTTGCTTACCCCTTCAAAGTGCTGCTGTAACACAGTGTAACACAGGTACCATTGTTCCTGTAATCTGTAGGATATAACTGTTGGAAAACTTCAAAAAGAACACTGATTTAAAATAACAAAGCAAAAGCTCTGGGTCCCAGCACACTTTGGGCAAAGAGACACATTGAAGCAGGGCTGTTATCACAAAGGTACTTCCTCTGCCTGGGTTTTACAATGAATGCCTGTGATATATAGAATTATTCATGTAATTGACTCCACAGTAGGGCACTACAAAGTTGAAAATTATCCTTTTGCTTTGATCTTTAGACATTATTCTTTGTAATCATGGGTACACATGCACTTGTAGGAGCACAGAGGCAGTAAGATCCTCTGGACTAGTTCATATCCTCCTGCAGCTGACTAGTGAACAGGAACTATCCTGTGATAATAAATTTAGGCACACCTATACTAAAGAGCTTGCTTAACTGATACTCTGATCTTTGTACACAGTTTAGAAATTAGTTACTTGTGCAATAGAACCAACAATACTGTGCTAACCTCCTTGTCACTATTAGAGAAATAATTCAAATATATATCTCACAAATTAGAAGGACCCACATAATCAGGCCCAGGCAGAAAATCGAGGCTCCTTTCATCAATCTTTGTTTTCAAAACTTCTGTATGCTCATAGGTTCTGTAAGAGGTTTGAAAGATGTAACTTTCTTTGGAACTGAGGAACAGTATTTCACTGTATTGGAAAAGATTAAAAATACTTCTGTGTTTTGAGCATTAAAGCACCACTATTGTGTCATTACTGAATAATTACTGATAACAAATTAAGCATTCACTGGGGACTACAGCTTTTATGATACACACCAAGCAGTACCCTTTCCATTTGGGCCATACTAATAACATAAATAATTACATGATCTGAGCTATAAAAAACCCACTAATAACACACCATGTGAAACACAGAAATATGACTCTGCAATTGATTAAGCAGAATTGCAGAGTATGGTGTAAACAAAACAGGGCTGCACCTTAGTGTGACATGACTTATAAATCTGAATGTTAAGAGGTGACTGAAGGTTCAGATTCTTTCCTCATTATTCTCCTTTTCTGTTGCACAAGGCCATAAAAAGCTCTTTGGGGTTCTGATGCCTGAGACATGAAGATTCCCTTATTGCAGACCCTATGACAACCAAGCCTAAAGCTATCATATGACTCCCTTCCAGAAGGAAAAAGCTAGGAGTTATTATTTCAGAACTTGGGCATCAAGTGGCAGCACTGACACAACAGACGGAAGGAAATCTTAGGAAAGGGGAGTTGGTGTAACTCGGGAAGCTTTCCAGAGGCTTTTCTGGGAATGAGAACCTCTCTAGCCCTCAGTGAAGACCATAGTTGGGGGATTTCAAAGGTGGTTTAAAAGCATGTTCAGCATGGACTACATACTATCTGCTTCACTTCTCAGAGCAGTGGCCAGCTAGGACAACTTTCTTTAGTTCTTCAGATAAAGAAGGAAACCAAACAGATTACACATTCATTTTTCCAATTTTTTAAAGTATTTTTTTTCTGTGCAGTGTTATAAACCAAAAGCAGTAACTTCCTCACTAACTTTGAAAGAAGGTATTATATTATTCAGTTTGATCATTTCTATGTAGTCCCATGATTAGGGACAGACTATACCAATGCTTTCTTAGTGCCCAGGATGCAAATGGACTTGTTTCATTCTGCAGCCACAAATCACTCTTCCTATCTGATAGCTCTGATATCTTACAGCTAAGATGGCAGTTTGATTCAGCAGTTTGTTCAGCAAGGACCAAAGATTTTTTTCACTTGCTTCTTTGTACCAAAAATGGTCTAACTGTAATGACCAGACTTAGTGGTACTCTCTGACAAGCCTAATCCTTACACATGCATTTTAGCTTGACCATCGAGTCAATCCCCATGAAAACCCAAGTTGTATTTTCCCATCAATATCAATGACATGATCAAATCTTTTCTGGTACTTATCTTTGCATTCAGGTTGTCATTCCTGAAATGTCTCTCATACTTTCCCACAACAAAGACAATCAACAAAGAAGCCTGAAAAAAAATCACTATTTGATGAGTACAGATTTGCCTGTATCTTTTAAAGTTAGCTTATCCACTAAAGCTGTAATTAATTCTTATACATGATTATGTTTTTTATTCTGATCCCAGCTTACTGCCAGGTCTGTGCAATAGGACCAGCCACATGGAAAATCCTTCAGCTATTAAACTAAAAACACACTAAATCCACATATTAAAAGATGAAATTCAGAAACGTGTAATGACTACTACACAAACAATAATCTAAGTACACTTCATTTCAACTCAAATAGCTGTAATTTACATTGCAAGTAACCTAATCACATTGGATTTTTTAGTAATGTGTGGTTCTGTGACCTTTTTGATTGGACTAGGAAACATTAACAGTCAGAATGTTAAATGCTAAATCATGCTGCTGAGTGATAAGTGAGTCGTTCTGCAAGACCATAAGAAATATCAGTGGAAAAACAGTAAAACACTTCAGCTCCTAAAACCCATGATTCCCTTACACAAAAAACTGCACAACTGCACAGCAAAATAGCTTACCTGTGAACAGCGTAGTTCACTGCAAACATGCTTTTTAATTCCAATTAAAATTAAAAGTAGAAAACATCCTAGCTTTTGATGAATGAACTCTGGTGCCTTTTAATTAATTCTGTGTAGTGTAAGAAAATGAAATGTGCCTTTTGTTTTACACTTTGCAGCAGAAGAAATATAAAATAAAACTGAAATACAATCATACAAAGACTCCAAAGTGTTTCTTAAAAAGAATGTGTGTTCCTATTCCATGGGCTTGAAACAACATCTTAAAATCACATAAATCCAGAAATAGGTTGCAAATGATATGGCTGAGCTGAGGATTTTTTGGAGTACCTTTAAGTCAATATTAGGACTATTTAAGGAACTCATCTCTCAGCTACATTTTTTCTCACATTTTATATCTATGCTTGTATTTCCCAAAATAAACAGAAAATGTGAGTTTATCTTGTGAGGAGAATCATACACAAGTAGTCTCATGAAGACTGGTGGAATCAAACCTCATTAGTATTTCCTGCCTTTGAACACAAATAATGATAGGTTTCAAAGGCTGACAGGTCTTTGAATGAACAGCAACAATAGCAATTGTCATCTTTGAATTGTGTAGAAGCCATTTTGAAAACTGTCTAAAGAGTAGGAAAAAAGTTTATACTTTTGCAGAGTGGACATCGAGACTGAGAGAAGGCTGTGTTAGGCCCTTGTCTCCAATTTTCTGCCCTGATTAATTACAAAGACTGCTAATTGTGTACTGATGTTAGTCAAAACCATTTGGCATTTGGTATCTGTCTAGTCATGTCAAAATTAAAAACCTGTGTAAATGTTAGGTCAAGGAAAGTACCATGGTGTTTTTCCCACATTAATTTTTGTTTATAAATCTTTAAATTACAAGTATTTTTATTGATATCATACCAAATGTAACCACAATGGTTTAAGAAAGTACAAATTAGAAAAAATCAATTATAAAAATACTCAGTGGAAGTAGTGACTTCTAAATGTCATTAATCTATGGTGATTCTGTGGCACAATTTGTAAACAAAGAAAGGATCTGATTTTCAACAAGCTGGACAGACGTTTATTGATGTGTTGCACTTCACATTTCTGTTTACTGTTGTTACACATCAACACACAAGTGAGAAGCTAAATTCTGCCTTCCTCTCCCTTTCTGGTAACACTGACTTTCTTCCATAGAATTGCCCAGACACAATACAACCAGCATGCTTTAAACTGAAAGGGCCATCTTTGTTTATTGCAGCCCACTGAACTTGAATTTCCAAGTCACATTCGTATGCTGTTTGCCTTTTCATTCCTGCTTTTACAAAAATTGATTGATTGGATGATTATTCCACAATGACTCACACATCTGGGAGTCCAACATCTGGATATGTTCCCATTTACTACGTGTTCCCAAGAGCCATCTTACACTATGAGTGGTGAATTACATTTGCCTCCTTCTAACCTACGTCTTGAAATAATCCAGAAGCTGCTGAATCCCAGGGGTGGTACCTCAATAGTTGCTTTGCCTCCAAATTTAGGGTTTAATTTAGTGTTAGCTGCATAAATATGAGTTATTTAAATGAGCATTAAGCTAAGCTATAAGTTTCTTAACTAGATGATTCAGGGATCCACCACAGATTCTTGCAGTGGGAGAGCAATATATAGATTTGGCCCACCATCTTCAAAGCTACCTGCAAACTACAAGTAAAAATAATGTCTGAGGACTGATTTCTTAAAGTCAATGTTTAATCCATTTTCCTGTGTGACAGCAAAGCATGCCCTAGAACTAAGTGCATTGTAAAACCAGTGCATGTAAGGCTGTAGGGCTGTTTGGTTTATACAATGAAGTCCAGTCTCCCTGTGATCTATCACTCCTGGGTGAATATGCTCAGCTGTTGAGGTGTCCAAGAAAAAAACTGAAGCCAAAGACTTCAGCTCACTAACCAGGCTTGCTCTCAAATAAAAACTATCCTCTGTAGTTTCTCCCTGGGACTCTATGACACCATCATTCTTCAGTTTTCCTGCTTCCATAAATCACCTGAATTATATCAATGTCTTTTTTCTTTCTAGTAAAAATGTTCATTTGGACATAAAAGAAAAGCATTAGAGTTTAGTACTCCTCTCCACGTGATATATATTTGGACTTTTAAAAATTAGCTTGTGTTCTGACACTCCTACAGGTCACTTGCATTTGTCCCTTCTGCTCTCCATCCTCTACAGTACAGCTTCTGCCATTTAGAATTGATTCTTTCACCCTCCTTTTATTGCTAAAGTTATTTCTGCCATGAATAGACATTATGATTCCCTTTGGTCCCCCTCCCCAGGAAAATGTATCTTGCTTTTTGTAGAACAAAGACATCTTTCCAGGCCTTCACTTTCAGATAATTAAAGAAAGCGAAATGTGCCTTGTGCTCCAAGAGGAATGATGATTTCTAGAAATTCAGATGCAAGGGAGGGTTGCTATTTGTTGGCTGCCTGTAACTGCTTCATGTGTCAGAAGCTCTTTGACAGAATCTGAAAATGATTAATTGGTAAAATAAAGGTAGAGGCTGATCCAAACATAGATTCTAGAATTCAAAGAGCCAACAAAATGCATGCACAGTGTCTTACAATTAATAGCAAGGAGAGAGATTTCAGTACAACTGCAGAAAGGTATCAACAGCTCATGTTGACATCAGAATACTGATGGCAAATATCTGAGGGCAAATCAAGGAAAGTGAGGCCCAAAATATTTTCATTTAGGCAGCTGAGAGGACTCAGAAAAGGTGCTGAGCTGTGTCTGAGATAAAATGTAAGTATTTTACAAATATACAGGAAAGTATATTGCAAATTCTGCTCAGAGAAATATTTATCAATGCTCTGTCAAGGAGGCTGAGGGCCGTTTAAGTGTGTTGTCTCCCTACTCTATTGCAAGTAATTGTGAACAATCTGGAGCAGCTACATTTCTTGTCCTTTTATGAGCACTATGATAGCATTATCTATAAGGCATATAAACTGCACTGTAATACTTATCTGAAGCTTCATTATCTAAAATTTGTTATCCTGAATATTAGGATAGTCATTTAACAGCATTCAGATAAATATCAACCTTACATTAAATAACTATTTTTTCTACAGAACAACTGACTGAAGACAAAAGACTTCATTGTTTTAAAGTAAGGCATGTTAATTTAATAGGAGGATTTGGATTATATTTCATGTCTCACCAAGCTAAAGATAAAGGAATTCTGTTCTTTCTATTCCAAATATATGTCTCTTAAGACTAAGAATACAGATTATCATTTACAACAGCCAACTAGATCATGCTAACGTAGGATAAAAAAACAAAAAACTAACAAAAAATTGGTGTTTATCAACTTCTAACTTGCACAGTATGTAACACTGACAAAGTCTTTGAAAAATTCTAAGGAACTTCTTGGGATGGCTTCTTACATCCAATTTCTGTAGGTTTGATTGGATATATAAGTTAACACTGAAAGATTATAGCATAAAGGGATCTGATTTTCAAATTATCTCTATTAAAATATTAAAGATTTTAAGCAAATCTTTCTTCCAAATTCATCAGGGAAGAAATTAGATAAAGATGTTCTCCACCTTTTTTTCTGGATTTTGGGGTTATTTTGTTGTTGTGGTCGTGGCAGTGGTGGTTTTTTCTTTGGTTTGGTTTGAGTTTTGTTGTTTTTTAAATGCCCAGAGAGATAAGTAGCTCATTTTCAATACCATGTCTCATAAATGTCTAAGAACAGAGCAGACAGAAACACAAATTCCTGGTACACCTAAGCAGAAGATAAAGTGGCAAAAGTGTAAACCACCATCTTTTCCCTTAGAAAAGGTGGAGTCTCCAAGGGCTTCCCAGAATTGTAACATACTCCACATTATGCCTATTAGACTCTAGGGTCACACCTACTTCTAATGGCCTGCAGCACAGCCTTCCCTTCCCTTCTTCATGTAATGGCATAAGAAATTTGTTGGCAAGGAAATGTGGTTAGAATGCTGTTGGAGACAGAAACTGCTGGAGTGCAGCCAGGTCTTTGGCCACAACCCTTGTCTGGCACACCCAGCACACCCAACAAGCTGTTAAATTAAGACTGAGGAATAGCTGTTGCTGGTGGGAAACATTGTTGTGGAAAGTCTAAACACTCTGCAGAAGTGGTTTTCTACTTGTGTGCAACACAGATCCGTACCCCGGCATAGGACATGCATTACAGCTGTAACCGTAAGGTTCTTATCAGTGTCCTGCAGGAAAAGTGAAAGCAGTTTACTGGTAAAATTTCCTTATTGACCTTAAGATCATCTGGCAATCTCGTTAGAATTAGCTGCCAACTCATGTCACTTGGCAAAAAATATACCCTTGAAGCAAAGCATTTCTGGAAAATACTTCACACCATTTACCACATGAAGAAGCAGGCTTGGCATACTCAAAAGCTGAAATGAACTATAGTGTTCTACCAATGCTCTATTAGATATTTTTTATCCAGTGCAGAGGTGTTCATCTTAAAAAATGTAACACACAAGTAGTGCTTACAACTTTTCGTAGGCACTCCTGCACCTAAAAATGAGGTGCAGTTTTTCCACTGATAGCTGATTTGAATCGTCATTCTGTTTAAATTTCAGGTTTATGATTATTCTTCCTTGTTATTTAAATATTACAAATGAGTAAGAGAAAGTTATAATGACAAGAGGGTAACTGTGTTTGCTCTAGCATTAAGATACACTTGAACAAGGAAAATTTCTTCATTAATAAATTAATGTGGTGAAAGATACTAAATCTATTGTTTTAAATAAAGTTTTTTAGTAAGTTCAACCTCTACCCTAGACGTATATCTTACATCCATTTAATTTAATCAGAAAAGACAGTGTTAATTACTTTCTGATGGTTGTTCTGTACTGTGGTTTTGGCACATGAGGAAAGACATTCACATGGTTTTAAGCTAAAGAAAATGGCTTCTAAGGGATAAAACACCTAAGGTGGCTTGTGGTGTGTTATCTAAAGTTATAAATCTTCAGGGGTTTTATGTGCAATATGCAGGTTTAGATGCAAAAAGGTAACTTTTTTCTATTTCTTCATTGTATATTTGCTTGAACCCCAACTAGTGCCTGAGAAATACAGCAAGTAGGTCTTTGCAGTTCTGAATGCAGTTCTATATACCATGACTTCAAGTGTCTTCAGTTTGCCACTATTTAAAATAATTCTACAGAGAACTATCATGTTTGCCCAAACCCTGGCTTCTGAGTTAATATTGCAAAGAGATTTGTATTAAATGTATTTTGATTTAGTTATAATGGAGCTTTCATGCCAGTCCTGCTTCAAGGAGCCAGGATCATCAGGGAACAGAAACACCCAAGCTGCCCTCTGTGCCAAGGAAAAGCAATTTGAGCAGTTAACTTCACAAAGACTCATTTGTGAAATGATTTCAAAGGAACTGATCTGTAATGATTCTTGCATCTCATAGGTACTTCTGCTCTCTTGAAATGAAGGTAGGTATCAACTGTTCCGCCTCACATAGAGGGGGAAATTGAGGAACAAAAGCTACTACAGATCACACACTGGGGAGTAGAACAGAGTTGGTCCTAGCAATTTGTAAACAAGGCAGAAGAAAAATAGATTGGGCATATTACTGAATAGCAGCTATTTCTCATGCTAAAACTGCAACATTTCACATGTTGAAATTTTACAGTGCAAATTTAATATTGCAGGTGCTTCAGCCACTGTAGCATGCAGTGCATGTCCCCTTCTAATATGTTTCATTACTATAACCACTATAGTTACATAAAAATATCTTTTTTTTTTCTTTTTACTTTAGAGGCCAGAAATTTAGGCATGCTATCCTAGACAATGTCACATTCCTAGATACAAAATTTTATGTGTGCTGTGATTATGTTCCAGTGTCTGTCCTATGAATAACATGGGTATGAATCTGATTTTTCCATCTGGTTCAACTGGAATGTTTTTATTGTCTTACAAGTTTAGAGGACAGTTCCAATGAAATAATGGAAAATAATGCATGGGAACTTCTGTGATGAATAATAAAGACTATTTTCATGGATTGCTTAGTGATTTATCTGCCAGCTTCACAATCAATTGAATAAATTCTTTCTGAAGCACTATAGGCAGGATATATATATTGCAAAATTCTCACTTGAATGTGAATTTTCCCCTCATTTCCTTTTGATTACAGTACATTCCTTGTCTTTGTGCATTTGACTATATGTTTATTTCTGATTTGAAATGACACTTTTCCTTTTTTCTTACTCTTTCTCTCCACTTAGATTTGAGTGTCATTAATGTCAGGATCAATGACAGTCAAATTCACCAAACTTTAATCTCATACCAAATAATACTGAATTTAGTAGGGCTGTTAGTGTGAAAAAGTAAAGGTTGTTTAGTTTATAGAGTATTACATCACAGAAAGAGGTATAATAAACTTCATATACTATGAGAGAAGCAAGAAGTACATAAATGGCACATTCCTTTCACTGCACAAATGAAAGAGGGGTGCAGATGTAAAAAACAGTTCTAGCATACAGCCCTCTTTCCTGAGACCAGGCTCATTTTTTTTTTCACATATACAGAACATAATTATTTTTAAATACTTTTTTGAGTCAAAAAGCAGTAAAACTTCAACAACTGCAGTAGTTTTCTTTTATAAATAATTTCTAAGTGATTATTTCCATCTGATTTTTTTCCCCACCCTCTTACTTTTAGACAGATTTCAGCATAAGCCATTCCCTGGACACTCACACATAATCAGAAATGAGTTCTCAGTGTCTTCAGTGTGGCACTAACATCTACATATGTCACCAAGCTCCCCAGAGAACACCGCAGCTTCAGAGTCCTTTAGCATTCCTTCAATAGAAATAGAGCCAATTTCCAAACTCAACAGTTTGGTTTTCTGTAGAAACAAAGGACTGGAACAGAACTCCTACATCTTTGAGTCAACTCCTCTGCTATTGTAAGTGACACATCCTATAATTTTGTCAGAAATTCATTAGCTTCCAGTAAGGATGAACAATAGAATGGATCTCAAGTGGCCTTGGATCAGAGATGAGCATCTCAAAGCAAATCTGTCTCATGTATCACTAAGTCACTAGGATTGATTGTCATTAACTGTTCTGCTTAAATAGCCTTCTCCCCACAGAATTGCAGCTGCTTTAGGATTCCAGGGGTGCATGTGAATTCTGCAGCTTGCCCTTAGTAGAAGCTCTCTAAATATTTTTTTGTCTGAAAAGAACTGAACTGAGACAGTACAATGATGTGGAATTCAGAAGCACGGAACAGATTAACAGGAATATTATGCAGTGGCTTTACTGACAGCTCAAGGAATGAGAAATTACCAGGAGTCTGGATGAGAATATAGAACTGTTGCAGTAACGAGCCAGTAATGGTCTACCTTGGGATCACAGAAAATATCAAACAAATGAATCAGCCTTTTGAACATCCTGGATTTAGAAAGTTTTGGGAAAATGTGATGAAGGCCAACACTGTTGGATGGCTGATGGATTCAGTTTCTACCCTGTGCTGTCACTCTGCCATTTACAATCAACTTATTTTGGACTTCTACAACTTTTCTAAAAGGCAGAGAAGGATATGTATGGGAAGTGGTTACCATATTTCCCTATTACCACATTTCCCTAATATATCAAAGTGCACACATGATGGAGACCAGCAAATTACTTTTAATCTGGAGAAACCAGTGAATCAAGAAGCAAGAGTTAGCAATATTCAGTGCTGTTACCAAGGGTGTTAGAGTTTTGCAAACAGCTATTTCAGGATGATGTGTAAAACACGGATGATCCAACTGTGTGGCAGGGAGAAAATTAATTAAATTCAAGCACATCAAACACTAGTGCATCAGCTATCCTCCCTGTGGCCAGAGACCAAGAGATGACCATTAGACCTTTCTTTGCAACCCACAAATGTGGAAACTCAGCTGGATAAAAAGAGGGGTGACCGCCTTCATTTCCAGAACAGGGCAGACACGTGTGGCCTACATTTCTGGATAGATTTTTTTCTGTATTCAAACAACGTTTAGAGTATTCTCCATTTGAATATCTGAGGAGGTTTTTTTTCTTTTTTTCCTGAATTATATAAACCCCATTACACAGAAAGTGATATTAAAAAGATACACCAAAAAATCCTCTTGTATGCCAAAAGATTAATATGGAAGTTTTCCTTCTTGAAGCAGATGGAATCAACCCAAATAATTCTTAATGCAAAACTGAAGTCTGCAATTACTTTTGAGACAAATACAAACAGAAAAGTACTTAGTAGTGCTGGTAGAGTTTGTGCTTATTTTGGCATATTCTGATTTTGGCATATTCTGCCATATCAGTCAACCAAACAGAGCCAATGCAGTTTCAGCAGCCATTGGCTTTATCCAGTCTGTGCTGAGTCAGAGCTATTCAGAAACTAAGTATAGCTTGTATAACACATGTATTTATAGATTTCTTCTGTCTGACAAAATCTATTAGAAATACAAAATTAATTCACAAGAATGTAAATGTTTATATTAAAGTATATTTAAAACATGCTTAGTATAAATATTTTAATGAAATAAGGTATTTTTCTATACCTGTGGGAATTTATATTAGAAAAGCACAACTTTGATAAGATCTGATTCTTAAAAAGATCAAGAATGTGGCTTTCTACAGTTTTTAAGCTTGCAAAATAAACCACGTTTCAGGAAACCTCAGTTTTCCAAAAAACCCCCAGCCTTCCAGTAAATGGTAAGATAAAATTGGCTCATTGTTCAGTCCTATGATAAAATACATTTTAAAGCATATAATCTAAAATTAAAACATCATAAGGTTTGCTAAAAGCCAACCTATACTCTAAGTGAAAAAGCACCTATATATTGAAGTTTGCTAAAGTCTACAAATAATTTGTGCCTAGAGAAAGCAGATACAGAATATGTTCTGCTTAGTGGACAGAGTCTGTTGGATGGATTCCATCCTTGCTTCAATTGCTCTTGCTTGACTGGTCCCTGTGCTCCCTATTTTCCCGTTTTCTTCTAGATACAACAGCGTAAGGAACGTGTCTTTCCTTTACATTTGGAATTTGATGCATTGTTTGGCATAAATCAGTACAGAAACTGTGAAGATAGCAGATCTCTGAGGTGATAGGCACAAAGGGAAAAGGGGACATCTTCCAGCCTCAGATGGGTTGATTGGCTTGTGTTAAATATGCTATATAATCAAGAATATGAACATCAAATACACCGAGTTTCTTCTACTCTCATTGGGTGCCACTGGGGGATCAGAAAATCTTGGTGTTGTCATCAAAACACCCATTGTTCCCTGGAATTCTGAGAGGTCTGTGGGCTCTCAGCTCTGCACAAAGTTCAGTGCCATAACAGTAGCTGGGAACTGATATATATATAGCCAATCTATTTACAAATCTAGATTAGGCCATATGCAAGGTTAATTTTAACTGCGGAATGGAATGCTTCTTATTCAGCACTGAGACTGTTAGCATTAAACAATTTATACTTCTACCATTAGTTTCATTTAACTGACCATTCCCTGGTTCTTTGTATTGACATAGGCATTCAATCACTTTAAAATTGCAGTGGATAACATAAATTACATGTAAAAAGCTCACCAAGGAGATGTTCTATCTTTTAAGGTTTATTCTACACTATTTCTTTGCCAAATCTGTCTTCTTTCTGTTGTCTTCATTGTTCAATTTATGAACATTTTTCTTCTAATTAGTCACTAGTTAGGGACTTTGCAAATACTCTGGCTCAAGAAATACAGACTATCTGGCATTTATTAGATTAGGGAATTTCACTCTGATTTTATTTTAACTTCCTGCAGTAATCTAATACGGCGTTACTCCCCTATGTAGTAAGAATATGTGCCATCTGAAATACATGCTCATTTGAGGGAAGAAACTTCCTTGTAAATTAA
The DNA here is from genome assembly GCF_003957555.1 of Calypte anna. NCBI lineage: Eukaryota > Metazoa > Chordata > Aves > Apodiformes > Trochilidae > Calypte > Calypte anna. The sequence goes on from NC_044257.1 coordinate 13,877,025, forward strand.
TTTAGCCTCTTAAAATAACTGATTCTACAAGAATGTCTGTCTAGGATGCACATACAAAAGCAATTATAAACCAGAACATAACCAAAACAGTAGTGGATGGGAGCAGAAATGGATTTTAAGTGCCCCGTGGCAATGATGTAACAGACCTATGCAACTGTAAGCCAAAATAAATGCTTTGCATGAATTCAGAAAAAAGCATAACCCATATAAAGAGAACAAGGATGATTGGCTGTGTCTTGGCTTTAGGATATCCATATCATGAGGAAAAATGTCAGTGTTAACTGCAGTTCAGTTAATTTCCTATCATTCAAAATGCAGCCTTATATATTTGACTTGCACTATCTAGAGGCTTGGGAGCATCCTCACAGAAAACCAGCAGACTCTGGTGGGTGTTTAGGGGGTGTCTCCCTGGTATTTCACAGGTGCACACATGCTTGCTTTGCCTGCACTCATAGATAGATAGCTGGATGACAGCCAGTTGTAATGGGAAGTGTACAAACTAGCCTGTAGATCTGCCTCTGGAAGTGTCAGCTGATACAGAGTGCAGAACCCTCTCTAGCTAACTGCATTGTCAAGTCCACCGTAGTAAAGCTCATTTTCTGAGTGTAAACAATTAAAGAGTGACTGGTGGAAGTCATAATCTATCTGGTAGAACAGCAGGAAAGGCTAGTAGAAAAATGGAGAAAATTAATCACATATAGGACTGATGCCTATAAAACATCTGAAGAATTAATTTCCTCACAGAGGATGAGAAGAGATACTTAAGTCAAAAGATGAACTAAGATAACAATATAAAATGATCGTTAATACAGGTTAGCTGAAAATGTGCAGAGAAATCCTAACCAAAAGAATTATGATGTTAAGATAAATCATGATAATTTTTTGGAAAAAATCTTTTGTAACATTCAAATTTCAAAGAGCTCTTTTACATCTATATGATGGACTGCTGTGGTTCTGGGTGCTAAAGGAAAAATGTAGGTTAAGATATTAAGCTTAGAATCTCTACATTAATTTAGATTATTTTTCTTCTATTGACATCCAAAGTGACCATTTCAAAACCAGTCTTAAAAAGTAATTTGCCAGGAAAGACATTAGTTTTTCTTACTTTCTTCTGTGTAAATTTATAACAGCCTGGCTTTCCTGTATACAGACAAGTTAGTATGTCTAGAACATACGTTCTTCATTGCAACACCACAGAGTTGGACTTCAGAAACTGTGTTTTGATGCAGCCAGTGGCTGACAAGATGATACTGTATTTCCACGAGGTTGCTGACGTCAATGTATGAGAGATTTAGGCAAATCAGTGTGTGCATGCTCAATAATTTGAAATGAAATGCAAGTTTTTATTTGATTTTTTTAAATTTTTGCTTTGTCTCTGAAAAGTTAGTAAGACTGACTCCTAACAGCAACAAGTAAGTTCTGTAACTCTGAAGTCTTTAGTGGTTGCATAGAACATGCCTGTATTTAGAAAAACTAACTTCAAAATTAATTTTCCACAATATGGAAAAAAATATTACCTTGAATAATCAACATCAAGAAGCACCTAAAATATTCTAAAATATGCCTTAAGCAATACTTCTCCACTTTCTCTGCTCAGCGATAACAGGATCTTTCTACATACTCCCACACATTCTCCTACCCACCTTATGACTGAGAAGTCAGACCATCAGATATATTTCATCTGAGAGTTGTGGGTTTATTGAATTTTTCTTCTGGAGGCAGGTGTTTCCTGAGGTTCAAAAATGAGCAGAGAATTCACAGGATTTGTTGTTGTGCAGGATTTTCAACAAGACATATAACTGAGTAAAAGTTCCTGTTGCCTTCTTTTGCCTGTTTTCAGGTGAAATGCATCAGTCAAGACAACGGTGTGGCTGCCAGAACTTGTCAGTTTAGGTCCCTCATCTGCCATATATGTTTTTCTGTGAACTCCAGCTAATCAGCTTCTTGTGCTTTAGTTCCCTATAAGAATAACAGCATTACCCTGTCTTACAGGCCTATTTCTAAGAAACCAAACTAACAAACACTAACCATATAAAACTGATAGCTGTCCACTGTAATGGAAGGTAAATATATTTTAAAGAAGACAAAGTTAGTATGCCATGTTTGGTTAATACAGCCTGCAGATTAAACTAATTCAAAGTTTATGTCTTGTTCCTTTTGGTAAAGTCCTTTGGTAACATGTTTGTTATTAATAATAAGAGAAGCTTTCAGATTCAAGAGTGAAATATGATTTTCCTGGCAGACAACTGCAGTTCGAAGGATATTGCATTCTTCTACTGCATTTCCAGAGCTAGTGCTTGAAGAAAGGCAATATCCCTTTGGGGAGGGACAAGTCACAATGGTTTTGGTTCTTAGTCAGTTTAAATGGCAACATTAGCAAAATGCTGCAAATAAATGAGTTTGCTAAAAGCAGAAGATGGCTTGAACAGCCAGGTTTCTGCAGGCTTTTTGGTTCCTCGGTCTAGCAAGGCAATTTACACAACCTATTCCACAGTGTGAAGTGGATAATGATACACCCTCGTGGACTTAACCTCTACATTCAGCATTCTGGGGCATTCCTCATCCCCAAAATAGCTGTGCTGACTGGTCCCTGGCTGGAATGAAACCAAAATCACTCCACTTTGTTCAGCTCTGATGAACAGTTTTACTTTGGCTTAGAAACTTCACTTGATGTTCAGTAATGTTTTAATCCTAGACCTACTGTGTAAGGTCTAATGCAGTATTTGCTTTAAGCTCACAATAAGCTATTAAGACTGACTGATTTCAATAAGAATCCTTCTCTCTGTTTTTTTTTTTTTAAGACAGTGTTCCTCAAAGGAAGGACTGAGAAAAAAAAAAAAAAAAAGTTGTATTTTAAATTGAACAACATCTAACATTCCTCACAATATGCACTCCTGGTATTTTGAGAAATATAAGGGCAGCCTGGCAAACGCTGAGTTTGTAATTTTTTGGAAGACAGAAGTTCAAGGAATGAAGAAAGAAATACTTTGCATTGCTTCTCCATCTGGTCCTACCATACTACCACAAGAAATAACGTATCCAGAAATTGGCTTCCAAAGCCTATTGACTGCACTACAGATCAGACAGTTTCTGAGACTTCTGTTTGAACATGCCCTGTACACATGTGAAGAATAACAGACTGAAACAATGGTAAATTAGAACCATAACTGAAGAAGCATCAAGTCATCTTTTGCTACCAGTATGTACAGTTGCAAAGCAAAAAAATTTGTTTCATGAGTATGGATCTTTTTATTAAAGAGAAAGTGTAGATATGTTTCGTTTCACAGTCCTGTGAATCCTGCTTTCCTTTCCAGCAGCTACAGACATTCTTTCCTCAGTCCAAATTGATTGATAGACCAGACAATTTAATAATTTTTTTGTACCAGCAGGAAGTTGGCCCAATAATTAATCATAAAAGTCTGAATAGAATATTATTTTTCTTTCTTTCACATACCCACTCTCTACAAATCAAATATGTCAGGCTGCACTGGGAAGAACTTTACCTATGATAACCTAAATCTGAGTATTGAATATTGGTTCACAGTGGCAAGTTGCCCACAGTGAATTCATTAAAGAAAAAATATCTCCAAGATTTTGCTTCAGAAAAATCAAGATTGCAAATTCTCTGCAAAGTTTCCATCAACAAAAAGATAGGCTTTGTGTGGAGTATTATTCACTCGGGTCTCATAATGCAAATGTGGAGTTTTCTCCTTCTGCTGTAGATCCTACCCTATAAAATACAGCAGCATCGAAAACAAATCACACAAAATACACTCACAGCTAATTACTTGCAAGCAAGTATAGTAGAGCAGACTGGCTGTTGACACCACCCCATAGTGTTCTGTTCTCTCCCAGGAGACTTAAAGAGGGGTCCAGAATGAGCAAACAGCACCTGAGGGTAACAGGGTCCTCCTATAATTGCTTATCATTGTGAAAGCAGATCTCATCTCCCAACACTTGGCTGACAAATGAAGGAAGCCCCAAGCACTTACATTCAGTTTTGAAATTTAACTGCAGCCTGGTAACTTGGTGCACAAACATACTTTAAAAATTTATGACTTACTAAATTTCTACATTCGTGACAGAGGAGAAAAAAAGAAAAATGATACTTCAAATAGTAGGTTTCTAACATTAGAAAAATTAACTTAACCTCCTTTTCTCTCCCCTGGAATCTTGAATGTTGGCAAAACAGGAATGAGAGAGGTTTTGGCACAGACTCTCCAACTCTTACCAATGTAATTCCAAAATCTTTGCATATCACTCATGCAGGGTATTATTTTCTAAGGTGTACTGTGGACAATGTAAACTTTCACATTTTTTCTTAGTGGGATTTACTTAATAAAGACATTAAAGTGGGCTACGATTCTACAACCCGTATTTGCCACCTTCATTTCCCTATCAAAATGTATGTATGTAAAGTACATGGGGTACAAAATAACAGCATGGGATCCATCATTCAATTACAGGGCTCCCATTAATTGAGGCAGATAATCTGAGATTTTCAGTTACTGTGGGAATTTTCAAAGTAATTAATGGGTTTTGGACAACATTACATCATTGCAATGACTGACATTTGGTTGAACTTAATATGTCACTTAGCATTCACTGCTAAGCAACCAAGCTTTTGGTATGCTGAATGTCTGAGACATGAGGTCAACGTCTAAAGTGTATATGCAACACAATTACAAGTAACTACTAGTCTCTAGTGAAAGGGCACTCACTTAAGTTATTATTTCAGTAATTCTCCTGTTTCAGAAAACTTAAACCTTTAAAATTGCCTCTCACACAGGCAAGTGTGTCCTCCATAATTTATAGTCCTGCACTTGTTCTAAACTTAGGTACCTCCCATTCTCTGTCTGGATTGGTGTTTGATGCTTAAGTACAGCAAGTAATGTCCTGCAAATAATAAAGACAAAGCAAAATAAATTGCTTTAAATTGGCTTCCTGTTATTTTATATTTAGTTTAATTAAGGTTTGAGCTATTGATCAAGAAGGATTTCCAGAAGCAAAAGGCAGACGCAAAGCTTGGTTTGATGTCAAACTTCCACTACAATGATTTAGACCCATTTGGTAAAGAATAATTTAACACAGTCTTCATAAGGGACTCATAATTCTGATCACATCATCAGAAACTCATTGTATTGAGAAGAAATTCATACTTACTTTAACTTAATATTCCAAAGTAAGACCTGTCCCTGATGAATTCCCATTAAGACATTTGTTCACTTTCTACCTTTTAGTTTGACTCTTCTCAGGCTTTCTTACATAGTGCTGCCTTATAAAAGAGCCACGAAATGTTACAGCTTTTCACCAAATAATTTTTTCCACTCACAGAATGTTGCTTCAGGAACTGGTCCCACCTTTTCCAGAAGTAATTTGGAAAGCGTCCCACCCTGACCAAATCTGACCTCCAATTGATTGCTTCAAAACCTACACACCCCAAATGAGAATAACTGTCCAGGACAAGACATGTAATAATGATCTCACCTGATAGAATGAGAATGATACAACTGAAGTAAAGGTCAGAGTAGTGGAAAAAGAAAATGGATCACTTTCTTACTTGCAGTGCTCATTTTCTTTGCCAAATGCACTCAAATGAGAAGGATAATATAACAGATGATGGCCTGAACTCCAGAAGTTAGGGACCAAAGTATGTGATTCATACATACTGCAACTAGTTAAGAAGAGACATATTAAGTAATTCTGGAAGAAAAGCAGAACTTGTCAGTATCATTTTAGTGCTAATACAAGAAACGAAAAGTTCTGCTTAAAACATAAGAGACATAATTTGTGTAATATACCTTCCAGGCATTGATACGTAGTTTTTCATTAACATGACCATAAACCACTAGATATTTTTAGCATTTGGTTGCTATTAAATTATGCTTCAGCTATCCCAAAATATCAGTAAATGTCAAGTCAATTTATATTTAGCTTACTGGCTTAGCTGTAGCTAATAAAAATAAATTCCTGTTTTAATCTTGTCAACAAATAGTGAAAGCCAAATACTATTGACCAATATCTGATCTTAGTAAACTCCAGTTTGATCACAGTGTTCTTACCTAAAACTGTGGTAAATGCAAACATTCTTACTAAGCTGCAAATACATGAACTCTGCACATAAAAATGTAAATATCAGTGTATGTGCATTCCTATTCTTTATCTTTACATGTGATCAACCCTAAGCTTAACCACTTCAAGTCATTAAGGAAACTCAGAAGCATGGTAGCTAGCGTCATTTTAGAGGGCAAATTTATGCTCCAGTGAATCTCAAGAACTTCACCTCCAGGTTTCTAAGGATCTTTCATCATGACAAAATGTTTATGTTATGCATATTACCCATTTGGAGTACAAGTTTTCATTCTGCGAAAAACACTGCACTTAACCTGTGAATTGCAGAAAATGTTATTAAGCTCAACTTAGGTCTTCCAAAATTTGTTTCATTGAAATCAGCTCAATGTAAAGACTATGAATGTGCAAGTTAATACTATCTGCAGCTGAAAGGAAAAGATTCAAGACATCTGTATTCATTTCTGAAGTCAGCATAACTAGATTTAATTTTAAATCTTTTCTCTGTGTTCCCATATTATTGCTATATGAGAACCCAGCATTCCACATGCTGTTCAGCTCCCATTCAATTTATTAGAAGACTGATACACACCAAAGTAAGAGGTGTGTATGTCCAAAGGATCAGCTTTAATCATATGATTTTGCCTATTTCTTTTTTTTTCCTCAGACTAGATGTTTATCACAGTTAAATGCTTGTTTTGAAACCATTTTAGGCAGCATTATATCCAAGATAAAACTCAGAATACTCATGATGCTTAGATAAAGCTAAAAGCAATAATATAGAACAGAATTTGACTCTTTGTGTCTTAAAGCCACACTTCTAACCTTAGGCCTTCTCCTTGTAAAGATCTACTGAAGCATCTCATTAAAGAGATGGGTTATGAAAAAATAACCATGTTTACAAAAACCACTAGACTATGTTAGTCACTCAGGGTATTTTCAAAAACTTTGTACCCTCAAGAGGCAAAGGATCAGATAAAGTAACTTTTCCTCTTACAGCTTGTTAGACTTAAAATGCATAATACTGGAATGATATGTAGGAGTAACTCAATACCTGAACAGAATCCATCAACTTTTTGTAGATATTAAGTTTTCAATTTATTAACCTCACCTCGATTAAACTTTCAGGCTCTTTTCTCCTAAAGCCTCTGTTTTCACTAAACTCAGAGGAATCTCCACAGATAGTAGAGGACCAAAATGACTATCTAATTATCCTTCAAAAAATGGGTAAAGGAGGACTAAAGTTATCATCCACCTAATGCAGATGGCTTAGTTCTTAGCTGAAACAAAAAGAGTTGCAAGGCTCTTGAAAGGCCTTAGAATCACAGATTTCAGAGGTATGTTAGTCAAGAATGGCTGATTAATCTTTGTGCATGTGATTTTTTTGGTAACACTTCCACATCTCTGCATAAAACAGCTCTTTCAATGGATTGAGACCTGCATTCAGTCATTCAACCTTCACCACATAGGTTGAATTAGAGTTTCTGTTCCTCTTGCTTTTAAACTTGCTAGTTTTAAGCTGGCTTCCAGAAAATGTTTCCTGTGGTTGAACTCTGTAGGTCATACTGCAAATGTACTTCAGTACAGTGACCAGAACACCAAGGTTCTCTTGCTGAATACTCTTCAGTCCTCAGAAGTTAAAAATGGACTAACAGCTCACACAGAACCAGGGCTGGGACTCATAGACTCACAGACACTCTCTCAAGTTCTCTCCATAACAGCCCATGACTTTTGCCCTCACTGCTGTGCAAACTATTTTCTCACAATTGCTGCAAATGCTGTCTGGTATACTAGGAGTTTATATGAATTGCCATACATCTAACAAGACTTTTGCATGGTTAGCAGCTAGCAGGGAGGGGTTTTCTACTCTGTAAAACTTTATAATTTTTATTTTGCTATCTTAGTCTTCAACACAATGCAAAGTTTTTTGTTTGTTTGTTTTACAGTCCAGTATTCACATTTAATTGTCACCTGTCCCTTTCTTCATGAAGATTGCAGTGTATCAATCTAGGTCTATATGATTAGCTTCTCAAAAAGAGCCAAGTTAGAAAACTGTTGCTAAATTGTACTTCAAGAGCAGACACATATCATCTCTTCAACAGTTTTTAGAAGGTAAAAATTTGTCATTTCCATCCAGAAAATTCAAAGATTTCAACTGATGCACTCTGGACTCTTTCCAGCTGAAACATGAAAATTAAAAAGTTTATCCCATTTTAATTGGTTTCAGATTTTCCCTAAAGCATATGCCTTTATACACATATTCAAGGATGTTTTAGTCTTCAGATTCAGCCTAGTATTGAACTGGGCCGTTCACTGTCCACACTCCATTGTTCCCTTCTCCAAGGTGCTCCCCTTCATCAGCTATTTGTACCATTGCTTAGCTTGGTAAGACAACCAGTGTCAGCTGAAGGCAGAAATGTGAGCACTTTGAACTTTCTTCTTTCACAGTGAGCTGCTTAAATCCTATTGTTAAGTAGGGTTTAAACTTAATTAGATTAAGCTAAATACGTTGTCTGCAAGGTTAGGTTGGGACAATGGGGACACCTGCTGGCCGCTGAGACAGACGGCCCTGCACCCCCGGGCTTTCCCAGGACTCGGGGAGACCCCAGCACCCCTGACACAGCATTTGTGAAAGCAAGCACAAAAAACCCAAAAGTTCCGTGTTTTTTGCAATATATTACTTATCATTCTTTCATTTACAGAAGGCCAGCAGCAACACGCAACAACATGAGCCCAGAGGCAGATTTGAAGGAGTCAGTAACAGGCTCCTAACCTGTCCCCTGCTCTCTCCCACATCAACGAAGCAGGCACTGTTGCCCCCGTCTGCTCTGGCATGTGCGGTTCTGGTCACGCAATGCAGACATGGAGCTCCACAGGCTCCACAATTCACTGTGCCACCAGGCTTTCCTGCATTAATATAATATAGGCTCTATTCTCACATCGTCGATTGCACATAGAAAATCTTTCAACAGAATTACAAGCAAAACTTCTTGTCGGCTCACTGTAAGATAATTTGGAAACTCAAAGCAATGCCTCTCAGTTTGCCCTTGCTGGCAAAGCTCCTTGGGAGCTCAGGAGACTCCTAAAATTATGCTAATCAGAAAGTCAGCTACAGATGTAAAATACTGCTGTGAAAATAAATCTGGGGCTGGGATCACAATTCAGTAGCTGCTGAGATGTGGCTATGCCTGCCTCTCCATTATGGGCAGAATGAACAGGAAAAAGCACAGGAAGGCTGAAAATGTGTTATTTTTGCTGAAGTTTTTCAATGCCTTTCTGCTTGATGAAACGGCCATTCCAAGATCTTATAATGAAGACAACAGCAAAGAATATGGCTGTCATCTTTGAAGGCAAAAGCACACAAACTTTCTCTTCCTTGCTGTTTAAGCTAAAAACCCACCCTAGTCTTTATTACTTTCAGAATTGCTGGGAAAATCACTAATTCAAATCAACAATTAAAATATCTGAAAAGGTATCTGAGCATTCATACAGCAAACAATGACATTGTTGACATAAAGAGTGTTGGCAAAGGCTGTACTCAGGAAGAAATATTTAAATCTATCAAGCCAAAGCTTCACAGCTTTCAAAGTGAGCTAGTTAGAAGCATGAACAAAAACTGTCCAGAACATTAACAGGAACGAAGGACTGTAAAAAGGATGAAACCCAAGGGTCAGAAGAATCTCATTTACATGTTACACTCATCTTTGAGGAGCTCAACAACTGAGTCTTAATAAGCAACCATCAATACTCTTCTACTTTTTCAAGGGGTTCCAGCTTAGAATTTACTGTTGTTACCAGCAGCAAGAGCACATAAAAGAAATAAGGCAGTGTGTATACTTTGCCTTTTGGATACAGTGGCAAATAATGTTTTTTACTTGCTGTATTATATCATAATTCTCTTCTTGACTTCAGCTGTCAACATGTCAGATTGTTCTGATCCCTTTTCAAGCTTTCATGACAAAAGCTCCCAAGAGATTAATTCTTTCCATTCATCAGTTTTCTACTTTAAAGTCATCTGTGCCTTGAGGGAAGGAGAGCAAACATTAGAGGGTCAGTAGGGGGTTAAACATTCTTTGACCATTTGAAACAAATGTGCAGGCCTACTAGTTGTCATAGGCTGGTAGTGGGGAAAATTGATTAGCAAATGAAAGAGACAAAATAACTAACTAATTCTGCACATTTATCTGTGAAAGTTCAACACTTTAAGCTACATGCTTTCTCATAAAACATTTGTATGAGCTTTTCTGGTTTTAACTGCTTTGATACGCTTTCCATGGGTGTTTTGATTTTCAGCTAAGTGATGTCCACTTAAGTGAAAAATCTATCCATATGTAGAAGCAGCAGGTGTTTGTTACTGTTTTCCAAGTCTTGACCTGCTGGATAGTTTTCTTTTGACTTTCACAGTATAATTGCTTTAGAAGTCTAATACTGCTTACATTGAGTAGTACATGGAAGACAAAAAGGAAGCAGGATACAGGAGCTGTTATGATTAAAATGTTAAGCTTTAGCAAAACACATCAAAATATTCTAACAATATAAGTTTTATCTCAAACTTCTCTGAAGGTCTGCCTCTGTGTGTGAAAGACTTCATACACAGTTTCTTTGGGGAATGTAAACAAGCTACAGTAACCTGGAGCAAGAAAACTTAAGGGAATATCCTTTACTGGCATTGCATTAAGAGCATTTTCCTTTCCAGATGACTGCAAATGATAACAGTCTGTATTTGGTTTAAACTCTTGTACAAACTGAGCAGGTTTTTTTCAACTTAGCAGCATTTAGAAACTGGTACCATTAGCAAGTCCAGCTTCAGCAGGTTTCTGCTTGATTTCCATTGGACTCAGGTTTAGATAAGATTGTTGCTGTGATCTAGAGTCCTTAAGTCTTCAAAATCTGCCTTGAAATATATATTATCTTAGATAAATGTTCAGTGCATGACAAATGAATGTCCAGTTCAAGATGGAATATACTAAACATGTTGAAATACTATACACAAATCAACTTGGAAGTAAATCAAAAAAGTAAAAGTGAAAAAAAATAAAGGTGGCAAACTGAAGATACAGCTAATGCAGCCTGCATGCATCAAACTTTTTCCCCACAGGAGTTACCCAAAGAGTAACTCAGTATAAATACAGCTATATGCTTTTTTAGGCTTCTTAATATACTCTGCTAAGAACATGGAAAACTGTCTTTGACCCTTTCTGTGGTCACTTGGCATCACCTAAGTGCTCTTGGAGTGCAAGCTCTTGTGAAAGCCAATATCACTTTGGTTCTGAGTTCACCTGAGGAGGGATGTGGGTTCCAGAAAACAAGTGGGTTCCAGACTTCTGACAGGATCTAATACCTCCTTGTCTATTTTGTCACCCAGCTGCAGGCAATCTCTATTATAATATGGACAACATAAATTTAAGCAACAGGAGTAGATATATGCATGAAATTACATGCAATCAGGAATACAACAGCATTAGGAAGTCACTAGCTCACATGTAAGATGCACATCCTGCCATGCAGAGGGAATGGGCTCCTGGGTCATGACCCTCAGTGCTTCTATTTTCCCTGTGTTGGTTTGGTATGCACTATAGTTTCAAAAAGAAAATAGTAATGATGACTGACATCACTAAAATATGTCTTTTGCTCCTGCAGTCTTCAAACTAAGAGGGGTGGTGAAATACAGCATCTCACACCAGATTGTGGGACTTAAGAAAATAAATGTCTTTAACCTTCCCATGGTTGTGTCATTCCTGCTAATTATTCTGAAGACGCCAAAAGAATTCTTGTTTATTTGTTTCAACAGCATTCCAGTTGAAAACTTCTACAGCAACAAGGCACAGCAAATTAGAGTTAACCAAGGCTAAGCACAGTTCAGCCACTGTGTGAATTTACATGTTGTGAAGTAACTTCAAAGTCCCCAGAATATTTGAATTTCTACTTAATGGTAAGCAAACAAATAGTTGCATGGGTTTCAAAGTGTAAATGTGTGCCTGAGGTTTCATTTGTCAGGTGAATTCTGTTTTTTTTACAGAGAAGGAAGTGTGTATATAAAGATGGTTATTTTGCACAACAGGAGAAATCATCACAAAATTTTAAGGTTAGTGCACAACACAAGTGGTATGGCTTTCTAATTGCTATCTTTATAGAAACATAGATGCTATATACCACTAAGAGCTAAATATAAACAAACATAATGCATTCATTTAACTGTTAGAACAAAACATAGAGGCATGTGGAATGCAATAGTGTTGAGCCCAGCAGGCAAACAGAGCAAGCTCTATGGACAGCTCTGGCACACTGACTGTAGCTTTTTTTCCTTCTGTACCATCTTCTGGATTGCAATTAAAACCACACCTCAAGGTGGCACAGGTTAATGATTATTTTTCAGTATCCTGAACTCTCTGGATTTCAAAGTAGTTTCTTCTAAGTCCTGTGACAGACAATAATTCATAAATAATGCTTTTAGAACAAGTTCTGTTTCGATTAGAAGCTCACCAGAAATGGGTGAAAATAACTTGTTTCTGTCCTTAGCAAATCCTTAAAATTCGAAGAAAGTTCAACTTGGCTAAATCTTTATCTATGAGAAAGTCTGTGCTTCTTGAATTAAACAGTTCTGTCCATTTATATCCATGTAAGTCAGAAGCTCTCTGTACTCACATGTCTGTCTGATTATGTTCTTACTTGTATTCTTGGACAAGAAGAAAAGATGGAGTTTCATTCCTTGGTTTGGAATAACTGATGAGCTAGCTAACCATCACCAGAAACCTCCTGGCTCCTTCTGGGCAGAAAGGTTTGCAAGTGGATGTTTTAATGTATTTTTAGATTCTGTTTGAACAGCTGACAAAGACAAAATAATTGACAACAGATGCAAAGTGAGAGAGAGGCAGAACTTAAAGAATCAGCATAGGTCTGGAAAACCTCTTTTGGGGAATTGAAGGAGTACGGGCAAAACAGACAGTTTGATTCCTTGTGCTAAGATTCACATGTATTTGAATGTTATACCACTCAACCTCAGACTACTCTTATTTCTATTTAGTACCATGGGAGTGCAGGAACTGTGATACTTGGTTCTGGGTGAATAATCTTGGGTTTTTTTAAGGGTAAAATTCAAAGCCCTGTATCAATGCTTTAAGAAAAACAGAGTTTTTACGTGTGTTGACACAAGAAATGTAATGACATTGTTTGGACTTTAAGAGCAGATCAGGCTGAGTAATCTATACCAGGTGACCTCTCTTGTTATAAAGTGTACATGGAGAAAATGCATTCAACAGACTGAGTTCATTTACATGAGATGTTCAAATGAAATTACTGTGGTTGCTTTTAGACTTGGGAAATTCCTCTTGTGCTGTAAGCATTCATAGAAGAATATTCATACAGTGATCTTCTGTTTTAATATATTTGCTGGCAGATCATAAATGAAATGTATACTGCCTAAACATGTATGCATTTCTAATAGCAGAAAAGGCTATACAGATTGCCTACAGCTGTCCTAACCACATGAAACAATTGAACAAGCTCCAGTAACCTTATTTTGCTGTAAATTCATTCATCAAATGTTAGATGTTGGGCCACAGATAAATAATGAAAAGTTTGGCTGTGTAACATTGTCTGTTGGTACAGTTTTTACCCTCTACAGCAATACAATCCTTCCTATAGGATGTATACATAGAAAAAACAAAGACTTGTTTTCTTGTGGGACTATTGAATTTCATAAATTAAGATCACATTAGGAATAGATAGTTGAAGAAAAGGCCTTTATGTGGATTGATTTTCCAGTCTTCATTTAACCAAATTATAACATCTACCCATGCCCTTCAGAGCAGATATTAGCAATATACTGTCTATGCACAGCAGTTGACATTATCATCCTTAACTGATAAGCTAACAGCTTGCTTTGTTTGGGACTAATTCTATGCAAGTTTAATATATGCAAGAATTTTAACTGTCTTTATATAGAACCCTCTCAACTGTGTAAATTATTAGAGTAGTGATTACTGAGCTCCAGACTTGAAAACATTTCCAGCAATTCAACATTTCCAGAGTCTCAAGTCAAAACCAAGGACAAGCTGAAAGCCAAATTTATTCTGATGTAATTCAAACTGAGGATAAATCTGGTCTCAAGATTCCAGCTCATGCTTTGTACAAGCTTGGAAGTGGCCCAGCTTCTTTCTACTTACATTTGCTTACAATGTGAAGCAGGATAATGGGGGATATTAGTGCCACCTTTTCCACAAAGTCTTGGGAACCATTATTAATATTTGCCAAACATGTCACAATCTTTCAGCAAACGGTGAAGTGAAATTCCATATCATTTTTTATTACTTTTCATACAGACTTTCACAGAGAATATATACGGCAGAGAATGCGCTGGCTTCCCCTGAATCTTATTTACTATTTTTCACAAAGGATTTTGAAAAGTTCAGAAAAAAAAAAAAGGATTTCCAAAACACGGATTTCAGATAGCTATTTAAACTGTATCACAAAAAGTTTTAGAGGACCTCACTTTTTTCAAGGATAATATTTTCTTTAATTCTTCAGGGAGTCTATTTTCAAGTACATTGCAATCCAGTATTTAGCACTATACTAATGAATTAATGCATATAAGGATTAGAATGCTCTTTGAGATATTGCAAGGTCCATAACAAAAATGCATAAAAATTCACTAAAAACATAACATCTTTTTGCAAGGTGAAACAAATTCCTTATAAGAACAGGTTCTGAAGCCCCACAAGAACAGACACAGGATGGAAGGTTTGGAGAAGGCAGGACTATGAAAACCTTCAACACAGGGAAATGTCCAATCCTCTTGGTTTTCTGTGTAAACCCACAGAGTACGTAAAGCTTCATGCCAAAAGTTGTCATCTCTCTTTCATTATACCATTAAATTAGGCTGACATTTAAAAATGTTTAATTTTTCAAAAATGTACTTGTTATTCATCTCTTGATATTTGTTCTTGCAAAAGACAATTACATCCCTTAGAGACAGCTTCAGAAATCAGTCCCATATCTGAAAATGGGCACTGAAGAGTCTGCATAAAAATAATCTTCCCTCCTGGAATAAAGATGGCATAGCCAAAACTTGCAGAAGAGAAAAAGGACAAGTTTTGGGGAGGGAGATATTAGTTTTATACCCACAGCTACCTCTCATTAGCATACTGTGTATTAAACATCTTGTGCAACCCCTTCTAGCTATTCTGAGCACCACAAGACCTAGGGAGAGCACAGATTTAGTCTGAGAATCAAGAAGACAGTTTACTTAATGCCTCTTGCTGCCCACTGTGGGAACAGAAGCTGATCTGAAAGCTGAGCCTTATCCTAGGTACCTTTAGTGATCATATTGGTTAATTGGGCAGAAGCTTTCCTACAGGAGCTGTGTGCAAATGGGGTACATGGCTAAAAGAAAATCAAAGCAAAAACTTGAAAAAGTTACAGATAGAATGATACATTATCGTTGTTTGTATTAACAGATAAAGAGATTTAATTCAGGAAATTCCTTAGGCTCGCTCTTCATTTATTTTTTCATCATGCCACTAAATATCACGTGCCCCTAATAGCAAGTCACTTAGACTTTGCACATCAGTGTCCCCCCACTAGAACCAAAGTGGCTAGGCAGTAGCAACCAAATAGGATTTTTCAAAGTAAATAAAATAAAGTTGAAAACTACTTTGAAGTCTGGGAGTTAAAAACAGAAAAGGAAAGCAATGTATATATGGGCTTTGTAACACTTTGGCCCTCAAAGACTTTGAAAAGGTGCCATATCTAGAAAAGGTGTAGGACAGCCAAGATTTACATTTGCCCTAGAGCAGGAAAATTACTGCAGTGATTATATTCCAAATATTATCAAAACAAGGTATCTAGCAATTAAAATTCTTCTTTAGTCAATCAGTACTTCTAAATGTAAAAACTTGGGTTAGATCCCATTCTACAAATTTCATGCATAACAAACTGAAAAGGCTTGATTTTGTGTAGCATCTTCTAGCCACTAAAGCTCAGAATCCAGCTATGAAGGCTACGTGTCGGTTGCAATTGCAGTGGTGAAGAAATGTTGTGCTTTAGATATAACTCTGTCACAGCACGCGTAAGAGCTGCCACTTTTGTGGTGTGCACTGATGATTGCAAGTACTTGGAATAAGCCCCTGCTCATCAACTGAGTTTCACAACTGGACTAGGTGTACTCCTAGTCATCCCCAGTGGTAAAGTTAAACATGATAGCTTAAATCACTTCAGCTTATAAACTCATTAAATTTTGGTAACTTGATTGGTTGTGAACATCCATACTCATTTTATGTCTCATTTTCAAATATGTCCAAATGTTTTCAGCAGTGGTTAGGCACTTGGGGAGGCAAGTGGAAACCAAATGTGATTTTCAAACACATGTTAGCATATTGAATGTGTAATTAAAATTAAGCAGGGGCACAGTAAAAAAAAATTACCAGAGATATCTAAAAATGTCTGTATCTGTCCCTATTTGGGCACAGATTCCTAGCCTAAATGAAAATGTTAGTCCCATATAGTTGGAGAAACAGTGAATGTGTCAGAGTAGAGTAACAGCAGAATTGAGGATCATCCACAAACCAGTAGCATTTTTCAGTGTAAGGCTGTCTTAATACTGTACTCATACTAAATGCATTACAGTTGCAGTCACAGAGAAGCCTAGAGAATCCTGGGTAGCAAGAGAAAACAGAGTTAAAATTCATTCCAGATAAACTCCTACTTCTGTTATTTGGCAAAAGAAAAAAATCCATATACCTTATACTGAACTCCTTGCACAGGTAAGCACCCTGCATTATATATATAATTATCTACCAGCAAAAACGTTATTTCTTTACCCAATTAGCTGGTTTAGAAATGCCAAACAGGCCTACAGCTATTGTACCATTGTTTATACTGGTGAGATTTCTCTGCTGAAAGAGGGCTTAAATTTACATTCTGTCTCAGTTTGCTTTCTCACCTATGGTGTGCTGACCAGTGCCCTTTGTCCTGCATCTCCCTTTTCAGTCACACTTAATGTGTTAAAATACCTCAAGAAAATCAGAAGGATCTCGAGAAAATCAGAAATATAGATTTTTTTTTATTTTTTTTTTGGTCCAAAGTCACAATTAGACTTTGGCACAAGGAATATCAACAAACTGCATGAGCAGAGTAATTGTGGTCGATTTGCTTGTAAAGAAACATATAGCTTAGCAAGAGAAAGGTCTCTCTCCCCTTAGTATTTCTCAGATATTTTACGTGGCATAACTATTCACTGTTTTTTCTCATCACCTTACACAGTGTCAATCCACACCCACAATACAGTGATTAATCTCAGTAGTTTGTGTCTTTTTCAAAGCCTGTACACATACTACTAGTCACTACTAGATATCATAAGAAAGTAAATGAAAGATACATGATTTGCAGTTGGGAGAATATTTAGCAATTTTAGGTGCCAGAAACAAGGACGCAAACCAGGGGGAAAAAAGTGACACAACTAACAAAATATTTTAAACTTATTAATTAAAAAAATTCCCTCCTTCAAAATTGTTCTGCAGTCAACTGTAATGAACACAGAAATCAAAGAAGATTGGAAATTGTCAAGTCCTGGCACATTGCACTTTGAGGCAAATGAGAACCAAGTCCTGCAAGTCTAAAGAAATAAAGCAGGGAGAGGGTGTTTGGGGGGGGGGGGGAAGGAGAGGGAATAAAGTCCAAAATGTGTATTCCTGGAGCTCCTATCTGAAATCGAAAGGGCTCTGGTATTACTCTTCCTAAAAGCAAACCAAGAAGTACAGGGTTGCATGCAGTGCTCTATCATGTGCTTCACTCCTGCCTTGCGTAACACATTGGGAAAGCATTGCACAGAAAAAGAAAGCCAGAGTGTACTTCAGACTTCAAGTGCTTCATTCCTTTTCTGCATACTAGGCTCCTAAAGCATTTTACAGGAAGAAAAAGCCAGAATGGCAGACACAGACAGAGCAGCTGCAGGAGATGATTAAGGAAGAATGATGGAATTGAGTGGTAGATGAATGCTATTAATTTTTTTTTTTTCAATCTTGTAAAAAATATACTATTAGCTCTGAATGAGGTCAAACAGTTTGGGATGCAATACATATGACTGACTTTCCTTTGTTTTCTGAGTGCAATAATTGTTAAAAGAGCTGAAATATTTCTTCATAAAATGATTATGAGTTTTAAGAGGTGACATTTGAAAGAAAGATATAAATTATAAAGCAAACATCTAAACGTTTTCATAATGTTGAAATGGTTATTATAAAAAATGTATTTGATATAATAGGAAGCATATGTTTCATTAGGCTGAATCCACAGAAAATGTTCTCTGCAGAGCAACTGCATAATCATTCACATTAATATACGCTATTCACCTCACAAAACATGTGCATTGTAGTCTCTTTCACACACCAAACACTCTGCAGTTCTAAGAAAAAGGAACTTGGAGTTAGAAGTTTCTTAAAAGTTTTCAGCTAAGAAAGGGAATCTGCTGTCTATAATTTGAAAGATGCTTACATGAAATGTGGTAAAATAAAACTATGTTGATAGAGGTTTCAAGGTATGCATAGCTCACTGAAGCCACTGAATTCCTCTACATTTTTTGGAATACAGAAATGGCCAATGGCCCCAATTGGAAGCCTCTCCATTAAATTTTTTGGACTTTGCATAAGCATTGGCTTGTCAAGTAATGTAAGCTTAAACTTAGGAGAAGTTTTTTTCAACAGCTCTTACACCAATCTATCCTATTAGATGGGATGATTTAGAGTCAAATATTGCTTGCCTCAGCCATGTAAGGCTCTCATTGACGTCACTGTATCAAGATAACTGGGCCTGACCTTTTAAAGATCATTTAATGAGTACAATGATGAAAGAGATTTTAATGAGCTCATGGTATAAAGTCTTCAAGTTACAAACTATGCATTTTAATAGCTGTTTGAAATATGCTGTGCTAGAAAATCATCATCCATAGATAAGTACACTGCAGCCATCATGGCTTACTCTACTTTATTAGCATCTAGATTGGATATGCACCAATACCCTCAAACAAAACCTATTAATCTTTAGTTTTAAAGTTACACATCTTTGTAAACATGAACATTAATATACAAAACAAATTTTTCCCTTGTGTAAGGGAAAAACAATCATCTAACAAGCCCCGTATAAAAAAATCACAAAACCTGCAGTATTATATACCCAGATTAACTGTCCAAATGACCAGTGCTAAGACAGTTATGGATGTAACTGTCACAGTCAATAAAGTGACATCCAGGGGAGACAGGGTGGTATCTTCCAGATTTTAGAGAATGAGGAGAAGAGATGGCAAACATGTCAGCTGACTAGGGCTGTTTACGGATTCAATGACTGAAGTCTCAGCAGAGGTCCCTAATGCTCCAACTATCATTCACATCAAAAACTTCACATCAAAGTCTGAGCTTGCACCCTTTTAAAATCACAGTACCACAGCAGTCCATCCCACCTCTTCCTGGTGCCCATGTTTCTCTAACAAACTTACAGTACAGACCTATGTTACTGTGCCTCATTAAGATTTACATGATCAACTTCCAGAAGATTAAATAAAGGCATTTAAAGTCAGTCCTTCCCCAACAAACTTCTTGGCATTTAAAGCTGTTGAGATAAGTCTCATCTAAGATAATGCATTTTCAAAAATACAGAATTACTTTCGTATCACTAGGAAAAAGACAGGAAGACTAGTGTTTGACAGGAGGGAAAAATCATGCTCTGGCTTTTTTCTAAATCTTTAAGCCCTAACGTACCTCAAAGAATCAGAATAAAAAATCCTATCTGCAGGGTTGAGCTGAATAAGAACATAAATCTCAGTATCCTAGCTCACTGTCCTATCTATCAAACCATATAGACACCAACTCATCCCTTGTAAAAAATGGAGACTTAAACTGAGGCAAGGATTACTGCTTGTTGCATTGTGCTCTATTTGTACTGTCCTTTCTAAAATGTATTCGCATTCTACTTCAGGTTGTTCCATATTCCATGGAATAAAAAGTAGTTCCTTACTATGCAGTTGTGTTCATCACTGAGGAAAAAACAGAGCTGAGGACATTCAGAAAAGCAAAGCTGGAGGTCAACCTAGCATTTGCTGTTTGTGCCTTGGAAAATACCGTGCAATGCATTGTGCAATGCAATGAGTATGAGTTTCACAAAAATAACCTACTTTGGAGTCCCTGTAGAGACAAATGATGACAATCAGAATGGTTAGAGACCTGTATCATTGCTGATACAAGTGCTCTTGAGGACATTTTGCTACATCATATGAAACCAGGATTTTTTATGAAGTGACAGAGTCACATTTATCATAAACAGCTAAAAAGTGAGTAGGTCTCAAGCATACAAATACCATAAGGTGCAGTGCAGGAAGTGTCTTAAAAGAAAAATGAATATTTCACTGAACGTCTGAAAAGCAGAGATGAGTCCAGTTAATAATCTAAACTTAAACATACAATGAACACAGAACAGGATGAAGTGGCTCAATTGAGAGTCAGCCTGGACATAAAACTACTTAAATCATCATAGTGCTACAGTGCTTATACACTAAATACACACAGATAATCCCACTTCCACTGAAGTCAAGGGAAAGAGTTTGCACGTAGGTAGGGCAGGTGGGCAGTCTGAAGTATTTGGCAATCTATGAATTCTTTATTTAGACAAAAAAAGAGGGATAAGAGATGAAAGAACCCAACTTCTGAAGTTCCAACTAAATCCATTTATACTGGATCTACCTAAGTATGTCCTTTTATGTCTTCTTATTTCCTCTCCCACTTCACTCAAATAATCTCGTCCATTCATTGTTCAAGTCCACATTCATTTACCCTTCCTGCATTTGCCAGAGATATTTTCTCATCTTAATTTCCAGGGAAGCTTCCCCAAGCCAATGCTTTTTTGTCCTTTGATACTCTATTCATTCCTCCAAGAACTGATTTCAGAATGCATAGTGTTCTATTCACCATCCTTTCTACCTGTGTGATTCTCAGCAAGACACAAAGGCCTTGTATTTTACTGTATTATAATCTTACTGAGCATCAGAGAAAGAACTAACAAGACAGTTTGTGAGTCCACTTGGTATGGAACAAGGATAGAAAATGCTTATTAATGTTTGAGGCCATACCCCTAATCTTTTAATAATATAAGAAATGTTCTGCAAATCACCAACTAGTCATATATTAGCTATATAGTTATAGCTTTGTTGTAATGTAAATATTTTTGTTCAAGAATAAATACAATCATACTATTTTCTTGCATTTACATCCTTCATCAATGTGCGTAATACATTAGTCCTCATACTATAATTTAACTTAATTATTGTCCTTCCTCCACTTACTAATGCACATATATATGAAGAAGAAAAAAAAGTTAGTGCCTCCTGCTGATTGACTTTGATCAGAACTTAGACTTTAAGGCAGCTGTTGCAAGATGGTTCCTCTAAAGCTGCCCTAAATTTTCAAAGCTCTTGTTATTGCTTTGTGAGTAAGAACTTCAGAATGTAGCTGTCATGAGAAATCTACCTTCATTAGAAATAAGCAATATATTCTAGTAATTACTTTTGCAGCTGTTGTGTAAATTAAATAATAGCTGATTTATCAGCTCATAATAAACAAAATTTTACTCTGCCACCTGGATGGTTATCTTCAAAACATGCTTTTCATTATCATCACAGCTAATCTGGACCAGGTTAGTAAAGTTAGAAGAATTAAAAATATTATCACTAACAGAAGGTTCCTTATGAATGGCTCATTTGTGAAATGAGACAGACACACCTTATTTTTGCTTCAAAAGGGTGGCACTTCCAACAGTTAAGTGAAAACCGGAGGGCTTGTGAATATCTTAAGAGGTATGTAGACCTGGTGCTGTATGAATATCCTGAAGGCATTGCCAGAAGGTATTAATTGATAAGAGGAGGCTATAATTTAAGACTGGGTTTTGCACATTTCTGACCAGTTTGAACTGCATTGGCAAGCACACAGAGAACAGAAAGGATCTTAGTAACAGGAAGTACTTAGTACTTCTGAGGACTGGACATGAAACTACTGACCAAGCCCTTTTTCAAGACAAAAAATAGGTTTTCAAGTCAGAAACAATACAGAGAGTTGGTCATGAATTTTAGGGCATACATGACATGTTGCAGCAGCATCACCTAGGTCAACGTTTGGTGACTTCCAGAAGAATTTGATGGGTGAAATAAGCTTTGTGAAATCCCTGTACATGACATTCATATGATCAAGTAAGAGAGAGCCAGCATTCCATCATTTACATGTTCTCTTACAGAACTGCCACTGAGCACTCTGTTAGTGTGGGTATCCAAAGCAGCATGAAAGCCTCCATCCTGTCTGCTACAGCAAGCATTACCTAAGGTGTCTGGAGTTGAACATATGAACTGCCCATGTAACTAGAATACACGTTATGATCACAAATGAGAGCCAAGCTACAATTTCAGCCCTCTGAAAAACAACACACATAGAAAACCTGGAATCAACACTTCCCCATGGAGTAAACAGGTCCTGCTACAAGTTAAAACAGAGCAACCCTTCAAGTACAGGATTAAAATGTGACAGGCATGCACCATTTGGTATTTTTCTAGCATTACTCTGACCTACCATTTTACTACTCAATATTTTATTGTAAGCCACCTCTGAGCCAAACCAAAAACCACACTGATTGTTTTACATTAGAAAGTCTGGTTCATTAAATAGCAGCAATGCGGGTAATCTGTCATTTTCTTAGGGATATTTTTATGCTGAAAATGAACACTCCTGTAGTGGGAAACAATTTGTGGGCAAAAGTTAGGTGAGGGTGCTAAGTGCTACTGAAATACAGTAAGAGTTGTGGGAAACTGCCACATCACATACCAAAACCAGGTCATCTTTTGTATTTGGAATATGATCCACCCCACTGCCAGACACCAAGAACATTTTTTCCATTAATAACTGTCTGCTGAGAAAATAAAAGGAAAGATGACCTGATATTCAGAACTAAAAGCAATTAAAACTGGAAGATAGCAAGATAGGTGGGACATAAGTGCTGAAGACAGAAGGCAGAACTTTGAGGCTAAAAGGCATATGCTGAGATAAGTTTTGAGTCAACTAGGATCTAGGGCAATAGCTGCCTCAAAACATGATTACAGGCTGCAAAATTTGCCCAGAAAAAAGGCTACACCCACTGTCAGCATTTATTTCAATCTCAGACTTAAGATTGGTCTTGCTCAGCAATCACATCATACTATTTCATAAATTATTCTAGTTCCATTGATTTTGTTTTGTATCAGTCAAGTACCTAGCCTAGTGCTTTGAGCAATATCTGAGCGATTTCCTTTGTTAAGATAATGGGCAGGAAAATCTAACAGATTTGTTAATTTCCATGCATTGTAGAAACACAATAACAGCACAATCATCAGACTAACTGATTACGTCATGAAATTGCTTGCCACAGGATGCTAATAGATTACAAAAGTTTGCGGGGCGTTGAACAAATTAATTGAAGAAACATCTTATGAAGGCTTTTAAACACACATATGATCCTCTGGCTCAGAAAGTCCCTGAGTATACAATAGTTTTGGCAGCTGACTATTCTGAGAATATATCACTATGCTTGTTCTGCTCTTCAGCATCAACCCGAAGCTACTGCCTTTTGTTGTTGCTGTTTTTCTTTCAAACAATGAGTAAAAAAACACTTAGATGTGAAAATTCTGATTGTATCAGTGAGCAAATGAAGCCTAGCAGGTTTGTGGTCTGACCTGTTCTGAGCCTACTACACAGATAAGAAACATGCTCTTCTTTTTATTTTTTAAACCTGATGCTTGGTATTAAAGGAATATAGAGATTATATTAATTTATGCCATTCCTCTGGTGCTAACCCCAATTTTACTCCCAAAGCATCACTCTTCTAAAAAACCATGAAAAAACCATGAAATTAAAGCAAAAATTGCAGGAGAAACTGATACTATGCCTCCCTTAAGTAATACAAGTCTGTGTACTGTTTTTGTATGGTATTAAGTACTTAATGGTTTGGAAATATGTTTCCAGAAGCCAACAAAGTGAAACAATAGTTTGGATTTGGATTGAGTAGTTGACATGGCAAAGATTACACCAATTTTCATTGCTATAAGGCTTGCTTTGATTAATGTTTTTCTACTAGAAAGTAATTTACAAAATTTTACTTTCTATTACATCATCCTTTATATCACATTCCTTTCCAAAGACAGCTGATAGTCACTGATTCATAATGATAAGACTGGCTAGGGGCTACAGGCCTTTTGCCTAATTTAAATGCTACATGATTATTGAAATTACTGTAACTGTTTTCAGGCAACTTGTTCACTCTCATCCCCTCCACTGTATCCTTTAAAAGGTCTAAGAAAACATCAAGCAACACTTAAAAGAGCTTGTGTCATGTCACTTCTTTTACGTCTTTGGAAGATTTGCAGGAGGGAATTTTTTACTTTTCCCGTATTTTCAAAAGAATACATTTTGTAGTTAATTCTCTACACATTGGGAATAATGCTTTATCCTTCTACTGTGTAAAAGTGCAGCTATTTTGAAGGATATGAGCAAGCTTCCACCCAGTGCCTCTAATTGAAGGAATACCATTTAATTTATTTATTTTTTCACTGGAAAGCTAACATTTAGAAATGTGAGGCAATTAAACCTAATTCAAACTTGAATCTAATGAAAGGGTTTACTTCAATAAAACTATTTTAATAAATAGCTAAGTAAAATGTGCTAGCTACAAGCAAAAAATCAGCAATAAACAATTGTTCCCACACAACTACACGCACGATAACACGTATTTTCTTTTGTTTATCTACAACAACCACTGGCAGTTTCCAGTTCTTAGAGGCTGATGTGGTTTGGAGCTTACTGCATCAATTCCTTACATGTTGCTGTCATGATGAGACATTTTAATATGGCTTCACTTCTGTTCCTGAATATGGCAAACAATATATTGTGCTAATAATTGCATTCATTGAGAGGATTAATCAATAGACTGGAAAGAGAAATTAATTTTAAGAATAAGACTGCAGCCTTCTTTTGGAGACTTGCAACTTGAAATTTCTATGAAGAAGTTGTGCTCAGCATCTCATTAGGAGCACTTCATCTAGTTTCCCATGATGATAAACTAAGTCATAAGTTCTATTCCTCAACAGACAGCTTTTTATCTCTCATGAAAAAGCAAAAAATTAGAAACTAAAGTAAAAATGAAGTCTCAAGAAAGCATGCATTTGGATCCAGACGTGGTTTATTTATATCAATCGCCAACTGAAAAAAAAAAACAATTATCAGTGGATCAGTAACACCTTGGAAGGTTTCCCTTAAAATTGCACAGATGTTCTTTTCTGACTAGAGAGGGTTGTTGAAAGGATGCAGTTTGCTTCTGAACTTACATTTCAAAATCAGTAAGGGCTGAAAGGTTAGAAAGGTAACGAGAAATTAGACTCCATTTGAGACACAACCAGTTCATGGCAACATTTCCAAGTGCAGAAATATCTTGCTGCTTCTGATAAATGAAAGGTAACCTCCTTCCCCATAAGTGAAGAAGACACTGAAAGGAGGCAAACATTGATTTACTGCAAAGGAAATGTCTGTGAAAGCACAACTTTTCCTTCTTATTTTCTTGAGTAGTTAAACCTTTCCATTTGATTTCTATAATCTAGCTTCTAATACAGGAGATGGAAAATATTTCACATTATTTAAATTATAAACCACTAGTTCAGGTGGATTTGATTACCACTTGGAGGAGGTGGCACATTTCCAACATGCTACCAAGTGAACTTACATGCTTGTTATTCATGAGTTCTTCATCTTGTGGAATCTTATCATTTGATTTAAGGACTGTTTGGGTTTAGAGCTCTTAGACTTACATTTATGCTTGTTTAAGCTTTGCCTTTTGTACTTTGGTCACTATTTATAAAGTCAGAACACTGAGGATCTGGGTAGCATACCTGCACTCTAAGAAAAATGGGGGAAGGTTCCCAACAGGGTACATGCTTTTCACTTGCAATTTCGAATTGCTGTGCTTTTTTTCCAGCAAACAGCACCAGGAACAGGCAATGAAAAACCAGATGTTATGTGAAGTCTTTTCCCAATAAAACCACAGCTGTGGAACAAAGCAAACCTTGAAGGAAAAAACCACCACTGACACCAAACAGTCTTAAAAAATGTTACCCTGAATCCTGTGGTTTCTCAGTAAAACGATTTCTTAAAAAGCCTCATGAAGTGAATGTTAGACCCTTAGATACACCAAATAATTAGTGATGGGATAAACTTCAAAAGAATCATTGTATGATTTAGTTCAGTCAAACCCTGGAAAGTCTGTGGGCCTACAGTAAACCAGAGTAGGACTCATTGAATTCATTGCATCTTCTCAAATGTACACCAGCTGAAGTCTAGCCCTTTTTTTTTACTCAGACATCTTGATGCTATCCATGTCCCTCACATCCTCCCTCTCTCTGCTTTCATGCCAAACCAGAACAGTCTCTGCTCTCCTTGACAGTCATTCCAGTCCTCTGACTCCCAGCTGGTTCAGAGTTAGACCATTTCAGATTTCACCCAACAAGCATAATTCCTCTTCCCACCACCTCAGATATTCACGTAAGATGTGATTTTGCTGGCTAACACAAACACACACACACACACACACAAAAACTTTGCAGAGAGATAATAATATTTTTATTACTCTATTATAATATGTTCTTGGTTGCTATGAGCATATTGATGTTAGAATGCTTCATTCCTTGACTTAAACTAAAGAGTGAAAGTGTGTGTATGTGTATGTGCATGTGTGATGGGATTTGGGAATGCAGATGTTTCTGCTGCAAAACCAGAAAAAAGCATTTTATCATAGTCTGAAAACAGCAACTTCGGCTGATAGACAAAGAGCAAAATAGTAGTCATTCAAGACAGAATATTTTCCCAGTGGGAGGACATAGTTACACATACTTCATGCCCTGTCTAAGCTCAATAACAGGTAAACTCTGCTATCTGAAGAGCTGAAGTGTTCTGAAAACACTTCTACACAAGGCAGACTGTTCTCCCAGCCAGAGTCCCTGTATGCTCGATTGCTTGACTGGACAGTGGATGTCCTGCTCTCAGCTGACTCAGCAACCTGAGAGTGAACTTGGTGTTGCAGTGACTACAGTGCTTCCTGTCTGGGTTTGCAGAGAGCAAGACCAGCCAGCAGTTGAGTCTGCCTCCAGTTTTGTGATATTTTTGCATGAATTCAACGTCATTATTTTTCTCTAAATGGTGGAATCAAGACTCAGCATAATTTGTTTCCTGTAATACTGATTATTTGGGGACAAGAAGGATTCTGCTACTATCCCATCTGTATAGATTCAGGCTCAAGAATGATTTATCTCAGTACTGCTATGACCCACTTTTAATCTGAGTCATTATGCAAAAGGATAACCACACAGCAAATGCTGATACACTGTCATTCACAATGACACCAAATATTGATGCTGTCAGTGCTAATACACCAAACATGCAGAATGCTGTTGATACCCCTCAAAGGACAAATGCCTGCTATTGTGATTTGACATTTAAATGGACTGGTGAAGCCTCAGTTCCACTGAAGTCTTGCCACTGATTTCAGAAGAACCAGATTGTAATGATGCTAGTTCTTATTATCCTAATATAGACATTTTGTTTGCTGTAGGAAATAAAATCATTCCCTTAAAATGCAGCTGAACACTTACTATTACACTGCAGATGAAAGTAAGACCTCTCTATAAAAAACTGATTTGATTTTCATTCCTGAGGCCAATGTTGACATCAGAAATTCTCATCCTATTATAGTGGCTTGGCTGCTCACCATATGCAGCAGTACTATGGATAAGTACTCAAGAGCTCCTACACTCCAGGGAAGAAAACACTTCCAACTAAGACATTTCATCCCATTACTCTTCTTTCAAATATGCCTCAAACATTTTATGGACACAATACAATGACCTTTGGGGCATAAAGGCCAGCATAAATGCTGCACTACAAGCCCAGTTTGCAATTAATTTTATTAGAAGAATGATAAAATTGTATTGTTTTGAATTATGAATTATGGCAGCGAGTTACTCTGGTAGAATCTAGACTAGACATCTTGTACTGGGGCTTGTCACACAGCCAGCAAATGCATTATCATCTATTTAAATGGACTTAATTTCCAACATTATTTTCAGGGAATTTTTTCCCTGTGCTAATTAATTGCACTCACAATTACACCACTATAAAATACTGCTTAATGTATACTGCTTAATATTCTTCTTCTCTAAACATTCCGAACAAGGAAGAATTAGTAAATGTACCAAAGAAATTCCATCATTGTTCCTGATACTTTTACAATTAGTTTCTTGCTTTTGCATTTTATTCAGTGCAGTACTTTTACCATTAATTGTTTACATTACAACTTAAAATCACCTTACATTAAGATAATCTATTCACTAGCCACAGTCCCCATCCTGAGAAGTTCACTATCATCCAAAGGATGGAAAAAGATACTTCGTGTAAAAAGAAAAAAACCAAGGTAGTCTTGTTTGGCACACACATATACCTTTAAAAACTTGAATTAGTAGGCCAAACTTCCACAATGCAGTTGCAACGTTAAGTTTACAGATGTCACTCCTGTATCAACTGACCCTAGTGTCCCTGGAGTCACTATCTAATCTGTACTAAACTGGTAATTAACCATTTTGATTTCACTGTGCTAGCTTGTAGCCAGGCTTTCTGAAGTAGTACCAGAGGAAAGAAAATATGACATTGCCTTTCTGCTTGACAATACGAAGTTGGTTCTAAATTTGGGTCTGCACCTTGAGCAACAGAGAGTCTAGGTAAGTAGAAAAAGAACAGAACATTCTGGAAAACAACAAACTGGGAAAGGAATAGAAATTTCTCTGTAGGATGAAAGGTGAGCTAGGTGGGCCCATTGGGGAAAAGCAAATACTCCAAAGTTGATAAAAAATCCTTGCTTCCTTTTGCTTTTGGAACAAGAAAAGAACCTGATTGGCCTTTGGCACATATCTAACGTGGTAATGTCTCAATAGTGCAGTCACAGATTGCTCCTCAAATAGTTTTTTCAATCTTCTAAGATCAGATACTGAGTCCATGTATACACATTGTTACACAGAGTAACTCCTTATTCAAGGAGCAGACAAAGAAAACTGCAGCTACCTCAGTGCCACTTAAATAAAGGTGTTAGAATGCAGTGCAAAATTATCACTAACTGTGGCTGTGAGGAATAAGGTCAGTCCATGTATCACAGTACAGATTTAACAGAGACTCACTTATCTTCTCTTAAGATAGCAATAAGGCAGTTTCTTGAGTATCCAGAGATGTTCAATGAAACACACAAATTAATATATCTTTGCACAAAACCTGAGAACCAGACATATGATCCAAAAGGGAGATGAAACTTTTACTACCTTCAAATTAGCACTGAAGAAAATAATGGAAAATTAATATAAAATTAATGTCATGCGATGTGCCAAGTGACATTTAACACTGCCAGAAAAATTGGTCAGCATATAAATTACTTGTTGGATATTTTCTTTTACTCCTGTTCCTTTGGAAATTCTCCTTTGCCTGTATTATCTCACATTTCTCAGAAGGTGCCACACACAATTTCTCTTATGGGACTATTTCAGTTCTGAAGTTGGCACTGTTCTGAAGAGGCATGCCAAGGGGAGCACAGCACTGGGCTCACTTAGCCCTTTCTAATCTGGGCTGCCCACAGAGCTGGAGACCTCAGCCCAAGAAATTCCAGTACCATTGGGTTTAGGGTTCAGAGAGCCACAAAGACTACAACTCCAGGGATTCTGAGGCTGGAAAAGGGAGCATGGCACTGCATCAAAGAAACAGGAAAAATCTTTTTTTCATTAACATGCCCTTTAAAAAAACCAAAACATTCTACTGGTTGAATTAATAAAATTTATCCAGTCTGGGAAGATCATTCTGTAATATGCTGTATGAAGCTGGATTTAACTTATTTTGTTAGTAGGATTAATTTTTAGAAATCTAAGACTTTCATGTTAATCCCAGATAGTAGTGCAGTTTGGTACACTAAAATAATTACATCAGAATGAATGTCAATGTGATTTGATTTTAAATGAGATGGAGCATGTTACTGGAACTATTGCCCCTTCATTTTATGAAAGGATGACCTGGAAGAATGTCAGACAGGGTTCACCATGTCTCAACAGCTGCAGACTTCTGCTTCAAGTCATCCAGTATGGCTTTGTTTATTAAAATACTGATTTTTTTTTTCACAGCAAGTTAGCATGAGACATTTAAAAAATCCAGATGTGACTTTATCACAGCAATGGATGTGCTAATATTTTGTAAGAAACCAGTATATAAAATTACCTTCTACACATGTACTGCTGAATTACCATGTGCTACAACCAAATACAATTTGTGTTTTTAGTTAAAAACCCCACTACCCTACCTGGTCCTCCTTACCAATTTGACTCATGTGCTTCCTTTTTGCATCTCCCTTGTACCCCATGTCTTCACTCTGATTGGTTGAAGCAGGGCTAATGCCCATTTTATTTCTGGTTAATCTGATTAAGTAAGAACCCGGGATTGTGATGTCAGTGCATTAGTATAAGTAATTCTTCCTGTAGGAAGGATGGCAATTTTGTCCTTTTAGAAGCAGGTCGTGATCTGACTGCAAGATGAAAATAGAACAAGACAAACTGCAGTAATAACACCAACTTACTCTCTGATAGCATAGTTCAAAGTAAGAGCATGGCTCGCGGACTGCAGGTAAGAAAGCATAATGAATCTTTGGTTGTTTGACTGAAGGGAGATTTGGATGTGGGGGAGAGGTTGGCTCCAGAAAAAACAAAAGAACATTAGAAATATCAAGTGATGGAAGGCCTTGTTTCTTACATTTACTCAGGAGAAAACATGGCTTTCAGAAGAGACATCTTCATTTACTCAATTCTTTCACAAACTTATAACATTATTTATTTGACTTTAATATACCTATATTAATTTTCTTTCATTTGGTGATGATGAAAAAATACTTACGTATGAATCTCTTTATTGCACATCATTGTTGTAGTTAATTGTGTTCCCTCCCTTAAACTCAGAAACCTACATCAGTAAATGAACAACAGATGAAACTGAATCTAAATTAAACAACTAATTCTTTGATTTTAGCTCTTGATTTAATGACTTTTTGTGACAGTTTAGTAGATTGCTTGGATGGAATGTTGCTGTATTATTTATCACTTGTCATAATACAAATGCTTTATGAGCCTCTAAGGTATATGCACATGTTGCTATGGTGATGTCGTGCTCAGACTGATCCAATCCTTACAGCTCTGTTCATGAACCTAGCAGCAGACCTTAAAAATGCTTCACACACAGCAAAAATCATTATATTAATGTAATGGATGTTCTTTGTATAAGATAGGCTAAATGAGCATAGTTGTTAACCAAATAAAAAGTACTAAATTGCACTGCTGGAGTACTATAAGCAGTAATCACTGCGCACACCTGTAAGATAAGCTTTATTCAACAGTTACAATAACAAGGACAAAGCTAATCTTTCCCTTGAACTGAAACGCTTGTGATGCCTCTCAGCAAATGCAGCAGAAAGATAATTTCATTGGCTACAAAGCTGAACTTCAACTTGCTCTTAAAAGCAAGCTGAAATTGAGTCTTCAGATGAAAGCTGAATTAGGCTATTAAATAGAGCAATCAGTATCATGATGGGGTAAAACAAAAACTTCGTAAGTTGCAGGTAGTATAGTCACTGCATTTAAGTTGCAGTTAAGCAGAATGCGATATAGATGGAGATCTCAGAGAGAAAAAACGACAAAAACCCCAGTAAACTCCAAACAACAGAACAAACAACCCATGCTACAGCACTTTTTAAACTATTTTTCATGTCAGTGGCTATCCTTAATGGTTCTTTTTCTGTATTCCAAATGAAAATCATGCTTATACATTCCAGTAGTCTAAAATAAACACTGTTTTTTTAGCTTTGACCAATGCTTCTATGTCCTAGCATCACTGCTTCTTGTTGACAGAATCCCACATCCAGTATGCGTACTGTCTGTCACCAAAAGCAACCTGACACAGGCAGAAATTAGCCCATTTTAAACTGGCTAACTGGATTAATATGACACCCAAACAACAATAAGCAGTTCTGCACTGCATTGAAGTCTGCTCATGGATACTACTGTCCAACCTCATCTGCAGCTGATACCTGGGTAATTGCCAGTATCTTTTCCAAGATTAATAAGGCACAAACATACTTAATTTGGAAACAACCCTTCATCTAAGCATTCCTTTGCTGACTTCAGCCACATAGAAAATAGTAACTAAACCAGGCAAAATAGTACTGCTGGCACAACCGTGTTCAACTGCATAACTCTAACTTGGAACATCTAGGCCTATCAACTGGCAGCACTTGCAGAATACAGTTAGTTCTGTTAGTAGAATCTGCTAGTGCAGCAAACAGAACAACAAGCTGAGCTGCAGGTCAGCAGGTCTCTGCTCCTCACTTATGGGCACCCTCTGCAGCTCTCCTCTTCCAAATATTATCTCAAAGCCATTCCTTTGGAGTAAGTCATCTCTCCTGTCCTCTAAGTCAGCAGAGGTATGTGCTTACCTTTGTCAAAAGTTCAGTTGTGAATT
Organism: Calypte anna; assembly: GCF_003957555.1. Taxonomy (NCBI): domain Eukaryota; kingdom Metazoa; phylum Chordata; class Aves; order Apodiformes; family Trochilidae; genus Calypte; species Calypte anna. Next base: position 13,909,727 of record NC_044257.1, read on the forward strand.
CACACTTAGGAGACAGAGTTTTCTCTTTCACATGATGGAAAACAATGGGCAAGGTAGTGTAGCATGCTGACTGGAGTTGAAGCTGTAATCCCAATCTATTTGCCTTAACTTTTGATTTTTGCTTGTCTGCCAAACAAGCAAGCTACTGTGGTCTGCAGAAGAGGAAATCGGGAGTACAAAGGGGAAGGAGATTGTTGTTGGTTTGGGGTTTTCTTATGAGCTGATGAGGACTGAGAATTCCTCTTGTGATGACCAGGACAAAGTAGTTATCCATCCATTCACATCTCAGACAAGTGTACTAGCTCCTGATTTATCAGATTATGAACTGAACACTCTCAGATTTTTTTTAAATTCTGATATACTGCTGAGGGGGGAGGAGTCTTTCTCTGTGTTATCAGAGACTGGAAATTTTTTTCCAGTGTGGTTCTGTCTTTACTCTTAAAGCTATTTCCCTTGACTTGCAGATAAGGGATGAAGAAAGTGGCTATAACAAAAATCTATTTTGCATTCCTAAGCATTATGAAGAAGATTTAGAAAGAGTCTTCATTCCTCATGGACTCATCCTGGACAGGTATGAAGTAATCAACAAAGAGTAATGATAGTGATGCTGATGATCCATTTCCCTCCAAATGAAAAGACTGGTGCCCTACCCTGCATAACTCATGAGAAATATGGAAACCCTGCTGCTGTAACACTTGTGTTCTGGAGTTCAATACAAGAGGAGCTTAAAGGACAGGATTCCTGTACAACCCCAGTTAAGTTTCCATGTTATCTCAAATACCTCTAAGTTGTCCTATCCTGCATAGTTTAGACTTGACAGTATGTCAAGTGAAGTAGTCATCATCTTGTGAACTGTAAATATTCACTAATTTTCCTATGCCTTAATGTGGTCACAATTTGCTGGTTATAAAAGTCTAACAGTAAGATAAGAATTTTACCTTGGACATTACTTAATATATGGATAAAAAAACCCCACAAACCAATACCCGATATACAGAACACTTTACAGGATGTGTTTGTTTGTTTTTCCTTACAGGACAGAACGTTTAGCTCGAGATATCATGCAAGATATGGGAAGCCATCACATTGTTGCACTCTGTGTCCTTAAAGGAGGCTATAAATTCTTTGCTGATTTGCTGGACCATATAAAAGCACTAAACCAAAATGGTGATAAATCTGTACTTATTACTGTGGATTTTGTTAGAATAAAAAGCTACTGTGTAAGCAACTTTTTTTTTAATTGACTGACATTCTTAATACTGGTAGTTTACATGAAAGCTCCACAGAAATTGAGTTTATTGAGTTTATGCGTAGAGCCTGTTCAAGGCTACTCAGTTTATCACATACTAAAATGCAAATGATTTACCAGCCTGCCCCAACAACTAGATAGATATTGTTTATTCCCTGGAATGCACAGATAGCAGAACGCTCAACATGACAAAAGCCATGGTCGGGTCTCCAACGACTTTCTCTCCAGCCCAAAGCATCCGTACAGGTTCTACTCTGTCTTTACCACAGCACCCTCTGGTGGGAAGGAATAACAGAAGACCTTAGTGTCAGCGCTATTTTCCCTCTGGATTCTTTGTTATTCCTGTAGATCATATTGGAGAGATTTGTTTTACTTGTTTTCATAATCTGTGTGGTTGGGAACAGGTATCTTTTGCCCAAACCAATCGTAGCTGGCCTGAGCCAACTAGTGTAAAGCACTGACTTACGATACTTTTTCCCCCAGTTTTATCTTTTCCCATATTGCAAGGCTAGAGTTCTGTGCAGTGATCAAATAAATTCCACCCTAAATATAACAGTTTACAATATCCTATCATTTTTTTCATGGAATTCTAAAACAAACCTGTGGTAGCAAAAGGAGTTGAAGACAATAGTGTCTATACTGAATACAGATGTACTCCTGTTCCATACAAACACCTGTCTGCACTGATCCTTCACATTCCCCTCTTGCCCTCAGCTACTTAAAAGCTTTTTAACCACAGGAGTGTTGTGTAATGTTATGAGTGTCATTTGATGGGCCAATAGCAAGAGTAGCAGACAATTCATACACATATAATGTTTTTGAGAATGTTTTATGTGAGTTCATTCTCTTCTTTCTTCTCCTAGGATTCAGCTACAGAACAAATCAGTATTGTTGGTGAGGAACTGTCTACACTAAACGGGAAGGTATGAATTAGCATCTTCAGCTTTTATGGCAAAGAACAGTTCCTGTGTATCTTCAAGGAAGTCCATCTTTAAGGTTTTGATACTACATATTTACAGCCAATTAACACTGGTTTAGTGCTTTGAAACAGTAATTCCCACTGATGTCAGTAGAAACTTAACATGATCAGTACTGAATGCTTGTAAAGGTCCTCTTAGACATTTATCCAAGAGCCCAAAGAAATGAACCATCTTAAATTGACTCATGTACTATGGCTTTAGAATGTTATCAATATACATAGAATAAGATACAAAAAACCCCTGACCTTGGTGGTTTTATCACAGTATTTCATGCTTCCATAAATACTTACAGAAAGACTCTTCAAAGAACAATAAAATAAAGTAAGGAGTTAAGTGAAAAGCTCTTTTGAAAATAAATTGAAACTTAGTTGTAACTGAAGTTTGTAGTGCAAACTTTTCTCAGCTCTGTAATTTGATGAATGTTGCCTTGTAAATATTTTCTTTTCTTTCTCTCCCTACATGATCTTTTCCAGAATGTGTTAGTAGTAGAGGTAAGTAAAGACTGGAGTGTGGGAGGTGGGAACAACATGGACTTTTTTCTCCCCATTTTGCAAGTTAATACTTATTGCATATAAAACAATTATGCTACTAACAGGTTTTTATGCTTTAAATTAAACCACTAACATCTGGCTTTTCATTCAGACTTGGAGGATAATGTATTTCTTAATCTCTTTCAGGACATTATTGAGACTGGTAGAACAATGAAAGCACTACTTTCAAAACTAAAAGACAATGAACCAAAGATGGTAAAAGTTGTAAGGTATAATGATATGGCCACTTACTAATGTATTGTAACAAGAAGATAAAGCAAAATAATTTAGGTGAATTGTCAGTATGTGCTGAGTTGTTGGTTTGATGTCTGGGGGAAGACAAAGTAAAGGTTTTCATAGTTTGTCAGCACTTGCAAAATGACTGCAAGTGGCATTCTAGATCTGCTTTTAAATGATATCTTTTTTTTTTTTTTTTTTTTTTTTTTTTTTTTTTTTTTTTTTGTGAGGGGAGGTTATCCTTGTTTCTGTAATCATAATGTTTTAAGAAAACACATAAAGTTGCATGTAGCAGCTATGCTTCTCCTGGTGACTGTCCAGGAGGTTCTCAGTTTCTTCAGAAGTGGACAGGAAAAGCAAAAATGGGTAAGACTGTGAAAGAAATCTCAGTACATTGCACAACTTGTGTTCTTCTCCTTCCCTCCTCACTAAACTCTTTACATGCCACTACAACTTGCTTACTTGACTGTGCTATCCCAGTTTGCTGATTTGCTACTACACAAAAATATAATTATTTGGGCCACAGAACTGAGAAGATCTAAATGTAAAGTGATAGTCATTTGGACCTTTAGGGTGAACCTAGATCAGAACCTTCACTTCTTCCTCAACCATAAGGCTAAACACTATTTCTTTCTACTATGATAATCTCGTTGTGTTAATTTAATGAATGATTGTAAGAGAAGGGAATTATACAGCTTAGAGGAAGACCTGCTTTTAAAAACATAACCTTTTCTGCTTTGCCTTACAGCCTCCTTGTGAAAAGGACAGATCGAACCTCAGGTTACAGACCAGACTGTAAGCACTGAGTGTTTTCTGGTTGTCAGAAATAAAATCTGATAATTTATCTTCAGGTAGTAAGTCTGAAAACCACCATGTAAGTTTCAGGAAGGCCAAGAGACATGGGGGAAAATACATTAAAATGTAAACTGATGACCTATTCCATGCTGAAATCTCATGATTACAAATTGTTTTGGTTTGCTTTGGGATTTTTTTGTTTGTTTGAGTATTTTGGGTTGGGTTTTTTTGTTTGTTTGTTTTTCCCAATTAGTCTGAGTGTAGGTTTGCCTATTTGTTACTAGGTACAGAATAAAATCTTAACTTTGTATTGTTTGGGCATTGCCCCTACAAGGCAGTTTTTTCAACTCTACATTAAACCTGCCTTGTTTTCAAACACAATGCCTGCTGAGTCCCAGAGCATCTACTTTTACACAAGTAAAATCTCCTCCTGGATAGAGGTTTAAAGTAGGTTTAAAATACTTATTTTGCTCTTAAAATACATTATTTTAGCATTTTAATTGTATTACCAACTGATAGAGATGGTATCAATTCTAACCTCTGTTATCCATTTATTGCTCTGGTGCCTAAATAAGCATGACAAGTACCTTGAAGGCAAGATGATGTGTTTGGTATTACTCTTAAATAGCTCAAGCATGTGTTAAATGCAAACTGTGCAGTTAAAAGCTATTTACACCACCCAAGTATAAAAAGAATTGCATTTTTCTTACAGATATAGGCTTTGAAATTCCAGATAAATTTGTGGTTGGCTATGCTCTTGATTATAATGAATACTTCAGAGATCTAAATGTAAGTACATACACGTGTGCTTCCACTCTTTATATGTGTATGTATATATATATATATATGACTGTTACCACAGGTAACCAGCAAGAATATTACCTTACACTAGGAGCTTCACAACAATTAAGAACATTTTAAATCTGACAAGAAACTGCCATTTAACAGGCAAAAGCATTATCAGTGTGCCAAGCTGGTAATTCAGTGCAAATGTAAGAAAGTTATTTATGCCTTACTTTTTCTCCAGTCTGCTTCACAAGTCTCAAGGATTGTTGGCAGCATACAATCTGCTGGCCCCATCTGAAAAGAAAGTAACTTGTAATTTGGCTTTCATTTCATGTTTGTCTGTCTTAGTGAAATCCTATGTTGCTCTTTTCTAGTCAAGGCTTTGAGATGGCTTTGTATGGACTGTGTGTGAAGGTTTTTCCTACCCTGTATAACATGTCCATCAAGATCTTTTTTCCTTTGTTCCAATCTCCTTAGGCTGCACTGAGTAGCAGATTTGGAAAGTGCATAACTCATAGAAAGAGCTGTTCTTTTTTCTCTCCGTAGTTTTCAAAAGCATTTTCTTAAACCTAACTAAGTGGCAAAGTTTTTCCTGTGAAAATTCCTTAACAGAATTGGTTTGTCTTATTAAAGACACATAATGGATACAATGTTATTGCAAAGCAATATGAAGGATACAATGTGACATCTTCTGAATCTACAAATCTATGAGTGGCATATGAGTTTGGAAGCAATATTAAGATCTCAGTTTTACTGACTGAAGTAGTAAATTTGCAACCAAACTCACAAGGATTACTGTTCTAGTGCTTTTCTTACAATGCTAGGAATATGACTGACAATCATTCTTGAATTTTCTTTGAACATAAAGACTGACTAAAGTACTAAAGTTCTGTAACTTTTTCTTTTATTTTTGTTTTTTAGCACATCTGCATTCTGAAAGAGAAAGCCAAAGAGAAATATAGGACCTGATAACCTCACCCTTCTGAAACAACAGTTCAGTGGCACGTCTATCAGTGCAGATGAATAAGTGAATTGTACTCTTCACTGAGGAACTGCAACATTTTTTAAAGATACTGTTTTGTATTGTTTCCTGTAATGACTATGTAAAACAGCTTAAAGCTGAATGAGTTGTTAAAGTTTCAGTGAAACCTGAATAGAACATTTGCCATAAAGAGCCCGTATTTGTACATGTGCATGTAATGATATTTGGCTTTTAACGCTATATGAAGTAACATATAGTGATTGTCTAGAAACTGCTGTTATTTTTACAGGAGCTTGTGTTTGTAAATATATACACGTGCTGCATGTTACAAATAGGCTAAATAAGCATTTAAAAACTTGACATTAACTCAACTGTACTGCATGTACACCAGATGGAAAAAAGATTTGCTCCTTTAGCTTAATGCAATGGAAAAGAAGTAAATATTAAGGTAACTAAAGAGAGAATGGTTCTTACACATTATTTCCTATTTCTTTGAGGCAAGGGATCCTGTGTTAATTGTACCATTATGGGGTTACTAGAAATGGAGGTAATACTGTTACCTGCTAACACTGGATGAGAAACCATCATAGCAGGAAATCACTTCTCTTAGTCGTGTACCTCTAATGAGAACTGGATGTTTAAATTTTATTGCCCCAAAACTGCCCCAAGCTTGAGGCGATCCCTGATAAACTGTTTCCTACCTGTACTAAATTATCAAAATAAGCTCTAAGACCTTGGGTTATTTTCCCCTCATGAATTTAAAGTGCTGAGCCGAGTCTGTTTTCAGGAGGGTCTGCTGCTGTCCTTCGACTTCGAAGTCCTGAGCAACAGGTGCCAGCGCCTGGACAGGCGCAAAATGGCGCTTGCCAGAGCCCTCTGAGGGCAGAAGGCTGACACCCGTCATGTCCTCAGCCCCTTAGAGCACCTGTGAGAAGCAATTCCAGTGCCTGTATGAACATACCCCTTACCGAAAAGCAACGGGAACGGCACATAATGGCGACCAGCGCCACCTGCTCGCTGCCACCCTCTGAGGGCAGGACACGACGCTTCGAGGATTTCTGGTTCTCCCAGCTGGAGCCAGAATTACTGGCAGCGACCATCGCCCGAACAAGCTGTCCCCGGCATGCCCCAGCCATTCCTTCCCCTCAGGAATTCCTTCCCCTCAGCCGTTCTCCCCCCTCAGCCATTCCCTCCCCTCAGCTTTCTCCCCCCTGCCCGCTGCCATCGCCTCAGGAGCGAACGACGCCTGCCCAGAGGCGGGAACGCCGCGTGCCGCTGTCCCGTGAGGACCCGTCGCGTGACGTGGCCACCGCCCATCGGAAGGAGGAGCCCGAGATCTCGCGTCCTGATTGGTCAGTCCGGCCGTCAGTCAGCGGAGGGAGGGGGCGAGGGCGGACGGGGCGGGTAAAGTCCCTCCAGGAGCCGGGTGTGTTTATGATGGCGTCTGCGGAAGCCGAGGCGGAGCTGGAGAGGTAGCGGTCATCCCTGCCCCTTCCTGCCCCACCGTACCCCTCAGCTTGGGGGAAAACCCAGAAGGGGCGAGTGTAGCGACCCTCCCGGACCTAAGGGAGGTGAAGGCTGTGTCTACAGTGTCCCCTGCCGGGGGGGGGATGTCAGCTGGGGCGGTGGGGGGGTAAGGACCGTGCGGGTGTCAGCGGCCCTGGGGCTCAACTCTGTGGGAAACAACTCCTACTCCTCTTCTGCTTCTCTCCTCCTCCTTCTTCTCCTGCTCCTCTTCTCCTCCTGCTCCTCAAGTATCGTGTCGCTCCATTCTGTTTGTTTCTAGAGAGAGTCTGAAGGAGCAAGCCAGGCTGCGCTTGAGGGAGTTCGATGTGGGGGACAAATTCTCCCACCTGCCGCTGCGCAAAGCCTCCGTCCTGCTGCCGCTGCTGCTGAGGGGCGGGCAGCTGCACCTGCTGCTCACCCTCAGGTCCATGCAGGTAGGTGACACCCCTGGGCCCGCCCGAGCTCCGGTGACATCGCTCCCAGGGGAGCTCCTCACTCCCGGCAGCCTGCAGAAGGCTACAAAGTGATGCTGTGGTACACTGACGATTCAAGTATTGACATGGCAGAAAAATGTCAAGGTGCCCAGACACCCGTGACAGGAAAAGATTATTTCTGGATTAGAAAAATTATAATAATATCATTCACTGTGACTTAAGTAAGAAAACTGATAGTGCAGCTTTAGTTAATGTGACTTTTCAATCTGCATTTAATATTACTCTTCTCTCACTTTTATATTTGAAAGCAAAGATAACAACCAAAGCCCCTCAGAGCTCATATGCCAGCACCTTTTACAACTTTTTTTTTCCAGTCTCCCCCCAGTCAACTATCTTCAGAGATTACTTACTTGTCTAGTTTTTTGTTGTTTAATAATGGAAGGTTTTGGGGGTCTTGCTTAACAGTGTTAAGACCCTAAGAATTGCATCTGATGAACTGATTGTAAATGACCTTTTTTGCTGATCACTGACACATAAGCCTATTACTATAATGTATTTAAAGGTATGTTATTTAAGCCTGTGTTTTAGAAGTTACTGCTCTTGAATATTTTGATCTCACTATTCAAGCTGTATGTCTAAATTAATTTGTTAGTCTCTTATGCAAGCAAGATGGTGAAATAGGTAAATATTAAAGCAGAATGTATGGTATGAATTACACAATCCTACACAAGTGATATGTGTACTGCCAGTAGTGAGGGTTTATGAATGAGTTTGTTACAGGCCCAGCTTTTTTTTTTTTTTCTTCTGACTTGCAGAAACCTGCTAAACACCATTTCCAACTTCTTTGAATTGAAAGATAAAGTGATGCTGCAATGGGAAAAAGTACCTGTGTGGGTTCAAGAAGAAATTTATTAAAACTTGTTATATTTAACTGTAATACCTCTTTACATTCTAGTTGAGAAGATCACCAGGAGAAGTGTGTTTTCCAGGGGGTAAAAGAGAAGCAATTGATAAAGATGAAATTGCTACTGCTCTTCGAGAAGCTAAAGAAGAGGTGGGACTCCAGCCAGAGAAGGTGGAAGTCATCTGTAGGCTTGTGCCTGGAATTGATAAAGTAAGCAATGAACTGAGTAAGTCAGCATATTGTAAGAAAATAAGCTTGAGTTCTTTTCTTTTGTAAGGCTGATGATGAGCTTTCCAAACCTGTAACTGCAAATAACTATGGCTTCTTAAAGTGCACAGCCTGTCGAGCCAGCAGAGTAAAGGGAAGAGATTCTTGGTCTGTATTTGGTATTTGTGAGACCACATTTGGTGTCATGTCCAGTTACAGACACACTGGAGTACCAGAGAGACAGTACTAGACTGGCAAGAGTTTAGCAGAAGGCCACAAAGATCATAAGGGGGCTGGAGCACAATTTTTTTGGAGTCTTCCTTATGCAAGCTACTATTTTCGTAGATATTTCCTTCATATTGAAGAAAGGATTATATTTAAAAGAGACATTTCCATAAATGAGCAGTTCAAAAAAGTATGTTTCATAACTAAATATACTTTTATCAGGTTTTTTTATTAATAGCAAAATATTTCACTATCTCAGGAATATAGATGCAGAATATGATGAAGCATAGATGAACCAGAAAATTTTAATTTAAATCAGAACTCACCAAAGTAAATAAGTAAGACTTGTGAGAGAACATTCATGCTTTTATTGCTGTAGCAGATTGCCAAACCTTTTTAACTGCTGTGTAATTATACAGGATGAACAGAATATGAGTAAAATTATGTTTAACAAATAGAAAATTTAAAGTTTATTAAAATACATTTAAAATCAGATTGCTGCTATAAGGACCAAATTGTATTACACTTAGAATATGTTGTAGCTTTCTTGTACAATTTTGTAACATCTGAAATGTTTTTAAAATAAAGAACATTCTTTCACTTGGTACAAATGTACTGTTTGTGGGGTTTTTTGTTGTTTTTTTTCCTTCTTAGATGAACCACTTGGTAACACCAGTTGTAGGATTTATAGAAGATACATTCCAGGCCACTCCTAATCCCCATGAAGTGAGTAAGGTTTTTGTTGTGCCACTGGAGTACTTTGTCAAGCCCAGAAATTACAACACGTTGCCTTATAAAACCCCCTCTGGTCGCTCAGGTCGGCTGCACTGCTTTATATATGATGACCATGAACATAAAATGTCATTCAAGATATGGGGACTTACTGCACAGTTTGCTGTATTCCTTGCTCTTGTAATTTTTGGAAAGAGACCTACCTTTGAAGTTGATTATGATCTAGACAACTTAATTTCATCCTCTGAGAATAACTTCATGAGTTTATATGAATCCTTATATGAAAGAAAGAAGAGTAATCTATGACAAACTAGTTTGGTATTTAATTCATATTGAAGGGGAAAAAACTTTTTGTTTATTCCCTTTGTACCTATTATTTGCTTGAATTTCACACTTGAATTTCTTCTGAATTGGGAACTTACTGAAATTTATTTTTAAATTACATGTTTAATTTGACAAGCCCTAACTAGATTAATTTTTAATTTGTTATAGTGCTGCCAAAAGCACGTGATTGACTTAATATTCCGCTTTGGAAGATCTATTTCAATTTCTGCCTTTGTTTTGGGTGATCTAAGATGCTTTCTGTGGCTTGCCTTTTGTATAATGAGATAATACTATTTTATCTAATTCTTGCCTTTTTGAATTACAGTATGAGAACTCATGGGGCTGTGTATCTTACTTTGTGCCATGTGACATATGGACAACAAACTGTATACAGTCTTGTGTGTGGTATCTTTACTAAGCACAATAAAAATACAAAAAGTGACAAGTGCTTTCAGAGTCTTGTTTTGGTTGGGCTTGGTGGAGGGAAGTTTAATGAGGTTTTTTGCCCTTGCTCAGTTTAACATTTCTCAGAAGGAAATTCTGTAGGATATGGAAAACTTAGTACACAGGCAACAGTACTGGAGTCAGCACATTGGGAACTGTCCTCTGCAGAATCCAACTGGTAATTGTCACTTTGACAATGAACTCCCAGCTACTGTGGGTGGTTTTCTACCCAGCTGCATTACATGGTACTCATAGTTTCATCTAGACCAAACCTTAGGTTGATCACAGGAACAGTAGGCAGGGCCGTATCCAAAAGCCAAGGATTTATAGTTCCCCCTCTACCCCAAGCCTGTTACCTCTCCTGAAGAGGAACTAAACACATCTGTCCTAAACCATTCATAGGAAAAAGACAACAGTTACTACATTTGTCCTTGTTAATTAAAGTACATACACAAAGGCTATTTGTTCTGGTACCTTCCCAGGGACTGGAATCATTTCTATGAGTTCTCCAGTTCTTACACAGAGCACTGTGAGCTTTTTTTCCCAGCCTCTGTTAGGAAAGAAGATAAAGTTCCCTAAGTTTCAGAGGTAATTGCTACTAATGTTGAGATGGGCTCTTAAGAGAATGGCTTTTGCATTGGGACATTGCAAAAGATTCATCCAGCTTGAACATTTTAGCATATCTAAATACTATCAAGCCATTCTATTCCTGTACTAGTTTTTTTCACACCTGTGTTAATCACAGTTGACTTTTTAAGTTAAGAGAATTTTTTTTTTTTGCTAGGATGAAATCCTTGGAGGAGTAGTAGTCACAGCTACAAAGAACAGCTTTATTTTTCATTATTAAACATTTGTGAAATTGTTAAAGCATTTTTAAAAGCTTAGCTTTAAACTCTCCATTGTATCATTCATATCCTCAGCGGTTTCTCTCAGCACTAATGTATGCAGGAAAAGCAACTAATTAAAATAAGAACATTGTTAATTAAAATAGAGCAAAGCAATTAGACCTTTGGTTAGTAAACAGAACAGGTATACCAAGCAACTTAATTACGAACCCTTCTGTTCCTAGCAGACCCTTTACTTGACCTCTCAACCAGATCTGGCACAGAAATTGTACAAATTGTATGAATTCAAACCTCAGTTTGTTTTTATTTCCCTTTATTAAAACATTATTATGTGAAACTGTAAGGACAGCAAGAACAGTTATAGCTGTTGCTCCTTCTAGCAAACAGAAATGGTGTTGATTTTTGAACCAAATCAACCATTGGAACTATATGAAAATCAAAACTTAGGGACATCCAACCAAATACCTTATAGTGGTTTTTATAGTAAAACCCCTGGGACTTCATGCTTCACATTATGCATCCTACAACATTATTTTGACATTTGGGAGGTACTTTCTTAAGTCAAAAACTCATTCTTTATTTACATATCCAATTGGGATCTGAGTTAAAAAAAAAAATAAAATCCTTGGAGCACAAAAAGAATGGAACGAAATTTAGGTGCTTGTTACTAAAACTGCAATACTTCCAGTCCCACATTTACTAATGAGAAATTGTTTCATCAGGCAATCTTTGGATAAAATGCTTCCACAGCTCCCGAAACTCAATCACGAGTCCCTCCAATCTAGGCTGCCCTCCCAACCAATCCATGCAGTGTTTGTAACCTCCTTCCTACCTTTTGAGAGGCTCTCACAAATGCTGCTGGCACAGGCATTTCTCAGGATACAAAGTTAAGAGGTGTATTACAGGGAAGCTGCAGCTGCTCTGCACCTCGTTTTTGAAGGAGGGTTGGACTATGCCTTCTTTGTGTGAGGAAGAACTCATGAGAAAGTGGATCCTCTCTGGAGGTGAATATTTGCTTTAAAAGTTGAAAAAGTTTTAAAACTATATTGCAGCTTACATTCTCTAGCTATGGCATAAGTCATGCTAGCATGACAGTAAAATGAGTGGAAAGGCTTGTATCAGAACAAGAAAATTACCAGTAGGATATAAAATGAACTAAAAATAAGTTGCATAAAATTTAATCTGCATTGTTAGCAATTCTTTTAATATGCAGTGATTCAGTATTAAACATTTCTATATTTTTCAATGCTCAAATAATCAGGGTTTTGATATTTGAGATTTGCTTGAACATGTAACATTCTTATATATATGATATGTAAATTGGTATTTAACAATTATAAACATACAAGAAAAAAAAAGGGGTTTAGAAAAGATATAGTATATATATACTAGCTTTTGGGTAGGGCAGGTTCAGTGTACGCTGCTCAGTTCAAATGCATGTATAGCTAGAGTTCACTCACAGTTAAGGCAGTTGTAGTTAGATGAGAAGGTAAACATTGAAGATTATTCATATTCAGCCTGTGCCTAAATCATATATATTAAATAGAAAATCTGGAGGTGTTTTTGTCTTTCAAGAAAACCCCATGTGAGTGCTTACATGTCAGTATGTATGTAATGTACTTCCAGTGATTCTTTCTCTTTAGTAGGTTGCCATAGCAACATGGTTTTCACAACAGTACATGTTGAATGAGCTCCAGATGAAAAAAAAATACGACACAAGGGTCATTAGGTAATCTCTCTGTCCCTCTAACCTTCTCTTTCCCAAAATGTGAGCTAAGAAAAACAAGGAAGACAGGAAAAGGAATCAGTTTTGATTTCACTTTGAATCAGTTTGGATTCCTTGCAGAAGCCACAGTTCTGTAGCCAGAATTCTCCCTTAGTGTATGGAATTCTGAGGTTCAACATCACGTTTTTACACTTTATGTTATTAATGAAATTTACTATAACATATGGTTGCCTGTTACTTAGTACTTCAGATTTAGGGTAGGCTTTGTTTTTCAAAATTAAGAGTAGGTGTGCTAGGAAGGAAAACATCCAAGTAATACGGAGACATTAATGAAGAATAACCATCCTGCTGTCAGAATGTGCTTGCAATACATTCATTATTTTGGGGCACATTTAACTCTTCTCATCCTGGATTCTGTAATACTTTATACTGTCCAATCATGAGCACTTATTGACCTCTGTCTTGTCTCAAGATACACCCCTACAATTCATCCTGCTGCAGTGCTTGACCACTGGCACAGCTGCTTTAAAATATTTGCATAGCTGTTCTTACTGAAGTGCTGGCATCCCCATATGTGCCTATAGTAAAATCTAGAACTCCTGGCAACAGATGGGAGTTGCATCAGAGGAAAGCTGAATTTGTCCCTGAGCCCTGGGGTGGATCATAATTCTCCTCCAGAACCCTGGTAAGAGTCAGATATCAGTTGTTGAAATGATTATGAATAATTCCAGGCAAAGAGCTCTGTATATGTTTGAAGGATTAAGGATATTGTGATGATGTTGATCTGTTTTCAGACTGATTTGTATATAGAAGCAAATAGCTGTAGAAAAGAGGTTGACAAACAAGTCATCTAAATAATGGTTATTATATTCCTTATTTTAGAGAAAAATAATGAAGCTATTTTACTTTTCTAATAATCTAACTGCTGCGGATCTGTAGTTCATATAAATCAGTATTTTCATTGACCTCAGCACAATTATGCCAAAGTACATGCTGCAAGGTTTTACTTTATACTGCATACCTACTTTCACTGATAATGCATTCTATCTCAATTATATTTTATCTTTGATCTTTCCAGTTCATTAGTTTATTTCTTATACTGTGCATAACAAGTGCTATCAGTGGTTCGACTTAATAAATCAGTACTTTTAAAGAAGCCTAAGTTTGTTTAATGTTTGTAATGATGTTAGAACAACATCTTTTTAGATCATCTACAGTCCTGATTCACAGATATTTATGGAAAACAAACTGAATAAAATGGGAGTGCTGTAGCTCCTTGCCAGGTTTCTTTGCTAAAAACAGAAGTCATACAGAGTGGTTTACTTGTGTATTATAGCTGATAACTATTAAATTAGAGAACACATGTAAACAAAGGTTCAACAATTCTTGGAAAACTGGGAATACTGTGAACAGAAAGTAAGTTGGTGTTACACACCTGGCATCAAATCCTTCCTTACTTGAGGAAAAAAAAAATGTGTGTGCAGTGTCTGGTCCACATTCTCTACAGTCACCAGGCTGAAAGCAGCTGAAGGGCAGATGGTCTGACAGGGAGCTTTATAGCTGTGAGAGGCTGTTACCCTGGAAAGAACTCCAGGAGGCTGCAAAGAAAGACTGAAGGGAAAAAAAAATTATTTGAATTCAAGAGCACAAGAGTTTTTTTGATTTAGAAACAGAGACCAAAAAAATGAGCCAAGGAAGTGATGTTTGTCTGAAGAAGTGATGAGGAGCCAGCACCCTAGCACAGCGCCACGAGAGGGAGCCACCTCCCAGGTGCTTCAGAGCAAACCTGGTTCAGCCTCCAGGCCAGCACAGGTAACCTTCGAGTATGAAAGGGTTCAAACTGCCTTAGACTGGCTGTTGTGTTCTGTTGGGCAGCTGGAAACAGGGTTATCCATACAGCATGACTTACAGCTATTTAGAATGGGACCACATTCACATATCTCCTCAGCATCACATGCGTGACCACAGACAACTTCCAGTTTTGCTCACATTATGTTATCTGGAATGATGGGTTTACTAAATAATTCTCCTTCAATTTGTTCTGACATACTATAAATAATGATATTCTTCTGATTCTTTCAGCCTGACTGTACATCAGTGGCTGAGCAACATGAAGGCACACTACAACCTGGGATTCATGCTTTTCTTCTGGACTGAATGAATAGCAGAGCTCAAGTATCCCTATCCTGCCTTGTTCCCTCTGTCTTACTGATCCATTATATGGCTGTTTAGTGAAACCATGCAAATTGCTATTGGCTTTCTTAAGCCCTAGAAAAGAACAAGAAAGAGGACTCTGTTACAAAAAACATTTCTCACAAGTAGAAAATCTTTTTGGTTGAGACCTGTCTTCCAAATCTATTCCTGTTCTTTGTAACACTGATTTTAATTATTAGAATTTGCTGTGGTATTTACTCTAGCTCTGAGTAAAGATAACTGATAACCACACTGATTTACATACTACGTAAAACACTGCTCTGAATTTAAGAGCATCAGTGAAAAGAAATGCTGTAGTAAAACTTTATTGAATAATGTTGCTTGTTAGATTCTTCCCATCTAGCCCAGATACTGATCTCCACCATTTAGACACAACTGTGGATCTTAACTGCCAGCAAGTAATGTGTTTTGATATCCTCCAGGTTGTGTCTTTTATATCTGAACTGGTTATTTACTGATATCCAAGCTGAAAAGCTCTAGGTAAACAGTTTATGTTGAGTGTAACATGAAGAAAGTAAAGTGCATTAAGAATTCAATGAGAGAAGCAGGGAAGGATGGAGAGTGGTAAATGAGAACAAAAAGAAGGGAAAGCAAATTCTGGAGTGGCTTGAAGTATTCATCCTATTTACTCACACCTACATCTGTGTCCAGATGCCCTGCTTAAGATATAAGAATCCTTCTGCTGAACAAAAACATGAGAAAAATTTTTGTTCTTGCAGCTTGCTCATTAAGAAACGTTCATTTTGGAAAGTGTCTGGTATCAGGGATGTGCCCTGGGAACATCCACAGAGGCAGAAATGCAGCTGTGTGTGTTCTCTTAGCCATTTCAAACTTGGCAACTGTGCAGGCTGCAGCCTGATTTTTGTAAATATTAAATATTTCATTTACTTGTTAAATATTAAGGCTTATTAAGCAGGACAGACAGATGGCTTACAATTCTGTGTGGTGGGCAGTCATATGGTTCCTGGAGATGTATTGTGGAGCTCGGGATATAAAGACATTTCAGTCACATTTAAGCACTGTGAGTCACATCTGCAGCTGGTAGAAATCAGTGCAGTTCCAGAGCTACTGATGAGTTGTCTGCTCTGTGGAGTTGTCCATTACAAAAGCAGGCATGGTAAATTCTAGCTTTATTCAGTACAGAAGATGAGCTTTGTTAAAAAGCTTGAAGAAGTTTTCCTTGCTTTCAATGAGACTGATCAGATAAAGAGGATAAAAGCTCTTACTGAGTTGGCAGTCCAAATTTTCCCCCAGGTTCCTGTCAGCATGAATTTTTTTACACTTGCACAGAAGTAAGTGCCTGTCAGCCATCAGGACCCAAGAGTTTACCTTGCTCCTAGTTCCCTCATACCAATTTTGGGCAGCAAAACGAATCCTTTTCATGTTTTCTCATAACTTTTCTGAAACTCTTCAGAACAATAATTGATCTTTTATTTCCACATTTGCACATATTCTCAAAGTTCTTTGTGCTGAGGTAAGAATGATGCAGAGGACATGAGCTGCTGCTGCATAGGGATTTGTTTATTTAGTTAATTGAGTTGTCATGACAACTAATTCATCTAAATGGCTACAGTCAGAGGTTGTCATTGGCACCTGATGGAGAAAATAAGCCATTCAGGTAAAGACCTAAAAAAAATCTAAAGTTTAGGTCTCTTCTGTCTTTCTGCTAAGAAGGTGGCTTCAAGGTGAGTAGAGCTCTGGCCTCTCTTTTCTCAGTCTTTTGAGACTACACTTGCCCAAAAAACTTACTGATTTCAAGGTCTCTGAGGAAACTTGGGTGACATTCAGCAGAAATAATTCTGATGCTGCAGCTTAACCAAGATAGTCGTGGTATTTGGATCTGATTTAGTAACACAATCCCCTTTCTCCTCTACCTGAAATTCCAGATACTAGTCAGCATCTCCACATTTAAAGATAGATGCTGGCTGGTTACCTACCATGAAAGGACATTGCTTAGCTCATGGCTAAAATATCAATAAGAAAAGTGACTATTTATTTTTCTTATGCAACAACAAAAAGGGAAAAGCCTTTCTATTTGTATAGTGCAAAATACTGATTTCCTTAGAAATCTCAATTTCTTTTGTCCTGACTTCACTCTCCATTGCTAGCCCTTTTCAACTTTTAATTGTAGATGAAGACTGCATTTTGAATTATTTCTTTAAAGAGCTAGGCAAATGCCAGGACTTGTGTAGTCCACTTTGTACTGTGATTTCACAAAGTGAATCTTAGACATATGTCAAACTCTTGACTAAAAACGAATTCCAATTTTTATTTAAATAATCTGGTATATTGATCAGCTAGACTTCAGATATAAAATTACCTCAAAGTGAGGGAGAACTGCATATGCAGGTCCTTCCATTTCACCCTGAAGCAAAAAGATTTATCCAGACTGTTCAAATTTTCTTGGACCCCAGTTTTTCTTAGACGGGGCAGAAGATTAAGCAAGTTGTTTACATGGGTATCTAATTGTGTTGGATCATACAGGGATGATGTATATCATCCAAAGAATCCATAGAAAAGATAATTTCATCAGGACTTCGAAGCCTTTTACAATGTCTCAAAAAGAGAGACATTTTTAAATGCACAGTAATCACAATCATGGAATATGATTGCATCAAGGTAGTTAAGCAGTCCTTACTTTGACCCCTTAGTTGAGACTTCACGGTCTAATGTCCACTGTGGCCAAGTTCCACAATTCATATTTGTGTTCTTCCTCTGAATATTTATTCCTGAGTGTTCACGAGTTGTCAAAATTAAAATCCATCTGCACAGTTTCTAGAGGGAGAAAAATATGAACACTTCCCTTATGCAACAAGATGTGTTGTCTCCTTTGAGTCTACATGTCCCACCCTGCTCCTTAGATGTCTCTTACCACACAGACCTAGAATTCAGTGAAAGAAGTGTAAGAAAGCTGCATGGGCTCTCAATTACTAAGGATTTTTTTTCCCACAAAGGTTCCAATGCACTTACAAACCATGGAGTCTGTTGGACCAGATCTGACTGGAGCACTGAAAAATCACTTGTCTCAGCTCTGCAACTGAGGTTTGCTATGCAAAGTTAACATTAATTTTGTTACCAGAAATCACCTTTATCTAACATTTAGCTTATTATTATTGAAAAGCATGTTGGAAATTAAGCTAATACTACTTCAAAGCCCTTAAAAACCAGAATGGCACAGTCAGTCCTCTCTGGAGTAACACCAGTGTCAGCAAATGGGCTCCATTTCAGACTACAGACTTGTTTTTCCATTACCTTCCAGTACTGTGAACTAAAGCTACAGAAGCAATAAGTAAGTCATAAAACTAGAAGATTTACTCTAGTGCTATTCTAAATATTGGTTACAGTGCTATTATCAATAGTATAAAAAGTATATCACTAGTGTAAAAAACATAAATAGTGTAATAAAAATAGCACAAAAAATACTTCACTAATATACTTAGCTGAAGTCTGAGGAACTACTTCTCTAGGTAGAAAAGGCATTAAGATTTTTCAGGCCTGTTTTATATGTTATCTGTTTCCCTGTTGAAATGACTATAAAAAGAAGACAGCTGCCCTATTGGTTGTGTTGTGTTGTTAACCCTCACAGGCAGATAAGCCCCATGCAGCTGCTTGCTCACTCCCCTGCAGGGGGATGGGGGAGAGAATCAGGGCAAAATTGAGAAAACTCATGGGATGAGGCAAATACAGATTAAGTGAAGCCAAGCTTCATGTGCAAAGCAACAAAAGGATTCACTACTTCACTTCTCTGGCAGGCAGATGTTTGCCCCTTTCCAGGAAAACAGAGCCTCAGATGTAACCCCAAATGTCCCCTTCCCCTCTTCTTTCCCCAGTTTTTATTGCTCAGCTTGATGTCATGTCGCATAGGATACCCCTTCCATCAGCTGGAGCTGTGTCCCCTCCCAGCTCCTTGTGCACCCCCAGCCTATTTGCTGCTGAGCAGCGTGAGAATCAGAGGAGGCCTTGGTGCTGCGTAAGCACTGCTCAGCTACAGATAAAACATTGCTGTGTTATCAGCACTGTTGTGGTCACAAATCCAAAACACAGCATCATATGAGCTCTGTGAAGAAAATTAACTCCATCCCAGCAAAAAACAATACAGGTTCCAAATCTTGCCTGCAAACTCGTGCTGTTATTCAATGAAATTCTATTTTTCTGCTAGCTTTAGTGGGATCTAAGCTAGCAGCTCTGTAAAAAAGATTTTCATCACCACTTTAAGAGTGCCCAGAGTAAACCAATCCCTTAATAAGCTGGCATTTTGATTTCGGTTTTTTTTTTAATATGGGTAATTTTTTTTTTTCTCCAGAGAGAGAGTAGAAGAGAATACAGCGACACACGCAGTTGTTTTATTAAAATCAATGAGTTGGAAAGCAGTAACTAGCTATGGAACTGAGTAAGGAAGACCATTAATAGACCATGATAAAACACTCCATAGAAAATGCAATTATGCTAAAGAGCATCCTTTTCCTTTCTTCAAAGGCCCATCACAGAGGATATAACCAGAGTGGTACTGAAAGCTGTATAAAAAGCTTTTTTTGTGAGGGAAAAAGGAGAGTTGTTTTTATAGTAAACCCTACAGAAAACCTGTGCTGTGTCAGAGCTTTCACAAGAGCTGTAAATAGGATGATTTCAAGTTTAAATTCAAGCTAGAAGCATCACTGCTTCCAGAGCAGCAGACTTTATGGCACATGCTCTTGGATTGCAACTTCAGAAAGAAGCGAAACAGGGCTCAGCTCAGTAAAGCTAAAAGCTCACTTTTGTTTACTTAAGCAGATTCAGAAGCTACCTGTATTATACATGTAAATGTTTAATGAGAAAAAGAAGAAAAAAAAAAGGTAAAATAGATTGGTAATTTGTAGAAGGTAAGTTTCTTTAAGAATTCTAATTCTTCTGTACACTTCAGCTTTGTTGTAAAGTTCAGAAATGTTTTTTCATGAGCTTCTAACATGTTTCCCTTGATCCATAATTACTGAGACCAACTTGAGTCAAAATGCCAAGCAGGATTACTCTTTCCCCATGCGTGGAATCACATGTAATGGCTAAGTACATAAAGCATTGTGTGCAGCCCCAGAGATAGAAGTCCAGTTGCTGACCACACCAGTTTTCAACAGGAGAATTTACATGTGCAATAATTTTTTTCACATTTGCTATGGATTACCTTAAAGTACAAGATATTAATAATGCCTTGAACTTGTTGGAATTCAGAGGGGGCACTGTAGTATCCTAACAAGTATAAGGGAACTTGACACTTTCACAGGTCTACAAGTGACTGGTAAGTGTGTGTTACCAGTACTTATTCATAGGGGATAAACATGACTTATGTCTGCTTTACTCAGAGGGGAACAAGTCACAATGATGGAGTCAGCACAGTGCAGCCACTCTGCTTGACTTTAGTGACACTTTCAAGCAGTGACAGTACTAATGTACTCATCTGGAACTTTATTGCTTGTGATTTACTGTAATGGTTTCCTGATATCTTTTTTCTTCACTTCTCAGAGCTGACTCCAAAAAGGAAACCTACAGCTTCAATTTTACTGTCCAAAGTAATATATTCTTTTTTTTTCAGTTTAAAAATTACTGTGCTGTCAGAAAACACAACAGAAATGTTAGAATGTACAGACAGCAGACAAAGATACTGAACAGTATTTCTTTCATTATACCATGTATTCAGTTAGTGCAACAAATGGATAGCATGGCTCTAAAAATAAATATATAAATGAAGGGCTTATTTATGTCTGTCCTTGGTTATTGACAACTATCATCACCATGATCTAAAGATTTCACAATCCATTTAAATATTCTTAGGTTGTATTATTTCTTGATCAACAATCATGTGATCCATTTATTTAATTTCTATTGTATCCATTACTGAATTACATGAGCACAATTTCTGTACAAGACAAATGGTCAAGTACCTAAGGAATACAATAACTGAGCAGTCAACAGGATAAGGCATATTGGCAAATACTGGCCTTGCCAAATCCTGTGTGAATGCTTTGATTTTTTTTCCTCTTTAATTTAAAACACAACACATTTTTATTACTCCTGATGATTCTGAGGAGCTTTAAACAGCTTCTGTCTGCTGAAGGGAAACGTACAGTTCTTTTCAGTGCCTACAGGGAATTGTTTTGTTGCTTCTATGATTCATACGAAACTCAACCAGTAAGAGAAACCCTCTGGCTAAGAAAAAATAAAATAATTAGTTCAATATGAAAAACCCTAGGAAATAGAGGTCTCCTTTGTTTTTAGAGAGCCCAAACAAATAAATCTAGCATACTATACTCTTAGAGATTCCTTTGGAAATGTCTTTGTTAATATATCCTGCAAATGGGTAAAGAGAGGGAAAGTCACCCTTTTGCTATTGGGAAGGGATGTTGTGGACTATAACAGCTGAAATAGATATTCTGAACATGCTCTCATAACATAATACATAAAATGGATCTTCTGTCAAGCAATATGGATGTTTTATAGCACACAATGCTGTAGGAGGAAGATGTTGAATAAGACTGAAAAGGGTGTCTTGAGGATTTTTTTTCTGTCCCTGCACTAAAAAGATTTTTATAACACTAGACTGTAAAGAAAACAACAGAATGTATTAAAAGCTGTCCTGTTTATGCATTAGAACAGTCAGGACACATATCAATTTGATTTTACTAATGTTGTTTGTAACTATTAGAAAAATGCATCATTTAGCTTAAAAATATTTGTAATACTTTCTTGTCTAGGACAAAATGTGATTTATGCCCCAGAGAAAGCTATCAAAATAAAAAATTCAGTATTATCCATATTAACTGAAGGTTTGGTTTTGCCAGCTATAAGTTATTTTCTCTTAGCAAAGTGATTAACCATTATTCAGGGTCTTACATGTTTCTGCTAAGAAGGGAAACTGATACAATGAGGTCCTTCTTGAACACAAACCTCATTGTCCTTAAAAAACCCCAAACCTATAAAAAGTACAAAATAGATATCTAACATAGGATAGTTATTTTCCACAAAGGTCCAAGGTTTGGTTTGGTTTTCTTCATCTGTGCACAGAATCAGCTTTGATTGACCCTGCCATGTCATCTGTTTTTTCAGTGACATCTTCTGTTTCTTCAGATATCTGACTCCTGAAATAAGGCAATACTACAATTAGATCTCCCCTGAATGGCTGCTCTCCTCCATGAAATTCAGGCATGGATCCTCAGAACAGTATCTGTGAGGAAGGCTGTTTCTCCCTGATATAGTCATACACAGGTTCTTAATGTGAATTAATTATTATGTTCTGAAAATAAAGGATCTGAATCAGGAAGAGATGTTGAGTGTAACTGCCAGCATTTAGCCACGAATAGACTGTTCTATTTTCCTTTCATTTCTACAATGTGTCTTTAAAAAACACTTTTGCACAGAACAACAGCTGAAAAGATTGTACCAACTTGACCAGCAGGTAAATATGGTGCTCAAAGAACTCTTAATTTCCTCTTGTTCAGGTTCTCACAGCATGCTCATAAATACTGTCACCACTTTACTGCACCCATAAAGTGAGTCCTATGTTTTACCTGTTATGAGTCTCATCCACTGGCCACTGAAGTCAATGGAAAGCCTTAAGTCTTCAGTGACACAAATAGTCATCCCACAGCCTGTTTCTCGAGTGGTAAAAACTACAGTCAACTGTCAGAATAAATCCTAGTTTTACATCATGATGTAAGCTTCTGTACTTCATCACCTATTCTTAAGGAAGTGGTTATCAATTAAATAAAAAATAAAGGAATCGGGATCATGCAAAAATACCTGCTGCATGTCACCTCAGTTGTCACACCTGACACATACAAGCACTACCATCAGCAAGGCATTTCATTTCTATGAAATGGCCATCTTTCAATCACTTACACTTGCTAAATCACTTAGGATAAATTACTTTTGGTTTGGGACCAAGGAGGAATAGAGATACCTTTAAATCATTATGGGTCGGGTCCATCAGAAAATTCCCATCAAGAGAAAACAGGACTACAGCAACAGACAAACCAGTGCAAAACAAACACAATCTGAAGGTCCAAATTCACTTCTTTGGATGTTTCAGACCACTGGAGTGATATGAGTGAGCTGCCCCACACCCTCTGCATTTTTCTGGATGTCACTTTGTTCACATATGCTTTCTGCTTTACCTTCCCCAGTCACTCTGCACTTTACCATTCATTTGAGTTAGAATTGTAATAAGATCCCAGCTGAGTGAATCATTCACAGTCAAATGCACATTATTCTTTATTCAGCTGCTGCCCGCCTGGTTGTGCATTCAAATGGCCAGATCTAAAGTGACAGAACTTTGTATTCCCTATTACAGCACTGAATTAGCCAAGTAAAGGGAGCAGGGAAGGGAATATTCATGCTATTACCAGGGGAACAGGGGAAGAAAAACGCTTCCTGACCTTTGAAATGGTTAGATCCCTCCACAGGCTGTTACTTAGAATGAAGCGGATGGCATCACTTTAATACGTCACACAGAAAATTCTTGATGGTGTTAATGAGGTGGATTTGAATCTTCATCCAAAACATATCTTAAGGATGATGTCAGAGGTCTTTGACTCCTTCAGACTTAACTTTTGATAAAATCTGCTTCAACTTCTAGCCAGTGAAGCTTTCCACTGGCCAGTACTCCTTCTCCTTTGCTCCATACATGTTTGTTTATTGCTTCATTTATGACAGGCTTAGATGATAAATTATCAGAAAAATACTTTTAAAAAATAGTTTGCCTGAAAACATTTTACAGGCTAGACAGAAAAAAAAAAAAACAAAACCCAAACAGTTATTACTAAGTAAAAAAAAAATAAATACAAAAACTGTCCATTCCTACACTATCACTGTGTTGTTTAATGTGAGTGTTTTACCCCACTCATTATAGCTAAAACATTTTAAAGTTTTTTTTGCTTCCTCTAAATACAATACACTGCATACATAACACAAAATCAAATTAAAGCATCCAGTGAAATTTAAAAATATTGACGAACTTGGACAACAAGAAATCCAGAGCCCTAAGACACAATGGTGTCAGTACCTACCATGAGTCAGGAAGGTCCTGGAACTTCTGCTGGTGCTCTCAGGCGAGGCCAAGCAGCTGATAAAGGGGCAGCACCCAGCACTGCAGACAGGGCTATTACAAAGAAGAGCACCATAGGAATAGCAATGGGGCACAGCAGTTAGCGAGGCAGTTTGCGCAGGCAGGGGAAGCAGAAGGGGCACAGCCAGCTCCCAGCTCTCTTGAAGGAGCAACGGTCTCCAAAAAAGCAAAACCTGTTCTGTTAAGATGTAGGTGTGTCCACACAGAGGGAACCCCTTAAGAGGGACAGCAAGAGGGACGTAGCTGTTCAGGCCTCTGGCTGTGTAGAGTGTCTGAGCCTGGTGTTAGCACCAGAGGACAGTGTGAGTGGGGTCTGTGTGTGATGCGAGCAGGTGAATGACTTGCTGTGCCTGATGGCAGAGCTCAAGGAGGAGGTAGAGAGAGTAAGAAGTACTAGGGACAGTGAAAGGGAAATTGGCTGGTGGAGTCACACCCTTTCTAACCCAAAAGAAGTCCAGAAGGAGATGGTGAAGCCCCTCACTTTCTGCCATCAGGCAGTTGGAGCAAACCAGGTGGATGGGAGGGAATGGAAACAGGTCCCTCATCAGGAGGCAAAAGAATGCCCTCTCAACCTCCACCATCTTCGCAGGTGCCCTTAGAGAACAGATATGAGGCCCTGGACTCAGAGAATCAGGCAGAGGACAGACAAGAGGAAGATCTGTCTGGAAGGTCTCCTGTTCACCCCCCATCTACCAGACAGGTTACAACCACAGCTACAAAGAAAAAAAAGAGTAGTTGTAGTTGATGACTCCCTTCTGAGGGGAACTGAGGGCCCTATATGTCGACCAGACCCATCCCACAGGAAGGCTTACTGCCTTTCTGGGGCCCTGGTGAGGGATATTAGTAGGAGACTCCTCCAGCTAATTCAGCCCTCTGATTATTATCTACTGGTGGTAGTCCAGGCTGGCAGTGATGACATTAATGGAAGAAGTGCTAAGACAATTAAAAAGGACTTCAAGGCACTGGGTCGTTTAGTCGATGGGTCAGGAGTAGAGGTGGTGTTCGCCTCAATTCCTGAAGTAGCAGAGATGAATGAGGAGTAGGAAAACCTATCGTATCAGTAGGTGGCTAAGGGATTGGTGCCACCGGCGGAACTTTGGGTTTTTTGACCATGGGCCAAATTTCATCAAACCTAGTCTCTCTTCCAACCAGATGGGCTTCATCTGTCTAGCAAGGGCAAAAGGACTCTAGCCTATAAGTTGGTGGGGCTGATAAGGAGGGATCAAGTTGTGCCAGGGGAGGTTTAGTTTGGATATTAGAAAGAATTTCTTTATGGAGAGGGTCATCAGACATTGGAATGGGCTTCCCAGGGAAGTAGGGGATTCTCCATCCCTGGAGATATTTAAAAAGAGACTGGATGTGGCACTGAGTGCCATGGTCTAGTAACCGTGGTGGTAGTGGATCAAGAGTTGGACTTGATCTCTTGGTCCCTTCCAACCCAGCCAATTCTATGATTCTAAGATGAACACAGCTGTGCAGGGGAGGGGGGGTGATGGAAGAACTGTGTCCAGAGAGAGGTCTGCAGTACCTCTGCAGACTCTCACTGCACACACAGCACACTGCAATGAATTCTGAAACTCCATAAATACATGAGCTCCATAAATACATGAACTCCATAAATGCACTGCTTGAGGCACGTAAGAAGTGGACTCGCTCAGACCGAGGGGCCAAAACCAACTTCATGTGGGGCATCTAGCGCTGAACTCAATAATCCAAATTTAGACACCTATGGAACCACAGAGAGCAATCCCCTAAAAACCCATGCTCAGCAGTCAGAGGTGAGGCTACTGGCCACCCATCCTCATCAACACAGGGCTCAGTGGCTGATGCCTGAGCCTTCTGAGGGCCCCCAAACCAGGCCAGTGCATGTGTCAGTTGTGACCTGTAAGAGTATTCATTTAGGTGGTCCCAAGAGCGGCTTCAGGAGAAGGAATGGGTAGGGAGTGACTTTACTCACCCTGTTCCCTAGTAACAATCAGGATCTGGGCACCTTAAGTGGAGATTCAAGCCGTGATGCCACGAGGTGTGGGACATAGAGGGCACGAGGTGAGTTTCATCAGACATCTGCTTTGCCCCAACTTGCCGCCCAGCTCCTGGGAGGCTTCGGGCTGTGCCCAGGACTAAAGATGAAAGGATCGGGGGGCTGGGAGGGGGCAGATCTTTCATCATTGCCTCGTAAGTGTGTGGAGGCACCTCCAGGCCCCTGCTCGGAGGGCCAGAGGGCGAGAGCGGGGCCACGGCTGCGGGTTCCAACCTGCGGTTCAGGTGCTCGATTCCCAGCCCGTAAGGAGAGGATCCCCGCTGGCTTCAGGGGGAGGGCGGGCCGCCCCCTGCCCCGGCCGCCCCTCACAGAGGGAGCGAGCCGGGACCCCCCGAGGCCGCCTCAGGGGAAGGGCTGCCCCGCCCGGCCGCCACGTGCGATATTGGGGATTCGGTACGGCGGCGGCCCCGGGCGCTCCCCTCACGACGCCAGCGTCCCCTTCCTCCGTCCCTGTCGTCCGAGCGCGGCGGGGACGCCTCTCTCCGTGGCGGATGGAGCTGCGCCGCTAATCGGTGCATTGCGGCGGGAGGTGGTGAGGGGGGGCCGGACCGGGCCGTGCCGCTCCGCGCCGTGCCCGCGGCCATTCCAGACGGCGGCACCGCGCCTGGCATAGGAGCAGCAGGCGGGAGCCGCGCCGCCGCCGCAGCCCCGCCATGGCCAAGGAGGGAGCGCAGCGAGCGGAGGAGACGGAGCAGATGATCGAGAAGGAGGGCGGCAAGGATGCCGCCGAGGGCAGCGCCGCCGGTAGCCTGCGGTCCGGGGACACGAAGGAGATGAGAGCCGTGGTGCTGTCCGCCTTTGGAGGGCTCAACAAGCTCCGTGTGTCCAAGAAAGTCATGCCGGAGCCGCAGGAAGGGGAGCTGAAGATCCGCGTGAAAGCCTGGTCCAGTATCGCTTCTCGCACTGTCCTTCCCTCCGGGGCGGTAGAGGGGACGCAGCCCCGCGGGGGGCGGGCGGGGTGCGGGTCCCCTCGGGTGGGCGGGCGGGCGCGGGCCGGGGGCTCCCCCGCGTAGACCCCGCGTCTCGCCATCCCCCGCTCCTTGCGCTGCCGGCCCTGCCCCGCAGCGGGGCTTGCCTGGCTGGAGGGGGCTGCCGGGGAGCCCGGCTGCGAGTGTCAGCCCGCAGAGAGGCTCTTGCACCAACTTCCTCACTTGTGGCTTCCCCCTCGGCGGGGAGCCCCGCTCCGAGCCGCCTCTGCAGCCTCTAGCCCCGCGGCGCAGGTGCCCGGGGGAGCTCCTGGGAGCCCCCCCAGCCAGGGCTGAGCTACCTGGCTGGGTACACGGCGGGCGTGGAGTAAAGCCGGGGGTTTGTGTGCTGTCAGCAGCTGCTATGAAGGCAAAAAAACCCCAAACAACAAAAACCTGTCATTGATTTTTCATGCTACCAGCAGGGAGAAATGGAGGAAAAAAAAACTGGCCAGCTATGTTTCAGCATATGTGTGTGTTGCTCAGCACCTGTCCCTTTTCTGGCTGATCTTAGCTGATATTTTCTTCCCGGGAATTACTTTGTTTAGTCATCGGTTTTTCCTCAGAGCTGGTGTGACAGTGTAGCTGGGGCTGGAGATAACTTAGCAGTGTTGAATTGCTGTGCCTGGTTGACAAGTGGCTAGCAATCTGGTAGCATCCTGAAAACGAGCTTTCCTTGAAGGCTAATTTTTTTTTCCCCCCCCAGATAAATGGAGCAGCCTGTTTTTCCTAGATAGCTGATTCTCAGTGCACATGTTCCTTCATGAGAATAAGATTATTTTTTTAGGTGACAGAAGAAACAGTAGGATAGTATTACACAACTTGATGTGTACTAAAGACCAAATTAATTTTGCTTAGGCAGGGATTTATCTGTTGTTGTCCTCTTGTGCTGTGTGAAAACATGCTGCTTCTGGGAGATAAATTCCAAGGTGAAGGCCAAGTTGTTTGTTTCAGAAGTAACTTGCATTAAAAACAGTACTTGTATAGAGCAGAGTTTGTTTTGAGGCACATCCACTGGATACATCATTCAGATCTTTGAACATCCTGATAGGCTGCTGTAGCTGAATGTCTTGGCCTGTTCAAACACTGATTTTCCTTCCTGTACTTACAGGGTTCATAAGGTTTGTGACCTATGTATTTCCTTTCATATCCTAAAACGTTGCCTATGAAAAATCCTGATAAATTTAAATGGTTTTAAACTTAGGACAAATAGGTTTAGACTGGATCTTAGGAAATTCTTCAGTACAAGGGTGGTGAGACTCTGGAACAGATTGCCCAAAGAAGTTGTGGGTGCCCTCTCCCTGAAAGTGTTCAAGGCCAGGATGGATGAGGCTTTGCACAACCTCCTGTAGTTAAGAGGTGTCCCTGCCCATGGCAGGGATGTTGAAGTTAGATGATCTCTAAGGTTCCTTTTAACCTAAGCTATTCTGTGATATTCATCAGTTGGAGTGAGGGCTAATAAATCAAGGGCTGGGAGATTTTGCACTCACATTGGCTTTTTATTTTTCTAATAGTCATAATGAGAAATAGAATAAATTCCATGCTAGGTGAACATAAGAAATACTTGTAGCATAATAGTTGCTGGGTTGCTCATTTTGCTATCAAGAAGGGATGTAATTCCATTTGAATATGGGCTGTATTGTTTTCTGAATGTTGTTTGTGGGTTTTTTTGCAGCCATTGAGTTAACAGAAGTTAGCACGCAAAACTAAAAATGTTCTGAGCAGATGGACAAAGCACTTTAATTGCCTGTAGGGTTTGCAGCACTCTCCAGTGTCTGTATGAGTTCCACTTTCATCAAAGCAGTAGATACATGTGTATCAAAAAGAGCAAGTTACCTGCAAAAAACCCACTTAGCTATAAAATAGAAGTATTCAGCTTTGCTACAACTACAGTTGCTTTCCAAGGTGGCATTATCATCATTGAGCTGTGCAAGTTCCTCACCTGCTCTTTGACATCTGCACACCCGCTCAGCTGCTTCATAGTGACTGCCAGGTCACAAAACACCATGTGTGTTTTGGAAGCTTCCTTCCATGGCAGAGCAGCCTGCAGGCTGAATAGTGTCTGCTTGTCATTCCTGGCTGGAAATGGCCCTAAGGATGAAATGTGACCAGGTCACCAAAGTGTGCTTCCAAACATGGCAAAATCAATTTACTGATCTTCTTGACTTGAGTCTGTAAATACAGAAGATTGATCAGAGTGATGATGGACTTGTGGGCTGGGAGACAGAGTGAGAAAAACATCAGTGGGCATGTGTTAATGCATGGGCTGCTGTCTTAAGACATAGTGATAACAAATAATGATTTCAGTTGAAATTCAGTTAGCCATCATTATACATGATCATTTTTCTCCATTAACTTGTGGAGAAAAATAACCTTTATTTCAAGAGGAATGTGTTCCTACCTGAGGAATATAATGTATCAGTAAAAAGTGCAAGTTCTATGTGGTCTTTGCATTCTCTGTGGGATGGTACCATTTGTATCATATGTACACACCAGTTAAATCTTATATATATACATTTTCTAGTGTGGTACTCTAAGTGGAGGAGGTGGAGGACATGTTGCTATTAGCATGAAGCCAGCTGAATAATTCTGTTGAAGGTCTGGAATATCAATGATCCAATTGAAAATGTGTCAGCTGAGATGAGTCATGTGTTCGTCTCATTCAGTGACTAAGAAATGGAGCAGCCATCGATGTCCGAGATGAGTCACAGCTTCTCCACATTTCCTGAAATCATTTTTGATTGATAACAACCAAGCGGTTGAAATTGCTGTGTTTGTTTGTATTGTAAATTGCAGCCTGCATATTGTTTAAAAGATTATTAGCTAGAGCAAACCAAATCAGGGTTTCAGATAGGATGTGTGAATAAGAAATGCTGCCCTGTAATTACGTACCTTTAGTTTTGGTTTGGGTTTTGGTTTTTTTTTTCCCTCATAAGTATTTCTTCCCTGTGACACTATACATGTGCATCATGAGGAATGAGGCAGAAGTGACCCTGTGACTGTGAGATACCAGTACTTTAAAAAAAAACTGGTAACAAATAAAAGAAATCTAAAGTATAGCAAGTAGTTGAGAGTGTATCAGTTTTGTCCTTAAAGGCATCCTTGTTCATACACTGTGGGTGTTTCTGGGTAAACCCACAAGGTACAACAATTTGAAACCTTTTCATTTTTTGAACATTGTCAGGAAATTTACTGGCCAGGGGTAAGAGGAAGGATTTTAAGAAGGTAAAACTCACTGGGCCTCATATTTGCTCTGTTGTATTTCATTTCCCTCAGAAGTTAATTTCGGTGGAGTCTTGGAGTGAACAAAGAAAGATAAAAAGTAGAACATCTTCAGACCAAAGGGTGCATGGGAAGGATGGTCTGCATGATTTGATATTTTGCAGTAGAAGGTATTGGGCAGCCTTGAGTGCATGGAACAGAGCAAGGAGTGCCAAGTTGGCTTGTCCTTATCTGAAAGGGGAGAAGAATGAAAACAAATGCATGTACGAGAGTAACAGCAATGTGAAAACACATAGACCTATAGGAGATTAAAGGTGAAGTGAAAGAAGAAACTCTGGAAAGTGACTGAAAATTATTATAAATGCTGATCAACACTGTATGTTCCAGCTATGATGATAAAAACATGTGACTTGGGTATTGCATACCTTATGCAATGTTTTTTTCTCTCCTTATCACCGCTGTTCTAGTATTAACTCTTGTAAGTTGGTTCTAATAGATATTAACTATTTTATTTAGTATTTCTGCCTTCAGTTGAGGATAGATGAAAGAGAAATGGTGCTAGAGCAGAACAGAATTGCTACTATTGCTATATTGCTACTATTATGTGGTTAGATGCAGAAAAATGTGTCCTTTCCCAAATTGTCTTGACAAGTTATTTTGTAAAAATGTTTCTAGAATGAGCTGCAGTAATGTGTTTGTAATCATATGTCATTATCAAATCGTATCCATCAGTCTGTTGCCTACTTGTGATGTCACAGTGTGTGTTCATACACCATTTTTTGCATCACAGTTCTGCCTCAGGCTGCTCTTGACAGAATGTAGAAAAAGTTATCTTTTTGTAAAATGCTTACAGTGTAGAAAGATCCATTCAAAAGATCATCACTGTAGTTAATGTACACAGGCAATGGTTGTCACCATGAATGTTGCAGGAGTTTTGGTTTCATGGTGGTTTGTTTCTTCCTTTTTCCCCAAATGATAACAACATTATATACAACAAAATAACACCCTTGCAGGTGTTCTGTTATTTGGAATTTCTTGTTCATTATCAACATCACAGTGGTGATATAGGAGGCAATCTTAGCCACTGGATAAGTAGTGGTCTTTCCAGAATAATTTCAAAGTTTCCCAGTGTAATTGTTCCAAACCCTTCTTTACCTTCCATATGGCTGCTGTTATGAGCTTTGTGTATGAGTATTTTAGGGGTTTGGTTGGTTGTTGTTTTAATTTTTCTCCTGAGTTTGTCACGCTGGATTGTCAAAGTTGTCTTTTTCAAGAAATAGCTATAATCTTGCTTTGACAGAGCTGAAAGTGTGGGTTCAAAATGCTCTTAAATCCTCAACCATAATTACAAATACTTATATTTGGAAGAATTTCCTCGCCCAGCCCCAGCCTTCCCCAGTGACCTACATCTCAGAAATGCTGTCTTGTGTTCCTGCTTATGTAGTGCTGTCTGCTGTCTTTTTTGTTTGTGGGTCTGCTCAATCTGTTTGTGTCTTGATTAGTATCTGACTAATACTCCATCTTCTAAAGTCTTGTATGTATCAGTAATTTTATGTATCCAAGCAGTTGCTGGCATCATCTATGTAAGTGGGACTGGCTGTGTGTAGCTTCATGTGGTTGGAGGAGTTAATATGCACCAGTTTTGGCTGACAGTAAATAAAGAACTGTGTTTGGGTCAATGGATTAATGCTGAAGCACATTTTAGCTAGTTAGGAGTTTTAGAAGTTTTAACTATGTTTGGCATTTGTGCCACTAGTCAATATATGGACACAAAAGATAAAAGCTACCTCTTTGGGTTGTAAGTTGGGTTTTTTGTGTGTGGCTGCCTAGAAAACCAAAGTTTTAATAATATTGAATAGCATATAAAAGACAACACCAAGATGCTTCAAGATTTTTGCAGACCTGAGACAACAGGAGAAGACCTGTATTTTTCCTCTGCTTTGGTCTATGGTAATAGTCTCCTCCCTACCCCCCTTCTATTTTACAGTGGTCTGAACTTCATTGATTTGATGGTGCGACAGGGAAATATCGACAACCCTCCTAAGACTCCTCTTGTTCCTGGGTTTGAATGCTCTGGAATTGTAGAAGCTCTTGGAGATAGTGTGAAAGGATTTGAGGTAAATTTTTTTTTTTTTTTTTCAAGAGCAAGAGTAAATAATTTCCAATTCGAAGTATCTTGTCCCTAATCCCTTTTGGTCTGCCAGTGATAGCAAACTTCTCTACCCTGTTGAGATTTGAAAGGGCAATTTTTCCTTGCTGCTTCCCAAGCATGAGAATGTCCTCTTGAATTAGTTTCCAAAGTCAGCACTGTCATCTCCTTGAAATCCTTCCTGAAAAGTCCCTTGTGCATGTTCGTGTCATGATGGCTAGATAGGAACTTGAAAGCCTGACTGATTTGCTTTTAAAAAGTAAAATAAATTGAGTTAACTTGTTAAGATTCTTTTTTTGGCCATTTTTCCTGTCATTGCTCTGTTCCTCAAAGCCCATGCACTGCTGATTCTGGTTCTAGCTTTCGATCCTGAATTAATGAGACCCCCATCTACATCAATCATTACTTCTTACACCCTGTGCATCCATGAGATGCATATAAAACTGGGGCCCTGATTCTGCATATGTGACTTATTCTGATCACTCAGAAAAAAGATCTATTTCTTCCAACACAATAGTAAAAAATGACAAATAGTTAAAATATATAATAAAGCTTTTGTAACTATTTGTCATTATGTACTCTTTCGTATCTCTTATTACATATAAAATTATGTCCTACCTCCTATTCCATTACAGATGTTAAACTTCTATACTCCCCTCAATCTTGCACTTTATTTCCTAGATAGATAAAAAAATTTTGAAATGAAAACTGAGTTAATGCATGTCAGTCTTATCTTAGCTATTTGTTGAGTCAGTCATGTCATCAAGTAAGTGATTTTTTTGAATTAGTATTGAATCTTGATCTTGAGAAGGAGATTACCTAAAATATTTTTATTTAAAGGTGACATTTTCACTATTCTAGAAGAGCTGTAAAATTTTTCAGCTGAGTGGAGACAATGGTGAATTTCGTTTCCAGCAGGGTCCCAACATTCTTTTTGGTAACCATTTGCCTTGTTTGCAAGGAGATGGGACATAATAATATCTTCACAAATTAATCCTTCCAAATTTTAGATTTTAATGCTTCTCTAACAGCAAAAAGGATCCACAGAGTGGTTATTGGTGAGGCATTGTTAATTTGAATCGTAGAATCATAGAATTGGCTGGGTTGGAAGGGACCTCAGACATCATCGAGTCCAACCCTTGAACCATCGTTGCGGTTGCTAGACCATGGCACTGAGTGCCACATCCAGTCTCTTTTTAAATATCTCCAGGGACGGAGAATCCACTACTTCCCTGGGCAGCCCATTCCAATGCTTGATCACCCTCTCTGTAAAGAAATTCTTTCTAATACTTAACCTAAACTTCCCCTGGCACAACTTGAGACCATGCCCTCTTGTCTTGCTGAGAGTTGCCTGGGAAAAGAGACCAACCCCCACCTGGCTACACCCTCCTTTCAGGGAGTTGTAGAGAGTGATGAGGTCTCCCCTGAGCCGCCTCTTCTCCAGGCTGAACAGCTCCAGCTCCCTCAGCCTCTCCTCGCAGGGCCTGTGCTCGAGTCCCTTCACCAGCCTGGTTGCTCTCCTTTGGACCCGCTCCAGGACCTCAATATACTTCCTGAACTGAGGGGCCCAGAACTGGACACAAGACTCGAGGTGTGGCCTCACCAGCGCTGAGTCTTTTACAAAATGTGTTTTACAAAAGGAGGAGGCATTTAGGGATGACAGTTCTGCTTCAGCATCCTCATTCTAAAAAAGACAAGCCCTTCAGATCTGTCAGCAGCACCTTAGCTTTTAGCAAACCTACAATGTCCCAAAGCCAAGGTGATGACAAGTACTCTGGAGACCAAAATGTTGTTGTGCTAGAAATGTTTGCCTGAAGGTAAAAATGTAGTGCTTTACTCCCTTGCTGTGGAATACAGTCGAAATAGTCCAAGAACAACCTATAGTGTGTCTAAAGAATGTAAGATAGAGAATATCAGGCAGTTAAGCAAAGGTGTTTGAGAGGGACAGCTGCTGTTAGTTAAATATGCAGTCCTCAAGTTTGATGCTGTTCCTGCCTTATTACCTATACTGTGAGTTTACTGAAGAGCTCCTTTCATGGCTAAGGATGCTGATTTAGTTGCTGCATCATAGAAAGGCAAAGAGGTCTAAGACAGAGTAGAAGATGCCTGAATTAGTGTGAAGACAGAAAGCAAAGTGAAAATTATCTTAAGTGTAGTTTTGCCTATTCAAGTTTGTTTGTATATTTTTGCTAAATTCAACTTTTAAAATAATTGCATTTAACAAATGGCAAAAGCCCAAAGCTGAGCAGCTTAATTTCTATTTTGTCAAAGATGGGGACCACCATTATCTTCACAGTCAGTTAGCAACATATAGCTTGAACAGGTAAGCTGTATACCTTACAAGTTGGTCCCTACATTCTCAATTGCAGGCATATCCTAAATGTTGTTTTCTTCCTTTTTTGTAGATTGGAGACAGAGTTATGGCTTTTGTAAATTACAGTGCATGGGCTGAAGTTGTATGTACCCCAGTAGAATTTGTCTACAAGATCCCAGATGACATGACTTTTTCTGAAGCTGCAGCATTTCCCATGAACTTTGTAACTGCCTACATGATGCTCTTTGAAGTTGCTAACCTGAGAGAAGGCATGTCTGTGCTGGTGCACTCAGCAGGAGGTGGGGTGGTAAGTTGGAACTTCTCTTAGCTGAAGGGGTCTGCATCTCGATTTCTGAAATGAACCAGACCCCACAGTATGATTTACTATCCCTGTGTGATATTCCCTATGTGAGAGATTGCAGTGGGAGAAACTCCGTCTGTTTTCTCATCAAAATACTGATGTGAATGGTTGGCAGGAGTTTCTGGTGAAATAAAACTATTCTGACAATAAACTCTACTCAAAGCCACCTCCAAAACCCACTAATGGGTTGTGAGAGATCAAGGAGCAACTGTTGTCCCAAAGATTAGATTCCTGAACTTATGCACCTTGTACTACGTCTGTGTAAAAGAAGGCTGTAATGAAAGGAACACATAAACCAACTCCCTGCACAAGGTATTTGTAAGGTAACCATAATCCTCCTTGCAATAACTTGCAGTAAATTGTCGTCTTGGAACACTCCTGCAAATGCCATGTGCAGTGTGTGTGACGCTTTCTCTGTGAAAGGCTTTTTTTTTTTTTTCCTTTATTGTAGAGGGATTGGGAGCAATGAAAAGCATTATTCCGACCCTATGGAAAATACAGAAATGCAGAATTGGAGTCAGTGGTTGCTGCTGCATGCATAGTTAGGATCATGAGTAAGGAAGTGTGTTGCATGGGCAAAGCTACAATAGGATGAATTTGGTGGAATGCCAGGCCAAAGAATGAAAGAAGAAGTCAGTATTTTGTGTTACCAGTTCCTTGACCTATCTTTTAGAAAAATCTCTGGAAAATTTTTAGGCTTGTGCAAAATATAAGATACTGACAGGGAAGCTTGTTTACATTTGAGATTCTGCAGTCCTTTTCCACAAGACAGATTTTATGACCTGAGAACATAAGGAGATCTCAGCTTTTCAAATTATTTTCCTGTTGTGCCTTCTTTATGCTAAACAAATATTCTGTTGTCTGTTGAAGCCTGCTTGGCAGCCCCAAACACCTTATCCCTAATTCTATGCTCTTAGGCCTTCTTTCAGGTTCTCATATAAAAGAAGGCTGCAGCCAAAGGAATAAATTCACGAGTTCCATATACCAAATATTTTTAGCTAACAATAATCCTACTTGCACTAAAGGGTCCTCTTGCAGTACTTCTGCAAAGGAATGGAATTTATAATCGTATTATGCTTCAGCACAGGACAACCTAGAGCCTTCTGGCTGACTTTACTGTTCTTTAATATTAAATCTTTTCATGTGGAGTTTAGGACTGTTAAAGAAACATGAAGCCACACATTCAGGGGGACTGTATGTATATTCTACAGGATTCAAAGGTTTGGCTGTAGCTGGAGGGCCATTTGCCCAGCTGACACAGAGTTAGCAGAACACCCAAAAGCAATCCCTGTGCATATGCATGGATCTAGAGAAAATCAACTCTTTTGCCTTACTAAGATAAAGTGTCCTTGCTAAATTTATTTATTTCTCTCTTCCTCTTTCTAATCCCACTCTCCTCTGTTATTTCTTCCTCTCTTCCTGAAGCACTGTTAATGCTCTACCAACTCTCACATGGTCTTCTTCACTAGTGCCCAACCTTTGGGCTGGGCTGTTCCTGTAAGGAGCTGCTGGCTTACTCCCTGTTATCACAGATGCTCCACAAGCAGGATTTGACTGGTCCTCTGCTGTGGCTGCTTGTGAACCTTCTCTGAGAGAGAGAGATGGGTCCTGGTTGGCAGTCAGAAGAACAAGAAGTGACCAGATTAAATAGGGTTTCCATGGAAAAGACCAGAGATGCAGGAAGGACAGCCAGGTTGGCCAGTGACTGACATCAGTCTGTGTGTGATCCAGGGAGGGACTGTATGTAAGAGAGTGATGGGTCTGGCTGGCCCACTGGGCAGAATGCTGATCACTGTGTCATCAGAGTGCCTGGTGCAGCCTGTTGTTCCTCGTAAGGGCAGAGCATGTACAGTTAAAACTGGAAAGGGAAGACTTTTCCCATTGCTTGATGGATCTTACAGGTAAAGTATCACTGGTGCATGGAAGGTTTTCTTTTCTGCTAGCTAGACATAGATTTCAGAGGGGTCTGTCTTACTCTTTAAACCACTCTAATAATCTGTTAATCCTTTGAAAAATTTAACAGGCTCAATCAAACAAATGGTTCTCACAAAATTCTTAGTGAAATGCTTCAATTAATTTCTTTTTATGTTGTATTTTTTGTGCTGTTGCTTTAATAGATAGAAAGGCCATTCCCACTTGCAGCAAGTGAGAAACCTGTCCATTTTCTTTCTAAAGGTCATAGAAATTCCATAACTCTTTACTGAGACAATAGGCTCCCTGTAGGACTAGCAGTTTGTAATTGTTTTTTTCTCATTATGCAAGATAATTATTTTAGCTGTTTCAGGCAGTTTATGAAAAAGAACTTGTTGCTTCAAAAATTTTGTGAGGTTCTTTGTTCTGGCTCCCCACTCCCCTTTAGGAGGATCCTGCAACTTTTTCAGTAGAGTTAGGAATATTCTCTAGGACCTTTGCTTATGTATTGCTTCAGTTTATTTATGTGGCTTTTATTTTAGTTTATGGATATTTTTTATAGTGATGTAACTATAGCAGTGGTCTTCCCATCTGTACCTGAGGTGTGATTAAATATGTGATGGTATCCTTTAATGTCTGACAGGGTGCTTTAGATAGGTCAGTTTACTTATTTCCAAAAGTTCCAGGGGGCATCAGAAGATGATTTAGAGAAAAAAGGACATGTCCCAAGATAACTTCTCTTGAAAAGATTCACGTTCCTGTCTCTCTGTTAGAAACATGGATCCTATTCCATATACCAAATGAGTAAGTCTCCCTCAGCTGAAATGGCAGAGCATCATCCTCTTCCCTGTTTATGGTAGGAGACATGGCTAGTTGTAGGGAAGCATCTTGTCTGAATGAAGTGGCGGGAGGTGGACACTCAAACTCTGCTTCTGTGATACTGTTGGTATTGAAGAGGAGGACCCGCTGTAGTGCTTAAAGAGGGGTTTAAAAGAAGAAATTATATTTGCTTTTGTTTCTTAGGGCTTGCTTGTTGATTTTGATTGGTTTGGACAGGAGGGTCCTTTGAGGGTTGGTCTGGTTTTCCTCTCTTTTTCCTTCCTTAGATAGGGGTGGTTAAAAGAGACTGACTCAGCTCTCAGCCTGGAAAGTGAAGCAGGCTGGAGACATTTTTGAGACCTTATAGGAAGAAGGCATGGTACAGGCTCATGGTTGCATTGCATTATTCAGCCAGACTTTAGGGAGAAATTACCACCTTGCAAAGCGTTTGGTTCTGAAGATCTAAACAAGGACAAGGGTTCTTGTACACTCCCTGGTACCTGCTTGGCAGGATGCTTAACACTTCTGCTTAAACTCTTACATTAAGTATCAGGGCAGTTTTATAATTCACAAATTGTACAACTGTGTAATACAAACGGAGTGTAAATGCTTAAAGCTATGGAAATGTTTAATTGCCCTTCTGAACTGATTGCTCAAATAAGGAGAAAGTCTGCTAACACTGGAACTTCAAAAACTTCCTGTTAATCCACACAGAAATTAATGCCCAGAAATACGAGTTTGCAAGAATCCTGTCCTATTTACTGCAGGACATATATTGTTCTATCTTAACTGTAAAATGCTGCA
The DNA here is from genome assembly GCF_003957555.1 of Calypte anna. Lineage (NCBI taxonomy): Eukaryota > Metazoa > Chordata > Aves > Apodiformes > Trochilidae > Calypte > Calypte anna. The sequence goes on from NC_044257.1 coordinate 13,948,524, forward strand.
ATTAGTATTTGAAATGACAGTTAAGATGATGGTGGAGTAGCTCCCTTCACAAGCGTACTCCCACGTCTTTTTTTTAAGTGAAGCAAAGTGGAAATTGAAGAGAATACACTGAGAAAGCTGAGCAGTAGAATGCACCCTGCTGGGACTGATCTGTTGTTTGAAGCAATTAATTCTTTAAAATGAAGACTGTTTAAGTCAGTGTATTCAGTGCAAGTCAGAGCACAGGCTTGTATGAGAATTTAAAGTTGCTCTTAAAATTACTAATGTAAACTTGTAAACTGTATCCTGGATTGGTTGGATTAGTATAAATAAAGGACTAAAAAAAACCTAAAAAGACCCCAACAAAACCAAAGCATAAAACCTTTTGCTAATGTCTTCTAGCTTTAATAAATCCAGTCTCTGTGTCTCTGATATCTATCTGGAAAATAAATTCTTTCAGGGATTTAGATTTGTGAGAGGCAGCCATTATACCTATTTGCTTATTTATTTGCTCTTTATATACTTCCTATTCTGAACATTTAGAGCACAAAACTTGGTCATTGACCAAGATTATGTAAATGCTTTATTTTCATCACTTAACCCTTCCAATGCAAGGAAGATTTATTAGCCATTTTTTTAGCATTTCTGTCTTACAGATGCTAAAATTAAGCTGCCTTTCATGCAGGAGCATCGACTGCTATCCTGACCTTCCCTTTTAGGTTCAGCATCAGAGGAAGTGCAAACAGAGTAAGTTACAGATGCAGCTCTCATGTGTGAATTTGAAGGGTAAATCTGACTTGGCAATAGATTTAGGTCATCCTGGCAGCACTGGTTACTGCTTGGCAGGAACCCTCTTTTTTATTGTGTCGTTTTTGCATAAATTGCAAATATTTGAGGATGTGTTCCAAACTGAGTCACTGCAGTGGTGGTATTTTATCTGACAAAGAAATGGCATTCCTTATAAATCGTCACCCACTATTGCAGGCAGCATATAGGAACCTTTTCTTCTTCAAAAAATACCTGTGTGTTTATCCCTTCTGATTCTCCCTGCTTTGTGTCACTTGGTGAGAAATCCTCCTCAGTTTCCAGACTATTTGTGGCCAGTTAATGTATCTTTGTTCTTCAGCTGGTGTTAGCTGTTCCCTCCTCTTGGGGCACTTCTGTCAGATCTTTTTGGTAGGATGTATATGTGCTTATGGCTAGAACAAGCTCTGAATAAAGTCTTTTCCTTGGCCTGTATTTTTCAGGCTGAAAGCAGGTTTGTTTGTTCATGCCCCTTTTCTTTAAGGTCAGATGTCTGTTTCTTTGGTCATCCTACAGACACTGATCCAGGCAGATACATACACGTTTCCTGGGCTCTGAGCTGGTTGGCAGCAAAGCAGCAATAAGGTGGTGTGAAAGTCAGAGTCTTTTTAAGGTAGGTCTCACAGCATCCTTGATCCTTTTAAACATTGTATGGGTAGACTTAATTTAGGTCTGTCTGCACATAGCAGGTAGGAGCACATTAAATAGCACTGCTGTGTTTAAGTCAGTCCTTCTTGAATGTGAATAATGAGAATTTACTCAGCTCTTCTGATGATCCTGGCCAGTATACTGTACAATTGCTATTTCCCACTTTGCTGAAATCTTTACCCAATACCTCCCAGGACTGTACTTGCTATTTTCCTATTAGCAGGTCGTAGCTATTCTGCACTTGATGAATATACCCCAAGTGCTTTTCTCTTTTCATCTCCAGCAGCCAAGAAAGGGAATAAATCAGCTCACACAGAGCTCTGTGTAACCAAGGCTACACTGCTTTAAGTACCCAAGCTCTCTCCCTTAGAGCTGGGCAGACAGTGTACCTGGGGCTGAATGTCTCTGCTGCAATGGATGTGCTCCCTCAGCAGCTCAGGACAGTACCAGTGCCATGCCTGACTCTATTTCCAGATGTTCCCTCAGAGCATACATAGGCTGTTAATCAAACACAAAAGCCTGGCAAGTCATACAAGAAAAGCAATTTTCCTGACCAAAGCAGGCAGCAGTCTCTGCAGGCCTTTCTTTTTGCTGCTCAAAGGCCTGCACTCCCCAGAGGACAAGTCCTGTTCCTAAACTGCTGCTGAGTCATGTCACAGAGGGGCAGTGCTTAACTCTTCCTTGGCTATTCTGCCTTTCCAGATAGAACTTACATCCTCCAGGTGAGCATCTCAGCTGGGGTGTGCAGCTGCAGCTCTGCTAAGCTGAAGGGGATTTATACCAGGTGAAGATTCAGCTCTGAGTTTTGGATGCACCTTGGCTGCATGATTTTGCAAGGCAGTAGGAAAAATCGCTCTGGTTATTGTTGCAGAAAATAAAAAGTTTTGAGAGTAAAAAGGAATTTTCTTATGGTGACTTTTAGTTGTCTTCCCTTTACTCCAAAACTTAATTGTAGTGCACTGAGTGTAGCAGATGCTGCCTTACCCTTGTTCAGGAATCACATTTCACTTTGTCCACTCTGCAATGTTCACCTTAGGGTTTGGTTTCCAATTTCCCCTCCTGTAACTGGAAAAATGACACTTTCAGGAGATGGAGTGAGGAGAAGCCAGAATGGAACACACGAGGGAAATTTTTTCCTTGATGCCAGGGATGAGGAGATGTCTTCTCTTGCAGTTTTCTTACTAAGTTTGTGCTGTGTATACCATCTTCAGCAGCAGATATGTGTATGCATCAAAGCATTTTGGAAATGTGGATTCTCTGCACATTCTGTTCCAGACAGGTTTCTTGAGCAAGATTAAGTCTGATTTTTTTTTATTTTTTTTTTTAAATGCAGTAGCACCTCTGGGATGCAAAAATATATCCTAGAAATGGTAACTTTTCCCTAAGGCTATTTGTCCTAATAGATGTAGTTTTGCAGGATAGTATCTTTTAGGTTATTTTTTCTTCTCTCTCCTGCTATAAAGCTGGGCTCAGTTTACATAATAGCAAAAAAAAAGATGTTTTCTTGAAAGCCAGTAGAGCTATAACTGCTGTAATTCAGTGCACAGCTTGCACATCAGACTGAGGTCTGGCATGTGCCAGGTCAGACCCTTTTGGAAACCCACTAACTTTATAAACTGGCAGGATCTTGAGGGTTCTATCAAACAGACGTTGAAGCTAAAGAGACACAGGACTGTAATCCTAAATGCAATATTAGGAGGCATGCTTCATTTCCACAGCATGATTTAATCCAACCTATTAATTTTTTTGAAGACTCACCATAAGGAGTTCTGCATGATAAGTAGTATATGGAAAATATATTTTTAAAGGAGATTAATTCCAATTTAAGTGAATATTTTCTTACCATGTCTATCCCTTCAGTAGAGCAGTTTATACAGTTTTTCAGACTGCTAAATCCTGTTAAAAGGGAAATTCATTGTCCAAGTGAGAAGTAGTTTTTGCCACTTAGTAATTTTCACAGCCTGAGAAAGAAAAAACCTGTACTTATATATAGGAATTTGCATTGCATATAAAAAATGAGCTGTGTGAAGTGTTTTGTTTTCAGATCATGCTTATGTAATTAGACACCCTCTTTAAAGATTTTAGTTCATACACTTTTTCTTACAAAATGTTGCATCTTCCCATCTCCATGTGATCTCCACAGTGAAAGCTGGTAGCAGAGATGATGCCATTTTGTCAGGGCAGGGAGGGAGCAGCAAACTCGTTTGTCTGTCTGCAACAAATAAGTTTTTATGAGGGGAATGGCTTTGGAATCCAAAAGATGGGACAGGGCTTGTGTGCCACTATGATCAAAGGCTTCTTCCTGGTGAGAGTGTGCAGTGGGACAGGAGCCAGCATGGATACCTCACCTGCTTGTCCACAGCCCTAGGAAAAGGATCTTCTTCCTTGCAGCTCAGAAACCTTTGTGCATCCTTCATTTGTAAACTGTGGTCTTTCTGTGGCCTCACATACTTGCAATTAAAATGTATAGCACTCTAAGCACTGACTACTAATCCAGAGGTGGCTACATGACTTGGGGGATTAGAAAAGAGACTTAAGGGTGACTTGCATGGCCACAGTGCTGTTTTGGAGCTTAGTCAAATTCCACAGAAATTAGTGAAATAATTAGTTTCATAGGTTGAGTTCAGGTCTCCTGTTTGGTGGGGAAAGCAGGAAAGTTCCAGTATCAGCCTTTATTGCAAGATGTCTGAAATATGAATTCTAAGAATACTTTGCACAAGAATAAGTAAGAGTCAATGTCAAATTAAGAGAAAGCTGTGGAAGAATGTTTTGTGGAGTTGCCTCAAAATACTCCAGTGATGTTATTCATCCAATTATAAAAGTACTGGTCATATGAGTCAGTTTTAGCCTTTCAATATCTATAGAAAGCTGGAAAGTATTCTGATCAGGGATTTTAGATAATCTTATCTCTATGGGGAGGAGGAAACTAAAAAGCTTGAGTCAGGAGTAAGGTTATGCAAATCCTGGCTTTTCTGTTAATATCTTCTATTCATCTGACTGTCAGTTTGTTAAATGTTAAATCATCTTCTGCAGGGTAAAAATCAACATGTTTTCTACTCTAATATTTGACCTTTTAAATATTCATTGTTTTTGATTCAGGATATACTCATTATCTCTTGCCTTCCCAAGTTAGATTGAGAATGCAGAAAAGTAATTAGAGAATAGATCAATAATTTAAGAATGTCACTCAACTAGCATATGTTATAAAACATTGACTTATCTAAATCCCTGTGAGTAATGTTTTTTTGGGATATGCACAAAGTGAGGAAAGAGGTTTGCTAGTGGAAATTACTAGGGAGAGGTGCAAAATCCAGATTAATTTTTCTTGTAATATAATGTTACAATATTTGTCTAGGCTAAACCCTGTGCTTCAGAACAAGACAGTGATAGAGAAAAGAAGTATGAGAAAAGTGAAACCTCTTCTGCTTCCAGCACACATTCTTGAGAGATGAGGACCCTCACTAAGGGTTTTCCTATAATTTCTTAGAGATTAGACATTCCAACTCAGGAAAATGGTGGCCAGTTTTAAAAAGAAAAGGTAACTTATGCTTGGAATTGGATTATGCTGCTACAGGTCAGCATTTGCACAGGTCCTGCTATAAATTTCTCTGAGTTACTGAACAGATTGTTCAATTTGCAGCTCTATTTTATTTCTTGTCTCTAAAATAAGGAGTGCAGCCCTTCTGCTCTCTTCTCTGTCTACTGCTCCTTGTCCCAAGGAGAACTGAACTGTGCTTTGCTGTGTAGCTGTTTACTGACCAATGCAGTTGCAAACTAATCTGAAACTGCTGGATGCCACCATATATAAATAATATAATAATAATAAATTATAAATTATTAATAATAATATTCTCTCTTGCAATGTTCAGCTCGGAGACTGTCACTAGCAATTACATTATATGTGAGGATGCTGAGACCCCAGGGGTATGCAGGGTTATCAAATTATTCTACTGTAAATAAAACAAAAGTGCTGATTACAGGTATTTACATACTAATAATCAGGATTTCTGGTTGGAATTAACAGAACTATGTTTATCCATGGATGATTTTACTGGTTGTGCATACAGTTTACAAATGACAGCCTTTGGCTGTAAATATAAGAATTTTGCTTTGTTTTTTATATAGTGTATTTTGGAATAACAGTGCCATTTCTTGTTTCTGGGCACATCCATGTAACCATGATAGCTCTGGTGGAATTACTGGTTACAAAAAGAGGCAGAATGGCTACCAAAAGTCTGTCTTCCATTTGTAAGTGTGTTAAGAGTAAAACAAAACCCAGGGCTGTAAAAAATGACCTATTCAAGATCATTTTGAAATCTAGATGGTTCAATATTTATGCAGTGCTTCCTTTCTTCTCTCAGCTTTGTGAAATTAGAGGTTAAAACTTGGAGAAATTAAAGCCTTCTGGCACCTGAAGTTGGAAAGTCAAAGTGCAGATGTTTGAATGCCTGAATACTCTAATGCTTCAAGTCCTGCCTAGGACTGACAGCATCTGACTAAACTGTCCAGACAGGGGAGGGATATACACTAGGAGAACAATTTTTCTATACACAACCTAAGGCCATTTTTATCCTCTTTGATGTTGGCATGACTCAAGGCTATTTCTACATTTTGAATAATCAGTAATAATTATTAATAAGAGGTAAACCAGATTTGCAATGCTATGCAGTATTTGTTATACCACCTTTCTGTCTCTCACTGACAGAAAATGTGATCACTTAGGAATGGTACTGACTACAGTAGACTTTCTGCATTAGGACTGCAAAAACCTGAAGGATAAAAGCTGTATCTGAGTACCAGGGGAACCATTTTATTATCTGCCAGAAATTTTGACATGAGGTGCTGCAGGGTCTTCCAGTGTCTCACCAAAAGAGCAGATTGCCCGGGGAGGTTGTAGATATCCCCTCCCTGGGATTGTTCAAGGCCAGGTTGGATGGGGGTTTGAGCAGCCTGGTGTCTCTCCCTAGTGGGAGGTGTCCCTGCCCCTGGTGGGGGGTTAGAACTACATGATCTTTAAAAAACCCCAAACTATTCTGTGATTCCCTGTGAGCAGAGAGGATTTGAATCATGGATGCAGCCAGCACTGTTCTGTGCTATGAAGTGCAGAGAGCACTGCTGATGTTACTCAAGGGCTCTGGGGGAACTGGATGTGGGATGCAAGTAGCAAATGAGAAATACTTCTCTAGCACTCTTTGAGTAATCAGTTTTTGTGGTTCCTTTATGTTCATAAAAGAACACCATTGTCCCTAAATTACACTGCCTTTCTTAAAAGATCAAGAACTCTTTTCCAAGACAATTTTGAGATACTTAATAACTTTTACCTCTGCAGTTCTTTTGTCTTCAGAATATTCTTTTGATTTACTTTTTTTTTCTTCTTCTTCTATGGCTGAACTGCATCACACTGGCAAGAAATTAGTTTGGGAAGTTCTTGCACATGTTTGGGTTTGGATTTTGCTGTGTTGTGAGTGAATTGGAAGTTGCAAAGTCTGTCAACCAATTTCCTTGTCAGTGAACTAACAAAATAATGTGTTTGCAGGGTCAAGCTGTTGCTCAGCTCTGCTCAACTATTCCCAATGTTACTGTTTTTGGAACAGCTTCATCTTTCAAACATGAAGCAATCAAAGACTCAGTAACTCACCTGTTTGACAGAAATGCAGACTATGTTCAAGAAGTAAAAAGGTAATCTTCTGTTTTGCTAAATAAGGGTTGTATAGTATCTGGCAAAATACTACTAAAGACACTAGGCTGATCATACCTGTGGAAAGAGATTGTATTTGTGTATTTGAAAAATGTCATTTATACCAGATACTTCATCTTCCAATACAAGGGACAAGAAAGCAAGCATCTCCCTATTTTTTTATGAGCAACATAAGTTTTGTTTGTGTTCATACTTGGAAATCTGCTGCAAGCAAAGTATATTAAATGAAAAAGAATAAACATTTTAGCAGAGGGATATAGTTGGCTATGCATGTGTAGTAGCTCTCTGTAATGCACTGAGTATGATATTTTCAGTGGATCTGTAAGTTTTCCAGGTTTTCGAGTTCTCATGTGTTTCCTTCTGCCTGGGTTTTTATCATTTGCCAGGAACTGTTATTGGAGCACATGATGTCTGTTTTAATTTCAAAGCCTTAGATTTTGTTTGTTTGCATTCAGATTAGAATCATCCTGTTGCCTTTTGAAGTAATTGTGTGTTTCTATTTACATGCTTTCAAATACTTTGTTTTCCAGTTTTTTTAAACTGTTTTTAGGTATTTTTGTTGATGCAAAACTGGCATCAACAGTGGCGAAACTTCACAGTTGATAAGAAAATCAGAGTAAAAAATTCCTTTTTGAATTTACTTGTCCGGCAGATAAATTCATCTTGAATCTGTCAAGATACTAGATTATAAAGTGGATTATAGATTGTTTGTGGTCTTGTTTTATAAAACAAGAAATTTCTCAAAGACACCTCAAGGTAGTGTAGTTGACAAGCTTCCTGTCAAATTCAGCATTGCTCAGAGTGACGTGGAAAGTCTTGGAAGATCTCTGAGTATAAGGTTTACTAGCCCTCAAAAAATGCCTTCACTATCCAGCAGACTTTTGTCTGTTAACAATCCAGACTTCTCTTGAAGGAGAAAGCAGGGTGTCTTGCTACTGTTTCTGGAGCACTCCTGAGGACTTGAAGCACGTTTGAAACTATCCATCACAAGGGATGTTTTATATCAAAGGAAGATTTTTCCATATGGGAAGTTTCACCAAAAAGTCTAAGCATTGTCCAGGGGATGACATCCCTACCTTTTTCTTACAGCTGAGAAGAACTGCAGCACATTTCTTCAGCCCTTTGATAGTCTTTCTCTTGGGGAAGTAAACATACCAAACACAAAGCAGTGTTCTGCTGCTTTCAGAAAATTGCTGTGGTGAGATGAAAACTGAATTCTCACAATCCCCACTTTCCCAAGCATTGATTCAACAAGAAAGAACACTTGGAAACATTCATCAGAGTTCAACAGCAATTGTAATCCTACCTCTTGTCAGGGGCAGCAGCAGATCTGATCTGAGGGAAATGCCATATGGGAGCATGGTTGCTTAACAAAAGAAGTTGGTGCTTAACAAAAGGAGTAAAACCCCCTTTAACTTCTGATAACTTTATGATTGCAGACAATGCAAGGGCTGCTTCTGCCCTTCATCAGGACAGTTCTTCTTGGGACAGTTCCCTGACATCACCCCTGACTCTGTGTAATGGACCATAACCACTGAAATCAAAAGGAGACCCAGTTATGAAGCGGTGGAATTCTGCTCTGTTTAATCTGTTAAAACCCCTTTTGGGGATTCTGCATTGTCACATACTGTTTTACATGGCAATAGACCAGTGAGACAGAGAAGATAAAATGTAGGTGTATCAAGCTAGTTTGAGCTTCTTTGCTCTTATAGAGGTGTGTAGTGTTAGCACAATTGATAGTCCTGATTAAAAGTCAGAATTGGAACCCTGCAGAATATGCTCATACTCTGATTTGCCCCTCAGATTGGTGTTTTTGCACTTTGCATTGAGAAAACAAAAAAAATAAATTTTAAAAGTACAGTGATGATTCTGAGAAGACTCTAAAGATACATTGGATTTTTAGGGGAACAAGATGGTTTCCCAAGTCTTTTAAGCCTGAAAGGCCCAGCAAACTTACATTCCAGCTCTGAATGGCTTTGTATTGTCTTTTGATGAGGAGAAAGTTTTGATGTAGTCAGAGCCTGAGCCTTAGAGTCCTTTTTAAAAGTACCTGGAAAATGTTAATACTATGCTAGCAATCAGCCTGTATCATGCTGATTGACCAGTCCTGTGGATCTTATTGCACAGTGAGATTTCTTTCTTCCTTTTTAGAATCTCAACAGATGGAGTAGATATTGTTTTGGACTGTCTTTGTGGAGAAAATACTGGGAAAGGCCTCAGTCTTCTCAAACCACTTGGGACTTATATTTTATATGGTGAGTGGGAAAAATCAGGTACATATTTCAAAAATAATGTTTTGCAAAGCTTATAATATCTAAAAATACTGCTCTTCCCAGAACTGGTGGCCTTTGTGCCATACTTCCTTAATTAGACCATTTCCAGTAAAGGATTTTAGTGAAGCTTAGCATGAACTTGTAGCGGGAGGAGTCCTTCTTGCTCCTAGGGCTGCTCCTGAGGCCTCGGGGTTTAGCCCATTCCTGGACAATGTCCTAGGGCTGTTCCTGAGGCCTCGGGGTTTAGCCCATTCCTGGACAATGTCCTAGGGCTGTTCCTGAGGCCTCAGGATCTACCCTTTCTTGCCTGCTCCTGGGGCTCCTTGAGCTGTGGGCTTCTCCATCCTCACTGAAGAGTGAGAGCTCTCTCCGTGCGTGTCAGCTGCTCTCTTATTGGCCCCCTGCTCCTGCACATGCTCAGGAGGGAGGCCAGACACAGGTGAACCCACACCCACTCATCAATAACTCAGGGCACCTGGTCCTGTCTCACTACATGAACTAAATTATTGAGGAACAACAGGTAATACAAAAAACTATTAAAAACCCCAAACACACTAAAAATCCAAAAGTGAAGCAGATATTTCAGACTGTTAAACATTATCGGGTGATACAGAAGTGTAGAAGAAATCTTGGATCTCTCATTCTTCACACCATAGGATTCACAGTGTGGCCAAGGAAACTGTTATGCAGTTCTTGTGGGAGGGAATCTTGGAGAAAGATTGCAGGAACAATTCTATAGTTTTTGATCGACATGTCTGAGGAGTTCAAGCCAAGGCTTATGTTTACAAATTTCCATTCATGTAAATGGACTGCTCCATCACACACCCAGGGAACATGTCCTTCCTGCAGTTCTGCCAGATTGCCATGTGTAAAGGAGGGCAAGCTTCTGTAGGAGGACAGCTGAAAGGATTGCTTTTAACTTTTGAAGTAAAAAATATATATCTATGACAGTGGAAAGTGTAGTGGCATCATGGATAAGCATACCTGCTTCTTTGGGCTTCATTTTGCTGGCAATATGGCAATAATAAATACATTGGCACTGGGATATCTTGTTGGACTGTACAGGCCAACCTGATACTCTGTTTGTAACTAATTCCCTGCCAGTGAATTCTCACTACCCTCATTAACAGGTTGTAGGGTACAGTGCACGTATGTGCACACATGTAGTGGTCAGATTAATGGATGTTTACAGATACAGAAAAGACACCTGTATAGGGATTGCTACTGAATAATAGTGTGTCAGACAAATGACATTTTACTGCAGAGAAGAAGAGAGCTATGGAAGAGTTTTGGTGTCAAGGTGTCTAATAACACTTAGCCTGTTCCTGGTGTGGGGAGATTTGATAGACTGTATTTTTCATCTCAGAATACCTGCCATCCCTTAGGGCTCGGTCACCTTGGCCTCTTTGTTAAGTGTTTCCTAAGTATAAGGGTGTCTATTAATTGCTTTTAAACTTGGAGAATTTTTTTTTTATATATATAAATCATGAAAATAATTTTCCATATAATAAATGGTCTGCTTGTCTGCATGCACTAAATTTTGTGTCAATGTACTCATCTTTACAGGCTCATCTAACATGGTTACTGGGGAGACAAAAAGCTTCTTCAGTTTTGCAAAATCAGTAAGTGTCCCAGTGCTGTGATTCTGCTCTTCTCAAATTCCAAACTCCTAGATCCACATCCTAAAACCAGATCCACTCACTGTTCTTTGAGCATCCTAATCTCATGCAACACAGGTTTTTATTTCTGCATGTCAGTCACTTCCTCCTTACATAAAATCCTTGTTGTTTCTCTTGGCTGTTGCTTCAGATTTGCCATGAGCCATGTATCACATATGCCCAGGCAGTTTTCTTGCAAACATCCTTGAAAAATCTTATTCTAACTCTGCTGTTGTTTATTGCTTTCCAGTGGTGGCAAGTTGAGAAAGTAAATCCTATCAAGCTGTATGAGGAGAACAAAGTAATTGCTGGATTTTCCCTGTTGAATCTACTTTTCAAACAGAATCGAAGTGGCGTGGTCAAGGGTGTGATGGACAAACTCCTAAATCTATATAACAATAAGAAGATTAAGCCTGTGGTTGATTCATTATGGGCTTTGGAAGAGGTAAGAGCAAAATTTCTTTTCCCTCTTATATCCCAGCTCTCCTTGAAGACATGTAAAGAAACTAATCATAGCCTGGGTTCTGAGTCCTGCATGTTGTTCATTATTCAAGTGGCATAAAATGGCATTGCCACTGCCATGGACACAGGTAAGATATCCAGTTGTGTGGTGGTACCCCACAACCTTTTGAAAGTTCTTGGATGCATTGCATGTTTACTGGGGCTTGTTCATGCCTAGGCCTGTTATGTGACAAGGTGGGTTCTACCTTGGGTCATGGTAATCTAGGAGCTGTATATGTCCTGATGGTATCACTACATCTGCCCCAGTATACCCTAGCATGTTACATCATCTGGTGCAGCAGATACAAACGGTCCAGCACAGTATGGACTCCATTTGTTCCTCTCCAGCAAAACAGAAAGGAATGACAACTTCCCCTGGAATCTCTTCCTGTTTCTCTAAAATGTACACCTGAGGCCACACCAACACTGAGAACAACTCAGCAACAGGGTGGGGTTTTAGCAGCCTTGGCCTGAGAGTGGCATTCAGGTTTATTACTAATTATCACTATGGAACTGCCTGAGGGGAATCAGATACTGCAGTGCAGAGCAGCTGGCTTAGGCAAGACAACAGTCTCTGCCCTTGTATGAAAGGGAAAGCACTTTGAAGAGCTGTGTGAAATGGAAACAGGATCAAATTTAGGTTCTTGACATGGGGTTTTATTTGATTATTAAATATGCTTATTAAATATTTTTTAAATGTAAGAGCCACAAAACTCTAGATAGGCATCTTGCAATTTTTCATTTAAAAGTGTACTTTTCATGTAGAGATAAGTAAGAAAAGGATAATTAAAATAGTAACAATAGCTTGAAAAAGTCTCGAGTGAGGACATAAAATGAAAAATTACACTTCAGGCTGATCTTAGTAGTCAACATGATGGGAATTTCTTGGAAGACTTCACATTTACTCTAACATTTGGCAGTAAAGTGTACCATCCCTAATGGTAGACCATGAAATGTGTAAATACATCTGTTAAAAAGCAGTCTAGAAAACTATAGCTCATTTATCATGCCTGCTCACTTTCCATGAGTTATTAGTTAATTTACAAAAGACACATTTGAGACTTATCTTCAGGGACATAACAGTGCTAGAGATGTCTTTTATCGATTGCAAAGTGTTACTGAAACATTATTCAGAGCACTGTCATTTTGGGCATGTATTTTTTTGGTATAAAAATAACTTGTGGCAGATTCTCAAGTCAATATGATACACAGAAAAATGTCTATCTTAGCTGAGAACAAAATGGACCAGACTAGAAAGGTTAGCACATATTTTATGTTTTGGGAGGTTTGTTTGGTTGGTTGGTTGGGTTTTTTTATTAGTGTCAACATTTCCTCCTCTTCAGAGTCTGACATTTGATTGCTTCTCATTTCCTATGTAGTAAGCCTATTTTACTCCAAATGTGCACTTTCATTTGACTGTTCTTATCACTATGACCAATTCTTTACCATTACTGTTTCCTGGGGAATTTCCCTGACCCATAAGACTGTGGAGAGTAAGTATGTTTAAATACAGGAGGATGAGTTTTCTATGGAATCCTACCAACCTCTCCAGAGGCTCACAAGAGAACCCATATTTCCTCTAACTAGAAATTCTCCCATAGAGATGAGCTTTAATTTGGAAGTGACATGGAAAATAAAAATATTTCAAGGAAAAATCTCAGATGAGCCTTTAATTGTGAGGCATCTTTCCAAATGTTTAATGTTGAATACCTGAATGTAGAATTATATGCATAAAAGTTTTGATCTATATATGGAAGGCATAGCCCAAACATATCCCTTCAGCCTGTTTTATTCACTCTGCATCTGCATTTGTTTTCATATATCCCTTCTTTGTGCAAATATCAATTCACAGATTAATGCAGATTCTGTTAAGCCAACATGGCAGACACCTGTTTTTCTAACAAAACTACACATTGCAAACATTTCTCTCTTCAAAGCTGTATCAGGTTGCAATAGCAATTTATGTACTGAAGCTGAAAATAATATTCTGCAGTCTTAGAAGAGAATGGCCTTTATGTTCTAGTGATCATGAGAAGAGCCAAAGAAACTTTTTAAGCTGTTTTACCCCCCAGCCTCTCTCCTCTTCTCCCCACTTCGAAGTAAACATTTCATTGCTGTAAAGGTCTGGTATGGTTCCTGGAACAGTGTGTATTTCTTAATACTTTCTGCAGGAGTACACAGTGAATTAGATAAGAATATACAGAATATCAGAGAATATTGTAACTGCAACAATACTTCACAGTTTGAAGTACTTCAAGTGGCAGTAATACAAGGTTTAAGGAGGTTATTAGATTCACATTTCTCTATCACGTTGCAGTGTATGTTACATGATGTCTGGTTGATTGTCAAATAATATTCAAGATAGCAGCATTCAGAAACTGCTACACAGACTTAGCTTGATATTATTCCTGTTGAACAAGTAATATTTGTCTGGATATCAGTGAGATCATTATAATTAGGATATAATCTCTTCCAGTGTTCTGATTTTTTGGTTTAGGGCCTCATCAAAAGCATGTGGAGGTCAATGGAAGGACTTTTATTTTCACTGACCATATTTATCTATTTATTTATTTTTAAGATGAGGATTTCCCTACCTCTTCAGTACAATCTGCTGAAATAAATTTGCTGATTGACTGAAGAAAAAGTGGGACAGATTTTATTTTGTGTGGAAACTTGAAAGTGACTTTATTTTCTTCCATTCATTACTGACACAAGGGACACTAGGATCTAGACTTCCCTGCTGCTAGGAAGGAAAACTATTTGTATTGCTGTGTTAGCTGTTGTCTCAGGAAGGGTAATTTTAAACTGAAATTAACATCATAAGTTCTAGTAAAGTCAAGTCTGTTCTCAACTAAGCCATTAGAGCCATTTTGTAATGTTAATTCAAGAAAGATTTAACTAAAACAGATGGTAACAAATTCCATAGATATTTTAAAATGGAAGTCTAACTGGGGAATTACTCATGACAAGATGAGCAGAGTCATATGATAAATAGCTGCTGTTGAGAAGCCTTGCTACTTTGCAGCTTTTTGTTACTGTGCTCAAGTGTTTAGAAGACAAGATAATTTGTAGATGGTACATGATTAAAATACTGTTCTGTAGTAAAAAGTTGATTATCTGGTAAGATTGCATTTCATTACAAATACTAGAGTTTAAAATATAATTAGTATTCAGTGAATTTTTGTTGAGCTTTGTGTCTGCTTCTTTGGTAGTAACTACTTATCTAGTCCTTAATTTGGCACTTAGTCCCTCTTCACTCTGATTAATTTGTAGTACTCATTTATGCATTAGCATTCTCCTGAGGTTCTTCACACAGTAGATGATTCTAATTAAACAGTGAAAAGTGAAGACTCTCAGAAAATACAGTGAGTTGAATAAAAATGCTCAAGTTACACTTTCCTGTTAAAATTTTATTTCTTTGGCTTCTTGTAACTGCAAAAGAGATTATATACTCAAGGTAGAATGGATTATTGACACAGAAGCTACAAGCATCTCTTCTAGGTGATTTGCAGCAGTTAAAAGTAGCACTGGTAGCATCTAAAACAAAGCTCAGTTCTACCAGGTCTGGGATGTTTTGGTCCATATGGGTGACCAGTGAGATTATGGAACAACATCCTGACTACATACCTGTTTTGTATGCCAAGGGATTCATTCCTTTCCTATCTCTAAAATCATTTATAGGAGTGCACTGTTACATAGTAATAATGGTATCAAAGATGTGTACTAACTTAGGGCCAGTAAGAATGATGAAGATACTGAAACCTATGTAGTAGAGTTGCTACTTAGTCTGAAAAGGTGAGGATAATCTGATAATATTATAGATGCCAGAACCTTACAGGAGGCATCACCCTGTGTCATTGCTTTGTAGTGACAATGCAATTATGTCTTTAGCAGCTCCTTTCTTAGGAACTGGTAACCCAACTGCAGCCCAGATCCAGGAATGTACTGTTGCACTCAGCTGTGGCTGAAATCAGTGGAATCAAGGCACTAAATACACTTGTGGATCAAGCCCTGTGCATCTTGATATGAGTCAGAGGACTCTTAATGAGTGTGCCTTGTGGTCAGTGCATAGAATGTCTTCAACTGAAATGAACCCCTAACCTTAATTTAATTTGGCAGGATCACTGCACTATAAGTTGCAGGGTTTTTTTCAGAACAATTTCAAAAGATGTTGCAGGTCTAGCTGTAAATTCAATTTTTATCTAAGTGAGATTCCCTTGTCTTGAAGCCAGATCTTTTCTCTATAGTTAATTGCCAAGGAAAAATCAAGCTGCGTTTAAGAACCTAAACCTGAAAGGAGAGCAGTGCAACTGATCACATTATAGTATCATTATAGAATACCTGCTGCTACAATAATTTACTTTAAAAGAAACATTTTCTTCTATGCTGCTGTTCTCACATACTTAGTTCTCTGTGTTAGCTTTCAGTGTTGTTCACAGTAGCAACTAAAACAGTAGAAACCTTATATCTAAGTTCACAGCCTTACCCAGAGATGAGAACTGGAGGAAGGGACACTCGCCATACAGAATTTATAGCAAACATTTTGGGGAGAGTAAAGATATCACAATATTTCTGTTTTAAGCACTGGCCTGTGGCTTCAAAGCATTTAGCTATTGTAAACATGTTTTTTTTCCACTGAATTTACCATCTCAGTGCATGTTTTTACCCATCAATGTTAGTCAGGGTGGGGGGACCAGAAATTTTCAACCCATGATAGGACAATAAAAACACTGATCCTTCCCTAAAGCAGGTACTTTAATTTCACCAAAAGCTATTCATGCATTTCACTTACCTTAGCTTTCAAGTGAAAAGTCTTACATGTTTCACTGTACTAAGATAGAGAGCAAACTGATGCATTTGTTACTTTTAATATAACAGGAGGGCAATTTGGTGATGTCAGATCAGGCTGGTAGCTTGTAATGAGTACTAAATGCCATGTGTCACATTTTGGGGGCTGAGAGTGCAATAATGGCATGTGCATGTTTTTCCCTTTTCTGGTTGATTAAAACAGAATTTTCAGCTCAACAAACTACACCTTTTTTTTGAAGTTGTGACTTCTGTAACATTTAGAACCTGTATTTGTTTGTCAAGTGATGGAAAATAATATATAATAATATCTAGTAACATGACAAAAGTGGAGTTCATTTATAACCAAGGCACCGAACTATCCTGAAATACAGAAAAAACTATTTTTTTTAATAGCCATAAAACCAGTTACTTGGCAGTGTTATGTTGTGGACAGAGGGAAATGTAAGTCATTCTCTAAAATCTCCCATGAATGTATAGGTGTTTGCTTTGCTATTATTGCTCCTCTAGCTTTAAAATGTAGAGGCTGCTTATTTTGATACTGCAAGTATTTCTTTGCAGTTTTTCATGAACTGTTTTCCTGATGTACAGATATTAGCTCTGCATGTACACTGCATGCAATACTGCTGCAGAATTCTTTATTCTTGCCATGTGTGAGATTCTGTTCCCTTTAACTGTATAAAATACATATCTGTAGTTCAAAGTAAACTTAAATGATTTATCTGTACCTCACCATTGTTTCTTGGTGTACAGACAAGTCTAACACAAGTTTAATACGAGCTTCATGGGGATATCAAAGCTTTCCAAAATGCAAGGAGCTGTCTTCCTGATGTAACAGGTTTCAAAACAGAGATGTGGGGAAAGCAGATCAAGAAGCAAAACCTGAATAATTCAGGGTAGCTTGCTTCTATGTTTACAATCAAATTGTACACAGTTACCAAAATATCTTTCAATTTTAGGCTGAGTAAGGGGAAGCTCTTGTACTTGAATTTCACCTCACTAACTTTAAATGTAATGAACACAAGCTCTTCGTGAATGAAAATTGAGCCATGAGTGAGTAAGGTGATTTTTAATAAAGACCTTGCAAAGAATTTTTGCCAAGATGCTTATCTTATGTAAATATTAATTAAAACTCTAAATCAGTTCAATGCTATATGCTTATACTGATAAGAGATACCTTGAAAGTACTGGGGTTTGTTGGGTATCACAGATTTTTTTTTTCCCTGAAACATTACACGTCCCTGTTTATGGGACCCTTGCTGCTCTTAAATGAAATACTAAGTTCCTACCAAATGTCTGTTTAATTTATCTACTTTCTTCCCCATTTAATGTTAACAGGACTTCACATTTCTTAATTCATTTTACTCTTCCTA
Source organism: Calypte anna (assembly GCF_003957555.1). Lineage (NCBI taxonomy): Eukaryota > Metazoa > Chordata > Aves > Apodiformes > Trochilidae > Calypte > Calypte anna. The sequence goes on from NC_044257.1 coordinate 13,966,264, forward strand.
CCCATGTCAGCAAGTGATGGCATAATGCAGTAGTCATTTTGTCTTCACACTCTGTTCCTGACAACGTAACACCATTATGAAAGTAAGACAGAAATAAGCAGGACAAAACTTAGATATAGGGTCTGTGGCTCCATAATAAGGCTTTAGATATGTGACATTGGTTATAATTACCACAAAATCAGATTGGGTAAATGAGATGTTTTAGGAAACTCAGATTTCACTTGTTAAGTATGTAAGCAGGTCAATTATTTTCAATTGCTATATATTACTCATAAACACTGCATGAAATTTGAGCTACATGAATGGAATTTAATTAAACAAGTAATATATTTGAGCTCTCTGTTTTCTTGTATTTTTTTTAAGCTTCTGAAATTTAGCTTGTTTTTTTCTAGCCTGCTGGTTGAATACCTGTTTTTAAACGAATTTGCCATCTTAGGTCTTCAGAAGGTTCCTTTGTACATGTTGAGAATATTCATGCCATGTACTCATTTAATAGATAAACAATAAAACAGATGATGGATATCTTGCATCATGTTAGTAGAAAGATCACAGATCAGCCCCAAAATCTCTAAATTTCTAGTTCTGGCCTCGAGCAACCAAGCCCCTGGGCCGTGTCTCACGTATCTGTGAGACTTTGGGGTTCAGAGTGTTTGCTGGGGGCTCTCATCTCAGACTGGTGTGTTCTGCTGGATTTCAGTTTCATTTCAGGGGAATTGTATCTTCATGTTTTGAAATGAAGTAGCAGACACAGAAGCATATTTTGGTAGTATTTCTGAGGAGCACTGATTCTGACTAACATTGAAATTTCCTGTTACAGAGGTTAGAAGCTGACTGGTGTGAGATTAAACTTCTCAATTAACATAAATACAGCCTGCAGCTACAGCAGCATCTGTTTAGCAAGCACTCTGCTAAGAATTAATTAGTTATGGGGATGCACAGGCCAAAATACTTTTTTAGAAGGCATGAGACACTGGAAGTTGAAAGTGCAGTGGTTAAATCATGATACATGTTTCTGGGTCAGGACAGATTGGCATTTCTACTTGCCCTTGCGTGCCACAGAGATAACAGCTTCCCATGATGGCACACCAAAGGGGAACAACATGCAGGCTTGGTTCCTGGTGGATAGTGAGAGAGCAAGGGAAAATAGACAGGAAAATAATATAGGAAGCACTGGTAGGTTCCACTCAAAGTGTGGACTGTTAAAGATAAACTATCTTCCTAGATAGGAAGAGAAGAGATATACAAAAGCAGAAGGGATATACTCTAAACATCAAGTTTACCTTCAAACCCACTGGTGTGTATGCATAAGTCTAAGAAAGAGATGGGGTATATTTTATAATTATCCTGAATGAATGATTGTTTGTTTTCTGCTTCTTTTTTGCTTTTTGTGTCAAAGAACTTAAGCTGATCTCAAGAGTCAGTAAAAAAGTTTCATGGAGTCATTTCTGTATTCAAAAACAATTTCTAGATTCTTCATGAAGCATTAGAGAAGCTACTTTCTTTTATACTCTTGATCCAAACAAACCCTTTGCATTTCTACCTGGTAATGCAATGAAACATCTCCCTGTCTTCTCCCAGTGTTGCATGAAGATTGATTAATAGATGCCAATACATTACATCCACTACCTGGAGTAATTTAAAATGGATTCTAACAGAAAGTTTACTTTATCTTGTGTTCCATGGAATTGATAGTACAAGTGACTGGAAAGGAATTCTTATGATTTGGAACAGTGAGTGTTTTCTGTCACTCAGAGTAATAACTATAGATAAATAGGAGGTACTAAAAGGAAAATATTAGAAACTAAGTTTTCAAAGACACAGTTATTTGCTATTTCATTCTTATGCTATGTGCTATTAGACTGTGTCATTTAAGCCACAGAGCATAGCATTTACCTCCATGTCAAAAATTTCCACTCTTATTTCTTTGTTAATTAGCTGACTGGTTCTGAAAGAAAGCTCTCTGTTGTTCAAGTCAAACTGTCAGGGACTGTTAATGTGAGAAATTCAGCTCTTCTCCCAGGGCATCATAAAGGAGAAATCTGAGGTTTGTGTTGATGTTTTCTAGTGATTGTTTTCATTCTGTCAAACTTGTTTTGGTCATAGTTCAAAGTTAAAAAAAACTTTTCCCAAGTGCTCAGGATTTTAAAAAGCTGAGGTGAAGTTTACTTGGTGATATTGGGGGAGCTAGGAGACACCTTTCTTGTATGTCTGGCACAATTCAGAATATGAATAATTCTGTTTCTTGCCTTTGAAACTTTCCAATTTTCAGACTGGAAAGAGATCTTGGATTGCTTTGGGTGACATTTTGGCTTCTGATTTGCAAAAAAATCAGTTATATTGTGTTAGATTTTGTGTTTGTTGTTTTTTGGGTTTTTTTTTTTTTGCTATAGTACTTCATTAATCAATGAATGCCTAGAAAGCCATCTAAGGGGTCACTGAAAAGGGAGTGGGAGATAAGAATAAGAAAAATCTCTCTCTATTTAAATGTGTTAGATCCATTTTGTCTAAAAGATGCTACATCAGCAGCATTGGTCCCTTTCTTCCCTAACTGACTGAGCAGAAAGGTTAATAGAGCAGAAGGGAATGAAATGCTTTCGGAGACTGCAAAATTACTGTAGTGAGAAACAACACTAGATTTGAAGCCTTCAGCATTTCTGCTGTATAATCTAGCTCATCTTTTTCTGATTTTGGAGATTTTTGCCTTTTGGCTTTTAAAGAGGTAATTTTGACAAGCTTTTAGCTATAGTAGAAGTATGTTTATTTTTCAGTAGACACAGGACTCTGGTAAATGAAATTAACTGAGCTTTTTGGTTTTAGAAATGCCTTTCTAAAATGAATTTTCTAGCTTTTCACCCGAGATCTGCTTTATCAGTTTATCTCTGTAATACTATCCAAAGAAAAAGTAAATTATTGGCCCTGTCAGCAAAACCTAAGTTTGTTTCTCAGCAACTAATCATGTTGATGACTGATTTTGGCAGACTGGTAGAGTTTGTAGAAATCCCATGAGCAGTAGCACAGAATTAATCTCCTGGGTTGTTGTTTTCAATTTTTTTTCATTTTCATCCTAGCAGTGTAATTAGATTACTCACTTCTCTTTACTGAGAAGACCACACAAGTTTTTTGTTTTATTTTGTACAACTTTGCTGATATCATAAAAAAAAGAATTACTACAGTCTTATCTACAAGACTTGTAGATAAGATAATTCTGTGGATTTATGTAGTTCATATTCTACATATTAACCAGATCATCCATTGCTGGTATTGGCTGTAATGAGGACGGACAGCTGAATATTAAAATTCAGCAGTCAGCATATTCCAGTGTTTGAGTCCTACTTTGCCCACCTTGAGATTCATTTCAGGATCATAACAACACGGACCAATTCCTTACTCTCTAGAGAGCAAGGGAATGAAAAACTCAGTCTGTGAAAACTAGCATCTTCCAGGTTGTGCTTTAAACTCAGTCTTGGGGTTCACCAAGAGACTCATGAAGTTTCCCCAAAGGCTGTAAAAGTTGGTCATGGACACTTAATCAGTAGCAGTCACAACATACACTATGTACAACTCTGTTCTGATGCCAACTGAACATTGGGCTGTTGATTTTTTCCCCAATTATCTGAAATATCTAAAATAACACTCTAGTTTAGTGCACAACAGTCATTAACCAAGATAAATGTTCTCACCTAATGAAAATGGCTTGTATATTCTTTTCAATCATTCTAAACACAGATGAGTTTTAAAAGCAAAATTACTCTTGGTCATAAAGACATCTCTCAGCATAATATAATCCAAATTTAATGTGATAATTGAGAGTTTTATATGGTACTGCATTTTAGTAATGATATTATTGCTCATTAAAGATAATGATATAAATTAACACAAAAGCAGCGAAGCAGATATATTGTCAATACTAAAAGGTTCCTACCTATATTAGCCTGCTGTGAATGACTAAACACAAAGATATTTTGTAGGGCAAATCTATATGTTACAATCACTGACTTGGAGAAAACAATACTAAAAAGCAGCAATGTAATTTAACATTTTCAAATGAGCAACTGATTTTCTACTGTTTTGATTTTACTGAATGTGTTAGTTTGAATATCAAAGTTCAGGCTTTGAGTGTGGTATTAAAGTGAACACTGCCATCAATGTGAAGTCTATAGTGGCTGCAAACCTCAGGGATCAGGGTTCTGCAGTCCCAAGAGTTGCTCAAATGAGGCAGAGTCCCTGCAGAAAAGAGCCTGGTATTTGGTATTCCATTTATCCTTAGGTGTGACTGCATCCACATACAAAAACATGGTAGAATTGTCATTGATTCTTGATAAATAAATGTTCAAGAATCACCTAATATTTTGCAAGCTGGTTTGTTGGGTTCCCCACCTGCCCCTTCTCAAGGTGCAATATTTGTGCCCATTTGCCCAGAGGCATAGACACAGATTGGCTTGAAACACCTTGCAATTATTTAGCTCAGAGGCAATTCAGAATATGGTGTCAAAGAAAATATTATTCTGTCTTTAAATAATGTCCTGCAAGTGTCTAGACAGTCTGTGAAAAGCTGTGGTTCTGGAAGTATTTCAGACTTACAGTTCTCATGTCTGTGAAAGAACGTGGTCCCAGAAATGCTGTCTGATCTGTCACTGGGGTTGGGAAGAGGGAGCTCTGTGTTCCAGGTTCCCACAGAGGAGTAGCCAGACAGGATTGCTGCTGCATGGTTCTGCAGAGGAGATGAACAATGGTCACATTCTGCAGTCTGGGCATTAGAATTAGGAAGACAACAATACAACACTATGTGAAGCAATATGCTTATAATTAAGTCTGCATGTTTTCAGGGTGGAGGAGGGAGATAATTTCATGACACTCAAGTGGAGCATGCTTCTGTGAAAGAGAACAAATAGGACATGCTTGTGGGTTGGTGTTTTTTTTTTTTCTCCAAATGTTTTTTCAAAGAGGTCACCAGCCAGCATTGCTGAGGCAAGAGTTAAAAAACTGATGTCACAGAGCCTGATAGTAAATAACATGAAATGTCCTTTTTTTAATTGTGTAGTGATGAATGTCATAAAATTTATTTCCTGACATAAAATGTTATAACAGATTGTGATGGAATACATGAATATACCAAACTGAACATTGTATATTAATTCAATATAGGCAGGAGGTTGTTGCTTCTTAAACAAATACAGAGGTCCTGTTTCTTTGCCTGCAACTGCCAAAACTCCTTTGCAGCCAAAGGAATTTTCCCCAGTTCTGCTGCTGCTGCTGCAGACCAAACGAGAGTCACTGGAGTGGAATCTGAACCACTACACGTTTGAACACCCCAAGGTTCAGAAGTGTCTGAGGCATCTTTGTGTGCACATTTGTGTGCAACTTAGATTAAGATACGTTAGTGCTCAGAATGGAGAAAGAGATGACTAGTTCTGAGCTTCTCTACTCATGGCTTTGATGTGCTTGAAGCCATCTTCCTAGCATAAATTGGGACCATGCTATCATAATTTGTACCAGCAATCCCAAAGACTTGGAGAGCAGCTGGGAGTCAGTGGCTCACAGGGACATAGTGGCAGCCAGAAATGGGATGTAGGAACAATTCCCCTTTGGTCAGGGGATTTGAGGAACTTTTAAACTGTACCACCATAGTTCTATATCCCTTCCATGCAACACTGCATCACTTCAGACTGGTTAATCTCAGTATAGAGTTAGTATGATTGTATTGTGCTATGGCCTAGACTGCTGCAGAAGATTTGGGTCCAGTTTTGGCTTTATTGCTATTCTGAGAGAAAATCCAGCACAGGATCCTTAAAGCTTCATTCTGATTCACGAGGTACAGCTTTTCTGCTCGAATGTGTTCCAGGGATTTCTTCACCTAGTATCTACCCTTCAGAAACAACCCTTGACTTTGAAAGTAATAAGGTAATTATTTCCCATATTAAATCAGAAAAAAATAATCCTTTTTTTCTTCAAGGTTATGTTAGTAATGAGGGATAATGCAAAAAGCTGTGCTTTGCCAGTTTGAATCAAAAGTAGCTTTCCTTCTCTCTGTGTAGGTTTTTCAAAGATAATACACATAGTTTTATAGAGGTATTCTCTCTATAATGTGTAATTTGGAACCAAAATTCTAGTCTTTAACTGTCCAAGTGCTGAATGCCCCTGAGCTGTCCCATCTTGCTGGAATTCTCTGTGTTGATGGATCAAACTTCAAGGTCTTTTTTCTTGGTTCTCTTGTACCAAGTAGGAAAGCTCCCACCAAATGTATACCTAGGCACAGCTGTTTAGTACTTCTAAATATTTAATTTGATGTTGGTGCTGCCTTTTTTCTCCTTCATCCCTTTTAACTCTGTAAGTAAGAGCTGGCAAGATTTGGCTCAGTTATTCTGTAATTACAAGGCTTTAAATCTCTTTTCTTTGAATTTTACTGAGGCAAAACAAATACTCATTGACGTCAGCAGGAGCTTATAGGAATAAGGAAAGACAGAAAACTGCACAGTTCTGCAGCTGTAGCTCTGTCTAAAAGACATGTAACTTAATAGATATCTCCAGTAGCTAAGGGAGGACTCAGAGTCAGAATTTGCCTGTAGCATCAGTTTTATTCCTTTGACATTTTTCTTGTCTTGGATCTGGTTTTAGTCTTGCTACCATGGCAACATCCAGTGAGGCTAAAAGGTATTCCAGAGAAAAGGTCTCTCCATGCTGACAGGCAGCAGAAGGGAATAGAGGCCAGAGCTGCTGTTTGCAGCTGTGAATAGGAAAGGGAGAATGAGAGGGGTTGTAAACATACTTTCTATTTGCATGTATGCAGGCAAACCCATTGGTGGAAAAGTTCAGCATAAATATATATATATATATATTTAGTATATAAATACATATAAATATAAATATATATGGTATATATAAATATAAAATATAAATATAATATAAATATATAACATAAATAATAAATATAAATATATAATATATAATATATATAAATATATATATTCAGTAATAAAATTTGAGTTGGATAAAATAATTTTTATTTCAGATGAATACTAGCAGGATGACATGACATGTTAGCTTCACAGCAAAAATGAGGTGCCATGACCCAAGTGATTTTTCTCTTCCTGTGTCTAAAATACTCCATCGTTGCTCACTAAAAACATATAACAATACTAACTTCTTAACACTTGAGCAGTTGATTCTGATTGTATCCATGTTTTCCCCATGCACTTGTTTTTCTGTAGGAGTTTATGAAAATCAGTTCCCAGATACCCTGAATTTGATGTGTCTTATTGCATATGCTCGGTGCTCATTTTCTGCGTGTTAAGAGCTGGCTGTATTCACCATGGGCAGGAATAGAGCCTACTCAATATCCTGTAAATATTATGCTTCTTTTCCATCTGTCTTGCAAGATGCTGCATACCCTCAGCTTCGAGGAGAACAGAGTTTGAGAGGTCTCTTTAGGATTAGTGATGTAGGTAAGAGAATCAATCTGGGAAGGAGAGGATAATCCAGGCCAATTGCAGATGTGGGTTTATCAGCCTCCCATATGCCCAGCTCCTATGCAAACAGACAACTGGAGGATTCTGTCACAAAAATACTCAGTTAAATGTCAGTTAAATACTAAAAGCACTTTTGTGCTAGGTATTCTGCTACACAGTGCAAGGAGAATATTTCTGTCGTGAATACGCATCCCTGCCAGGGAAGTGTGCTGTGGTCAGTACAGGTTATTCTTGTGCTCTCAAGTGAAATAATCCCTGACAGGACAGGATAGTTTTGTCCAAATAACTGCATCTGTAGTGAGGTAATTGTCAGTAATAACATCCAAGCAAAAAACCTTTTCTACAAAATCTTATACAGACGGCTTTTCCTGATAAAGGAAAATACTATAAATTGAAAAAAAAACAAAAAAACAACAAAAAAAAGCAGCTTTAAAAAAAATGTCATATTTCCCAGGAAATATTACAGCACTAAATTGTGTTGCATAAACATGAAAGACATTTCAAGCTTAGTGAGGAGTAAACTTGCCAGCAAAAAAACCCAATAGGACTGAATTTTTAGGACACAGATATTATTGCAAAGGGTCCCTGTGACTGCTTACCATGTGTATGTCACAGGATATCCAGGGAGCCCATGTCCTGTCCTCCTAGCTCAAGCTATGTTAAGAGGGCTGTGGCAAATATAAGCTGAAAGGGAGATTTACTTTTGTTCTCCCATGCCCTTATCCCCAGAAAAATCTGCATGGATTAATGCACCAGTTCATGTTCCTGGGAGCTGACAGCAAGCTAACAAACTGTCACCCTTGGTTTGTTGGGTGTCCTCCTTTCCACAGACCAGAGCTAAACAGACATATTCCAGAAGACAGAGACTACATAATTTTTCTTCCTATGGAGATGTGTTCAGTTTTAAAAGCCATTTATGCCAGTGACATGAAAGAAAACTCTTCTGGTCTGAGAACAGCATCTGCAATCATAATGCAGCTCACAGTCCGTATTAAAGACAAGGTAGATTTGTAAAAGACCACAGCAGTGATTCTGATAATAAAAATCATGTTGCCTCATGGCACTAATGAAAGCTGTAGTATTAAAGCTTTGTTTATCCAGTATCTCAGCTAGAACAGACTGCAGTATGCATCTTTTTTTTCAGTACCACATATCAACGATGCTTAAATAAATATTATTGATATTAGTGTCTGTAATACTAATAGGCTCGTTGCAATAGGGGCTGTTGTGAACAGCAACAGAACAGAACCAGTCCTAGAGTGAAAAATGGGCAAGTTTTTAATTCAGATTATTCTTTCCTATAGCTGAATAAGATTTGCATCATTACCTGCGACACTTGGGTTGCCAAAGTAACCTTGACTAGCCAGCTGATGTTTGCTTACTGCATGACACTGTCACCATGGAGATCCTGTCCATGTGATTTTGCAGACATGATGCAGTTGCAGGCTCCTCTGACACACAGCAGTGAGCGAGAGATAAATTAATTATTGGTAAGGAATGCTCTTGTAGAGAGCTCTTCTCTCTGTCAGAGAGAGCCTGCAGAGAACTAACGCAGAAGCTAAACTGCTTATTGGTTTAGGGCAATAGGAGGAAGCTCTCCTGGCTTTCACAAAGAAAATACTGAGTTCTCTTAAAGGAAGGTTCATGCTTGGCCTACATTGAAGGAGTGGTCAGAAAGTGCTGACCTGCCTAAAAGCCATGTTTGAAGCATAGTATTTATTTACAGAACATATGTTTGGCTAATTGAAGCCCATTGAATACTATGAGTATCCCTCTATCACCTGAGACTTCCCTTGTCCCAGTACCTGCTCATCTCACTCACATGCAACCCAGTGATGTCAGGGAAGATTCACCAGGGGAAGAGGGTGTGAAATTTGGAATGGGAATTGAAATTTGTTCATTTACACAGAATATTCCATATTTCCTTTGAAAAGTAGTTTTCATGCTATGCACTTTCCTTTCCAGCATCTGTGTTGGAAACATCCCTTTTTTCTCCTGATATTTTTTGGAGAACAGAAGTAAGAGAGTCTCAGGATAGATCTATTTTGACATTACAAAATGCTTTGTTCTATTACATTTGAAATTGGCTGTGCAATGACAGGTGCTGTTACTATTTCTGTGTGCTTCCATTGTTCCTGTCTGAAGGTGAGGGACTTTTCCTTTATTTGGGTGCTCATCACATTTTTGACAACACATTTTGATACAGCATTAGAATGATCAGTGAGCTTTAGATATTACACAGATAACTGAACTAATTTCACTTCTGGCTTGGATTAAATTTGTAACCTTGGTTATGAAAAAGGGGGACAAAGGGTTCCCTTATTGTAAGCAGAATTTCTTTCACATACCTCAGAGAAACCCAGTCAGCAGAGGGCCCCAAAAAAGAAAGTACAGAGTCATCTGCCACCATGCCATAAACTTGCCTTAGCTCAGAGCAAGAGGGTAAAAAAGTTGTCTGCAAAAATGAAACTGTAATCTTGATATGGCACTTTGTGCAACAAACTGCATTCAGCCTCATGGAGTTAAAAGAATATCTTCTGTTGCAGTAGTGTCTTTCAATTCCTTTTTTTTACATGAAGTAAATGTGGAACTTGACTAAAATAATAAATTTATAAAATTCATTATATTACTGAGCTGAGCAGCTTCATAGGATGATGAAAGCATTATGTTTCCACTTTTCCATTAGGACATTTTTCCATGCCATAATGCCTTCATTGTTTTCTCTACTAAACATCCATAATATTAACATGGGCCTAAAGCCCCCAATGTGTTATATTGGCATAGCAAGCAGTTTCATGTTCCAACTTTGCAATCTCTTATTTTACTCCTGAGATTGCCAAAAGAAGAGCCAAATACAGATACAGATCATTATGTTTAAAATAATATCCAAAGAGTTGAAAATAGCATTCCATTTTTAGGCAGGCTGCATTTATCTTTCACGCCATGAAATCTTTCAATAGATAAATAATAGTTCTCTTTTTAACTTTCCCTGTATCCATAAAGCAGTGCATCAGTTAACACTGTTGGTTAAGTTAAGTGGCTCAGCTCAGTTTTGGAAAGATTTGAGGCTTCAGAAGATGTGCTTATTTAAAACCAAATAAGAATACAATAACCAAAGTTCTTGAAACTTCTGAAGAGTACCCCAAGAGAGACATTACGGTGGTGGTAGAGAGGATTCAGTACAACAGTCATACTTAATACTTGCAGAGTATTAATAATACTTCACAGCTAACCTGAAACCTCTCAGAACATTCTTTGACCAGTAACACAAAGGCTTTTCTGCCCTTACCTTACCTCTTAACCCGGGATTATTGACAGTAATTATTGCTCTTCTCAGTATGCTACGCAATACAGATGGACAGAAATGGCTCTGATCCAAGAGAAACTCTGAGATCCTGACCATAATGTCCCCTAGGCAAATATCCTTGCATCAAGGCTTTTCCACAACAGTCTTTCTTTGCCAGCTTTGTTTTTGTTTTCTTTTGTTTAATCCTATGTATGTATCAGGACTCTTTAGAGGAATTCTTTTGGTGGCATTGGTAGTGTAACACCTTTATATTGTTAACACAGCTCAATGGTTCTATACTTTCCCTAGTAAGATCTATATATTTTATATTCTTTGCCTCTCTGCTCGGGGCCAGCAGACTGGTATGAGGAAGAGGCTTGTAGAAGGCTCAGAAAATCTGTAGCACTTAGGCATTTAAGATGGAAAATAAGAATTTGAGTACATAGCTTTTGTCTTTCTAAACCATATTTTTGTTTTACAGGTGACCTCATTACTGCATAGGTTGTCTTAATTTCCAGATTCACTGTCATTGCTGAAAAATGTTTCAATGGGGATACATGGTAACATATCCATGACTGTAGCATTTGTAGAGCTGAAAGAGATAGGAGAAATATCAGTTCAAATTTGTTTCTCCAATTATAAAAGCATATTCCCTGAAACAATTGCAAATTGTCTCAACCTGAGCTAGAAAGGTTCTTTTCCTGTGTGTGTTACCATGTGCTACTACACTGAACAGAGAGAGGAAAATGATTCCACTCTACAGTATCCTTACAACCTGTTAGTCAAACTAAAATACAAAACCCTTTTGATTCTTGCCACTGGAAGGTATACTTCTTTTGAATCAAAGTCACTTTGGAGAACCTCTAGTGAACTCCAGGATGTCCACATGCCTGACATGCTGATTTTCACCAAGTGCAGAATGATTTGCTGTCTTCATTGGTAATGTGCAAAAGCTCCATAGCACACTGTGCAGAAGGCAGAATATACACAGCACTTCAATGTTTGCATGACAAAGTAAATGCTTTTATATAGTCTTCATAGAACAACTTAAGCCTTAACCATACTTGCATAGAAAAGAGTTTTTAATGCTTTCTGCCCTCTGTAGAATAAGAGAAAATGGTTTTAACATTCAGGTGCCTTGGGAAACAAGTAGTTGAAGTCTTGGTTGAATAAGTGGACTGTTAGCAGCCATAAACATAAAAAGTACTCATAAAATAGGTCATGGTCTCTTAATTCAGACACAGTATGCTGAATGGCATTGCATTAGTACAGAATTTGACTAACTGGATAGGTAACTTGCAAATAACACTAAAATACATCTGTTACATCAGCTCTTCAAACTTTTTAGACATTTCTTTTTTAATGTGTTGCAATAGCTCCATCTGGATTCCATAGACACCATTATATATTTTATTGTTCCCTTTGCCTCTGCCTGCTGTTTGCATTTGCAAGCTACTTACAAGTGTCCTGGAAACAACTCCTGAGCCTTTTCTCCAGAGCCTTAAATCTGATACTGTGCTTGTGAAAAATGCAGAGAAAGCACATTTTCTCAAATTTGCCTTGCTAAATATGATACGGTCCAAATGAAAATAAATGTTGCACACCCTGCTTTCCACATGATATTCTGGTAATAAATTTCAATGGATGGGCAAGTGTGGCTGTTGGTTTCTTGTAGGCTCCTGAAAGTTTGATTTGGCTAATAAATAAAAGTAATAAAAAATTCAGACAGCTTCTTCACAGTCGTGAAAGAATAATTGTCTTTAGTGCAGAACAAGTCTTACAGGATAGCTAGGTATTGTTTATGTTTAAGGCAACTTCATAATAATTATTGTGATTTTGTGGACTCCACTTCAAGGTCAGCTTTCTGTTCAGTGAGATTCATAAAAATATGTTTTTCAAGGTTGATTTACAGTTATGGCTTAAGTTAGAAAGTCATTGTGTTTTGCAGTGCAATTTTTCTTTTGTTCCAACAGATTTTTTTAAGTTCAGTATTTACTAATTGAGGGAACCACTTGGCAAAATTAAGGTTATAATATAGAGTTCAGTGCACTCAGCTTTCAAAAGGCCAACAGATGGTAAAGATGTTTTGTACCCAGCATCTGTTAAATTTAATTGGAAGTTGAAAGCTCTATGCACTTAGTATCTTTAAAAAATCTCATACCTCCTCCTGTAGTAGACATTTGGTAATTATCTCAGGTGTCTAGACCTCAGTTTGGGTTTTTAAATGTACTGTAGGGGACCCACCTGCTCCCAAGTCAGCATATTGTTTCAAACTTCTATGCCATTATTCTAAAAGTATTCAATAAAACTATGTCACAGATGGTAGATCCTATTAACATAAACTCTGTCTTGTCTCAACATAGCCTGTTATGCCAGCAGAAAATAGTGTGATGGGGATATGAAACAGCTTTTATGTGTACATTTTGAGTTCCTGAAGTTTCCCACCATGAAAGTGAGGAAACTCTTGACATCTTCCAATTTCCAGTGATTTAATAGTGATCTGCATGCTGCACATTGAACATTCAGGGTAATGCACTCACAATTTCAGTCGTCAGCACTGAGCTCTCATGAGTTCTGAAACTTCATACATCAAAGTAAGCTCCTCTCAAGTGCAGTAGGAAGAAGAGGTTTTTGTTTCTTATGTGTGCTAATTGCAGCCAGCTGTTAAATGTCCAGCCACAGTGCTATCTGTAGGACACTACTTACTTAAAATGGAAAAAAAAAAAAAATAGTACTTGCCACTGGAGTGAGAACACAGTACTGCATTAATCACAGCCACTGCCTGGATTCAGCATTGCCTCTATTAATAAAGTAAAATAAACTAATAGAAAAATATTATAGGTCAATTAAAAAAAACATTTCATGGTTTCAGTTAGAGTAGGGCTTCTTGATAAATATTCTGCAAAGAGAAAATCAAATGAACAACCTGTAATGATTAATTCCCTTAGCCTCAGCTAACCATTACTTTTATAGTGCATTAACATAATGTATGTGTTACTCTTCAGAAACTGTCACTGAGACTCACATCCCATTTTGGCAAACAAATGCAAAAATCATGCCTTAAAAACTCACTAAAAAAATGTTTAACTACTAATTTGTTTCAAGCAGCTGTTTGAATGCCCTTGCACATAGCACACCTGAAATGTGTTGTTGGATTTAGAATGAGGAATTCAGGTCTCTCTTGGTGTTTTTCTGGACATTATCAATATGTTATCTTTCTTTCAGGTGAAGGAGGCCATGCAGAGAATCCATGACCGGGGAAATATTGGAAAACTAATTCTGGATGTGGAGAAAGCACCCACTCCCCTGGTGAGTGCCAAGTGCTCCATATCTGGTGTACAGTCACACAAGTTAAAGCATGGCAATTACTTTTGGAGATGTGTCCCTTACAGTTTTTTTACTATTGTTTTCTCCTAAATCCATAGCACCTAAGTGCAACCAATAAATTATGTATTTAACCCCAAGTGAAGTATATTTGTAATTCCTAGAGTCCTAGCAGTTAATTTTCTAAACTGAGTGGTTATCTGCCTCTCCAAAAATGTGTCTGCAAGTCTTAGATCAGGGTAAACTGGCCACATCTCTTTCTGTCCCTGTGATGGAAAACAAGTAGACATTCCACATAATACAAAAATCCTGTATGAATAAATGAGTTGTACAGAAAAAGACACAATATTACTTCGAGGTACAAATGTTGAAGTGCTTTCTGATTCTCATACGAAAGTCAAATATACCTCTGGTGGGAATTTTTTAGTGTGTTTTGTTTTTTTTTTAAGAAAAGATAAAGTATAATATCTAAATACATCCTTCTAGAAATGTTCTGAAGGAAGATAGTTGTGGTAGAACTTTGGTCTACAGGATTTGGAGAACTTAACAAGGTACTGAAACATTTCAGAGAGCAGCAGTAAATGAGAGCCATGCTCATATGTAGGAAAGGGCAGTAAAGAAGATAAGGAAAAACTGATTTCACATCAATCCTGATGTATGTTTGAAAGAACAGAACCTAGAATTACAGTTAAGCTCTTTTTGCACTTACTCCAAACTTGTCCCCAAATCTTGCATAAAATTACTGCAAGCAAAATGGAGGCTTTTGGAACCTCACATGTGGAAACTAGTGTTATTTTGTAGCTGAATTGCATCTTAAAACTGTAAACAAGAATACATAACACATCATTAATACATTTATTCCATGTGTTCTCTTAATATTATATATTCACAATAGGTTCTGGTTAGAAGGTGAGAACACATTTGATACACTTTCATTAAAAACTCTTTTTTAACTTCCCATGTGAAAAAAGCATGATGTGTTCCTTAAATACTCCTGAAGTACAAATTACTGCAAATTGCTTACTACTTGTACAGGCATCTTCCATAAAATTTGGAAATGCAGTTTCTCCTTATTCCTTTATGATCCAAGATTTGCACTTTGTCACGGATATATTCTGCTAGCATCTATATATCTACTGTTCATGATGTTTCATTGTTTTTTAATATGAAACAGTTGTTCTGTGAGTTTTCATGACTCATGTGGGACCAGGTACCATCCATTAGTTGGCATTAAAGAATAGAGCTCCCTGTTTCTGGAAGAGAAGGTACAGAAGGAGTCGTAAACCAGAGGTCTCACACATTCTGTACTTCCTACACAGCTCTATTGCTTATCTGGAAGCCTAATGTCAGTTTGCTGTATGTGCACAGATCAGGGTCTGCTTGTGCAACTGGCCTACAAAGCAGTGTTCTGTTAGGTAATTCAGCTGTAAGCCAGGAGGGAACATCTTATAATTCTGGCTGGAAGGGATGTAGTGCCAGCAAGCTTTGCACAGGCAGAGTGTTTATTTTCATGTTGCAGCCATGGCTTTTGTTTTTAAAGTCACTTTGTCAAATTAATCAAACAGAAATAAGAATGAGTAAAACAACATGAAAGGTGCTCTGATGTCCTTCATCTTCTGTCCTGCAGATGGCCAATGACAGCACAGAGACAAGTGAGGCTGGAGAAGAGGAGGAAGACCATGAAGGGGACAATGAAAATAAAGAGCGCATGCCCTTCATCCAGTAACAGCCGGAGGTGGTGGAAGCAGAGAGGTTGATGGAGTAGAAGGGAACAAGGCTGGGAGATCTATTCTGTGCATCAGTGAACAAATGCTGTAGTACAGTGTGTGTTGTATTTGTCTGCAGTCAGCTGAGCTATGAGCTGTTGATAATTGTTGTTTTGAACTCAAGTGCCATTCTCATCCAGTGCAGTATTATGAAATTTCCTGTGTAATACCCAGTTTCCCTGTAGGAGTCCCATGTATTTTTCTGTTTCAGTTTAAAAGCCTTATTAACTTACTGTGTAATTTTAGATGGGCATCTTTCCCATGCAAATTCCATAAAATTCCATAAATTCCATTTTGCATAAAGTTGTCTGGGCTTTTTTTGCAAGTTGGAAGTAGTAACAAAAAAGAATTCCCCACTTGCTGTTTGGAAGATTCTAGTAACTGGAGGGAGGATTTTAAATTGGTGAGTTTTCAGTGTTTAAACGGATTATTTTTTTAATGAGGCACAGATAAATGTTGCAAAAAATGTGAGTTTTCAGTTTCCTCGGTCATGCATTATCATTTGATAAGCAATCTTCATTTTCAAAAATACCTCATTTAGAATTGTAGAATCTGAAATTCTGCAAGAAATCATTAATTGAGAGACTTTGATTGGTTATTGTATAATCACATTAGTCATCAGCACCAGTAATTAAACATTCAAAGTACCAACTGTCATGCTTTCCTGTTGTTCTGAGCTATCACCAGTACATTACAGGCAAAAAAAAAGGTCAATGAGACACTCTTTAGACTCAAAATTTTAATGGCCTGTAGCAATTAGCATTGTTATTGGCAGACCAACAACTCATCTCTGTCCAAAATCCAAGCCAATTTTACATTTCTTTTGAAGATTGTATTGGTGAGGATCACTGATGAGTATGTGGAAAGAAATTTGTTGATGGAGTTTACTGGTCTGAAGTCACTAATGTGTTGATCAACTATCAAGCCAGAGCTGAACTCCTACAGAAGTTAAACCCATTAAAAATGAGTTCTAGGCCTTAATCCCATCAGAAATTATGCACCGGGATAACTTTAGGTGAGTAGTTCTTTCAAAAGCTCTGCTCCACATGTACATTTCTGTTTGTAATTTTTTACCAGGATCAAGTAGTCAAAGACCAAGCTAGTCTTATCTACCTCCCACTAGTGGAAACTATATCTAAACATGACAAAAGTCAGTATTTTTTCCATGTTTTTCACCTATCTAAGCAGCAGCTACTCAGGTGCTCAATTGTCTTCTTAAAACAACATTTTGAAATGGCTGCAATCACCTACAGTAGAAATGCTAAAGGAATTACAGAGACCTTGTATAATGCCATGTATCTTTGAATTAATATATTTTTTTCAAAATAAAGTGTTTCCCCTGGCATGACTAGTTGTTCACCTAAATCTGTAAGTATCCTGGAGTGATAGAAGTTAAAAACTGATACAGAGAAGTGGAGATGGAGGGCGTCTCAGGCTTCTGTCAATGTGAAAGGTCCTGTGGGTCTGGATGACTTCTTTGTGTGGCTTTAGAAGATTGTCTCTTTTTTTTTGTCTGTCTGTTTCATCTTGCTGCCTGAGTATTAATGTCCATCTCTTTCCACTATTACAAAGTTGCTGTTCTAATACCAGATTAACTGTGCAGAATGCTCGTTTTGAAAGAGTTTCCCTTGGGTTAAACAAATTAAAAAATAACGAGAAGAAGAAACTGTGGAGAAAAATGTCAAGAAAGCCTTTGAAATATTAATCAAACCAGAACTTCAGTTTTCTCTAGATGTTGATGCAGAACTTCACTATAGCTGAGTTTCTTTTCAAGCTAGACTTGTGTACATGTCCAGTGCCATGAGGCCCAAACTGGGACTTTATACACAGAAAAAATACTATATATTCAGTGACAGTTTTCCATGTATTGGGCTTGCCAATTGGGCTTTTAAGAAAGGTCATTAAGTTTTCATGACTCATAAGCTGACAATGGCAGGAAACATGCCCAATTTTGTTTTTGCAGTTAGTGTAATGATGTTGTCCTGCAACAAATCTTAACATAACTAGGAATTTTGATTTGACGCCAAAGTGAGCAATATTGCTGGTGATCTTTGAGCTGGCAGTAAAGTGGCATTCTCAAGGCCTTAAATTAGTAGGGCAAGCAGAATAGCAAATCCGTTCTTCTGTTCTAAACTGCAGTATGGTTTGCTCTACAGTTAAATGACCCTTCAAGAAAAATAAAGATAGGTGATCTTGGTCATGGCCACAGACACCGTAAGGACAACAATCAAATGAAATAATTTTGGCTAACTCTTCCTGGGTTTCTTAGCAGGGTGAAAATACTCTTCATGCTAATTCATACCAATTTAGGGCCAATTTCTGATCAGTAGAGTATCAGGTAATCACAGTGAGTACAAAGGAATATTTCTGGATGAGTATTACCATCAGCAAGCTAAACTCTCCTCTGTGTTTTACTGGTATTAGGATGGCATATCTGAAGGTTACTATTGAAATGATTTGAAATTTTTCAGGTACCTGTTCTGGGAGCAGGATTTGTGCTATCAGAATTTGGCCCTCAAGCCCTAAATACTTTTTAGAGTACCACAAGCAGTAGTATTGCCTCTGAAGTGGTAGAGGGCACGCTATACAAAATGATGATGCTGAGACTTGTTACTGACCAAGTCTTAGCACAGTAGATATAAAGGTTTGTGCTTACTACTGACAGTGTTGTTTAAACAACTCTTAAGACAATTGGATAGTTTCTTCAAGTGAAACAAATTATTTCTCAATTTGCCTTAAAGGAACTGTGAAAGCTTCTCTTTAACTTAAGCCTAATTGAAGTGAACTGAAACACTGTTTAATTGTATTTGTTGCTTTAGAGCTTTTGTTATATTGTGCCTACAAAGCAAATTATGTTTACATAAAAGTATAAATAAAATATTGAGCATAGCATTACCCTTGGTTTACATGTTTTATTCTAATATTATAGTCACACTAGGGATCTGTCTTGAAAGTTTGAGGGCTTATTTTCCATTCTGGTCACTGAAGGATATATAAAGATTTGTTTTTATTATAGAATACATCAAGGTTTTTAAAATGGCTGAGTGTGCTACTTTACAGAACATTAGTACATTAGTTAGGTAGAAAACGCTGAATATTACACTCTAAGAAATTAAAAACCTTATATAAGTACCTTATATAAGAATTAGCAGTTTAGGAATGTGTATTTTGATATGAATAGAAACCAGTTTCCAGTATTTTAGCGGTCACATTGCACTGGGAGATAGACTGACACACAAGTTATCCTCAGAGCAGGTTCCTTTCAGAAATTATGTTATTCTAAGGGAATAATCTTAAAATAGAATCAAAACAGCTACCACCAAGTTAGCTAATAGAAAGCAGGAGGGCACCAATGAATCTAAAATCCCACTCTCCCTGGGCCTTGGTCTTAACTCGGGGCTGCAGGGAGGCTTACACCTTTTCTTTCAAAGAAGTGATTATGGTTACCAGACTTTACAGGTCATCTCAAGCCTGTACTTGAGCACACGGCTTTAAAGGGCTCTCTGCATGAAAGGAAGAAATAGTTCAATGAACTTTGGTTTAATATCTAAACAAAGAAGCAATGTTAGCTTTGGTTCATTCCAGTCATGCAGGACATGTTTAAAAGCCTGAAAAAAACCTCACTTCAGTAGCTGCTGCCTCTGCTCTATAATCTAAAAGCTCATATGAACACTTGGCTGATTGTGAAGAGGAGTAAATTTCTGCCCTCTGTTTTCAAGTCTTAATAAGCAAATAATGATCAGTGCATCCCTAATCACTGGGTCAGGATAAGGTAGAAAGCAAACAGCCATAGCCTTTTGAAAACTCTGATGACTATTAAAGCTCTGCTGTTTACCAGCTTTCACTCTAGGCCAGATCTATATTCAGCTGTCATACGATGGAAGCCAGGCTGCTAGCAGACAAACAGAGATGCAGCAAGCTGCCTGTGTGTGGCATTTGGGCAAATAAAACACAAAAACCAACCTAGGATGTTACTGAGGGTCCTTTGGTCTCACCTCATCCCCCCTTTTGTCCTTCCCTTCTGATTTTCTCTTGTTTAATCACGCTTGATTTTTGTCAGAAAATACTATTCTGGTGTGGCCATCATTGCCAGCACACAACACACTTCAAACCTCCAGGTCCTAGAGAACCATCCAGGAGTTTCTGCCCCTCACAGCACCGAAGCTTCGTGGTGTGAGATAGTGTTTTGTTTTACTATAGAAAGAGCAAAACAATCAGCACACTATAATTGCTATCTGCACCAAGGCACCTTTTTCCCACGTAATTTATAACACCTAGACAAACATCCTAATATTCTCCCTTGAGAGACCTGGTTAGAGTATAAAATTCAAATCTAACTTAATCTCAGTCTGAGCTGACTGATTGTGCTGGGTTGTTCCCAAGCCATTTCTTTCATGTTTACCTGGCATGTCTCTTGTCAGCTACTTCTGCAGCAAATGGCTTGGGTTTCTGAACGTTGCCTTGATCTTTGCTATTTGTAACAATGCTGTGTCCAACACCCCGCACCACCTGCATGCTAGCAGAAACTGGAAGGTGTTTTGAGACCAGTGCAGATGATCAAGGGTTAAAGGATTAATGTAAGAAAGAAGTTTATGTCCCTGCCCAAGAGTAACAACCGAGTAGAATTTGCAGCATGTTATCTGTTGATTTTTTGTAAGCTTGAAAGGGAAGCTGTGGGGGGGTTGTTAGAGGTGTGGAGTTCAGTCAATGTCCAGACTATTGCACTCCTCTGTGGCAGCCTCCAAGGGCTTTTTGATTTTGCTCTGGTTTTTACCACATGGCTGGAAACCTGAGTCATTTCAGGGAAAGTGTTCAGTACTCAGAGTTCAGTTTAGCTTACTGCTCTCTGTATGAAGCCATGAGTATTTACCAGGCTGCAGAAAAGCTCATCAACACAAACCTAGGAGGTAAACAGAGCAGATGCATCACTGCTTCCTACCCTGGAAGAATACAGGGTCATGTTCACTTTCATCTTTCAGAGAGAATGACTAACTCCTAGTGGACTTAACACAGGTATTTTAACCCTTCACATATGGGAACCTTTCTTCTGCTCCACAGGCATTTTTGTAAGATGAGAAAAAAAGGGCAGGAAGAAGCATTGACAACCTTCAGAGCAATTGGCCTGGCTCTCAAAAAATCAGACACCTGCCATCATATAAGACAGATTCTAATTTAGAAAGCAACAGTCTTCAAAGTTGTTGGTAAAAGCTTTAAGACTGACTGAACTACAAATCTAAAGAGAGTAAAGAAGACTCCTTAATCTTGCTGCTTCTGAAACTTCATGAAGTTTCATGCTTGGACTGGGCAGCAAGGGATTAAATGGGTGGGCTCAGGGGTGCTACTGACATTGTTAGTTTAGGAACAGCTGCCAGCTTTAAAAAGGGGAAGAGGGTTATGGTTTGGGTGAATGGAGTTAGTGACTGGGTGAGGGCTGCAGGAATGGGGGGAGCTGCTTGATTTCCTTTGAAGATTAAGAAAGCTTTGATCTGCCTGGATGAGGTTTTGGGGTGGTTTTTTTTTTTTTAATGCTAGGGACTATGCTGAAAAGCTACAATTAACCCAGAAGAGCTGGGAGAAACAGTGAAGGAAAACTGTTGTAGCATGAGAGCTGAGAGGCTGGGGAATGGGAGCTGAGTAATTTTCTAGGAGCAGCTTTGCTCTTAGAGCTACAGCTGTGAAGCACTTGAGCTGCCCATACCCCCAGCTCCTGCAAGCTGCTGTCCCTGTCATGTACAGGGGCTCTCTTGCTGGTCCCAGGTCCAAGGTCCCAGCTGCCACCAACCAAGCTCCTGCTACCTGCAGCCCTGCTGGAAGCAGCTCTGGCTCAGGAGAACTGGAAACGTGCTATGTTCTGCCAGACACTGGCTGTGTCCCTGCCAAATATCATTTTCCTGATAAGCTGCAGGTTCCAGTACAAATCATTTTGTGCTCTTCTGCTAGATAATCTTTGTAAATACATTTCCCACATGGAGAGATGTGTTTCACTGTATAGAGCAGCAGTAAATGACACAGCATCTTAGCTGCCCAAGAAGAGCAGAGTGAGACAGCACATATGCCAGATGCATTATTTATTATAAGAATTTCTGTACTATCCCTGAAATGGCTAGCACATGGGACAGCCAGGTGATAAGTTAATGACTAAAAAATAATTGTAAAGACTGACAGGTCAAGTTAGCTGAATGGTGACTGGGGTGTCTTCCAGTGATACAGGCATCATGTGGCCTGGAAGATGTTTTCCAGAGGATTCCAGGAAAAAAACATTTCTCTTGTTGCTAACTCAGAAGAGAGATTATAAGTGAAGTGTTTCTGCTTTTCTAAGTCAGTTTGCTTTGGTGGATTACTTTTCTGTTCCTCTGCTGCTGTTTTTTCCTTCCAGTATTTGCACTTTATATTAGGAATATTTTCCCACTGTAAAAAAAATTTAAAAAAACAAACAAACCAAGTCTCCTGTGACACACCCAGTATCTCATTGGTCCTATGAAAGCATCCCTTTGGATTCCTGGACCATGTATATTGCAGACAGGATGAGTGAAACTAAGTGACTTGTCCAATGCAATATTACTCTCATTTGACTTAAGAACTTAAGTTTCTCTGGCATTTGAATATCCACTTAGTGAAGGAATCCAAATTAAACTTAGCAGCTGAAATGGAAGTTCTGCCTCCATGGCTAAAAGCTGTGTCTCAAATCATAGCTGCTTACCTACTCCAAAGCAATGGAGATGCACAGAGTGTTACTCTGCATACCCTACACTGAGGACCTGTCAACAAAGCCCCAGAGAAATATATGCAGCTGAAAGACAATAGTCTGAATTTTCCTTGCTTTCTCATCAAATATAATAGGTCAATACTGAACCAATACTGAATGATACAATTATGAGCATGTTCCACTGTTTCCTTGGTCATCCTTTTCATGTATATCTGAGTAGTTACCTTTGGTAGGGCATATCAAGGAAAGGAGAAACTTGGATCCCCAAACCCCAGTTTGTTCCAACAAGCAGTGCCTGGCTTCAGATGAGACTTTAGATCCTGCCATTCTGGCTCATCCTCATGGGTGGAAATGGCTTGATCCATCTGAGGATCAGCTGGGAAATGTTGTTGCACACTGGGCTGTAAAAGTGAATTCCATAATTCTGGTCTGATTGCCAAGTGATGTTGGATGCATCCATGGGTGGTGTCTTTATGCTGGGTGTCACTAGACAGAGGCAGTACTCACAGGCACAGCACAGGCATGCAGCAGGAGATTTACAGAAGGAATTCTTTAAGGTCTCACCTGAATGACCAGCCTGGAACTGCTCACCTACATGCATCAGGTGCCATTGGCTGTGCTGTGTGACATTTGCTCTAACCAGTTCCCACAGTTCACATATAAAATGTTAGTCTGATTTCAATATTGTCTTTTTTTGCAGCACATTCCCTGGCATTGAAGGTTAATTTAATAAAGCATACATAATGTGATTCATATGAGATTTTTGATCTGCATTTTGTTCAACATGTCAGTGATACATAAAGTTATTACAGTGTTCTGTTTGCTAATTATCAAGCAAAACAGGATAATAAAAGGATAATTGTTGCAAGCTTCCTTCCTTATTCCTATTAAGATGGCAAATTCAACTAAAACTGGAATCTCACAGGAGTTATACCACTGGCTTTGACAGGGACAACATCAAGCTGATTGATTCTCTAATCAGCTTGCAGTATAAAAATTCAGGAAGTAATATTTATTTCCATGCCATAGCTTTTCTGGCTGGGGAAAAAAACAAACCAAACAAAAAAAAAAAAAAAAAACCTGATTAATTTAAAAATCCTTACTCAGTTCTCCATATTAAATTACACTGTTATGCATTGCCAAAACAAGTTATCTTTCTTGAGGATGCAGCATTTATTTGTACTGGTTTCATGGAGCCACTGGAGCAACAATGTGAAGTACAAAGTGGAAAATCCTTGCACAGGGAATACAGCTGCTCCTCTGCATTTGCAGCTGTGCTGCTTCTGACACTCCAGGGGACCCATGGCCCTCCATTCTGCTAGGAGGCAAAGTACAAAAAATGGCCAAGCTCCTGCACCAGGTTGTATAAGAAGCTTGGATATGTAAAGCAAGCACTTGTCTGATGGGTCCTACACTGAGAGATGAATTTGTTAGCCTTTCCTCAGGACAGCTGTCTTGCTTCCTGCTCATACTAGATCCTTTGTGAAGGAACTGCCCTGATAGAGACTGTTCATTGCTTGCAGCCTGGGGAGCATTTACATCATGCAACAGTGTGCAGTGCCAAGTTCCTCAGACTAATGGAGACTCAAGCTGCTCAGTCTATGTGGCAGCACGAACCTGTCAGTGTGTATCTGAAAGGAGTTTTGCCATTGCTGAACTAGCTGAAATCTAATGTTGCACAAAATTTACTGGCTCGCTTGTATATGTCCATCTTTGGTGGCCTGGCACCACTTTTCCTCTGCTTGGGGAGATGGTCCCTGACTGTTTTGCCATTAATAATCAGGGAAGGAACAAAGGCTGTTGGCCTTACGCAGGCAAAACTGTTGCTTTAAGTGAGAATTTAACTCACAGCAACTTCCCCTTCCCCATTTCTGTGGGCAACATGCAAGTCTGTTAAGCAAGGGAGAGCACAGAGCTTGATAAAATCATAAGCCAGCAGCTCTCTGCACTATGTGATTGCTCAGTGAATGTGAGAGGGGAGGGAGGAACTATAGCACATGGCTGCAACCTGAGGCTGTGCTTGCCAGCTCTGTGCTGCAGTCATGTACAGCTGCCACTGCTAGAGGAGCAGCACAGGACAAGGAGCCAGGTAAAGCTTGAGACTTGGCAGGTCCATTTTAGCTGCAGGTCTCCATGTCAGCTGGGAGCTTGGCCCTGCAGGGAGGGGTATGAGAACTGCAAAGCTATGTCCTGTGGCTGGAGAAGCACAGAGAATGAACATGGACAATGAATATCAAATCCAGGCAAACCCAAGAACATGTTTGTTCTTCTACTGCAATGAACTGATGTCAAACATCATCCTGAGATACAAAGATCTTCAGAAAATTAATCAGCCAATTTATAAAGTCAGATATCCATGTAACTTGAGAAATCATGTCACCTGTTTACATGAAACTGATTTAATCTGAGCAGAGCCTGTGGCATTATTTTAGGAAAGAATATTGACAAAACAGTACAATCAATTTCCCATTTCTTCTGAAATCCCAACTGTACAAACATGTCTGATGGGTTACTGATGGGTTACTGTCTGAATTACTGTTCTACAGGGAAAGGAAGCATCAGAAACTGTATAACCAGACTGAGACTCATCCTGTACTAAGTTACAGCGGGGTAAGGCCATATAACAAAATGGATTTACCCTGAGTATTAAGCAGGCAGAGGAGAGCCTGGTCTTTTTTGTTTTACTGTGAGGGATAAGCAACATAAAACCAGAGCTCTTCTAATCATTCCTAGGGCACTTAAGACATCTGCTGGAAACAAGAATAAACTGCAGTAAGAATGTAAGTGACAGAAGGAATAATGAAAAATTATGTGAAATTTACATTTCCACAGTGTCTACATTACTTGGCAAGTGCCAGAATATTCTCTGTTTGAAAGTACTATCTGAAAATATTTGAATAAATAGCCTGTTTACTCCTGCTGTTCTAGTTGCCACTGAGGAATCAAATTTCAGTCTCAAAAAACTTCAAGCCTAAATGTAGTCTTTGAACTCCCTTCCTCCTGATGCGTGAGGTCACACAGCAGACACACATGCACAATTTGTAGCATCATGGACTGGGAAGAAGATCTGACACTAAAGTACAGGTCAGGTTTCAGGCTTTGGATGGATGTGAGCATCAACTGCCTTTGAAGTTGGATATAAGGGGTGACACAGTTCTCTTTCCCTCTTTCCTTACAAATAATGCTTAAAAACATCTGGCTTGCAAATAATAATAATGTGACTCCAAGTCTTTAAGGAGGGTATTTTGCCTGGGTATGTTGCCACTTGCACATCCTTAGCTGCTTAATCCCACATTACAGACCCACAGCTCAGGTTCTCTGGAGGTGCTTTGCTCATGGGGTCGTGGCTCAGAGAGAGGATACAGCACCAGGCTGGAAATAGGTGGGAGATGGATGGTGTTCTGGGGGTGTGATGTGAGGTTCACACATACCCCAAGCAACGCACAGATCCATCTCTTAATGGCACTTCCCAGCTCTACCAGAGGAATCTCATTCTGCAGGAAGGAAAGAAAATGAGAAGGGGGAATTTGTAACCCCCTTTTCATGACAAAGAGCCACTTTCAGCTAGTTGTAATGTTACAATCTAACATTACATAATATAATGCAAATTGTTGTGGTAAGGCTTGCTAGGCAGGAGCTTGCATGGAGCCAGTCACTGCCCTCAGCTGCTGCTTTCCCCTCCTCCAGCAGGGTAGCTCACTTCCACTTCTCACTGCTTGAGTTTGCTTTCAGAGAGAGACAGACATCTCCCTAGAATTCAAATTTAGGTGGTATTTTTCCTTCCTGAGCAGGCAGCTGAAAACTTCTTTTAAATTTTAAAGAATGGTATTTTACTTGGACCACATCACAGATTTTACATCCCTGGGGTCTGGTGCACAAGCTGATTATCCCTTTGCATGGGGTGGTGCTGCTTCTAAAACATGGTAAAGTAGAGGCAGCTGTTAACAGGTCCTGTGACAGCCTTGAACTGCAGAGTCCTTGTTTGGGTACTTGCTTCAAGCCAGGCTGGCAGCCCCCAGCTGAAGCATCTCAGTCAGTGGGCAGCTAAACTGGCTGGGTGGAAGCTGCAGCACTAAAAGTCTCTGAGAGCACCTCTGTAGAAGGGCCATAAAACAGGAGTTAGGGACCTTAAAGGTCATCTGGCCATACATGAGGTGGGTTCTTGAATTTCTGGGTTAGCAAAGCAGAAGAACTCAGCTCTTGAGCGGAACTTTCAAGTCCTCGGTGAAATGCAGCCACCAAAGGAAGACAAAAACAGATTCCTGAGAAGGTCTGATTTTCCATCTGGTGTAGGAAAATCCTACAAACATCTGCACAAGCCAAAGCATAATCCTCACTCTGGCCGACCCTACTGGCAGGATGCAAAGCTACACTGTTGGTAACCTGCTATGAACTTGTGAATGTGCAATTCAGACTGTCTGGGGAGCTTCACAGTGCCTAAATCAAGGCTCTGTCCAAATCGTTTTGTCTGGCACAGGTAAGAATGAGCAGAAACTCCTAAAGTTATGTTAATGTGATGCTGAAAAACCTCATATTAGGGAGAATGTCATGATCAAAAATAAAATATTTACAGGGAGAAATTAAATGCTCAGGATGTTTTCAGATGATTTCCAGGAAAGAAAAAAGGCAGCAGACGTTACAAGAGAAAAATTAGCACAACAGGTAATTTGTGTTTACAAAAGAGAAAGACACATTCTCATACACATCCCGAGGGCTAAACAAGCTGAGCTGCTGCCAGTAATTCCCAACATGGAAACTTTGCCAAGTCTGCTGAAGTAGCATTTTAAAAGACCCCCTTCCCTTCTATTTGCACCTGAACTGCAAAGACACTACTTTAAATTGTCTCCTAACAGCCTTTATCTTTACAGACAACACAGAGTCAACTGATCCACAAAAGTCTCCATTTTGAGAGGGATTATGGTTTGCACATTTCACATAACTATCAAAGCATTTATCTCTAAATAAATAGCTATTTTTTCAGGGACCTTTCAGCCTAAAGAAATATGCCATGGCAGCCAGCAAAACACTCAGTAGCTACTTATTTTGTAGTTAAGGGCCTGAAGTAAAAAGGATTTGACAACTGTGCCATTCTGTAGAGATTTCTGAACCCTGTAAGAAGGCAACTTTATCAGTGCAGAGAGACAAAAGATAGGTAACCAAAAAAAGAGTGCAATGGCTTTGCTAAAA
Organism: Calypte anna; assembly: GCF_003957555.1. NCBI lineage: Eukaryota > Metazoa > Chordata > Aves > Apodiformes > Trochilidae > Calypte > Calypte anna. Next base: position 13,993,999 of record NC_044257.1, read on the forward strand.
TTGCTTCATGTAGATTTGCTCTTTTCTGAATCTTTTTTCAGTGAATATAATCTTTATTCACTGTCATTACAAGAAAATGAAAGGATTACAGGTGAGATAGTTTGGTCACATATTTGCCTTGACTGTGCATGATAGATGTAAGAAGTCTTTCTGCAGCCTCTTGCAAGTTGTTTATCCTCCTTTATGCTTGCTTAGATCCAGCTATGAGATGCTGTCGTGAGAACCCAAATAAAAGACACAAGAAGCACTTATTCCAGGAGCTCAAAACACTGCCCTGATTCAGCTTTCCAGTAGACATTATTTATATCTCAAATTTCTTCAATTTCTGAGGCTTGTATTTACCTCATGGGAAGTGAAAAGCACCAGACCCTGGAGGTAATAACAGCTAGGTTTGGAACTGCAAAATAGCACCTTGAGAAATCTATTTATTGATCAATTTCATTAGCAGTGCCAAGATGAGGCACAGATTTTGGGTGGAACAAATTAGCAGGACTAGAAAAAAACTTTAACTGATTGCAAAAACCCAAAGTATCGTTCATAAGTTTCACAGAACCTCACAGACCATAAGGCTAGCCCTTCCCTTTTCTAAACACACAGTTTATTTGTATAAATTTCCCCAAAATAACTTTGGTGCTGGGATTTCAGCCATAATCCCAACTTCATACCTGGTTGGACTGAGATCAAATCCTTAGGAAAGACTTTGCAAGAGTTTTGAAGGCCAAGGAAATCAAGCATACCACATTTTTCAAGCATGACATAACCCATGACTGGTAAAGCTTGCAAAATTTGTTACATTTGAGACAAATGAAAATCAACCAGTGAATCCCATTTACCATTCAAGACAGTCATAGAAGCTGATCCATGGGAGGAGGTAATCCTTTAACTAACCTTTGTCTTATCTACTTTTGTTGGCTATTCTGGCTCTGTGAGTTGCCCCACTTGGAATTCCTTAGCCTGGCAACAGCTCCGATCAGTTTTCATTTTCTTTTTATACTCTGAGTATAAAGGGAAAATAGTTACCCACATACAAGCTTTTTTTCCCCAAATGTCACACAGAGCTGGAATTTCCACAAGCAAAATGCTGCAAGAAAAAAGTTTGCTATGATTTCAGTGACAGATACAGCCCATCAGTTTCCCATTTGGTGCAGCAAACCACAATTAACTATAGAGCATGGAGGGGACTGCAGATCTCAGTAAAACATGGCCAGTCTATTAGCAGTATATGAGCAGTTTACTTCTCAAGAGACTGAAGCATGAATTTTCTCTAAAGATATTTCTTTTAAGCACTGTTTTCTTTGCAGCTCTACTGCCCCACGAGATAAGTAGAAGACACGATCTCCCTACATAGGATGCTGCTCCACACAAGAGGAAATGGCTTCTGCAGCCAGACCTATTTCAGGATCTCAAACCCAGCATGCAGTCCTCATCTCACACCAACTTCTCACACTCTGTACCCAATTGCTTGTTCTTTCCACAAACCCAGTTGAGGCTGAGAATAGAGACGAAAAAACAACAGTATAGGGAGTTTTTCTGAGCCAGTTTACAGAAGCATATAAAGGTAGAACTGTCTCTGAGGGGATGGACTTTTTACCTTGAAAAGCCTCTGTGGAGCAAATGAAATAAACCTTTTACCAAAGGATGCTTATGCTCTGAATGGCTCAGTTGTTTGAAGGCAACTGAATGAGCCATAAAACCAGGTGCCTGCACAGTACAGGAGCTATGGCTTTTGCAAGATATTTCTTATCAAAGCACTTCAAGAGTGCTTTGAAGTGAACTAAGCACTTCAAGAGAAAACATGATTTTGTCAGTACACAGAAGTTATACTATACTGGTGTAAATAAAAATCACAATCCCATCCTAGTCTAGATGCAGCTATAAAGGTATGAGGCTATTTATACTTCTATGGCACATTCAGATATGGAAAGAGGAATAATTTGTCCCAGGATATATTGCACCTATATAGAGGTGTATAGGGCCATATTACCACTCTCTGGGCTGTAACATATCACTATCCCTATGCTAGTAACAGGAAAATTGCAACTCTAAATGTCATTCTAATGCTGGTTTCAAGACCATCCACAGATCAAGCACTCACTTCAGCGAGGCTCTAGGCCTCCTATGTGGTTCCATTTCCTTCTTCCTCACAGTAGCACTTGGAGTTTATGTCTTCTAAGCAACATATTTTGATTTTCTTCTGACTCTCCTGCCCACACACTGTACACAAGAATTTAAACTTCATTCCTCAGTTGCTATAGTTGTGTGAAACCTATTTCTCAGGTACCCTGGGCAAATTCTAGCCAAACAAGTCCCTAGACTCTTTGTGTCTTACAGCTGCTGCAAGGCCAGCTTTGTGATTCAGGTTTTAGGAGAGAAGTCCAGCTGAGCTACTTGCAAACTGGTAAAATGCTCAAAGAAACTACTGAACGAGGGGGACAAAGCTTTCTAAACAAGGTTTCAATCTGTTTTCAAGAGGACATAACATGGCACACTCCAAAAAGCACAGGTTTTCTCTCAGGCTCTTGGCCAAGAACTCTCAGAATACCAGATCTGTGTTTTCTTTATACCTCCATTTCTAGAGTTGTGTGCTTGCCTCAGCAGAGTACAAATCTTTTTCTGTCAGACTCATTTCACAGAAAGAAAAGAAAGCCTGTGTTAGAAAATTGAAGTTCCTTGGAGCAGGAACAAATATATTCTGGTACGGTGTCCTTACACACATAGAAGTGCTTGCTGCCCCCAGCTGCTACTCCTGCCTCTCTTAGAGCCTATGGGACAGCAAAGGTCCACATGAAACAGCTTCAGGGTTTTACAGCTCTGTTACTGAAGTAACCCAAAATTAGCCCTAATTTAATGTCAGACCAGAAGCTGCAGTGGCTCAGCATCAGAAGGAATTCTGATACCTCCGAGAAGGGACTAAGTGAAAACCTAACTAGAGACAGTTATTGATTCAGCTCTCTGCCTTAATTAACTTATATTGATGGCCCAATATTACTGGGATAAAATACAGATCAACCCTGAATTTAGGATTAGTTCTAAATGACAGATTAAAGCTTGAACTAGACCCTTGCAAAGCTCCTTGTTTTTCTCTCTGACAGCTCACACTTCAGTTTCTGGTGTGCTAGTTGGACTGAGAGCCTTTTCCACATCTAACTCTGTACTGAAATGGGCAGCGATGTGAGTGGTTTGATAGCCAGTCCTGGGTGGGTGGCACCCTGTATTAACCAGCTCTGGTGTAGCATGCTCCGTAACAACACTGAGGACTTAGCAATGTTGATCCAGAGGTTTCCCTATACAATCTAACCTACTTCAATATTTTCAGGCAGGACCACTGAAAGTAAGTTGTATCATTATCAGGATACATATAAAATAAAGTTTATTAGCTAATGGTTAATAGGTGCTTACTAGTAATGGATTATTAGAATGGAGGTAGTTGTTTAAAGGTATTCAAAACAGATGGTTTAAGTATGTTTAACATTGTAAGTACTGAAGTGCTTTTAGACTGTATGTAGGAGTTGAAAAAAAGCAAGTATGCACTCATGCAGTGTAAAAGAATGTCCCTAAATCTCAGCTTTCATTTAATAAATAGTCTTCTGCTGTTACAGTTCTCAAAAAAAAAAAATTTGGCAATGTGAGCAGAATGTAACCAAGGCAGAGACAGAAGAGATGTATAGAATAACAGCTCTGCAGGGCATGAACTGTGCCTGCCAGCACTTCATCACCCAGTGATGACTTCAGTGTCAACATTTCAAACAAACTCTCTCTTATGGGATGGTTAGGGGGGTGGGAATGGTAGGGTAGAGAGGAAAAAAAAACAGCCAAACAAAAACCCGAAAGTGTGATGTACAGGCACATTATTGTGACAATTTAATTTGTCCACCAAAATCAGTGAGAGGTTCTACTGCTTATAGCAATCCTAATTAAAAGGCAGACCCACAAAGCTCAACAGAGCTCAAGGACAAATGAAAGTGAACCAAATGCAGAGAGCTCGCCAGAATCCAGAGACATCATCCTGCTTTGAGCATCTTCTGCTTTACTGAGAGCAGCATCTCTTCCTCTGCCCACATATTCAGGACTTGGGAACCTTTGAAACAGTATCTTTTACTCCCCTGACTAGAGCCTGCAGATAGCATGACACTGCTCTTAATCAGAAATGCAGTCATATCTATTAGGCATTTATTAAATCTTCATAAATTAATAAACTCACTCCTCACATGATGTGGTTTTAGTGTATATGCATATATGTGTGAGTATGTAGCTGTAATGTTTGCATTTACTTAAGAGAGAGTAAATCCTTTTTTTGTTTCAGTGTAAATAAGATCATGACCCCTTGTCATGACTTTGCCAGCTTGGGTCAGAGCTGTGCTGGATTAACCTGTTATAGTTGTAGAAATCTTCTGGCTGCCTCTCCTTGAGGCTGGCATTGCACAAAGTGGGTTTGAGTATCCATCTGCTTTTCTATACATTTTGGCTTGAGAGTTAAACCAGGAGATAGAGTGCTTATTAGTGGCATTCAGTGCACTGGTCACTGCTAGTACAGCCTCTGCAAAAGGAACCTGACCCAGAATTTCAGATGAGGTGTGAGAACAAGGGGGTGCCTTATGCTACAGCCAGCTTAAGTATTAAACATATTTCGTAAGCAGGGAGTACAGCCAACCCTATCATTACAACTTTTATAAACTCACCTCAGTCAGTCCCAACTGAGATGTGTCTGTGTGACTTGCTCTCAGAGCTGCTAAAGAGAATTTCTTGAAACTTCTTGTTAAATTCTTCAGAAGAGACATGGCACAAACTGGAATTATGATTTTTCTACTCATAAGCATACTACTCCTGGATCAGACCATCAGCCAGGCTTCCAAATTCAAAGCCAGGAAGCACAGCAAACGTAGAGTGAAAGGTACTGGGTTTTAACTGGGAGAAAGGACAGAAGCTTACAGATTGTGCAAGTTTACTATGCATTTAAATAACATTGCATGAATCAGAAACTAGCATAACACAAATGCTTAGTAACTTTAAATTAATATTTACAGAGTCTATATTATATGTAATTAATTTTTTAATGCAAGCTGGCAAAGCTAAAAATAAAGTTGCAGAATAAGTTATGGAAATAGAGCTGTATAAAAGTTGCAAATATGTTGCTCTGTTATGCCTATTCATCTCTGTTGAGTTATTTAGGACTTGGAGTTAGAGCTGAGAGAGGACTCTGACTGATCATTCTTAGTTACATGGTTACATTGACTAAGATCAGAAGAATGGAAATTCATGTACATATGGTAGAAAAGAGCAGAATAAAATATTAGGCCTCCAAGGGCTATTGTTCAGATTTTTGTGCTGTTTCCTAATTTTAGAGAATGTCTGTCTAATATCTGCAGAACATTACTTCACCTGTGTGACAAGTACTGTGCAAAGGCAAGTCAAACTAATGAAGCAGAAATTCCCAGAGCAAAGCTTACAGAACAAAGAAAAAACCACTGGATGTTGTTTGAAAATGTCTGTGCACTTAATTTAAAGACTTATTTCTAATAAAGGAGGGTTTGATGGAGGTTGCACTATGGTAAATATTTAAACTCCTAGTCAATGAAAAAAAATGCAGTTTTGATAAAGCCATTGTACAACATAATTACACCCCTCCAGAGCTGTACACTTATATATACTTCCTTCTCCTTTTGAATCTCTATATTTTTCAGTTTGGTGTCCTAAGGACAGGCTTATTATGCCCTTTTTTTGCCAACACATTTGTATGTCAACCTTCCACTGCTTTTGTACTTGAAAAAAATTGGCAGAAGAATGGAGCTCCTGAAGATAAGGTTGCCAATATTTTATGAAATTCAGAATGATTGTACAAACCAAAAAAACCTACATTAGTGTCTTACTATGAAAATGTTACACCAGGAGTTCAGTTTATTCTAGTTTTTAACTCTTTTGAAGTAGATAGAGGTCATGGAGAGCTGGGAGGAGCACGGATTGAGGAACTGGGAGTCTTGCTTTGGGGAACCATGGAGTCACGAAGCACAGCTGGGATTATCCCCATAGGCAGTAGGGAATATGGAGAAGAATAAAGCTTTCTGGGGTGCAGCTGGAGGTTTAGGTGATGTAACACAGATCTGTAGGAACTGTGGTTTTGTTAATTCTGTTGTGTGTGAAAGAGCTTATTTATTCCTCATGTTCATTACTGTGGCTTCTGGAAGGCCTGGTTACTGCTGCAATCAAATTATGATCTTGTGCAATGGCAGCATGACTGCTAGTTGTTTGGTGGTAGTGGAACATGATAATGATTAAGGAACAAAGAATGGAAAAGTGGACATGAAAATGGAGTTATGTGAATATTAGCTTCTTTTCATGTCCTACCATTTTCTTGGAGCTTTGGTAAGTGCTACAGAATGGGGATTCAGACTGAATTTCTGTGACTCAACTCACCAGGCCCTCTTGGTACTAATGGAGAGAGGGAGTTTCCTCCTGGGAGAAGAAATTGCAGCTCAGCAAGTTTGTCTGCATACAGTCAGGCAATGAAGTTGGATTATATTAGGTGTTCCTCACTGTGTTAAAACAAGAGCTGAGTGAAATTTTCATGCTTACAAAAATAACATTTCTTTGCATAAACACAACTTGTGTCCTGCTATTATTTGTATGTCATATATTTACACCATGGTTCAAAACTACATAGGCAAATTTTGCTATAAATTAGATACTGGCACACTATAAAATGATTAGTTGCAACAATCTATGGTTTTCAAACAGTTACTTGGATAAAGTTGAGCATAAAATGAGATTTAAACTGTATGGGTGAAATATAAAGATGAATTCCTCTTGTTTTTTAATAGAACATTACATGAATTCCTATATTAAGCAAAAAATATTTAAAAGAAATCAAAAAATATCTCAGCAATGCAGAAACCCATGATGTTTTGAAGCAGCTTTTTAAAAAATGCATTTTTGTATGTGTATCTGTTCATTTCTCTCTTTTATTTAAGAAAAAGATGACCTAAAGACCCAGATTGACAAATTGTGGCGAGAAGTAAATGCTCTGAAAGAAATGCAAGCACTTCAGACAGGTAAAGCAACTTACAGTGGTCTGTAGCTTCCAAAAGTTATCCTCCCTCCTTCACTCCCATCCTGCTCTTTATTGGGGATTGGTGTCTGAGAAATGCAAGTCCTTAGGAGCATGGTATGCCATAGCTGTAATGGAGGTGCTATGCACAACCCCAAGTGGTGATTTTAGCTATAATCAGACAAAGACAACAATGTGTGTTACTCTGAGAGTTTGAGAGTTCAGCTAGTCAATGAGTTAGGTCCTCAGCTCCTATATGAGTGTGGGCTAACTATCAAGGCAAAAATATTAATAGAAAAGTCTGAGAATACCCCCAAGAGGAAGCTAAAAGGACTGAGTATTTTTAAAGTGTGGAGTCTGTGACATTCAAATGTGAATATGGCCATAAAACTTCAAAGTAATGCACACTGTGAGTTCAGAAATATTCCATATCAATGTGCAGAGTCCTTTGGGTATTTAAACAGCCAGATGGAAATTTCCAAACAAAATATGAAGGGTAAGTACACACACAGACTGTTCTGCTTTTCCACAGCTGTTGACACAAAACTTTGCATTTAAACATGTAAAAGAGGACACTACAGAGGAAATGACATCATTCACATGAAACAGAACATATTTTCCCTAGGGCTGTTAATATCTGGGTTGTTCTATTTTATGTCTTGGGTTACGTAGAGCTTTTTGAGCTTTACAAAATATTTTTATTTTAAATTTCTTATAAGACTTCAAAGTTTCTTAAAAAAGGAAGCCGGTGCTAGACAAGGAACTCTTGTTTAAAAGTAATTCTTGTATTGCTTCCAGAAGGAGCTTGAGAGTAAGCATGCAGTGGCTTAGAAATTAAGCCAGAGCTGGGAGATTTTCTACCCTCAAAACTTATTTTGAGTTATATTCTAAATTCAGAACTCACACTGCTCAACTAGATTCCAAATTTGGCAAAGAGAGATCTATCACCCTTCTCACTCTGACCACCTTTATAAAGGACCTTATTAGACTTGAAAAAGGAGCTTTATTTTTAGCTTATGTATGTTTCCAAGAAACCCCTTACAATCTGATTTCTTATTTATTTCAAATTTCCTAGGTCTCCTCTCTACATGGCCCTGAAATGTTGCCACGTGCCATTTAGCAGCACACACTTTCTCCCTATCAAAGGAGAACGTCTTCATCATTACCCCAACATTGAAGTAGATAAGGTTACTCTGATCTCTGCCATGAATATAAATTCGTTAAGGAATTCAACATTTAGCAAGTATGTTCATTACTTTAGCCATTAGCAGTTAGAAAGGATAAAATTTGCAGGGTAAGCCCTGATATAAAATTCTGACCCTGAAAATGCAACTAGGGAATGCAATGTATACCACAACTGGGAATATTAAAACACTGAGACACATAGGATATGATCCAAAGTGGATTTCCATATCCTGTTGATCAGATACACAAGTACTTTTTTACAAGAACAGATGTCAGGAATTAGAAACAGTTTATGCAAAACATCAGGACAGAAGATGTTCATATTGTTTCGTGTCATATTTCTAATATATGTACAAGATGAGTTCAAGCAATAAAAGAAATTATCTGGAAACAGACATGCAGGATTCAAAAAATAATAGTTACAGAAGTTTATTCAAGGCTTTTGCTACCTTCCTAAGTTCAAAAGGAACACTCCTTCCAGGAGGATTCTTGTAAGTATTTTTATTAGGAAAATCAGTTTTTCACATATGTGCATTTGGAGAGCTGGAAAGTAAAGTTAAGGATTCACTCCTGCACGCCTACCCACCCAGACTTTGGGTTGGAAGAACTCTGACAGTGGTTCTGCAAGGCAATTCCACTTACAGAGCATATGCCAAATTAATGTTCTAGTACACTTTACAGCAAGACTTCCCTGATATGTTCCAGTATAACTAAAAGCAAACAGATTTATACATGCAAATGTTTATATTATTTGGTTAAGATTCTCATGCAAGCTCAGTAATGAGTGTAGACTTTTTATGTTTACAGATTTGAGTTACTTTGTTTCATTTGAGTTCAGAGTTCGAAGGGACAGAAAGAAATTAAAAAGAAGTGAATGTGTACTCTTCTGCAGGTGAAAGTACAATTTTATCAGCCATCAAGACAGAGATTTGAATAAGGAATTTCAAATCAATATTTCTTGGTGAGCAGAACATAATTAAAACAGCACTTTTCTGTCCTGCTCCTGTTTGCTAGGAACTAGGCTTATTCAGTGCACAAAACCTTACTTTTCTGTGGGACTTAAATAACATAAGTATTAAAAGATCTTTAGATTTTTCTTTTTATTATAAAGCCATTCCACCAGTTTTAAGAAAGAAAAAAGGTAAAAATGCATGAAAATGAGACTATTTACCAGAAGAAGACTTGTAACACATTGACAATATCCCTGGGTTACATTGTAGTGTTCTGAACAAAAAACAAAAAAAATCCTTGAGAAAATTGTATTATTGGAGGAATCTGGGGCTCAAGATTGTGTCTGGCTTATCTGCATAAAGACAGAAAAGAGTCTTCAAAGCACTTTATGGTGCTAAGATGACAGCTATGTCTGTCCTTCCTCCTAAGTATCTCTTCTTTGGAGCAGCTGTAAGAGCATGCCCTGCTTTTGACACTCCTTGTAGTGCAAGGTGCTGTGCAGAGTGGCTGGGAGCAGTCTGTTCAGGCTTCCCAAGGGCATAGCAGGAAACTGATCTTATTGCTACTCGCAGTTCCACACTGTGAAGGCAGAAGCCTTTCACTTGCTGAGGGACTTGTTTGCTTAATTCCCAATGTACCTTTAGAAAATTGTCATTTTAGGAAACATAATTTAAAGATATAGCCCAGGCTTTTACCGAACACACAAACCAATATCTATCCACAGTCTGTCTCCGTGGGACAAAGGCCCATAAGAAGTGCTACCTGGCATCAGAATCCACCAAACATTTTCATGAAGCCAATGAAGACTGCATAGCCAAGGGAGGGACACTGGCTATCCCAAGGAATAATGAGGAAACAAACATTCTTCGAGATTATGGCAAGAAAAGTATGCCCAGAGTGTCTGAGTTTTGGTTGGGTGTGATTGATATGATCAATGAAGGTAAATTTGTTGATGTCAATGGCATGGTTCTACAGTACTTCAATTGGGATCGTGCTCAACCAAATGGGGGGAAGCGTGAAAACTGTGTCTTTTTTTCTCAGAATTCACAAGGCAAGTGGGCAGATGAAGTCTGTCGCACTGCCAAGAGGTACATTTGTGAATTTCTGATCCCATAACTACATATACACATGACCATGTTTTGGATTAGTAAGGTGAATTTTTGCTTATTAGCAACCCCTCCCAGTGGGCCGAGACAGTGGCAAGTTAAAAATACCGATCTCCTGCATTGTACTTACACTTTCCTGAAAAAGAGGTTGCCTCCATTAATTTATTTTCTATTAAAGTGCTAAAAATATTATGTTTAGTGAGTGCTCTTATAATGTACAGGAATATATATTATGTTTTGACCTGCATTGTATCATATCAGCAGCAGCCTGATGTTCAGGTTGATGGGATTCACCTATTTCTATATTTAGTATCTCCTTGGTAGGATAGTATTTGCTTGAAGTCAAAATGCTAGTGAATTTATTGAAAGTTTACAAAAGATTACTGTATGGTGATGTTCCAATATAAGGTATAGGTATCCTTTGAGTTCCAGTGTTTAAGAGGGGCTTTGGGATTTTGTGAGCTCCTCTGAAAAATCACCATCATCCTTATAGAGTATAACAGGATAGATCTGTGACCAGAGTTTTACCTATGGGTTAAGAAAGCCAAATGAAACAGAAAAATCTAATGTTAATTTTTAAACAATATGGAGTTAAAAGTGACACAATGCTAGAAAATTGGGACAGTAGCTGTTCTACTGCATCAGTTAGTCCATTCGGAACATTTCTGTAGAAGAAACCAGCCTGGGACTAGAGCATACCTCTCTTATGTAATGCCTTCCTCAGATGTGCAAAAGCTTTCTCTCCTGCAGGATCAGAAAGAGGCTTTATAATTAATAGAGTAATGGTTCCTGAAAGCACAGAGAGGAAGGATCTCCTTCCTGGGCACATCACTGCCCATCCTGCTCTCTCCACATGGCAGGCAGCATGCCTGATTGGCACAAAGAGTGGGGCCAAACCATGGCTCAGTTGTTCACAGGCAAATTTTCTCAAGATTAACACCTGATATTTGAAAATTAAGTAAAATATGCTGGTGATTTTTTGCTGTTCTTAACCTTACAATAGAGATTTGCCTTTGTGCTAGAAACAGCAGGTTCTCGTGTGTAAAGGAATTTCATTTGAACATTTAAATATATTGCTGTTGGAGGCTAATTCCTACTTTTTATCTTTTAGTTGTGCAAGATTTTCTTAAATTATGCAATAAATTTGCAATTACTGGTATTTAAATGTATTAGTGTTTTTGACTGCATTGCATTCATGTGAAGGACATTCTTTTCTAGGTCTTGAAGGATTCCAAAGGGCACATCTTTGGGTACATTTTTTTTTTTTTCCCCCTAGTTTCTCTACATGCCACAGGACTACATTTAGATCCCTACTTGCCTAAGTTCTCTTTGAGATGCAAGTGTTGCAACACACCATTGTAATGTGTTGTAATTAATTTTATTTTCCCCACTCTTAGTGTATTTGTAAAATAGGTCCCATTGTCAATTCTCTCACTTCGCTCCTGCGTTAAAATAAAGGAGCAAAACGTCCCCAAAGGTCTCAAATTTTCTTTCAGAATCCACCAACCTTTGCAGAAATAACTACTTAGTTCCTAGTGATTTAATGCACTAAGACAAAACCCACACTGCAGAAATCAGTAATGAATGTGAAGATTCCCAGTACTCCCAGTTTTCCCAGTAGTTAAGAAGTAACAAAGGGACACAAAGCAAACAGGAAAAACAATTGACAAAAACTCCGGTGGATAGAGTTGGAGAGGAGATGGTAGGAGGATAAAAAGATAAAAAACTACTGCAGAAATGCCTGCAGTGGGAACAAGACAGACAGAAACCAAAGCAATAACATATCAGGGAGACAAACTTTGTCCTGCCAAATCTGCCACTGCCTTTTCTGTCAATGACCAACTGTACCTGTGAGAAGTGAACTCAGACTGAGGATGAGGATTTGCTGACTGGTTAGCCTGCTCTGACCTGCTGCTGCACCACTTGTTCCCAGACCTCTGTTCTCTACCTTTTCGCTCTCCTGATAAACATGGGACATTGGCCATCTTTTCCATTAAAGCAATTTAGTCCTCTCTACACCAGTCTCTAGCAATAAGTTTCTGAAATCCTCTGAGGTCTCCCAGGGACACTCTTCAAATTCCAACTCTGGCTTCCTCATTTCTGCAAAACTTACACAAAACTACGCACCAGGAACCACAGCTGGCAGAAGGGACTAAGAGCTGCACTTTGGTGTGCAGATGGGGTATAATGCTCTGCAGATGGGTGCTGTGTCATGCACAAACTTAGAGATTTTCCACTGGCACACTGGATGACCATCACGGTTCAGTTGGGAATTTCTAGGGTGACTGGGAATTAAACACGACGCACGACAGCAACTTTTATACACATGACTGCAAAACAACCACAGAAGAAGCTCCAACACTCACACCTAGTGGTGTAACAGGAGAGTGCAGAGTTTACAGAATTTGAAGTATCACTTAAAAGCGATTACTGTTACAACTCCTGCTTCTTTGTTGCTCGCAAAAGGAAAACTGTCCAACCTGACATCACATACAAACATCTACCAGCACGCTTGCAAGAAAATATAAAATAAATTTAAAAAAAATATTTTGTACTAATTTTCAAAAGTGTTTAATATTCAGCTGCTAAACCTACGTTATTTTTATTTTTTATTTTAAAAATTATAAATATTAGCAAATTTTCATTCCAGGCTTTTTTCTTTCCTTCATTTTTTTAAAAACAAACAAACAAAAAAACCCCAAACCACAAACTTTTTCATGAACTTTATCTTGTCAGATGAAGCAGTCATTGTGATAGAAATGTCAGGAATCGTCCCCTGAATACATGATATGACAACACACACAAAAAAACCGAACAACCCACCAATTAACCAAGAAACCCCAAACCCCTAAAACTACTCCTTTCATTGCTGCTTTACAGCAGGTAAATTAACAGGTTAATGTATACAATTTCTTCCCAGCATTACTCCCCCAGCCAAGTTTTAGCCTGCCTGCTCTGGTGGGAGCCAGAAGAAGCTGTGGATGGGTCAGAACAGGGGGATTTTCGAGGGAAGGTGCTGCGTGCTGCAGGGTCTGTGTCCACGCTGCTTTCACGCTTCCCCCGTGCACTCAGACAGCGCTCACCGCCCACCCCACGGCGCCTCCCAGGGCACCGGGGCCGGTGCATAGCTCCACAATGCCCAGTACCGGCACGGGTGAGGCTTTTTCGGTTAAGTCTTGGGCGGAGGATTATTTAGGCCCCGAGGCGAGCAGCGGCCAAGCTGCTCCCCTGCTCCGCGCTGCGCTTGGGCCCCGGGACGGCCCCGGCTGCCGGGAGGGCGCTGTCCGCCGCCCCGGTGCTGAAGCTGCCGGGGAGGAGGGCGCTGGGCGACCAGGAGCGCCCGGACACCGCGGAGCCTGCCCGGACGCCCAGGGTGATCGCCCCTTCCCCCGCCGCTGCCGCGGAGGGGAACCAACAGAGCGGGAAGGTCCCCGCTGGCTGTTGGGTGAGCACTGAGTGGAGTTCGGGGCCTAGGCTGGGCTGGCGGCAGGACTGCTACTCGTGGCTCAGTTCCCTCTGGAGGCTTTACCCTGCACTCCTCTGTGAGGGCTGCAGCTCGCCTTGGCAAAACCAATTTCTCAGTCTTTGTAATGCAAAAAGAAATTTTTTGTAATGTAAAAATAATCTAATTTTAGAAATTTTTCTTCAAGTTCGGTTTTTGGTGGAACTTTTGTTGGGTTTTTTTTTGAGCTAGGGTTAGCATGTAACCTCAAGGGTATATCTCTTCTATGAGATGCTGTTCAAGACATCAAAAAGATCAGTTGAAATGTGTTTTTCATCACAGTTTCTGTCCAGACAAAAAGATATTAACCATGTAATAAACATGTAGGTGTAAAACTGTATCACTGACAGTCCTGTCTGCTTTTGGAGGAATGGAGTGTGAAAAGAGTATGAAAGAGAGAAAAAAGGAATTGTGGGACTCTTGAGAAAGAGAAGAAATAAGGATTTAAAAAGCAAGCTGTTTTCTTAGGGCAGCATCAACTCTAGTGCATTCAAAAGATGACTGATTCATTTAATTTTTCCCTATTTATAATCTGTTTCTTCTTCTAACTTAAAATATTAGCATGTTCTGTGTTCAGGGCCTTCTTGAATATGTGGTAAAATAAAGTGTCTGTTGCAAAAAGTTTACAATCTAGATAGACAAAAGGGAGGTTATTATCCCCATTTTACAAAGGGGAAGCTGAAGTAATAAGAAATTATGAATTGAAATAAAGCATCATTGAGCCAGAAAAAAGAAACAAAAACTTCTGGATTCAGTATTTGATCCAGCAGGTTATCTGTCCTTCCCAAGAGTTAGATATGGAGTGTGTGATGAATTCTAACAAATGTATGCCTCCACTGACATCATCAACTCACTCTTACTGCTGATAATCAGACTTATAACCAGCAATCATTTAGTATATTCATTTGCTGATTAAAACACATTTCTGAGAATATTGCTCACTAAGAATCACTGTAAGCATTTTGGGACATTATAAAGGGTAGCTGAAAGGCATTGATGAGGAGCACATTTTATAAAATCTGTCATAGAACCGTAGAATGATTTGAGTTGGAAGGGACCTTAAAGATCACCTAGCTCCAAGCTTGTTGTCATTTCTGCCAGCAAAACCTATCCCCTGGATCTTGCTGAAGTAGCAGACACTAGGAGACTTAAATCAGCCCTTAACCAGAAAAGATTTGCTGTCTTTTTTCAAAAGTTTAAAACCAAATTTTTCATTCTTCATGAAACGCCCTACTGAAACTTGATATTCTACTAATGTTAAATTAAATCCAGATGGGTTTTTTTAGGAAATATAAACTGTATCTAGTTGTGCATGTGTGCATGTGTGTGCAGCTGTTCAATTATGCTAACGATTAATAATGTTAATGTTAAGTTCATGAATACACTACTAGTAGGAGTTAATAAATACTAATAGCACTTCACATGAGCAGTGTGTACCATACATCACTGTGCTGCAACCTGGATCACCACTGGCATGCCAGACATCACAAGGTAGCCTGACAATGGTCTCTCTCCCTTCCCAAAAAAATGGTCACACAAACAATCCTATGCACATAATCAAACCACCAAGACAAAATAGAAAGGGACATGTGAATATGAATTTAAAAATATAATAAATTCATATGAAGCACATTATGGAAGTGGTACACAGCAAAATCCACTTCTACAGGACTACGCAGTCAGAGTTTTTTTCAGGATAGTAGGTGGCCCTTTGTTTTTAGAAAGGTTGAGAAGTACTCTAAGCACAGCAGAAGAGCTGGTCCATGTAATAGGCGTTTATTAAGGCATACATTAAGCACTCTGTAACCTTTAACAAATTATTTATAAGTGCTAATTAATGGAAAACATATTTTTGTTAGCAGCCAGTATTATTAATCTGCTCTCAATATCATGAAAGACAGATACCCCCAATAGTCTCATTCAGCCTTCTTGGCAAGCGAGAATTAGGAGGAGTGAATAAGCAAGGTTACACATGAAACATTGATTAGAAGGAAATGATTACCATATGAATTGGGTAATTCTGCTGAAATATTAAGGGAAGGTGATAAGAATAGAATGTTCTGGAGACTTTGCCAGTTTCCTTTCCCATGCATTGCATTAGTAGTATTGCAGTGTTAATCCATTCAGTCATTGAAAGAAAAGAGAAAAACACCACTGGTGAATAGGCAGGGAAATGTCAAGCTTTACACAAGATGCAGATGTTCTTCATTATGCAGGGTACAAAAACTCTGAGAAAGGAGCTCATTAGTAGGGTGGGTGAATAATGGCTTGTCTGGTTTTGTAGTCAAACTAAAAACAAAACAAAACAAAACAGGAAGGAGAAAATTATGAAACTAAGCAGAAAAATTTGAGGGTTTTAAAAAATTTTATTTTCTTGGAGGGAAGATGAAAGAGAGATTGGATGCAGGGAAGGGAGGTAGGGAGAAAGGAACTAAAAAAATTAAAAACTGATCTCTGATCAACTTTGGCTAGTACTAATTTGTACAAGATATCCCCCCTAAAACAGTTGATAAGGACAGATACTTTTCAGGATAGAAAGGACAGAACAGAGTATATCTACAGTGTTATATCCTCTAAGTTACCAGTCCTGAGACAGCTAGACATGAGTTTCCTTTTTGGAAGCTATACAGTCACTAAGTATGGAGGTGAAAAACTCTGCTAACAACTGTCTGCTTCAGCTGCTATAGGTGCACCTTTTGTCTTAAGACAAAAAACAAGACCACATAAACTGCCATAATCTGTGACAGTTTCACAACTTGTCAACCAGGCAATATCAAAAGATTATTTCTACTATATTTTGTCATGATACAGTGAACTTTGCCAGAAATATCTTGGTAAAGTAAGAACTTCTGCTTCTCTTACCTGTGCTTCTTCCCACTTTCCTACCTTCTTGCTCAGCAGTGGTATGTTTATTAGGCAGTCATCTCTGCACTCACTCTTCCATCAGGGGCTAGATAGGTCCCTGCATTCTTCTGTAAAATCAAGATACAGTTGAGTTTTATTAGAGGATAAATTAAATAGTATGTTATAAAGCTCTGCTCCCAAAGGAATCACACTTGTTATTAGAAGCTAATGAACAACATGAAAGACATTGAGGAATATGATCTTCAGCTGAAAGGGCTAAGATCTGCTTTTTAACACTGTCACGTGTGACATTTGAGCATTCCAAACACTGATTGAATATTTGTAGCAGAAGATGCCTATGAGAGTCTTGTCTGACTCAGGGATACAAAGGTGTGGGTTTTGAAGATTTTTATTAACACATTTTGAGGGCTTTGTTTTACCACAAAGACAGAGTAATTGTGAAGAGTTTTGTGAGTTCGATCAGAGATTTAAAATGTTGGATGCTCTCCAGCTATGGAATAGAGGCTCCAGCATAGAAATGTTTCATGCCAAGAAAAGCAATTTAAACATGAGTAATGAGGGCACATTGTTAACCATTACTCTTTAAAGATCTATTTTTCATTTTTAAAGCCTGCACAAGCATAGACTATTTTTGGAAGTAACTTTCCTTTTGGTGCCTCTTCAAAACCACAGAACATATATTCTCATTCAGTAAAGAGGTGAATGCCTTAATTCAAACATCTTGTACAATAAAAGACTTTCAAGGGAACTCATGACCAGGTTTTTGAGAGTACATTCAGACTCAAGGTTCAACTGTATTCAGCACTAAATAACTTAAACCCTTTTGAAAATCCAGCTACTTGATGCCAACACGAGATTTTAGCCATGTGATTTTTTTTCTCCAAGAGGGAGGTACCATTTAGGGAAATGCACCATGCTTTCCTGGTCATTATGTAACATTTGAAATGAAATCAAATGTATCCATTAATTTGCACTTCCATAAATGCTTTTGTTCTTCTTGGACCATCTTAACATTAAGTTAATAGATTAAGCAACTGTGACTGCTTTTTGTTACTGAATTACAGAACCAGTAGACGTCAGGAATGTAAATGAATGCACTGCTAGCCTTTTACTGAATTCAAATTGATTTTGAGGCAGAATGAAAATTGGCTGAAGGACCATAAACAGCAGATAATAGACCACTGAAGAGGAGTACCCAGTGAAATGCCTCAGGGACGTGCATTAGGCCTCACGCTATTTAATTTATTTTATTTAGATGACAAGGATCACTCTACAGGATACATTTTCAGCTCTGTGAGATTATAGAGCATTTAGCTTCAAACAAAGAAATATCACTAGGTCAGTGCTGGCAAGCTTCTCTCTATCCCTTCTCACACTCAGAAAGCTTTATAGGAAGAAGCCCTTTTCTATTGTATCAAAACTTACTGACTAGCCTCTCATAACCCACACCTGCCCTACGTATCAATTTGCTGTGATTTTGTTGCTTATAGGTGGCCTTCTATGAAGATTTGCATGATACATTTCTTGTAGGTCATGTGCAATAGGAATAAAATCCAGCTGAATTTAGATAACTGTTTGCTTTTCCTTGCATTGTGGATGCTTTTCAGAGGCACAGTATCACTCACATCAAGCATATGGCTATCTTGAAGCAGTTGAAGGAGCATCTTTAAAATCAAGTTCTACCAGACAGCTTGAAATTCTGTTACAAGGTTGTATGTTACATGTATCGAGGAAGGTTCAGCACTATCTTACCAGGAAATAAAGCTGGTGTCACAAACCAGATGGGAAGTGCTTCACTGGGATGACCATTAGACATTCAGAGAGAGAAGGCAAAGAAAGCAATATTTTAAAAAAGATAAACAGTGTACAGTCATGCAAAGGTAGCTGAGAAAGGAGTGTAGAAGAACTGATGACACTTCTTTATGCAAATATATTACACACTAAAGTTCCTTTAAAATATAAGGTAGATTCAAATGCTTCACAACTGAAATTTCACTATATCAGCTACAATAGTTTAATTAAGTTTAGAAGCAACTCAAGAATTTTCAATGTTTCCATAATAAGTTTCTTGCAAACTAACCTGCCCTGGCTTCTCTGAAATAGTAGTCCTATTTTTCCTTGACACAATGCAGCAGCCAGCCTATGAAAAAACCCAAAATGTCCATTACAATATTTTAAAAGTTTTTTTCAGAAATACTGCTTTTCTTTCTAGCAATTCTATTTTTTTTCCTAGCAGTTTGGTATGGATTAGTATCCTCTGTTTAGCAGAGATAAAGTATATTGCATTTTATCTTCTTGATCCTGTATCTAAAGAATATCTTTTCTTCTGTAGTGCTGTAAAGTGGTTGCACATCATCAGGGCTCAATACTTATTCTAATGAATTGCTTTCATAAATACGGCAGTTCTGCTTACTAACTTGCCAGAAGAATGCAGTTACAATGGGCTATTGTGCAGAAATAGCTTTGTGAGAGTACAATTTTTAGGAGAAAACTATTTTTCTAAGAAAAATGCTAGAATTGAATCAAAATGACCACTGTGTTTGAACTGCATTCATTGTGCATGGACTGTATCGATTGTTACCAGTGTGAAGAAACTCACTAAAAATGAGATTAATCAGAAGTGATGGCTCACTGGGTTAAGAAAAGGTACTGATGATTAAAATTTATAAGCAGTTATAATGATTTTTCTATTTTCTTTTAGTTATGCTCCATCTCTTTCATTCTCATGAGTAATGACAAACAAATCATCTGAATGCTTTTAAATGTCTCAGAATGAAAGCTTCATCTTTTTCACATCTGTGGTCAAATATCAACTCTCATCTTCATTCTAAAATATATTGGTAATTTTCTTTCTTCTATTTTCAGTAATGGTGCACATGCATATTCTACCTCTCCCACTGTTGCCTTAGATAGGAGTAGGACTAATACAAGAAAATTAACCAGACATTCCTCTACACCCTTCAGGTATGATGTTACAAACATTTCCATGTTCAGCTTTAGATGTGTAAGTGGTATCCCTGAACTCAAAGACAGAGATTACAAAACCAAGAGTTAATAAAATTGTCGCCTAAAATAAAGTAAAAGGTGACATTTTTATGGAAAGTTGAGTTTAACCCCATCAAAAAGAAAAAAAAAAATTTGTTCACTTGCAGGTTGTGGCACATTCACAGTAGGCAGTAGCCCAATTATTAATTTATCATGTCCCAGGGGATTAAAATGAGTTTTATGCAGACTACACTGCTGTGTACTCCAGCACTGAGGTAAGAAAGGTATAAGGCAGAATTCTCACCTGATAAGAAACACCTGTAGCCTATGCAAACCTGCTTGGGCAGCTGCTGAAAAAATATGATCTCAAGAATTTTCAGATTTTTGTCACATTCCTGAGTCATGATTCCTAACAAATAAACCCATGCTTTATCAAAAGGGTGAATTGACTTTTTGCTGTGTAATTTGGAGGCCATTGTAATATTCCAGGATGATATTTCTCTTGTCCAGATAATACTCAGTGCCCAGATATAAATAACTTTGTCAGATAAATCAGTAATCAGATCTCTGACAGCCAATGATCATGATTCAGCAAAGCCTGTGACTTAGATTAGAGAAATGTTACACTTTTGCTGCCTTAGAGTTGCTGTTATAATTATATGACCAATTTTATGTCGAAGTTTCTCATAGAGAAGCAAGACAAATAAATTTGATTTTTATGGTTTAAAGTACAGCTAGCAGAAAATGAGATTAAGATTCTAACTGACATTTATGCTATTGTGAAATCAACAACCATTTCTAAATGTCTTCTCATTTTAATTTATCCACTTTCTGGCAGGCTGTGGAATTAATCTTGGTCTGCAAGGCTTAGAATCATCAGAAGAATTAATTTACAGGATTGCTGCAGCAATGGATCACAATGATATCTTTGAAGCACCGCTTGCTAAATTATCACCCTGAGAGCAAGTGACAGAAGAGAAGAAGATTTTAAGCACTATGGGTTATTTACTACCCTGCCTTGATGAACATATGACTGAGATCACTGTAATAATACACAGATCCATTCTTTTTCTTCAGTGCAAAAAAATAGATAGTAACTTTAAACAACTGCTGTTATAAAAACCCCAAACAAAACCCAAAACCCAAAACCCAAAAAAGCAACCAGTGATGCACATACTATATACCTTAAATATTAAAGCATACATTATTTATATGCAATTTCTTGCTTTCCTAAGACACAGCTGATGGTAATAAGCAATAAGGAGAAACGCTGCATTACTCCTATCATTTAGAATTTTAAAAAGTGTCTTCTTAATTTGTGGCAAAACTGTTAAAGGCCCCAGTTTGTGTCCTAGAGGTTGTAGTGCTGCTCTTACAGCAATTTCTTTCTGGCACTTGAGAAACCTAACAGAAATTGTTCTGCAATTCAATACAAATGGACAGAAACCTGGACTAGCATGGATTCCCACCAAAATCACACTAAAATCTCATGTTTCCACACAAAGTTTCTTGATGTAATTTGAATTATTAGTTTTCAAAGAGGGAAGTCTAGTGTTTCTTAAATATTTTTTTCAGAAACTGAAATGGCACTGAAAACAATATAAACCCTCGGGACTCTTGTGATACCATATTGCTTATGTACCAAGGCCTTCAAGACAACCTGTCCATGTTGCTCTGCCAAATTAAGCCTTTGCTTTTGCAGTAAATATTTTTACATGAAAGACAGTGGTTCTATTAAATGGGTATACACCCCTCTATTTCTCTTTCTAATCTAAATGCTGGATACTAACAGATCACAACAAGAAGAAAACTAACAACTACCTTTCCAGAGTACTTTTGCTGGATTGATATTCTCTCTTTCAACTACTAACTTACAATATCTGTTTCCTTGAAACCCAGCACATCTCTCCACTCATTCACCTATGGAGTATTTCAGTAACTTCATGAGCCAGAGACCTGTTGCTGAAATTTGCCTTCCCATATGTTTACACAAGAGAGTATGGTTTCAGCCTTTTTTTAATACTCCCAGCAACACCTGAATGAAAACTGGGTGGTGATGATGCACATCTTTTTTCTAGGAGGAGCTGATAGTTTAGTAGGTGTAATTCCTCATGGGAAACCTGCAAGGTGATGGGAGTAGTAGGGCAGAAAAAAGTTCGTCCTGCTTTATCTAGAGATGCTATGCATGCCATTAGTGTCTCAGTGCCTGAAAACCTTCCCCAAAGTAGTCAGAGCACTCTGTTGCATTCGTGGGCTTGCACTGCCACCTGGTGTAGCCCTCAGTGATTACACTTTGTCCAACACCGGCTTTGCCTTTTTTTTTTTTTCCGCTTTGCATGAAACACCTGCCTTAGGACCACCGGAAAGATGCTATTTCAAACGCTGACGGTTGCGTTTGTTTATATAAATATAGATGAGCATGTCAGCTCTATGGGTACGGGATCATAAGCATGACGAGGGGTCGGTGAGGTGGCCTATGGCGTGTCAGATGAGTGATGGTAAACGGGCAAAGCGCTTCTTCATCTGCCACAGCTACCAAGTGGCTGCCTGGGACACGAGTTACCACAGGTTACTGACAATTCACTGACCTTTAGTGCTGCAGCTGGGTGTATTTAGCTGGCCAGGTGACCCAGGCTTGGCAACGGGGCCTGCCCAGCAGGGTGAGGCAGCCTGAGGTAACTTCCAGCCAGGCCTCCCTCACTGACCAGCACAACATGGAGGAGCTTCGACCAAGGCGGCGCCAACAGAGCATTTAGTCCCATAGGTCAGAAGGTGGCAATTAGCAGCAAAAAAAGCCAAAAGAACAGCTGTTTGTCACCGCTTCCCATGGTCTTTCATACCCATCTCTGAAAAGAGAAGGCTGGAAACACTTAATGCCCCCAAAATCTGAGATTCTTGTGCCATCCATGGTGATTTAACGTCAGTCCAGGGGCCTGCCCAGCTGAGTGAGGCATCCTGAGGTAACTTCCAGCCAGGTCTCCCTCACAGACCAACGCAACATGGAGGAGCTCCAACCAAGGCGGCGCCAACAGAGAATTTAGTCCCATAGGTCAGAACGTGACAGCTAACAGCAAAAAACCCCAAAAGAACAGCTCGTTTGTCAAGGCTTCCCAGGGGCCTTTCATGCCCAACTCTGAAAAGAGAAGGCTAGAAACAGTTAATGCCCCCAAAATCTGAGATTCTTGTGCCATCCATGACGATTTGACATCAGTCCGGGGGCCCTTTAGGCTTAAACAACTCAGTGACGCACGTTACACCCATCGGACCGCGACCGAAGTCCCGGTCCAGCCCGTACTCCGCGTGCTTGGGCGACCGCCTCCCCGCCGCCGCCTCCGGACTACACTTCCCCTGGTGCCCGGCGGCCGCTCCGCCGCTCCATTGGCTGTGCCGGCCGGAAAAGGCGGGTTGAGGGGGCGGCTGCTGCCTGGTGGCGGTGCGGGGCTGCCTGCAGCGCCCGTCCCAATGGCGGCGCTGAAGTACGCGGGGCTGGAGGACACGGACAGCGAGGAGGAGCTACCGCCGGGCTGGGAGGAGCGGACCACCAAGGACGGCTGGGTTTACTACGCCAAGTAAGGGATGGGGAGGGCGCTCCTGGAGCCCTCTGACCCTGGAGTCGCTCTGGGGCATCATCTGTGGAGCCGCCGGTGCTGCCCGCTCCGCGCGGGGTCGGGACCCTCCATTTCCCGACCTTCATTCTAGGGCTGAGCTACCCCCTTTGGGCGGCTGTATGCGGGGCCGAAGCTCGGCTCGGTGACGGGACCGGTCCCCGTGTGACTGCGTTTCCGTGTGCAGTGCCCTTCTGGGAGTGCGGGCTTGGCCGTCCCGCAGTCACCCTCCCTGTGCTGAGCCCCCGGGCTGCGCGGTTCCGCCCAGACCACCCCCGGGCAGAGCACCAGCCTCCTGCTTCGGGTGAGGGTGCTGGAGAGGCTCCGGACACTGCTGGGTCCAGGAGTTGTCACGCAGCTGCTGCAGTACCCGCGGGGTGCTCTGGGTGGGGTTTACACGTGTGGGAGATGTAGCCTTGAGCGATGTTGGAGTTTCCTTACTTTCCTCCTTACTAGGAATAGAGAATAAAAGGGTCTGATGAAACTCAAAAGGTGTAAATGCCTTCCTTCAACTCTTCAGTGCGCCGGATCTATAATAAGAGGGAAAAAAAAATTGTATTTGTCACCCTCTGCTTTAGAGTGCAAACTCACACTCTGAAAGCAATTGCATCCTTGCCAGTTACAAAGAAGATAAATAACAGTAACTTAGTGAAATATGCTTTTATGTGTTTTTCTTCTCTCTTGTGGTTTGTGTAGTCATGCTGATCTTGGAATCTGTCTTAGTCTGCTTACAACTTAAAGATTAATTCCCTTTCACAAAAAGGGGCAAAAGTGTAGTGCTTTCCCACCTGTAGACAGCTGGCATCTTCCAGCCAAGTTTTGGTTTACAAACACTGGGCAGAATGTTTTGGTTTTATCCACACTTTGTTTGTAAACACCATAAATGGTCTGTGTACATTTTTCTTGGCTCAAGCTTTTGTATATTTCGTAAGAATTCAAAAGTTCTTTTAGAATTGAACGGGTGGTGGAAGTAGGAAATTTACAAAATAACAATATACTACTGAGTGTGTTTTGTACACAGATAATTCAGTAGGTCTGTTTTGTAACTTCTGCTTATAGTAAACAACAAAATGTAAATTGAACATAAAACATTTATTTGAAATTTTTGTACTCCCAGGCTCTCTGATTAGTTACTTTCCCTTCAGAACTGTGGCAATATGGAAGCCTGATAATTTCTAACAGCAGCTTTCTTAAACAAGGGATTGACATATTTTTATTGTGTTTGGTTTTGGGTTTTGTGGAAAAAAAAGCCATTTTTTGAACTTTGTTTGAAAAAAAAAACCATAACGGAACAAAACTCTGTACCAAAACAATCTTTGAATTGCACCAGAAAAATTATTAGGCAATCTTTTTAAGTCTGTAACTTTCCTTTTTTTCCAGCCACTTGGAAGAAAAAACACAGTGGGAACATCCTAAGTCTGGGAAGAGAAAACGTGTTGCAGGAGGTTTGTGTTAAACTGAAGTTACACATCAGCTGGAGTTTGTGCAGGAACTAATTCTCATGTGTATCTAGTTGACACTAATTACCTACACAGACTGAGCTTGCAAAACACAGCTGATTTCAGTTGGGTTTTACCTATGTGATTGTGTCTGTAGAGTGATCACTTCGCAGTTTTATGGCTTTCTTGTGTTGCTCTGCAAAGCCAAAGTATTAATTCCAGGACAAAGGGATTGTTGTACTTTGGCTTATAAAGCAAATAGTCAAAGGCTGGAACTCTCTGCTTAGGTTCTGATCTCCTGGTGTCTATCATATAATATTTATACTTTGATTCTATTCTTCAAAGAATGTATTTGATCAAAAAAACCCCAAACACCTGGCACAGACAGAAGTCCTGTTAGCTTTCATTTTGCTTTCTTTCCCTCACCCAAATGGGTGCTTTTTGCCAAACCAGAAGGCAGCCAGTGTTGCAGAACACTTCCAAAGGTGTATGACTTCTTAAGGACCTTGGATTGCTGCCTTAAAGTACATCTTCCCAGAAGATGCTGAACTGTGTCCTTAGGGATACTATACTGTTCACAAACCGTATTTGTTTCAGCATTAGTAATCTAACTGTAACTAACTAGAATGATTTCAATAGATTTTGAGCCAATTGAATTATAACTGAATACTTTCCAGCCAGGAGCAGAAATACTGGGAATGCTGTCTGTTAAGGATGTCCATGGGGTCTTATGTAGTGATATGACACAATGAGGCAACCAGGTGCCACTAATTACCAGGTAATGGGCATGAGCTTGTGTTAAGCCCACCTGTGCCTGATTAGGGTGGGCCCCAACTGCGCATGAGCAGGATTAGGGGGCCAATAAAAGGTGAGGCCTGAGACACAAGCTCAGCTCATTCCTGACCTAGCCAGCAGAGAGGTTGGTTGAATCCGGAGCAGTAGCACCAAGCCAGAGTAACCAGTCCTGAGGGCAACAAACTCAGAACACTGTTTGTGCACTTCTGCTGGAACACCTGTTGGACCTCAGAGCGCTGTGCCCTAAGAGAGGTTCGTCTTGCAACAGTCTTATATATTAATTTGTTCTGTCTGTCCTTCCATTTTAAATTTAACTTATCCATAGCCACTTGAGGCTTCTGATCTTCTAGCTTTTGGTATGTATTACACGTAACTTTTCCTAGTTCCTTTCTTTTTACTTTATCAGGGATAGCTACTAAAATTTGTGCCATACAGACACATGTGTACTGGGAAGCATGGTTGCATTTTTTGGGTTTGTGCTATAACATGAAATAAGCTTATTAAAGAATTTTTAGAATATGCTTAATATAGTAGTCACAACAATTCTACCAGGTCATATATTGTGCTTCCATTAGAGAACAGTTGTCTGATGAGGGAAGCAGTTCTTCTTTCAAGTTCCAATACTGAAGTGCAGCAGGTAGCTGCATCACCTGCAGAAATTATGCAGATTTTTGCCATATCTGAAAATTAAACTTCAAACCTGAGTATAGTCTAATGTCTTCTGAAATATATTTTATGTGTTTCCTAGGTCTGCCATATGGATGGGA
Organism: Calypte anna; assembly: GCF_003957555.1. Taxonomy (NCBI): domain Eukaryota; kingdom Metazoa; phylum Chordata; class Aves; order Apodiformes; family Trochilidae; genus Calypte; species Calypte anna. Next base: position 14,020,241 of record NC_044257.1, read on the forward strand.
GCAGGAGACTGATGAAAATGGGCAAGTTTATTTTGTAGAGTAAGTATGTAAAGAAGTAGAATATTAACAAGTAGGACAGCTGTGTTTCATGTTGGGTTGGCTTTTTAAGTTAAAATAATGTGGCAATATCAGCTGAAAAGAAAGACATAAGTATAACTTCAGAATGCAGATATGACAGTTGTAGCAGTGTTTAAACATCTGTTTGTGGTTTTCTGAATTCTTCCACATGCCCTGAAATACTTGCCTGGGTGGCAGATGGAAGCAACTCGTGTATCCACATCTCATAATGTGAACTGATCCTCAGGCAGTGTTTGTGTTGGCTCATTTTGGCTGTAGACCTTTATGTATAAACTCTGTACATATAACTTTAAAAACATCCAGAAGTTGATGGATGCTTGTTAACATTTCCTTAAACATAGAAGATGAAAATAAGATGGCTGCAGCTCTGACACACTTGCAATCTAAAGCACAGAAAGAAAAGAGGACAAGGGTTGAGCTAGCAGATTTTTCAAAAGGCAAGGAAGGGGACAGTTCACAGAAGCAGAAAGAAATTTCTGGGAACATTTCTGTTTGCATCTTTTCAATGGCAGGATCAAAATGGTGCAGTTATCTTTGACTTGGCAGACTGGAGAATATTCACAGGCCAAAATAAGTGTACTCTCTGTTCTGTAGTAACAGGTAGAAGACTGAAACTTGTTACAAATTGTCTCTTTTTGATAATTGTCTGAAGAAGAGTAAAACTGCGTTAGAATAGTGAGCCTGGCCCAAACTGTGCCATTTGCTAAGATGGCATGAAGCTATTTGTTTTCAGTTGTTTGAGAAATAAGTTCTGAGCTATGTTTCTCATTGGTGTTTTGATTCAAGGGTGTAGTGTAGGCCCCTTTTATAGAGCCCTTAAGAGAACACAATAGTCCCTAATGTGATGACTTTTTTTTCTCCTTTACAAAGTTCTGCTTTCTATGTCAGAGGTACATTAATGGATGCACATTTCCCTGTTACAACAACTGGGAAAACAGGTGATTAAAAAATGGAATTGGGATAATTTTAACAAAACTGGGAAAAAAATATTGATTTTTGTGAGTTTAAATAATCCACTAAAATTGTACACAATAGTGGTTGGAATGCATTTAAAATCTGAAGGTAGAGTACAGAATGATCAAAGCAGTTGAATTTTTGTGTTCTTTTGCAGCCATATAAACAAAAGGACAACCTACCTTGATCCAAGACTGGCCTTTACAGTTGAAGATGATCCAGTAAAACCTACTATTAGACAAAAATATGATGGAAACACTACTGCAATGGAAATACTCCAGGGTCGTGACTTGAGTGGAAAAGTGGTTATAATAACAGGAGCAAATTCAGGAATAGGTAGGTTAATACTACACATAAGGTAAAATAAGGTTATCTTACAGGCTATTTAGATTTCATCAGCTGTTGCTTAAATATCTGTTTACTTCTGGTGTTCAGATTTGGTTTGCATTATATCCATATAAAACCTGTAGTTGGAAAACTTTGTTTGGGTTTGTGTACTGCTTAAAAAAAAAAAAAGTATGGAGAATGTGGAGCTTAGAGGAGAGCCACAGGAAAGACATTGAGCTCTGAAAAGATTTCTTTTGTGTAGAAAAATATTGATAGAGCCTTTTTACTTTATGTAAATATATGAAAGATGGCCGTGAAAGGTAAGAGAAGTTTATTTTTATCATCTTGGTGGCTAGGATGAGTAAGGTTTGCATGGCTGCAGCAGAGTCCAGATACAGCATTCAGAAAAACTCCTGAGCAGCAGGAACTATGGTCTTTTATCCTATCTGAGGGCTTCTGAGAGCATATAATCTGAGCTGTTATGACTTCTGATTGACCTGTTTGATGGAGAAAAACAAGGTTCAAACTCCTTGGTGCTGTGTGAAGGGAATACTCCCTCTTTGGGAGTGGTTAATAGTGTTCTTGCCCAATAAATCTGGATGTAATTGGCAGAACTTGAAGTTGTACTGTGTCATCACAGTCTTTAAAATAAATTAAGCTTTGTTTAATCTTATCTCTGCTTTGTGACTCTTGGCACAGTGTCATGTAGTGGTTTGCAATTTGGAGATCCCTGTGAGGTCTATACAAATTCTTTGGGACTATGAATTGTGGAATTACTAATTATTTAGCTCAATCAGAATCCACTGGCTTTGGAGTTTATTTGCTAGTTACTTAGAATTTCAGTTCTGGGCTTCACTATGTGTTGTAGATCTTTTAAACACTCACTGTATTTTGGAACTAGTATCTCCCCTCTCTGAGTGACAAGTAAACGATTGCTGTATTTTCAAAATACTTAAAATGCTTTTAGAATTAAGTAGGTATAAATATTCCCCAGGAAATTCTGCTGTACGTTAGGAAGAAAGCAATTAAAAAAGAATGAACCAGGACCAGTTAGGTTATGGAGGGAAGGCAGTTTCTTAGTCTGCTGCTTGTGTGAATAAAGTCACACTTCCCAGTTTTTTCACTAGAGGGCTGTGTTGCTCTTTGAGAATACTAAACAAAAGAGACTTAATGCTTTTCCCTGGTTTTGGTAAATGCTTCTGAAATTTTATTGTGTTCTTAATTATTAGGGCTGGAATGCAAAATTCTAAAGAGCATGTCAACTACTCATCTAGCTTGAATTTTATAAAAACGTGGTATTTTCTACTGCATCTGTAAGTGTTCTCAAATCAAACAGGTGTTTTTTAATTACTTTGTTTTAATGTCAAGGAGAAAGTTGGATAGCTAATGTGACTTTTATGACTTTTATATATATTACTATCTGTTTTTAAAATTCATAAAGCTCCATGACCTTGAAACTATGTTCTGTTGTCTGTATCAGGTTCAGTTGCATCTTGCCTATTGTGACTGTTAGATATTCATGAGTAGTGAAATATAAGTAGTATTGCAGTATATTATGAAAGGGGGCAATGTGTATGTTCTGTGCAGAAAGGCAGATTCCACAGAACAGATTTTGACTTCAAGCTTCTCTAAGATTTTATCACAGAACTAAACCATTGCTCAAACTGCAATTCTAATTTTTTATGCTGTATGAAGGCCAAAAGAGGTCTATTAATGGCCTTTATAGGGAATGCCCAGAACAAGCACAAATTAGCTCAAGAAAGTGAAAACCACTCTTGGCTTTGAGCAGCCTAATTTTTTAAAATAATGAAGGCAATCCAGAAACTTCAGTCATAGTGGGGATTTCTATATTGCTTTTCTTGATTATGTTTTACTAGAGTAAAGCATGCAGTTTTATAATTGTGGAAATGTTTTATATTATTTCTTCAAAATAATTATTGGTTAATGTTTGGATAAATGGAATTATCTTATTTTCTGGCAGTTCAATTGCTATGCAGTGAAAAGACCTTAGCCAAGAGAAAAGTCGTATATTGTGTATTATTAATCAGTACTTATGAGACTGGTGACTGCTTCAGGGAGTTTTTGGTCTGCATATACTTTTGGTGTAAGAAGTTATTTTATTTCATTTCTTTCTTGTACTGAACTTCAGTATTAGCAGCTTTTCTCATACTGGTGCAAAAGGTTGGGAAACATAGTTTATCACAAGTATATGCTTTATGTTTTTAAAAGTCGTTTTATAAAATTATAAACAGAAGCTTTTCTGTTTTTTCCTTTCTCCTTTTTTTTTTCCTTCCTGATGACTCAATTGGTGTATTATGTTTAGTGTATGGAAAACTTAGCTGGATGTAGTTAATAATAAAAAATGGCTTTTGCAAAACTTGTGCAAGCTGGCTTATAGCATGTAACTTTTAAACTTGAATTCTGATTAAGTTATAGCTAAAAATGAAAGTGAATTTAAGCAGAAAATAATGTTTCATTAAAATGTCTTTCTACAACCAAAGGAAATGCAAAGCAACCTACTTTTCTTTTTCTCTGAACTACAAAAATACAGTTAGCAGCTATATTCTTTCATTCTGTCTTTGTAAATTGATCTGTGCTCTAGTCTCATAGCTGATTTGTCTCCCTTTAAACAGATGTAGCCAATACTTGAGGATCAGGTATATGAAATCAGGGGAAGAGACTTAGAGCTAAAGCTGCTTAGAGCTCAATTTACAGAATAGAGCCTGTGCAGCTTTTGAAATGCATTTTGTATTTAATGAGCTGTATTCTCAGCATCAAATGTCATAGTTAATTGCAGTGAGGGTTTGTATATATACACAAACATATCTGAACATTGGGAAACTGTAGAGGGTAACATTTTGACAATGAGTAACTTGATAATTTACTTAATATTAATCATTATGGTAACATGTAGATTATTAGATTTTGTTCACACATGCTGGTGCTTTTGTGATGAATTGCAGAGCTGCATAATTTGTATTTATCAGGTGCCTTTCACAGTATCATCTGAACCTATTTCAGAAATCTCTCTGTCATATGGAACATTATTTGAACACTTTACATGTGTAAGCAATGTAGAATAGCTGCCCCCCTTGAATCTTTGTTTCCAAAATACTAGTAGCTTTTCTGTCTCCCTTATTGAGGAAAAAAAACCAAACAACCCTAAACCAGTAAAGTTCCAGTGGCCTGGAATGTGAGATTAACTATGTTAATTCTGGGATCAATAGCAGCTAAGATCTGACATTGTCAGGGTGGAACAGAACTATTGGAAAACAAAGTATTTATCTTTTCAGTAAGCATACAGTGCTTACATTAATTCAGATCCCAAGGTATTTGTATTTCTGTCATTTTATTGTTTTTTAAAAATTATTTTTAGTGGCTTTTTACTTCTGTTTATCTAAGAATTATTAAAAAAGGTAAAGCTCTACGTAGAATACACAACATGTAGCCCAACTGCTGTGCTTTCACTATGTTCTTCTTGTACTCCATACTGGCACAAGCTAATGAAAGTTTTTGTATTGGAGTGAAAAATTGCATAGCTTCAGAATTTTGGGATTCCTGATTTCTGAGCTCTTGTTTCTGTATGTATGTTATGTAGTAGTATTTGAGCACTTCCCATACAAGTATTGTTCTGAATCTTGTACTTAAAAATCTACCTTCAGAGCCATGATAGAGACAAGTGTGGTTAACTTCTGTTGCATTTCCTATGGCACTTAAGCTATTACCCATAAGAGGAGCAAAATTAAAATTTTAAAGCTTATCTAAATTTTTTGTTGTGAAGGTCTTTTAAGGACCCTTAATAGAAGCTGGCTGGCTTTCACCAGTATGTCCTGAATCTTTTGGCAACGGAGGGACAGGAACAGTACGTTTAAAAAGAACACTTTTACATCTTAAATTAAAAATTACTGTTCTGTACCTGCAGAGAAGAGAATTTAGTGAATATGGGGAACCATTTCATTGCAGAAGTTACTGAGATTATTTGTGAGCAGCATAGCATTTTTACTGAGACTATCTGCCTTCACAAAGAAGGTAACATTTGCTGAATCCTAATTAGACCAGTGAATGGTCTAATTTAAGTCAAACTCAGATCATATGGGAGGAATAAAACAGACCCTTACAAATACCATGGAGGACTTTCATTTTAATAGTATTAGTCTTGACTGTCTCAAATATGTTCATTGTCTTTCACTGTGTTGCATGGAGTTTGGTGCTCTAAACCTGCAGATGTTTGTCTGAATTTCTCAGTAAGGAATTGTTCAGCTCCATTTTTGACTGAGATTGCAAATTTTCCTTGAAAAATGTGCACATATTTCTTTGGAAGCACAGTTTATTTTCTAATTTCTCTCATCTGTTTCCAGATGAAGCAGTATCTGAAGGCTGTGTAACTGGCAGGATGTCTACAGAGGAACTGTTAGATCCACTTCATGATTTCTTGTATGGTTGTGGAATTTTTCTTATACTGTAACGCCTGAACTTTGAAAGTCTTAAAGATCAGCCTTATTTTGTTAGATGGTTTGTTTTGGAAAAAATAATCTTTGAGGGAATGCACCTGCCTGGTTTTGTTCAGTGGTTTTATTTTTCTCAATTTTATTAATGTATTAACTTTTCTCCAATATTTCCAAGTGTTACTTGGGTTTTGGGGGTTTTTTTGTATGTTTTATGATGACTAAACAGCAAGGTGCTTGCTTTCATTTTTTTCATGAGGATAAAAAGCAGGACCCCACTTGTTACAGATCTTCGTGAATGGTCTTTTCCTACAATTTAGAGTTTTTCCTGACATTATGAAAAGTTTGAAATCAATACTCTGAAGCAGAATTATTTTTCATAAATGGATTAATTCTTGTGAACTGATAAGTTGAAACTCCTCCATGGTTTTATTAAGTTCTTTACATAATTTTGTTGTAGCTTGATGGTGCAGAAATAAGGGAAATAATCTTGCTAAGGAGATGCATCTTATGTTCTTAGTGTACCAGGATAACTGGTGGTGAACAAACTATTAGAGCCTTTGCATGGTTGTGTATTTTCATGCTAGGAGTGTTTCACAGGTAGAGAACTGAAGTGGGTATTATTTATGGAAGTTTGGGATCAGAGCTTATTGTTGAGCAGGTGGAAAGATCAGCAATATATAACCTTGGATTATTTTTCTTGGCCAAGTCCTAGCTGTCCCTGAGATTGTTTTCCTGGGATATTTTTGTATTTATTGGGCTTTTAAAAGCATGATAGATTTGTTCCTTGGTGTATATTTTTCTAGTGAGATGTAGGCTCCATGTATCCCATGTTTCAGTACTCTAAGCAGCACAATATCCTAACAGAAAAGTGTGGCTGTCCTGGTTGCAGCTGGTGTGTGTGTGTGTGCTTTCCCCTGACAGAACAAAATAGCCTCTCATGAGAAAAATAAATTGCCCAATAAGATGTGATTTTGCAGATGTGACTTTTACACCAGGGTCTTCTGCCAGCACTGTTGCATTGTTTAGGGAATGGGTTCTTGCTGTCTTTTGCCAGTAAAACACTGGTGTTGAAGGTTTGGTTTTAAGCTCTTTTAAAATGTGGTTGTGTTGGGAGGGTGAAGGGGAAAATGAATCATCCTTCAGTTTGGTTTGGTATTGTGCATGATGCTATGTATTTTAGTTTCATGTTGTTACTTTGGCTTTAAGAGTCTTACTCTTGAGGAAAAAGCTGCTTGCTTAATGAAGAATTCATGGGAAAAGTAACTTTGAGAAATTAAAGGCTGAATTTCTTAAGTCCTGTGATCCTCATGCTGTGGACCAAACTAGCATGGATTGTGTTATACCACATAAGTAGCCCTACCCTAAAAATGTTGGTGCCTGCAGAGAAGTTTTGTTGTTTACTTCTTACATAAACATACCCTAAAAACAAATATACACTTGGCTAATTTTTTTTCAGGTATTTTATTTGTGGAAATCCAAAACTTTGTAGCATGCATGATTTTTTTGTGCCAGTGTTTTGGTGAATGAGAGCTGTTATAGTGCTTTTCCAGGAGAGCCTCTGTCTTCCAGGGAGGGTATTTTTGGTACATTTTCTAGGTAATTGATGTAGAAAAGCACAGCTTAGTGAGGAGAATGTGCCTGTGAGGTGGAACTTTTAACTCATTCTATCATGGAATGTTAGTAGCTGTCAGACAGGGACTAGTACTCTGTATTTTGAATAATTAAACTACTAAAAGCTGTGATTTTCAGGCTTTGAACAATCTTAACAGAAGAGGGTACTCTTTATGGTGCTGTAGTCTTAAAATTTATGGTATGTCATAGTGACTGAGTTTTCTGTCAATGCCATTGCTGTTTTAAAACACTGGCTTAATACTATTACTGCTCTGCTTTATTTAAGGCTCCAACTACTTGTTAGATTTCGTAAATATTAAAAGGCTGTCTTGGACTTCTGTAATATTTTTCTTACTGAGTAAGCTGAAAATGGTGTCAGATGTTCATACATCTTTTTCACGTCCATTTTGATGAATCTATTTATTACTTCTGTAATGAGTAGTACACATGGTTGGTTAGCCAAGTTATTGAACTTCATCAGCCTTGGCTGAAATTCACAATGCATGTGAAACTTGTTGTAACATGTAAGAAATTACAGCTGGGCTAAAAGGTTCAATAATGATTATTACTTGTAATGGAATCTTTTTACGAAGGATGGGATTGAGCTACATGCTTGTGTTGTACTTTCTGGAACTTCTTTTACAGGGGAATAATATAGAATTAAAGCCTTCATATGTGGTACTTGCCTCTTATCTAAGAGTTAAGACTTTTAAACAAGCTGCAGTGTAACTTGGTCACTTGTCTATTGAAATATTTAATTTCACAAAGGTTTTTCTCATTATTTTCTGCATATTTCATAGTTCAGGGATAAAAAGCCCTTTTCCATGTGTCTGTCTTGCTGCAACACAGAACTTCTCTCTTCATTATCTTGTGCCTGCATGTTTTGAAAGCTGGTTGTGCTGCAAAAGTTGTTTGTAGAGTTTCAGCTGTACATTTGTGTATTTTTGGAATGCTTGTTAGATGTTGGAACAGAACAGGTTGATAAATGTATACTGTTTTCTAATGAGTGTACCTGATTATTTTTTAGATCCTGTTAACTCTAGTTACAGCCTGCAGATGTATGTTAGTGGTCATGATGTTTCTGGCTTACCAGCAGGAAATTTCTGAGTGACGATGCTGAGCAGGAGGGTCACAAAAAAAAAGCATTTTAGTATCTTGTGTCCCTTTCAAACATTCTCCTGCTTGATTGTGTCAAGGATTTTGGAACTTTGATTTAGGGTTTTGAAGCTTGGGTCTGAAACTGTGTATTTGTACCAAGAAGGAAAGGAAAGCAGACAAGTAGAAATTTGGGAAGGTGAAGATCCAAATCCTGACCTAATGATCAGGAATCTTGCTGCTGACTTTAGAATTGGTGAGGCCAGAATATTGCCTGAATTGTTAAATTGGAACAGTACTGTGAGAAAGGAATTAATCAGATTCTTCCTAAAATCCCTATTTTACAGATACAAAGTTTTGTAGGCATATATATTTTTGGGTTTAATATCCCCTTACCCAAACTGTCGTACTTCATGGAGGATGAAAAAATTGGTGTAGAAGATGAAGCTTTAATCAGTCATTTGCTTCAGAAACTTGTTGTCCTTGAATTCTTGGGTGATACGTTGGTCCAACAGCAGGCCTTAAATGTCTTCTAAAAAATACATTAGCTTTGGTGTGAGAAGATGCATGATGTTTTTGTGCTCTTCTTGAAAGTGTGACAAAGAGGTCTTTGACTTTGTGTCTGTGGCCTTACATCGTAATTCAATTACTTCCGTTTCTTGTTCATTTTCCATTCTCCTTGCCTTTGTGTATAGACACTTTTTGTTAATACTGTTCTTATTAATTTTTTGTTTCAGAATTTCATCTCCTGCCTTACTTTATATGTTGGAACCACATGATGGATCATTTGAGTTACAAAACAGCTTCCCATCTCCCTCTTTCCTTGGTAGTTTAAAGTATGCCCAAAAGATATACCAGTTCTGAACCTTGGGAGTTTGGTACCCATCTTAAACACCATCTAATCCAGATGAATTAGAATTTAAGGAGGTAACCCAGGACTGAATAACTTTCAAAACCTCCATGTCATGTTACCTTGCCCTTTGCTGCCTGTCTCTATCTGCTGTTCTTATTTGCTTGCACTAGGAAGAACGGTGAACTTCATCTTCCTTGTATTTGGTTATTTTCACAGGGTCCTGAAATGGCTCTTGTATTAAAGTCTTCCTCTGCTGCTTAACTAAACAATTTGTCTTATCTCGTGTTGCCCAAGGGCAGAGGTGGGTAGTGACTGCCAGAAATCAAGTAGTTTTCATTTTTGATCTGTTCACCTGTTCCTTTTTCCCGTGACACAACCGCTTTAGTAAAGGACCCAGTGGTCTGTGTTTGATTAATTGAAGATATCTTTTTCTTGTAACCTAAATTGTGAACTGGTTACTGAACTGGACAGAACCTTGTTTTACTATTTATCTTTAAAATGTCTAGTATACCTATTGAAATACTGTTTATTTAAGTCAAATAAATATCAAGCTTGTTTTAACAAAAAAAGATTTGGTCCAATTTATGTTGTAGTGCTTTCTTTATCTTTGCACAACACTAAGCATTTTTCATGCAATAACTTAGGGATTAAAGCTTGGAGAATCTAGCACTTCAGCAGACAGCACAGTATGTCTTTTAATTATTCTGCCTTGGAAGAAGTATTTCTCTTTATTAGATTTACTTCTTTTATTAACATTGCACTATTGTACTTGCTGAGAGGAGATTCAAAACATGCAACTAATTTTTTTGTTTTGTTTAATTAGAGCTCAGCAGTATGGAAACCTCTGATACTGTTGGTGTACAGAAGAACAGTAGTTACTTGAAAAGATGCTGGACAACTTCTGGCTTTTTTCTCCATTTTTTGATGGGAAAAGCTGCTGCGTTGCCTAAAGCTACTTTAGAGAAGATCAGCTTTAGAGAAGGAGAATTTGCCAACCCCATTTCTTTGAACTTTGAACTTATTTGGAAAAAAAAATACAATTAAAAAACCTAAACCACCATAAAACCCAAAACCAAACCAAACCCTCCCCAAATTAACAAAACCCAAAAAAAAAACCAAAAGAAAAACCCTTGAGAAACGATAAAGATGTATTTTAAAGTCTTTGGGCTTTTTTTCAGTCACTTGTGTAGGTTTGCCTAAGAAAGAGTGCTAAGAATAGCAACAATATAAAGGAGTAAAAGTCCCCAAGTTTTGGGGATGAGTTAAATATATATATATATATGCCGCACAAACCAGCTTTTAAAACCTAGTTGGTACTGAATATTTGGTCAGGTATTTTATAATCCCAGTTATGAATGTTCACACTGCCACTTTTCCATAGCAAACACTCTTCAAGGGTGTGTGGCTTAGCTAAAAACTGGATTTTCTCTATTGTTGGCCTTTAATACTTGCTACTAATATTAGGTAAATCCTTAATGATTATTTGTGTGTGTTTGTGTGACTTAGGTTTTGTTGGCACTGTTTCTCTTCAACTTGTCTCAGCTTTGTTATAAAATAGAAATGAAGCTATAGTAGCATACACAAAAGCGTTACTTATTTACTTAATAATGTATTTTGTATTGCTACTTATAAGTAGATTGGCTTTATATAAACAAAAAACCTGGTCACTTGCCCCATTATGATTAAACATTCAGGAATGATTACTTTCTGGGATATAATGTGCCCTAAATGTCACATAAAACTTGACACTTGGATCTGATTTAGCTTTCATTGAGATTCTGGTTTGATTGTGACTTAGATCGTTGGCAGATTTATTGTCTTCTGCTACTCTGGATTCCAGTTAGATGTTTAGTTTGGAAATGTTTAGTTTGTGATAAAAGTAGAAGTAGTGTATTAATGTAGCTGTAGTCTAGCAAAATATTTTTTAACCCTTATGAATGTAAATGTACATAATTCTGAAGAAGTAATAGGGATCATGAGCTCTTCTCATTTTGAGACAATGCTGTTAGTTCAGTCTTCTTTTAAAATGTGTACACTTCCTTCTATTTGGTGGCTTTTAGTTCCAGCATATTTGTGAGGAATGTGCTTGACATTGTCACTGTTCAACATTTTTGTTTGCTTGCAGCATCTTCAGTTATGAATTTAGCTTTGTTTGCCTCATATGGTGCATCTTTATTTTGCAGGAAAAAAGAGTCACAGATCTTTATAATCCCATTGATGTAAGGATGGTTTTTTGTAGTTTAGTGTTGTGCTTTCTTCAGTTGAAAAAAAAATTTAAAGTTTTGTCAATGACAGTGACTGTGCACTTACTGTTAAAAATAACTTTGCCTTGCCTAGAACAGTACAACCTAAAGAAGTGTAATGTATGAGTGCATATTTTAAAGATGGTTAGATAGAAGACAGACCAATGCATTAGTCATTGTGTTTAGTTTTGGTTGGCTTGTTCTGTGGTTCATATATCCAAGAAAAACACATTGATTCAATTTACACACAGAGGGAGAGGCAGAATGTATCTTCCATATAACAGTAAGCTTTCTTATCACAAATATCATTGTGTCAGTACCATACCTGCAAACACAAAGGCAACATTAGCATTTTGTGTGAATTGCTCATTTTAACTTTAGTCTGTTCAAAATATCATCATCCTTCATTTGCTCAAAAACTTATATTCTGAGCAACTTATCTCAAAGATTTTATCCTAAATATCCAAATCAAAGCAGAGTGGTTGTGGCCAAGCAGTCTTGACACAGAATATGTTTTGGGTGCTGTTTGGGCTCTGAAAAATATGATTTTGTCAATGATCTAATGTTTTGCACGTGGCTGCCATCACTCCATGTAAGGTCTCTTGGATGTTGTACACTTAAAGCACCAACACAGGCAACAGTATCTTGGTTGCAGAAGATTCTTTCCTAAATTACTTGTACTTGTTGCATATTTCAACTGGAAAAGAATCTTATGGAACTCTGAAGTCTTTTGTCACTTTATGTTTAGCACCTTTGAATCTGCTTTACTTCTTTTCTGATGAAGTGTTGAGTAAGATGGTCTGGTTCATTGGTGCTTGTATTGGGCCTTCTAAGTTGAAATAAACCTTGTGATTTGTAGGCAACAAGTCTGCCATTAATATGCAGTTCTCATGGGTCCCAAAAATTGAAAAAAATATAGTCTGTTTGAGATGTAACAATTGGGGTATGTATCTATATTGGAACACCGTTTGCTACAAGTTCTTCACTATGTAACTATTCTCTGTAGTAAAGCTGGGCTTAAATTGTATTTCATGAAGATAACATCTTGCATTTTTAAAAAAATTAAGGCTTTCCCCATTCGTTTTTAACTAAAATTCAAGTTTACTTTTGATCCAGGAAAAATGTACACAGTTGTACACAAATGTACATAATTAAATGATTAAAATTATTGAAAATAATTAATTACTACTTGGATGGTGATGATATGTTGAAGATGAATTTTCTAATGGTTAAGTAAAAATCATGCCCTATCAGAGTGTTAAGGATGTCAGAAGATGCACACATACTGGCATCTTGCTTCTCTTAAACCTGCCAAGACTCTGCTGGTTCTGTGTGTGCCATAGGATTTCTGTGTATGGTGTTGATTTGCACTGTAGAAATATGTTGGCCCAACAGTGAAAATAATCTTCTCCCAGAGATCTTAATTTGCACCTCTGTTTTACTGTGGTTTATTTGCCTGTTCTCAGTTCAAGAGGAAGTATCTGAGAAGTTGTTTGGTTTTTTCTTTTTCTGGTAAGGATTTAGAACAGGGAAAGCAGAAAACCCAAGAAAATAGTGTATTCTTTTTACATTCTCCTTTGTTATTGCTTCTGCCTGGAGGAAGGAGTTCATTTTGTACACTATCAGAGTTTAAATCCAAGCTCCTGAACGTGTCAGGGCCTCCAGAGCTCTTCTATCAGTGCAGAGAAAGGAAGAAGTTGTTCTGAATGCTTTAAATGTGAGCACAAACCCTGTAGGCTTTTCCATTGAGATCTACACTGTTGCAAAGAAAGATAACATTGCTGCTTTTCAAATGTTTTGTAAATGGCAGATCCAGGGTATCCTGAAGTGTTTGAGAGAAGGCAGAGAAGCTAAAGAAAATGTGCTATTGTTTGAACTGTTTTATTTTTTAATTTCTTCTATGTATTCAGACTTTCTTACTTTTATTTGGAATAAAGGAATGTTTTAAAATACATAACTGCCTGATGCTACAGTATCAAAAGTGAGCAAGTTGCTAAGTAAATCATATTTAAACTCCACTAAACTCTATGAAGTTAAAATAGTGTTACCTCTTCCTCTTGGCATTTAATCTGATAGATGGTCAGAAAAGTTGCTTTATGAATTATGCTCTGCAGGAACTAATAGAAACACCAAGTAGCAATAGTTATATATGGTCCCCACCTTGTAGCCAGCAATTCAGTAGTTGCATTGGAATTCTATATATTTGGTTTGGGTACCTGAATTTGTTTTTCTCTTTCTTTACATCCAACTTTTCCAAGCAGAAGTGTTCATGAATGAGTTAATAGTTTAAAATATGTCTGACAGGGAGAGGCATCAGCCCTTGAGCTGTGGCAGTATTTTGAATGGAATCATGGACTGCTTAAGCATCCTCTGAAGAGAGTTTTTCTTTAAGCACATGATGTGATGGAAGGGTTCAGGATGTGTCTTCCTAAGGGTAAAGAATCACCCTTTGGTAGCCCAGAATAAAGCAAGTATGACCAAAAGAGAGGTGTTTAACATTCATCTCCAAGTTTGTAGGGAAAACTCAAGATTGTATTAAAACTTGTGGTGCATACCTTACTTGGTTAAATTGTAATCTTTCTCAGTTTAGCTTATATTGAGAATCTAGTTAATGACTGTAACAGAGAAGGGGGTGGAATTTATTATTTTGCTGTGTGACAAGGGGTGGAGCTAGCAAATCATCATCATCATGCTTAGCTGATTAAACTGGTTCCCAGCTGTAGAACTTTGTGTAACAGCAGGAAACTTCTCTGCCCAGGCATTCCAGACAGTTGTAATACTATAGTAAGCTGGTAAAAGGAAGGGGGGGGGTTTGAATTTTTGCAAAACAAGAAGTATACAGCTAGCAACTGGTACAGTGGTACAATATGTCTTACATTAGTTATGTGAAAAATTCTAGTTAAATACATTTAAAGTGGAATTAGGAACAGGGGAAATCTTTGCATATGTTTTAGCTGGATTCCTGTGCATGCAATGAATTACACAGGTAATTAAAATTGCTTGGCAGAATGAATGGCTTTAAAAGAGATACAAGAGAATTGGTTGGCTTTAAATACTGTAAGTAGGTAAACACAGAAAGTGGTATAAATCCATCTTGGTGTCTGTTGCTTTTATATAATGTAAGTTATGTCTAATGCTGAAACGGAATGTTTTTGCTCAGGGGTGTTTTGGAAGGAAGACAGCCCATCTTAATAGGTTTCTTGATAAAAAATTTTTTAAAGGGAAACATGAACATGCTTTAAATGTCATAAAGCTAAAACAAATCTCTTTTCTTTGACTTTTTCACGTATTAATATTGCTGGGAATTTGTTTGATTCTTCATTTTCTAATTAAGCTTGCCTAACTGGAATTTGTTAAGATACATCACTCCTCTTTCAGATAGATGGAAATGTATTTCTCCACAGAGGTGGGCACCCTGTGATGCTATTGAGTTCATATCACAAATATTAAGTATCTTACCCCTGATGGTAACACAGTTTTTGGCTCAATTTTCTGCACTTTATGAAAATTCTGCACGCCATCTGGTGTAAATTCTCACAGATTTTTTCCAGTTCAATAAAGGTTACCTTGGCCCAGCTTCTATGCAGCTTTTCATTAATGAATTGATGAATGAAACAGAGTATGCTTACAAAGCGTGCAGATGATGTCAAGATGGAAAAAGTTGCAACTGGTGCTGGGCAGTTTCATAATATGAACTCATCTCATTAAATTGCTGTATCATCCCAAATTAACAAACTGAAACTAATCTGAAATCTGAAGTCTTATTTTAGAAAGGAGAAATGAATTGCCCAAATGGAGAATGGGGAAGAAATTATTAACAGTATTGCAAAAAAAGTTTGTGCACAGGCACTTAGAAATTCACTGTGGGACTTTGTTCTGTGGATGAAAGAAAAATCCCTGGGGATACAGATTCATTCTGCACTTCAACTGCATCAAGTTGTGAACTGTCTTTCCACTTGTTTCAGATTTAGAAAGAATGTGCTTGCAGATTGTCATATCAGTGAGGGTTGCAAATGAGGGAATTTTTAATGGATTATTTTTCTTTGTATCGTCTGGTACTTGTAGTGACCTGTTAGAACCTATAGTTAGTACCTGTTAGTGACCTATAGTACTATAACCAGTATATTGAAGCTATGTGCTATTTGATTATTCATAATGAGAGCAATAATGAAAATTTTTTCTCTGTATATCTGATGGTGATGGAACAAAACCCAGATAATTTAAGGAAAAATTTAGCAAGGATTTTAATGGCATGGATAGTAAATCATACATGCAGATTACACATCTTTAACAGAGCTTGACAATCCCCTCCTGGGAAGTACTTCCCCCCCTGGAGCGCTTCATCCAGTTCTTGAGCCCCTACTACCAGAAAGACAGGGATGTGCTGGAATGTGTCCAGAGAAGGGGCATGAGGATGATCAGAGGGCTGGAGCATCTCTCCTATGAAGACAGTTGGGGTTATTCAGTCTGGAGAGGAAAAGGCTCTAAGGAGACCTAATTGTAGATTTCCAGTATCCGAAGGGGGCCTGCAAGAAAGCTGGTGATAGGACTGGGGAATGGATCCAAACTAGAGGAGGAGAGGTTTAGATTAGATGTTAGGAAGAAGTTCTTCAGCATGAGGGTGGTGAGACAGTGGAACAGGTTGCCCAGAGAGATGGTGGAAGCCCCATCCCTGGAAGTTTTTAAGGCCAGGCTGGATGGGGCTCTGAGCAACCTGATCTAGTGGGAGATATCCCTGCCCATGGCATGGGGTTGAAACTAAATGATATTAAAAGTCCCTTCTGACCCTGGAAATTCCATATTCTACATAAAGCTTGGGTAGTTCTCTGGCTTTGCACAGCAATATTCTACAGTTAGGGTGTGTGTGTGTTCAAATCAGAAAAAGGAGCAGTTATCTCCATGTGATTTTTGTTCTGATTCTCACACATCCCACCTTTGCCATAGGTGGTCCTCAGATTGATGAGCCAAAGGCTGACTGCTCATCTAAGGAGCCCAGAACTCAGTTTTAGAGTACTCTATTGCTTTCAGAGTGGTGTTTCCAGGCATAATTGTTCTGCGGTCTCACCCTGTGGCTCATTCTTCATAGACAAGTAAGAAGTATAATCTTGCTTTTCTAACACTTGAAGACACCAAGACAGAGAAATTAAATTTGCTTTTTGAAGATCCCAAGCCTGTTTTGTATAAAAAATCGTGTAATTGTTCCAAAGACTTGCACCTTTTTTCATAGGTGCTCTTAAAAAGCTGGATCCAGGTGACTATTGAACTGATGTATAGGGAGCTTTGGTCCACTTAAAAATGTGGCTCATCTTTTGAGGTAATTTTATAGCTCTGTTTTATTACTGAGATGTATTTCTGACAAGGAAATGTTTTATCATAGGTTTCGAAACTGCAAAATCTCTTGCACTGCATGGGGCATATGTTATCCTGGCCTGCAGAAACATGTCAAGAGCCAATGATGCTGTACAACGCATTCTTATGGAATGGGTAAGTAAATGGATATGGTGTCTGACAATAAGCTTTTTTTTTTTTCAAGATGTGAAGTCTTTTGTGTAGTAGAGTAGTTAAATATATATTACATTATCATGGAAAATCTAAAGAAGAAAGCAATTGTCTTGTTTTGTAATATCCTGTTCAGTCACTGGTATTTCTGTGGTAGGGATTTTTCATTTCATGAGGCTTCCCTGGACTGCAGTTACCCATGGTACATACAGGTGCTTTGTGAGGGCAAAAACTTTGGAACCACTGAGGCGTGTTTCATAGTTCATACCATAAAACATCCAGAGCCAAACTAATTAACTAACAGAATTTGCACGCTTGGATATTATAGGCAGCCACTATTTTGCCTGTAGTTTTATACCATGAGAGAGTGCAGAGAATCGTTCTTGCACTTCAAAATCTGAGAATATTTCCCTCTTTTTCTCTAGTCCATTAGGCCCAACAGCATTGCTGCCATACCCCTTTTTCCTTTTTTTTCTTTCTTTCCTTTTTTTTTCTTTCTTTCCTTTTTTTTTTTCTTTCTTTCCTTTTTTTTTCTTTCTTTCCTTTTTTTTTTCTTTCTTTCCTTTTTTTTCTTTCTTTCCTTTTTTTTTCGTTCTTTCCTTTTTTTTTCTTTCTTTCCTTTTTTTTCTTTCTTTCCTTTTTTTTTGTTCTTTCCTTTTTTTTTCGTTCTTTCCTTTTTTTTTCGTTCTTTCCTTTTTTTTTCGTTCTTTCCTTTTTTTTTCGTTCTTTCCTTTTTTTTCGTTCTTTCCTTTTTTTTCGTTCTTTCCTTTTTTTTCTTTCTTTCCTTTTTTTTCGTTCTTTCCTTTTTTTTTCGTTCTTTCCTTTTTTTTTCGTTCTTTCCTTTTTTTTTCTTTCTTTCCTTTTTTTTTCTTTCTTTCCCTTTTTTCTTCACCCCTGGATCTTCCTAGTGAGGAGTACAGGCTGGTTTTGTCTGAGCTTGCTATGACTTTTGACTTCCAGGATATAATCTGTTGACACAATATGCTTGACTTGAATAATTTACCTCAGGGTCAGATTCTTGGAATTTTATTTCTTTCCTGATAAAATTAGGGATGAGTGCTTTAGCTTTATTTTCCAAACTCTGAAAATATATCAGCTGCTCACAGATGGTGTGAGAGAGCATTCAGTAGTATTAATATTTATATGTAAGTAGTCTACAGATAATTATAGTATTAGTGCAAAACAAACAGTTCTTATTTAAAAGTATTTCCAAATAAATGATCCTTATAATATTGCTAATTTTTGAAACCACTAATTTCTTCAAGAAACAGTCTTTGGGTTTAGGCCTTTTTCTCTTGTCCAAATGATGTAAAGTATTAGGAGGGGAAAAATATCTTCCTTTCACCTTCAATATTTCACATTAAATCTCTTTTCCAATTTTGTTATATTTTAGTGTTTGGGAATTCCAAGACAGTTTCATTAGAGGCAAGGATAGCCTGTGTTGCTTAAAGTTTATCTGTCTGAACTCTTTCAATAGAACTTCTTTCAATGAAGTTTGGTGATATTCTGCCTTTTGAATTTAGTAGTCCTAGTCCAGCATAATGTTTTTATGTAATTAAAATAAGGCAGTACTGACTGCTTTGAAGGCGATGGAAGATCAGGAGTACTTGTCTTAATACCTATGTTATATCACCAAAAGTTAATTAATTCTTAATTGAATGAAAATCACTGAAGGTCAAATTACTTCAGAAACACTAAGTTTGTTTACTAACAGTTTTCAAATTCTAATTGTTTAGAAAAGAATCTCATCTGTAAAGTGGGTAGCTGGAAAACCATCAGTGCATCTTTACAATGGCTTTGTTGTTGTTTATTGAGAGGGACTAATTAACTTTGATTATTGCACTAATATTATGGCACTTTGACAGTCCCTCAGATTTATGACTCTGGGAAAACAAATGAAATGCAGGTGCTGGAGCAGAAAGAATAAGTTATTACTGAACTTTAATTACTTGGTGTGTGTAACCAGGAGAGAATTAGTTGATGAATTACAAGATGCTTAAAATATACATTAAATTGTAAGCAATCTTGAGGAAAACAAACACAAAAACCTGTGCAGAAGTTAGTGAAAGTAATGAGACACATTAATTTGATTGATACTTGGATCAAAATATGGATTGAGAATATTTTTAGCTTATAGGTATATGTACAGAGTAGGAAGCTGTTAATTGAAAATTCTTAATATTAACAAGCTGTTAATTGAAAATTCTTTCCTAAAATTAAATAGTTTAAGAAAAATGTTAACATCTGCATATGGTTCAGATGAATATTCAATATGTAGCTACAATTATCCTACTTTAAGGAAGTGCAAAGTATCCCCAGTATTTTGTCTCTTGCTTCTAGAGAAAGCAAAAATACAGACAGGAAATAAGTTTACTTTTCAAATTGCAAAGAGTTTTTAAATAAAATACAACTGTTTAGGATACAGCTTTACAAAGCCTCGTGTTCCTGTTTTTCAGGCACTATTTTTTACAACTGTGCTACCCAGTTGTTTTCTGTTTTTTCCTAAATTTTTGAGATTAAGTCTCTGAGCTGCACAATAAATACTGTCTTCACTATTCAAAGGGGTAGAAATTTGGTGATTCATCTGGATGTCTAAACCCCATTTTCTAATTTGCAGGAACTATACTTTTGCAAGTTAAAAAACCCTTTGCTATATTGAATGCTAGTGTGCCATTAATGTAGTGTTATTATAGATACACCCAACTCATTACCAACACATGTATGTTACCCAAAGCCATGTGTATCCTATGCCATCTTTTCTATGAGACAGTATGCTTTAGTACTTGAGCTTTAAATGTTTGAAAAAAACCACTTCTGTTTTCATTCTCATAGTTTGATACAAGAGGGAGTTCTGCTTAGTTTGCAAGAAGACAGAATAATTAGTACCCTATGAAGAAATGACTTGAAATAATAAGTTTTGATACAATTATCTAGTTGGTGGTCTTTAGTAACTAAAACTCAAAATAAATATACATGGGGGAAAAAAAAAAATCATAATTCTTAAAAAAATCCCAACACCAACCACCATCAAACCAGAGCCACAACAAAACAATCCCAAATCAAACCTACTGTAACACAGGATGTAGAAATAAAGGGCATCATATGTGACATGATGTGGGAAAGTCATCCAGCTTGCTGACTTGGTGAATCGAGTTGTGGTGGCATCCTTGTCTGGAACTCCACAACCTGAGAGTCTGCAGAAAGGCAGCTCTTCTTTAAGTGCTTTTAAATAAGCTGTTATGAAGAAAAAAGAGTTTCAGTCAGCTTTCAGCAAAAGCTGAAAATCACGTTTATAAAGAGATGGGACAACTTAATGACTTAAAAAAATCCAGTTAACATTTGGAGAAAACAGGAGGAATAATGGAAGAAAATAAGATTATTTTTTTTTTTCAGATTAGCTACCATTATGTTTAAAAAAGAAATTCAAACTGGTCTTAATGAGCTGTTGAGACAAGCAGAGAAAACTGCTTTTAACAATTTATGTCTAAAGAGCTTTTTTACAGAGTTTGATCCATTTGACTAGGGATTACCCTTGCAAACTTGCTAATTACTTTAGGTAAGTGACATTTGTTTTCAACATGCAGTTCTCTGGGTTTCTTTCTTTCAAAACTACAACAGGATTTTGCTAATATTGCAAGCAGAGGGTAATTGCCTTATGTAAAGTGTGTCGAGTTCTAATGTGACTGTTCTAGCTAGTCTGTCAAACACAATTTTTATAGAGATTTACTTGATTATATTAGTACAATCTAATGTATTATGTACGTTACATGTGTATACAGCGAGAAAGGAAGAGAGTGTGTAAAAGCAGATAAAAAGAGATGAGTAAAGCCTTGCATTTGGTATCTTGAAAATTAATGTTGTTCATGCACGATGACATTCAATATCGGTTTAAAACTGTTTGATAATTTCTTCCTCAGAAAAGAGGAAATTAGAATTCTAGAGTTATGATTCATTTTAATCAGAAAGTAATTGTCAAACATAAATCTCTCCTTGAGTAGTAAAGAGGCCTGAAAGAAGCCAGGAAAAAATATCAATACTTTGCAAAGGAGGAATGATTGTTCCAATTCGTAGCTTAATTGACTTTAAGGCTTAATGAAAAACACTACAGTGCTGTTTGTACACATAGTTGCTCTGACAATCCTTGAAATCTATGCTCTGGGAAGAGAAGCTAGGTAATTTATTTTACATTATTATTGATATAATTTTCTAATTGAGTATGAGCAGAATGTTTGGATAAGACTGCATAGCTCCAGATGTTAGCGGTATTCTCAAGAAAATACTCAAGAATATGAATGAATAAAATATTTCATAAATCTTAGCTTTTCTTGCCAAGAAGCTCTCATTTATTTATTCCTGTCAAATAGCCCTTGAAGTACATATGAAAAGATAAATTGTAAGTTTAATATTTCATAAAAAGTATAATGTTTCTTTTGTAATTATTCCTTAGTGTTAAGCCTAGAGCTACATCAAACATTAGATTAAACTGTTAGAATCAAACCTGGGTTTTCTTTATATATAGAACCTTAAATGTAAGAGATGTGACAAGAGCAGAGAGAATGGCCACGAAGAAAAGGAACAAAATAAATGTGACCCCTTTCTCCCAAACTATTCTTCACCTAAGGAGTGATTTATATTCTTGCTGATTAAGTAACTGAATGAAATTAAAACCTGAAAAGTGAGCCTTTGTATTCCAGTGTAATCTTGCAAAGCACAAAATCATAGTGTTTCTTCTCCACTGGTGTCCTCAGGATATGGTTTTTCTTGTATGACAGCAGAACACTCTAAAAATGCTGCTTTTTTTAGTCTCATTAGTACAATCTTTTGATACTAATGGATGCTAATCTTGATAGAGAAGATGAAAGTTAAATTTCCTATATCCTGTAGATATATTGGATATTTTGTAAGCTTTTTCTGTAAATCGGTCAGGCTATTAATGCATGATTTCCATACTAGGACTATGTAAGATTACATTAAAACCATTAAGATACATTGCTTTTAGAATTAACTCATGTGAATGATTCAGGGAGGGCATCTCGTCATGATTAGTGGCAGATTTTCTTTTATGGAAAAAAATGAAGAATGAATAAAAGATGGCTTTGGAGGTGTAGTGAATACCCAATGAAGCCACAGTCTGTTTCACAGAATTGAAGAGTTTCAAAGTTGAATTAAAAGCTCTTAAAAAGCAGCATCTTCAAAGTAGGGCGTATTTCAGAACATCATACTGGTAGAGCATGTGCATTTCTGTGAAAATATTTCCTACATTGTGTTGCTATTTTGTAATAGAGAGTTGTTTCAAAGCATGATATTCTGAAATTATGTATTATTGGCTCACATGCCATCACAGTGTAATTTACAGTTATAAAAGCCTGCAGTGTATAGACATTTCATCTTCTAGTACTCTGATTAGTGACTATGCTGAAGAATCAAGGTAAAAGTAGTTATCCAAATTTTTCTATGGGGAAAAGGCCTTGCAGGAAGAGACAGTATCTTTTATTAAGCTAACAGATAATGCAATAAAAAAATCTTCCACATCAGCTTGTGTCACCAGCAGCCACAGACACTCAAACTGAACATTATTGCCACTGCTGAGTGTAAGCTTTTTTTTTTTTTCTTTATAAGGGTGTGATCCAGATATTTCTGTAGTGAAGGACTCAGTTGCAATGGAGTGGTACTTTATGTTACTAGGGGAGAATTGGTATTATAAACCTTAACCAGTGCTGGTGCTAGTAACAGCAGATTGAGAACAGTATGAAAGTATGACCAGAGTTTGGCCATAATGTTCAAGAATTCATTAAGTTTCTGTGAGTAATCTGCTCAGTTTGGGCACCTCAAGTGAGTGTTGTGTGCTGCAAAGTTATTTTCCAAATACAGGTGGACAGTGAATTGAATCACCTGAATACAGGTGATGCCAGTGAATCATTGGCATAAACATTAGGCAGTAAAAGCATGCACTAAGAAACAGCACTAAGAAAACCTAAATGTAATCCATTCTGCTAATATACTCTCAATGTAATAAGCTGGAAAGCATTTTGTACTTTGAAGTCTTATGCCATGTTCTGAGGTGGCAGTTTCTTGTTGTTTGCAGGCTTGGGTATTGGGCTGGTAACTCCACGTGGAGGTGGCTCAACCTGTCAGAGCTACTGAGCTTGTTAGCACTGAGAAATCTGTGATTTTCAAGTTCTCCTGCCAGATTCATCTCTGAAAACAGCTGTGAATCAGTGAATGTAGCCACTGACAAGAACAAAAGGCTTTTTAATGATTTGCAGGGAAATTTGTGCTTAAAAAACCCCACACAAAGATAAAAACATTAAGCAGCTTCATCAACATTTACATGGGTGAATTGTTGAGATCTATTTTTTTCGTAAGCTATAAACATATGGCATGAATTTGCTCTCATTACAGATGCTGAGAAAAGGGAAAGGCAAATATTTATATTGCATTCATGTTTTACAGTAAAAACACTGTTCAGTTTGTTTATACAGTTCCACTGTTACAGTTTTTATGGTTAGTAATGAAACCACTGTAAAACTGAGTCTGAATTATATAGCAGATGTGTTAGGCCCCTGACTTTCAGGGTTGGGCATCCTGCTGAATACTGATAGAACCGAGTTAGAGACTTGAGGCTCTGCCTGCAGCAGAACTGGTCCATGCCTACATCCTCATCTGTAGTTAGCTCTGTACTGAAGAGTTTTATTGTAAATAAATACACAGATATTTTAAAGTAATAGCCATTCAGAGTAAGGGAGTACAGGAGGCTCTAAAGAATTTGGTGAGCATTTTCCAAGCATTTAGGACCTGATATGGCTTATATTTCCAGGAAACAGGAAAAAAGCAAAGTGTTTAATTACTTTGGATATTTCTCATTATATTTCTCATTTGTATATTTTATTTCTCGTTCACTCAGAAACACTTATACTCTGTTTCAATTGATGGCTGTGATTAAAATTAAAGTGAATGCTAAATGTGAAAGTTGATAAAAAGGAAAAGACTTTTAAATTGTATGTATATTTCACCTTTTTAGCTACTTGAAAAGCACTACAGATAAAGTAATTTTTTGATCTTTGCTATATTGTACTTGATGAAGTACAGAATTTTTACATAAAGCAAAGTTCATTAATAATAAGTCTTTGTATGTCTGTGACAATTTATAGGAAAAATGCAGGATAAAAGTAGCTTAGGCCCCTGCTGAAGGATTTTCTCTGCTAAGTTTTAAGGCTGATGCTTTATGCCCACTCCCCTGCATTGACTTCTTTGCTTCCTGTCACTGCAATTGAACTTAGCCCTAAGTGTTCTCAAAACTCAGTTCTTCTTTAATAAATGAGGATTAAGAAAATAGACAAAAAGATTTTGTAGTGTTGTGTTTTTATTTTGCTCTGGAGCTTCTAGTTTATGTTGTTGGCACATCATTAATACAGAATACTTTTTAATGGTGTAAGTAGTAAATGCAGGAGAAAGATTAGTAATGTCCAGCCAAGTGGTTCAGCATTGTGAAATTTTTATATGTATAGGGAAAAACGTTTTTAAGTCTAGTAGTATGAATGAACTACTCTGTAAAAAGCAAAAATATTTGTTTTCCTTCATCTTTTTCTCAGCTGTGACAAAAATCCATATAATGAGGCATGTTGAAATAAACTGGGACTCGCCAACATAAATAAGGCAAGCAGAAAGATTTCTACTGATAATGAAAAAATGATGGTGTAGTTGGAGAGATGATGGTACTTAAGACAAATGGATAAATGAAGATTGCTATTATATCCATAGTAGGAAAAAAGCTGTGACATCCTTCAAGTAGGGTGTAAATTACTGTTTGTAAGCTCTTCTGATCTTGCAGTTCACTGTAGCCTTATCAAGTCATGGAAGAGCTTTGTGGTTGTTAGTGCCTGTTCCATTCATCCTTAGGACAAGCTGAGATGCCAGAGAAAGAAAGGTTTCTTACTGCAAGAAACACATGAGGACTGTTCAGAAAAAAAATAATCCTGCCAGGGGCACAGACTTTCAGAGATTTGAATTCCACAAGACCCTGCTGACCTGCTAATTGCAGACTTTTTGTCATGATGGTGACTATTATTTAGACTGCAGTTCTACTTTCCTTCAGAATGGCCAGAGCTTATTAGCTGGAGGAATAGAACTGGCTTGTTTTTGAATTTTTCTGGGGGGGGGGGAAATCAAATCTTTTATGATGATCTGGTCACTTTATCTCCTTTTGGTTTTGTGCCTTGTACAAGAGATTAATTTTTCCTGAAAATATCCTTGAATAAGGTAGTGAATAAATGCTGTGGGAACATACAGTTCTGTCTCTAATTTTGGATTTTTAGGCTTGGTTGAGTTTTGTGCTAATACATTAATTTATAATTCTGTAGACAAATGATTGAAACCAATAGAGCATGCTCATAGCTATAATATTGAAAGGTTTTTAATGTAGTTAGTGAATTTGCTGTGATTTCCTCCAGTACATTGACTTAAGCTTAGTTTAGAGGGTTCAGGGAAATTTGGATTTCACTGCTAATTTACATAGACTTGGGTTTAATAATTTTCTGAACCTTCTCTCAGAATCTTGTTTCTGAAACTACTTTGGACCGTTGACATTGAAAATTTATTTTCTATGGTCCAGATAGACATGTTCTGACATGCACTGAGTTCTGCTGTCACTGTATCTGTGGCTGTCAGTTCTGGGAGAGGAGAGGGGGTTGCAAGTAGCTGGTTTTTGGTTTTTTTGTTTTTTTTTTAAGCTATCTTCACAATTAATCTGATTGTTACATAAACTTGTAATATATTCCATTAATGAAGAAGACCAGCTTAGCTTATGGTAAATAAAGTACTAAGTGTTTATAGTGCATTTCATATTTTACATGATTCCCTTTATAATTCTGCTTATCTTTTCATTCTAATTCCCTGAAGGATGTATAAAAGAACCCCTAAAGAGAGTAATTACTGCTCTATTCCTTAACCAAGGCTCCTTTTGCAAGAAGAAATCTGAGCTGCTTTTTAAAGAAGGCAATTTTAAATAAAAATGCAAATAAGCTGCTTTGTAACCACATTAATTACCCACCTAGCCTCTTATTACCATGTTTGTATTGTTTGCAAACACTATTTACAGTCGTGTGGAAATTACCATTCCTGGGCTGGAGGAAGAGTGTTGTTGGTAGGTTGTGCTTTGGAACCAATTAGAGTGAACCTTGTCTCCAGGAAGGCTCCTGGGAGAAGGCATAGCCTTGCAATGTCAAATAACAGCATTAACTCAGACTGCACAGGCACTGGGTTGTAATTATATTATTGGTCCTCTTTTGCTTCTGCAATGAGCTTCATTCTCTGCATTTTAAAACTAACAGGCAACGTTCTGTCTCACTAATGATTTAATATGTACTGTGATCATTTTTTAGGAAAGTCATCGTGAAATCTGGTGGGGTTTTTTTGACCCCAAATAATTTCTTTGCTTTTTTTTTTTTTTAAACTAACCTAATGCTTATGTTCAAGATCATATAGATTTCCATGTAACTGGTATTGTACAGTAAACCCCCAAATTTGTTAATTTATTTAGCTAACAAAAGGGAATAGGCTGGAGTTGTAAAGAATATATTAGCTGGCAATAATTGAATGGTCGTAAGTCTTTCAACACTGAAGAAGCTGAATGCTTCATAGTCAAATGTAGTCTTATTCATTAAGTTTAATGCACACTTGTTGCTACCATAGTATATATTGTCTTCTTTTCTTGGTCTTTTGTGTCACAATTTTGAAATTGTCCTTTATTCTAAAAATTGCTCAGAAATTACAGCTAAACTGAAGAGGTGGCTCAAAAGCATTAACTCTTCAGTTATTAATCTGTTCAGATTCCAAAAAGTTTGATGGGTCACACAGTCTGCAACGTAAAGAATTGATTCTTTAAGAATACTTTAAGATGTATTTGTTTTCTTAGACTTTTAACTACTCTGTCAGGATGTTGAATGGGTCTGTTAAAGTAGAAGAACTTTTCTTGCTTGAGCTTAGTATGGGTAAAGTAAAATTTTTTTCTTCCTATTTTTGAAATTGTACTGCATGTGTTTACAGTGCTGTGACAGTGTGATAATGTTTAAAGAATACTTGCTGATAAAGTAAAAAATGTTAAGGTCTGTATCAGTTCTCCTATAACACTGAATATATTATAGTAGGAAAACAGCAAGTCCAGCATGATGTAGTACTACTGTGTGATTGTTACATGTTTTTTTTTAACATATAAAAATTTCACTGCTGGCACACTAATAGTTTTTTACAGTGACAAGGGACTAATGTGGGGGCATCAAAGGAAGCACTGACTTGGTTCATGATCCGCAGTAGCCTATAAAACTGAAGATAATTATCTGGCTCATATGGCTACAGAGCAGTACAAATGACATAAAACAATCATAAATGCAGTTCAAGAGGGATACAGAAGATGTAGAGAAAGTAGAGTTGCTAAGTAGAGTGCTGAAAAGGTATTATTACTTTGTTTGCTTCTCAGTGGTATTTCTAAGTGTTTTATTACTATGAAGCCAAAGCGTTGTAGTTTTTGCTTATTTAGTGTCTTTTCTAATTTCTTCTCCTCCTTTAGTTCCCTTTTATTCTGGTAGTTTTCTTTGGAGAGGGTGAGCTGGGGACAGAAGAGTACTGGACTTTGCTTGATCCCCCACACTTCTCTTTAATAGCCTGCTACTTTATCTTTTATCTTACTTTGTGATGTTAAGTGCTAGCTGTGAGAAATCACACTGCTTTCTTTGAAGAGAAATCTCCATTTTGGCAGTGCATGCTGAGAGCTATTATTCATCAAGTGTCCAAGAAGAAAGTGGTCCAAGTGGGGTACAGCACGATCATGATAATTTATGTAATTTTACAAACTAGTAATCAAACCCCTTGGTCTGTCCCAGACATACTTATTGAATGAATAATATGACATATTATCTGCTTATTTAATTTGGTTTGTTAAGACAGGGTAAATAGACATGATACCATTGTGCTGATAATAGACGATTCTTCATTTAATAAGAGGCTGTGAATCTAAGGTGTATCTCTGTGGTGCTATTCAAAAAGATATATGTACATATTATATATCTTATTAAAGGTCTGTTTCCAAACTGCTCTGAAAATACTAATTTTCTGTTGCTTTTAAGAGTTTGGGGTCTGACCCTGAATATCCATGTACATGGAGATTGTTTTTAAGAGGCAGAAATGTAAGTGTATGTCTGCAGCCATTTTCCCAGAGATCTGCAAGTGCTGAGATGTCTGCCAATATCTCCTATAATTTGTGTCATTTAATGTCAAATATGGAAAGGTGATTGTACTCTCCTGTGCTTGTTTCTTTTTTGATTCTCAATCTGTGTTTCTGAGAGTTCCTAGAACTATGTTAAAGGCATAGACAGGAGATGTAACTGCCCTTTCATTATGAAGCGAGGTAATTGAAGAATATTTATTTTGCTCTTTTCTGGTTTATGTTTTGGAAGGAAGCCCTTGACATACCTGCTTTCTCAGTTGAGCTTAAGGGGAAAGCATGCATTTCTTCTGAATGCAATTCGTCCTTTTAAAAATTAATTTTGATTTTTGCTTGTGACTTGTCATGTGAGACCTCTGAGAAAATGTGAGAGCCAGAGTGAATTGGATGTAGTGCTACCCCTGCAGCAAGCAGGTCAACACTTTCTTCTGTGTTTTCTAAACAGCAGCTCCTATTCCTTTATTAGTACTCCATTGATGAAGGTATGGTCAAAGTGAAAAATTGCATTGAAACCACAATCTAAATGTTCCAATTTTTCCACTAGACCACTATTAGCTTGGTCACAATAAAGATACTCAGTGCATTATTTTGAAGGAGCAGCTTTATTGCTCAGTATAAAAAATAAGCTGTAGTGCTAAACTACTTCTTTACTGGATTTAATTTTTGCTCACTGAAACTCAGTATTAACTTCAGCAATAAATTTTACTTACCAAATAAAAATGTTGAATTAACATAGCAAAAGGAATGTTTGAGGTAGGTTTTCTTTAGTCTATTTTGAGGGAGTCATGCAAAACAAGCCTTGAACTATTTAAGTCTTGAATAGTTGATCCTAGCATAAAAAAAAAAATAGCATAAGATATTAAACTAAGTAATACTGTATTTTGTAGGTGTCATTTTGCATTCAACGTGTCATTTGCAGATGCCAGCTATGTAGTTTGTAGGGTAGTGCTGGTCTTGTAGTATTCTCTAGTTCTTAGATGAGACACAATGTGATCTGACTGTAGTTTGGTTCTAACTGAATCATCTTTAGGTGTTTCAGGTCTTAAATATTTACTGATTGTGATGACAAAGCTATTTGTACTTAAAGGTCCTGAACACAGCATGTTAGGCACTCTTCAAGGAGATCTTAGTTGAGTTTTATGGTACAGATTCATGGAGACATGGTAGACTTGTGAGGCATATCTGATCCACCTTACTTGTACTGGTAGATGCTCTTTATGAAGATGCAGTTAAATTGCAAGGAAAAAACACAACAACCACCTTATGATTAATATCCCCTGTTTTGCTAAGGTGGAACAGAAATGAATGCATCTTGCTGATGCAAGCTTTGTGCATTCTACTGAAATTCTATAGCAGTAGAATTGTATTAATAGCCACTGTTAGGAAAGTGCAGCAGATGCAGATCAGGTCTCAGCAAATAAACTTTCTTTTTGTTTGGTTTTAAAAGAAAACATAAAAATGACTTTGTTTCCTTGCTTTCTGGAGAGTCACTTCTAGTCTGATTTCCCTGGGAACCAAGGTATGCGCAGTCACTGTTGGTCCTTCCTAGTCTGATAATTTTTGGTCCTATAGAGTGTTTAGAAGCAATTTTTAAAGAAGTTTAAGATCCTTAGGATAATTAGGTTCCTTGAGTCATTTATGAATGTGTAAGTGAAATCAGTGGGCAGGACTTGAATGGACTTGAGGTCCTTGAATGTCCAAGAACTCTTGAATAGGTGGGAGAAAAAGTGCAGGACCCAATTCAGTGAAAATTTCAGTCTGGATTTATATTCTGCCAGGCTACATACAGTGTTAAGAGTTCTCAGAACTGCTAATCTGCTGTGTACAAGAACAACTTGTATACTACTGCAAGCTTAAAACAGGACATAGGAGAATTTAAGTGGTGGTGACCCTCTCTGTGCCAGGGTGACATTTATGCCTTGTGTGATCAGAGAGCTTTAAAATTTTATGTGGCTGTGCTATCTTATAATTTTTAGGAACTGGTCATTAATGTGGTTATGTTTAACATGTTATGGTTACAAACAAAGACATGAATGCATGTATTCATTTCTAATTAATTTGTGTAATTATGTTTTATAATCTAGGTGTTTGCAAAGCAGAACGTGGTACACCCCATTTACTGTCTGCTGTAGCTAATAAAAAATAATAGAATGAAATAAATCTTGAAACTAAGTTTAATTGTAAGTATAGATTAGTTGAAAATTATATCTTTGTTATGTTTATTTTTAATTCTGCAATGCTCCAGGTTTGTAGTGCATACCAATTAGTGCATATTAGTGCAGTTATTTGAAATGATGACTTAATTACTGTAAATGCTCAATGCTGTTTCTGTGATAATTTGAAATACAGTTCGTAGGTACTTTTTTAAAAATGTAGGACAAGAAGTAAAGGGCAAAAAAGCAAATTTTTGGCAGTAATGAGACTGGTAAATGTTATAAAGATTTTTTTTCAGCGTTCAAAGTGATACTAGAGAAGTGGATGAAAATTACATAAAGAAAAAATACAACTATTAAGCTTCAGCATCTCAGCTAATACTAAACATAAACATTTCACTATGCATTAATGTGAAAATCAAGAAAAGGCAATGTGACTGAAGTAACCTGCAACCAGATACTGCTCTTTTAAAGCTGCTTATGTGCACTCAGTGAGGTCTCTCCTGCTCTGTAGCTCATCCCATGCTGGCTGGGATCCTTCCATGGCAGTGGAGCTTCTCAGCTACCTGAGGCACAATGTGTTGTCAAGGTTGGTTTTGTGAATATGTTTAAAGAGTAGAAAATGCCTCTAGCTTAAAGCAGAGTGTTTCCCTTTCTGATGAACAGTAGTAAATCCTGCCATTTCGAAAGCTGTGTAGCATACCTGTGAGAAATGAGCCAATTCACAATGTTTCTTTGAGCATGCATGCTGGAAGAGGTATTAATAGCTTCCTTCAGCAGTGTCCCACTTAGAGGAACTTTGAAATGCAATGTTTTATTCTGTCCTGGTTAAATTAACCTTATGTTTTCCTGTGAAGTGACATATCTACCTAGAGAAAATTTGAAGAGTACTATGTACATTCACAGTGCTCGAAGAAAAAAAAATGCATCCAGGGTAGTATTTATGAATTAAATATTTACTTTTCACCCCAGAATTGGTTGTCTCCCAGTTTAGTGCAGCTCTGGTAATAGAAACTGGTGCCATCAACTTCTCTGGTTTCTTTTTCAAATAACTGGAGAAATATAAAAATGTCTAGAGTTGGGTCTGGTGACATTAGTGGCAAGCTGGGTTTTTACATGTGAAAGGTTTTACTTTATAAAGCAGAAGCAGCAGCAAAGTGTGCCTCTGCTTCCTAAGACTGGTGCAGTAAGGGAAAAACTCTTCCATTTGTTAGGGGAGTTTTTGGAAGCCTTTGCTGCACCAGTAGTCACAGCCCCTGCAAGGCTGAGAAAAATAATGCATAAACTTCAAAGTCCCAAATACTCAGGTTCATCTGTTTGGACCTGTTATGACAGAAATCATTACAAGTTTGATAGATTTATTTATAAAGACTTGCTTCAATATTTAAAGTACATCTATTCCAGCGTTCCTCATTTCAAGCTCAGCTGTGGATCAAGATGAAAGAAAAATTAAATTGTATATTGAAGAGCTGTTAATTGAACTGCACTGCATTTAGCAAGGGAGCATCAGCTTCAGGCAGTCAATACTACAGAGAATTTTTAATGTACTGTATCACTAGATTGTCAGTTTGTATTGGAGAATGCAAACAGACTGCTTTGACTGGTGATAAAGCCCTGGAAATTTTTAAGTTGTTGAGGGGAGAAAATGTTATTTTGCTTGGATGTGTTGTGACAAAGTTGTTGATAGAACCAGAAGCAATTTTTTTTTTTTTTTTTTTTTTTTGTGGATATTATTTGAGTATTTTTTATTGATAAATTCTGATTGCTGGATACATCTTCTTAAAATGGGTAAAGATTGTGTATGCATTTTTTTTTAATGGGAGCAAAACAAGTTCCACAGAATTCTGAACTTGCACAAATGTTATTTTGCAATCTGAGCAGCTTTGAAAGTCTCATTTAAAAATATTAGTTCTCCAGATATAATTCTAAAAAATAGCATGTCAAAAAGCTTTAGAAATGCTTTAGAAAAATGTTATCTATCTTTCCTAAGGCAGTGTTAATTTCTTTTGTAGTTAATCTTTTGCACTGGAATTTAGTACATTTATAGTTAAAGATTCCTTTAACAGCTAAATTATTTAAGCACTTCTTCTGGGATAACGTGGTCTGTTTGGTGTTAAGTATGAAATACTTTTTATTTCACTTTCTTCACTGATAAAAATGAAATAACTGGAGGCATTTATAGAACCAGAACAGATTTAGGACTACGGTGTTAGATAAAATATGTGCTATTCTAAGACCTAGCTTGTTACAGCTGTCATGCTTTAGGATAGGATTCTTCTTCCTTTTGGTAGTCCTTAAAAGACTTAAAGTCCACCTTCAGAGAGAACTTAACAAGTCTGAAACTTGTTAATTATTTATAGGAATAAGTCCAGAAACTTTTCCATAAGTTTTCCATAAGGGTGGTGGGTGTCAAGTAAGCGGTGAACTTAAAAATGCCGTGTGTTGCTGGTGCGTTGTCTTCTCTTGGAATAAAAAGATCTTTCTTGGAGTCAGAGTTTAGCCTGGGACATCTTGGTACCTCTGTGGCACCTGGGAGGAATGGGAGCTGCTTTTTTTGTGAACATGCAAATGCTGTGTAGAAGAATTTCATTGGAGTTATATGGAGGAAGACAGCTTTCACTTGTGGGAGAACATGGGTGGCTTCAAAAGTTTTCATTTCCCATGATACTGAAGTCTCACCAGAACAGTGGAAGTCTTGTGAGTTCAAAAAACAAAAAACCAAAATCCACTATTGTATAAATATCTGACTTTGACCACAGAGCCCCAGATTAATGAAGCAAACTTTCTGCAGACATGGCAGCCATTTAGGAAGGGAAGTGGTATTTAAACAGATTTCCTCTTTTAGCTGCTCACCCTGTTGCTGAAGTCAGGATGGATGTTCCTTATGTGATGTCAGCTGCCTGTTGCATTCAGAGAATCATTTGAAGAAGCTCTGGTAAATGCAGTAAACTGGCAATCGGCTTTAAATCATACAAAAATGTACCAAAATTCTTCAGTTTCACTTTTATGTAGGTAAATCTTGCATCTTCTGCGTAGTGTGCAGCTGTCTGCCATGAGGGCCTAATTCCTTTACTGCTGCAGCAAATAATGTAGGTTACCTGACTAAATCTGGTAATATAGTTGAATAATCGGGCAACAAAAAGATGCAGTTGAGATGACCAGCAACATCAGGTCTCCCTTAAGTGATTTGTTTTATTTTTGGTAGAACTGAAATAATTTTTTTTTTTCCTTTCTTCGAAGAAAAGTTAAGTTGGGTGGCTTCCCTGTGACTCTAAGGTAGTTAAAGTTGAGAGGATAATGGGCTTCAAGATGTACATTTAGACTGCTATTTAATTTGTGCAAAGTCCTCATCTCCAGGTAATCTGATTAAAAACCCTGTGTGTTCCATGTTTCTTAATGCACCATGTAGCTGCATGAGGCAGTATCTTTAAAATGTAAAAAAGCCTCCAAAATGCACAGTCTGATAACAACAACAAATCTAATCTAAAGTGACAACTGGGAGACTTTCCCAGACGTTTTTCTCTTTAATGTAACATGACTTTGAATTGATGCAGCCCCACAGTGATTGAAAAACTCTCAGAGCTTGTCTCCCATGATTACATTTCTGATATGTACAACTTAATTTTTTAACTTGGTGAATCTCAGTTTTGAGAATGAGTAGTTTGTTTATGTTTTAAAAGGGTGAGTTTCACTGATGCAAAAGCAATAGAACTGTAATACTGTGAGAAATAATATTCCTGATAGTGATCCTGGTCAGCATCATGGACCTGTTCTTTATCTGAATGATACAGAATTCATCAGGTTGATGAGGCACTATATTGAATGCTGGTTTATACTTATCTAGTGAATTTAATGTTAAATTAACACAGAATTAAGAGTAGACAAGCTTTAGGTAACCTTCCATCCTGTCAAAACCTGTTTGTTAAAGCATTTGAAATCTGCTTAGGGTTCTTTATATCTTAAAATTCTGTTCCATTTTTTTTTCAGTTTTATTGAAATAATGTACCTGTTATGCACTACCTGAGGCAAATGAAAAATCTTGCTAGGGCTCCCAAGAACCTATGTTGTGAAACAAGACACTTCAAATGTAATAATGAATGAAAAGCAGTATGTATACCTGATTGGTATATTATTTTATAGAGAGGAGATATGAGGGATAAAGTGACTTTTTTTTCTTGTTATTCCATGGTTGCCTTTGGACATGTGGCTGTAAATTTATGTTTGGGTTTCTGGTTAAAATTTAGGTAACTGAGTAAGTTTGGAAGTGGGAGGGGAACTGGCATTCATAGATAGGGATGTGAGCAAGTAACACTGTCTGGAGCTGGAAGTAGAGGAAGCTGGAAGAGGTGGCAGATGTCCCTGGTAATGTGGAAGAGGCAGCTAAGAAAGTCAAAATACTTGATAGTGGCCACAGTTTTTGTTTAAAATACAGCTGGAAAACCAAGAATTAGTTTGTAACTTTCAAATATCAAGTAAATTGTTGAAAATTGTATTTTTTTTTATAAGCCTCATTTTATTCTCACTTTCTTTGAATATACAAGCACATAAAATTTCATTTACCTTTTAAAATGTATACAGTCTGAAGAATGATATATTTAAAGCAATACTTGTAATTGCTTCTGGGGCTGCTTTCTAGATCCATGTGCTGAAAATGCCATGGGGAAGAAGAAATGTCCTGTGGTCAGTTTTGGAATACAAATTCTAAACATCTGGTATTTATTTCTGTATTGCTACTCTCAAAAGCAGCAAATGACACCCATGGGTAGGTGCAGTGATTGGTTGATACCAGATGGAAATAAAAAGAAAAGCCTTTGAAATGTAGTAGCTGTGGTTTTTATCAGTGATGCCTCATAGTGTGTTGTACTTATGAGACTGTGCCCAACTTCAGGGTAGAACAGTCAGGGGTTCAGGAAATCATGGATTTGATTCAAAATAAGTTGGAAAATGTGTGCAGGATAGGTAATAGGTAGAACAGATATTTTTTCTTAAAGGAGAAACCAATATTTCAAATCAATA
The DNA here is from genome assembly GCF_003957555.1 of Calypte anna. Classification (NCBI taxonomy): domain Eukaryota; kingdom Metazoa; phylum Chordata; class Aves; order Apodiformes; family Trochilidae; genus Calypte; species Calypte anna. Next base: position 14,055,736 of record NC_044257.1, read on the forward strand.
TTTAGGAATATTTCAGCTGCCTTGATTAAATATAATCTGGAGATTCTGGATAAAAAGAAAAAAAAAGAGTAACAATCGTATTAAAATATCAAATTTTGGTAAAATTACAATCTAGTATAAATTAGATTAAAAAAACCCAGCTATTTAAGATCTCTAATATTATTTCTTTCCATAAGTTGTAGTAATGAAGCATTTTATTTGATGCTTTCATTGCTCATACACAAAACTGATTATTCTGTGATCTTCATCATGAGGAATATCTGATGGTGATGATGATTTCAGTCCTTATTTCCAGTCCTTCCTCTAGTTTTGTTTCCATAAACTACTCAAAAAGAATATTTCTCAGTATATCTAAACTTAATTAACAGCTCTGAGTCATCAGGAAGGTGAATGTCTTGTCAGCATGGTCAAGTCATTGGCCAATATAAATACAAATCTGGAAACTTCCTGATGGGCACCCACCAAAACCCTGGAAACTATGTACATGCAAACATATAAAATGCTTATTTGTATTTTAAACTAGTCATCTGATTAGTTGTAAAAAAACTAGTGTCTATAAGTCTTAAAATTGTTACCAAAAAGTAAAGTTTTGTTTGGAAGAATGTAGTGAAAACTTTGCTCTTTAGAGAGGTTTTGCAGGAGCACTGCTTTTTTTTTTTCCTTTTTAAAACTTTTTTTATTTTTAGGAAAAATTTAAATATTTACTATTCCATTGTAATTTAATTTGACTGAGAAATTAATTTGGTTATTAATTGACTTTTTCTTTATGACTTCTGCTTTATTTAAGTATAACCAGTTCTCTTCATGTTCTTAGTTTGTTAGATATGACCATCCTGATGCATAAAAAGCTGGGACATCAATGCTGCTTTTCAAATAGTTCAGCTGTGTCTTTAGTGCCTGATTTAAATCTCATCCAGTCCAATTATTCACTCACTGGATTGGGCTTGTGAAGTCCTATATGGAGTTGGAAGGGATTTATTTTTCTTGGGGAACAGCATTTGAATTATTTGTGATTTTTCTTCGTTCTCTTCCCATGCCAAATTCTAAAAAAAGAGAACTGGTCAGGGAATTTGAGTAATTATGATTTCTGCCTTTAATCTTATCACAAAGTCCCACACACTTATAAAGAACATTCTTTGGCAGGGCTGTTTTCTGTGGCAAGTTGGTGCAGATTCTTGTGCACAGCCTTTCTCTATCCCATCTCTTATCCTGTATTTGGCAGCCTGTGGGGTTTACGTTTTGAGACCTAACCTAAACCCAAGGTGACTGTGGGTTTTTCTGGATTTGTCCTCCAGGATATTTTTAATTAGATATAAAGGAATGAATACATTACTTTAAATTATTTTGATGAAAGAATTCTTGCACTGTCATTAACAATGAGTTAAATGAGCTAAAACTTCCCTCTAGTTCTCTGTCTTTTGATGAGGAAACAAAGCAGCTCTTTGCATGATTAAGATTTGTGGTATCACGCCTGAAATGAGAAGCCATAATATATGCTTTATAATTTGTGTAGGGTTTTTAACTCCTTCATGATCACTCTGCTTCTTGCAGCTCTTTTTACCGCTGGTTTGTTATGTTTTCCTTTGATTTCAGAGGCTGACATCATAAGATTACATCTATGTTTTTATTTTTCCTTTATTTCTAAGGAGACTGACTGGTTCCTCAGGCACCTCAAAGAGATTTGGCCTTGAAAACTCCCAAGGCTTTTTAAAAACTCCAGACATGGATAATTTTAGACTCCTACTGAATATGAATTTTTGATAGTTAGGGGTGATTAAACCATAGCAAGGTGTCTGAAAGCATGTGGAAAACTGTGAAGCAAACAAACTGAAGGAAGTAATGTGAAGTGTGCCAGAAGTTCAGGGAACTTATTTCCAGTAGCAGTTTTACAGGATTTTACTGGCATTATGACACAGCAGCAGTTTCAACAATATATACACAGAGCAGTAAAAGAAACGATAAAGTTTATTTGGTCTTGGAGAAAGCTGATTATTCCAGATTATTCCACTAAAAATTAGAAGTCGTTGCTGATAGAGCTCTTGGCTAAATATCAGAATGTGTTATTCTGAACTCTTCACTGTTTCTAATCTTGCTTGTTACAGAGCTCCAGATAAAGTTTAGGTGAAAGAGCTGCCCATGCCACGAGTCAGGTGACAAAACATTATCAGATAGCCTTTAATATCTTGAGGCTTTTTAAAAGAAAGATGTAATATTGCCATCCATTTGGATTTTGATTCACCTCAGTTTAAATCTCTGCCTTTGCAACCATGAAAAATGGTTTAATACAGCAAGATTCAGACTTAGAGAAGTTGCAAATGCATCATCACATCCATCATTTTGTGAATGGAAATTGATTTCTGTATCTTAGAGCACTGGACCCACGGTGCATCATTTTGAATGGCTAATTTGGACCATGTAGAGCAGAACAAGTGAGGTATTATATCTGGGATCTGTGTGTTGTTGACATGGGATGTTTTCTTGTTGGCTTTAACTTCAGTCTCAGGCCCAATAAAAGGAAGCATAATTGGCTTCAACTGCAAGGCTGAAGATGGCAGGTTATGTGAAATATTGGGTAACATGCACTGTAACACTAATACCTTAAGAGTAGCAAAGGTGCATATTCTGCTAAATAAACTTCAGTAATTACTTTAGGGGTTTTTCCTCTGCAACATTGTAATTTTTCTAGTTTATATTCTTCACAGACTGCTGACCACAGTGACAGTTTTGCTGTTCTTGTATAAAATAACTCACATGTGTGTGCACCTGGTCTTCATTATTGTTACATTGCATATATGGTAATGGCAGAATGGGAAATTTTCTGTTCTGATTTCTGCTGATGATACCTTGTTTTAAGTACAGCACCTTAAGAACACATTGTTCATTAAGTGTCAGTATCCCTTAAGCAGCACTAACAGGCAGGAGGACTGTACAAGACATTCACATCATTTTCATAACAAGAAAGTATTTACTATAAAATGCTAAAAAACCCCCAAAAGCTAACAAAGCAAACAACTCGACTTTAACTTTTCTCAGCTGCCAACAATAAACCTTCCTGAGGCAGTTACAAAGATTAAACAAATGTAAAGAAAACCTTTGAAAAATAGCACTTGACTATAAAAGGTACTGACTATAGAACAGAAACACTGAAAAACCCACTCCTATAAAATTAACATTGAAAGTATAATGAGAGGTGTAATTAAAATCTGTATTTGTCTTAAGTGAGCTTCCATGCCTTAATCTGCTTAGGCTAATTTGGCAAACTGTATTCTAGAAAAAAAATCTTTTTTCTTATTGATTTAGTTTTTCCTACAAAGATTTTCTGCTAGAAATGTGCAAATCTGAGAAGTTTCTTCCAAATGTGCAACTTCCATGTCTGGCTGCAAAACAAAAGTTGTGGTGGGGAGGTTGGCTAAAGGAAGAGAAATGTGACCTCTTGTCTCTGCAGGTATGGAAGTGATGCCTGGATTACAGCATTACAGTCTCTTAAAGAGGTGGTTGGTGGCTACAGCACCAGAAGCTGGCAGGGTTTGGATTGTAACTTTTTTAGTAAAGAGTTGTAGGTTTGTTACCTGTTTGATGAAGAAGAAACGTGGTGTGCTTGAGCTAGGATTTCTGAGTGTCACCACGAGATGTCACTATTTGGTTAGAAAAAAGTCTCTCCAATGGCATGAATATCTGGAAAATAAATTATATAGCCCTGAAGGGTAAAAAACATAGAAACTTAAGGAAGAGAATTCTTTTATGTCTTCAGAAGAAGCGTGTGCTTCTTAAATACATAGAATATGCTGATATTAACACCACTATTTCCAGGCTTGTAAGTGTTCTAGTTTTTCAGGGTGGAAGGACTGTAACAGGTTTTAACTCATCTATAGGTCAGCAAATATTTGGACTTTTAACATGGTACCAGGGAGAGATAGGTCTTGTTTGTAATCTTCCTTACAAAATAGAAGGTACCTAAATATGAGTTCCCATATTCATATGGAGAGTAGAGTATGGAGCTACCCAAGGCTGTTGGTCACACTCCCTGCTGCCATAGAGCAATAGTGACATCCTGTGGGAAAGATTTAAAAAGGAGACAAACAAGAGCTTCTGTAGTCACCTCAGAGGCTGCTGGGGATTTCTCTGTGTCATCAAGTTATTTTTTTGAAGCCAGTGTCTCAAAAGTGCATTAATATCCATCCTGAACTGGCATTAGAGCATCATAGCTTTCTGCACTCTAATTTACGCTGTTTTGGGCTATGGAGTTATTGATTTGGGTTGCAGGAAGCTGATGTTTTACTTTGATCAGAACTTAAAATATAGAATACAATTTTGTGATTTTATGGCTTCCTAATATGCTAAGGTGTTTTACATGTGTGTTTCCCTCTAAAATTAATAGTAATGAATTTAATTTTTTTAGATGTTATTGTTTAAATCAAAAGCTATGAGAATTTTTTTTTTTTTTGAAAAAAGCCTATCTTACTAGATTAAATAAAATGTAAGCTATGAAGTATTTTAAAATCTGTTTCTGGTAACAGAAGTGATTCCTGTATTTCAAGCTAAATATAAATAGTATACTTGTATTACAAGATTACAACAGAAATTAAAGGAATTTGATACTACTGGAATGATGAGACCCTGGCCACTAAGCAATCTAGGTGTTGCCATTTCTTCCCTTAATCTTAAGCAGTTTTTTTTAATGGAATGAAAAATTGTCTAATACCTTATAAAATTGTTTCTGGGATTTTTTTCTGAATGCTTTTTCCTGGTTTAAATATATAGATGGATAAAAGTACAGCACAGTCCTCATGTGAAGGGATTATTTGCAGAGCTCTTTAAGGTTACTATCTTGTGGGTAGTTATCAGCATTTGCTTCATTGTGCTTGCTGAAAAAAGAACAGATGATAGGTGATACTTTGCAAGAATAGTTTCATATGGGTAGTCATTAAACAGTGTGAATTTTTACAAACTGGTTGTTTGGGGTACTGAAAACCAAACCAAAGCAAATCTATTATAAGAGTTGATAGAGCATCCAGAGTAGAGCTGGGTTACTGGCAGCAAGTGTGATGGAACAGTTGGTGAACAGAAACATAACAAGTAGTTATCAGGAGGTAAACTGATAATGTTAAGCAACCTCTGATGTTGCTTAAAAGTTTATCAGTTCAGCATTTATAGAACATTTAATGTATAGATATTTGAAGCAAGCTACATTACTACTAAAACAATTACTGAAGAAGTGTGCTCTTTATGTTTTAAGTGATGAACATATGAAGATCATGAAGTCAGTGTGGCCTTCCTAATATTTTGCATGAATATTGACAAAGCTAATTTAAAACAAACCTGCTATATGTAGTTGCAGTCATTTTTCAATGGGAGTTGAAACATGTCATTAAGTTCAAAGAAATGAGTGAAGGATTCTTCCCATGTACATGTGAAGGACTATAAAAGTGATAGGCAAACCTAAATTAAATTCTAAACATTTTTGTTTAATCACTGTTGATTTGGTTTTGCAACCCATTCCTGGCAGATATCTGTAGGAACCAGATGGCTGAGTTGTGTTGACTGGAAGCAGATTTTCAGATACTTTTACAGAAGGTCTCCATAATTGATTTGCTGGCAGATCAGGAGTTACTCATGAGACATTTTGTTTTGCTCCTCTGTTTAAAAAAATGTATACTGTCTTCTGAGGCTGCACTTAAATTTTAAAATCTGCAAGTAACATAGTTGTGGTGAGGAACTGATTGTTAATATAAAAATACTAGAGAAAGATTTGAAAATTGAGAATGAATAGCAGTAATGAGTAGAATCCTAAAGCTTCTGCTCAGATTTATGAAATATTTTTACTGAATTTTCCATTTAAGTTGATAGAATTTTACTTCTCAAGAATTAGGCTTCTGTATTTTAACTGAATAAATGGAATAATTTTCATAATGCAACTCTGACCTTCTTCTGCCTTTTTTTTTTGTTTTCTGCATTATTTTATCACAGTGCTTGTTCTTCCACATATGAACCCAGTTCATACTAATGTTATTATTCAAACTTGTGTTGAACACTTCTGCAGAGGGAAGTAGCAAAGCTGAAACTTTCTGGACTTCATGGCTGCTGATGTTAATACGATTTCAAGAGCAATTAGTCAGATTAATGAAAGGAAAATTAATTAAGAAAATTGTTAGATGCCAAGGTGTACTATCTCTGTCTCTGGATGTCCTGAGCTTAAAACTTGTTAGAGAGTAGGAGAGTATCCCAAGGCAGTGTCATATTTTTGTATTCTTCCTTAGGCATGAGAGAGTGAGAACTCTGCTTCTGTGAATATATGGGTATACTCTTTAATTATATATGATATATTTATTTTTGCCTCAGGATCTCTGTCATAGCATGTGCAGGCAGGATCTCAAAATTGGAGGGACATCATGGGAGCCTCTGTCATGGTAGAGAAGATGTGTTTAGTAGCAGGATGGGTGACTATATCTTGTTTAGCTAATGCTTGTTTTAGTCCCACTTAAAAGTTTAACTTGTTCTTTATTGCAAACAAATTTTCTTCTCCTTCTATGACTTTAACCTGCAAAGGTGGTATTGGAAAGAACTGGTTTTCTTTTGAAGAATCACAATGTTTTGAATTTGTTTGTGATCCCAAATTTTAGTTTAAGTTTTAAGCACATGCAAAAGGAAAATCTTAAAAGACTTGTTTAAAACAGATTTAACTTTAATTTTCTTTTGTGATCCTTTCCTTCTAAGACAGTTATGGGATTGTGTGGGCCAGGAAATGTTCTTATTGTCCTGTCAGAAATCTGTGAAATGTTCATAAAAACAGATTAAACAGTTTAAATAATTCTGGTGTTTAGCAGAAAATGTTTGTCTGTGCTTAGTAGTGGATTTGCAGAGCTATAACGAGCATGGGAGCTCTGCAGAAGAAAATGGTGGTTTTTTTGTTTGTGTTTTTTTTTTTTTAAGAATAAACATAAACCAAAAACCATCTCATACTGAGAGTATTAAGCTGAGTTGGCTGCATTTTTGTGATGAAAGACAAGTGTCTGTCTTCTGTAGTTAGAAGTTAGAATCTGGTAGCTTCTTGTGTCTGGTTAGATGGTAGGTGGATGGAACCCAGTTCTTTAGTAAATCTTCTGGTCAAGGTTTTCAATGTTTCAAGATATATCACTTGTGCCTATAAAATACTTTTTGCTTTATTTTAGTTGAATTTGTTCATTCAGAGGTTAACTTTGTTTTTATTGGGTTATTTGTTATGAAAGATGACCCTAGATTTCAAAACTTCATAAAGTATAATTCTGCATACTGTTCCCAGCAGCCATTTGAATTAAAAGCTTGACAAGGTCTTGGAGATCTAACTTAAACATTTTTACATTATTTTTAACTTTATTGAAAGCTGATATACTGTCTTTTTGACCTGGTTGCTGTAAAAAGCTACATTCTTTGGCAAATGATAACCACTGTGTGTGGTCTAAAGAGATATTTGGCTAACATGGGGCTGAGCCTTGCTTTGCTTAAAGACATCTCTTGCCACACATTTCCTGAGCTATAATGAACAATTTCATTAGTGTTTTCACAAAACAATACAAGGTTCCAGTAAAAATAGATTACAAATCCATTTGTACCAAAGCATTTAGCATGAAATATTCCTTTGAATTCTGCTCTTTGTTGCAGCAAACACTGTATTGCTCATTTTCAGGCAAAAGATTCTAAGCTTTTAAATGAATATAGTTTGTATTTAAGGTACTGTTTATGGAAAACCTTTCCACCTTATGCCCCTCAGTATCACTGAAATATAAAATCTCTACAAATATATTAGCTTTGTAATAAAAAAATTTCTCTGTACAGAAAATGTTTTGTTATTTTAAATATTTTATTAATTTTTTTTTCTACAAATCACATTTTAATCTCAGAAGCTATTGACTGGATCAGGAGTTGCAGCTGTTCTAAGCACTAAGAATTCTAATGTAGATAATTCTTTAGCTGAATACCTTCGAAAAGGTTTGACTTGGGGCAGTGTGTTTTATTGGTACTACCTGGGTAAACTAGAGCAATATGGGTAATTGTAATATTAGTAAGAATTCTACATGGTACTATTTATGACTTTGAGAGGACAGGCTTAGGTTTTAAATGTAGAAAGGCTCTTGTTGAATGCAGATTTTGTTCTTTACTATCTTGCTTGGCTTCATTTCCAAGCAAATGGGTTTCAGGAATCTTAATTTCATAATATTTCAAAGCTGTAGCTATAAGTCAAGCTTAAAAAACATAATACTTGTAGCAAACATACTCTGAATTTTTTTCCATTTCCTTTCCTTGTGTTTTAGATTTGGGTTATTTTTCTACTGGAGGTGTCTCCTGCCCCCTTTAATTCAGAGATGCTTGAGCCATGAAGGCATACTAGAGATGAGGGCAAAATGTAAGATACCTGATGATATATGTTGCATTGTATGATTAAAACCTCATCTTCAAGGCAAAATAACCCTTACCCTTGTAAGGGTACCCTTGCATTGGAGCAAAGTGCTCCACAGCTTGGAGATAGTGCAGAATGCACTCCATTGATGGCTTGTTGGGCTTGACTCTTGGCTTCATCTATTTCACCTTTCCATGCCATTTCTTCCATTTTAATAATCTTTTCTCATCTTTATCCCCATTTTTTTTATCTGTTAATCTGGCAATTATTTCTTATTTGCTTTTTCCCTTGTCTTTGCTACCTGACACACTGAATCCTGCCACAGTGTTAATCTACAGGCGTTTTGAAGTCAGACAATGATAAATGAGAAAAGGAACAAAGAGATTTTCATATTAGAATATCCCATGTCTCTGACAACAAAATCCATAGTTAGAGTCAGAGTTCTTTGTAATTATTGGAAGGGCTGGTTACTTGGTAGCCTTGGAAATCAGAATTTATGTAAATGTTCAACATAAACAGAGCTGCTCAATAGGAGGCACATGTGTTTCAGATCTTTTGGCCACATTGCCTTGCAGGGTGTTGAGAAGAGAGAATGAGTTCAGACAAGGACTCTAGGTTGGGTAAATGCAAGGGCACAGGGCTTTGCCTATCAGCTTGGGAGACTGAGAAAAAAATGGGTCTAAAAGGTGTTTAAACAAGAAATGAATAAGAAATTGTTGAAAGAGTAGAGGTTGACTTGGAAGAGTACAAAGGGTCAAGCACAGGGAAGCAAAAAGGCATCATGGAATAGGAAGAACACTCTGAAGGATGTAAAGAGGTTATGCAAGCAGGACTGGAACAGAAAAGATAGGAATGGGAAGCTTGTCCATTTTTCCATGTGTAAAGAGAACTTGGATATTGGAAGATGCATTTTTCTGTTGATTCACCCTCTATTTCTTGATTTTTGGAGGAGAAAAAAGTTTGACATCTGCTCATCCCTTTCTCTCACAATCAGATTGTTTTAATTTTGGTTTCATTTTTCCAGAATTGTAGGAATGAATTAAAGATTTTAGCCTAACCTCAAATCTGTACAGGAAGCACTGGCTTCTCAGGTAAATGCTGTCACTGAGATAATGTATTGCAAGCTTTCCCAGAGCAATAACACCTGTCAATATTAGCAGATTTTTTGGGGATACTCTTTTGTTTGGGTTAGCAAGATAATGGTTGCAATTTAATTTTATCTTCTTATCAGACAATTCCTGTTGACTGCTTACAAACCTTTTTTCAACTCATTCATCAACTGCAATATTCTTATTATCTTCCACTACTGAAGTTGACAAGTATGGTGGTCGTTCTTTTAGCAGAGTGCTATGTAATTCTCTTTTCTGGTAATGAAAGTGCAGGATTTAGGAGACACCCATTTATTAATATGTAAATATGTTAAATTAAACTTTTGTGTTGCATTTTCTAATAAAAAGAGTATTTCTAGCAGCAGAATCAGAGAAGGAAGCCAAGCTCTTAAAATATGAGGTAGTAGTTTATGAAATGGCTCTTCTGTGTTTGCTGAAATCAGTAGGAGTTTGGCAGTGATTTAAGCAGAAACAGAATTTGGATCACTAAGACTGGCACTTGTGTGCTGTTCCTGTAAATGTCTTTTTCAGGTTGTGAGGCTAAATAAAAAAGGAAGATGGAGACTTCTTGAATCCCTGTGAGGAATTTGACACTTCATGGTGGAATGTTCACTGTCTGGTTTGACTTACTGAAAAATAACAACCCCAAAATCCCTTAAAGGTGGTGGCCTGCAGTTGACTATTTAATTTGATCCATGGTATTTAGAAAGCAGAGCCCATCTTACAGTGTCTGCACCAAATTTCACATGATGAGGGTTAGGGACAGTACAGATGTACCTGAAGGTGTAAGCTGTATTTGTGTGCTTTCTATTCTTGAAGCATATACAGGGTTACAGCCTACGTATGTTTGTCGGAGTGATTAATGGCTTGTATCCATACATTAGAACTGAGTGTATTAAGATTTATATCTTTTTGTTTTGAAAAGCAACAGCAAGCCCATAAATACATGCTAAATGTACTCCATCTGATGAGTTTGTGACCTATAGTGGACATTTACAGTAAATGACTAAAGCCATTTAGAGGATTTTTTTTAGCTATTAAATACACTTGAAAATGTCATAAGATGTCATGAGCCATATATGTAAAGCTGATATTTATATTTATCAGACACTTTAAGAGCAAAAAAGGTCTTCTTCCCTTTGTACCTGTTTCTTCTTTGCTTTCTAAGCTGATGAATGTATTACCAGTGATAAAGGTGCTGAAAAACCAAAACTTAGTGTTTATTGGCATAGTTTATTCAAAGTACCATGAAGGTGGCTGACAGGTCATGCAGCTTGGTGATGGAAAATGCTCTAAGTTACTGAGATTTACAATCCCTAAAATAAGTGCAGGGGGGAGTTGTCTGAACCCCCCGACAGCAGGGGATTTTACCTTCTAACTAAGATTAAATATGTTCTAGGACTTTTAGAAGTGTTCTAGTTCTCCTGTAGTAACTTGTGCCAGACAGCACTTCTGAGGCATGCCTGCTGGTGTGAAGCTTGATGGTGCCTGACCTGGAGCACCAGGTTATCTTCCTTTGATTCCTGTGTCCTCTGTCTTCATTAGACCTACTTCTGCCTGTTTATAGATTCTCTTTGTACTGCAACATTCCAGTATTTTTTTACCTAATCCTTTGTCTAACAATAATGAGAAAACTCTTGCCAATTAGAAGCAATAGTGGGTCCAGCACTGGATTTAAGTTACATCTGAGTGACCTTGCATGCGTCAGCACAAAGTTGTGCTCAAGACCAGGTGTACCCATGGCTTAAAACTGCAGCTTGCATAAATATTAATAGATTCAATGTACCTGTGTGTGGGTTTGTATTTGAGGAGGAAATTGGCCAAACACATGGCCGTAAGTGATACAGAAAACTGATTTTGAACCTCTAGGATTTTACATCTGGGATAGGAACAAGCTTGTTCATAAAACAAATTTGAAGACATGGAAGATTTAATTTACTAGCTGTCCTCAGTGAGCCAAATAATACTGCTTATTTCTACAGCACTCATTCTCACTAGAAATCCTAGATTACTGTAGCAAGCTTAGGCAATGTGATTTTTATGCTTGCTTTTTGTTTGTTTTGTACAGGTTTTAGAAAAATCTTCAAACTAAATGTTTATCTAAAAAGTTGGTTTGAAAGATTTTTTTTTGAAATTTTTGATAATCTAGCTGTTTTTTTCCAATACTGTTGATGGAATTAAGGTATCTGAACTGACAGTGAATAAGCTGTATAAGAAGCTTTTAATGATACAAGGGGGTATTGAATGACGACAGACTTTTTTAGCATCTCTGAGCAGTACAAATTGCTCACATCTTCCCATTTCTGTAAGGAGTACCTGCTTAAGGCCCAGTGGGGTTAAGAACGTTGTTTACTCTACTCTACTCGACTCCTGCAATATAACAATAAAAAAGTGATTAAAATTTAAGTAGTCTTGAGAGATTTTTGCTATATCTAATTTCTTGAATGCTGTTGTGCATTAAAACTGGATCATTGCATTGTTGTGGTATTTCTGTATTACCTTGTCTAGCAAAACAACAGGAGTGAGAGCAGTGATTTTTTGATAAGTAATCTTCTCCAAATGTGCTGAGTTCAAAGGTTGTTTAGCATTAAGGTTGTGTTAATTGTTTCTTCTGTAACTTGTATTAATACTTTTCTCCACAGACCTGTATTTTGAAGCAGTTAACATACTACAAAGTTTTTTTTTAAGAAAACAATGGATATTGGGTTTTTCACATCAGAAAGCCTTTTCAGATTCTGTTTTGGGGAGGTAATGATTTAAGTAGATTTCATAAGGAAAGCAATAGAGAGGCAGTCTTTTTTTAAGTGTCTTTCTTTCATCCTGTATATTTTGAAGTTGGTACCTGCTGATATGATCTAGATGTTCTTGACAATAAAATTATTTTATTATATAAAGGATATTAATGCTTGTGAAAATGTACTGCTGTAAATATCCTGCTCAGTATAATTGGATCTGTATTGAACTTGTAATAACTACTAACCTCTTGTATATTCACACTATGCTAACTAAGAAATTGTCAGTGTAATTTACAGATAAGATGATACAGTATCATCCCTGCTGTCAGATCAAAAGAAATTTGAGAGTAGGTGATATCTATGCATTCCTGTAACAATTGGTATAATTAATGTGTGTTCAGTAGAATTAAAGTTTAAATTGTGAAAAAAATGAGTGATAGGTATTTCAAGGGTTACATATTTTCTAAGGTAAAACAAACCCTGCATGTGGCTTCAACACAATGGCTTTCTAAGCAAGGTTGGGGATGAATTTGCTTATGAAAATGTTAATGTAGTAATACATTCCTTCTGGCTTTAAGTCATGCTTGGCTGTATGTTAGGGGTGGCATAACTTAGTCCTCAGAGGAGACAGCCCTATCTGCTTGTAGCCCCTTTCATTTCTAGACTTCTGGCTGACTATAACAGCTTCATCTTTTCAGCCTTGGACTTGGAAGGGTAACTCTCATTCCAGGACATGCATGGTTGCAGTCACCTGGGAAACCATCAGGTTCTCTTGTGTAGGTGCTGTGGAATTTGAGTATTATATTTATGTAGTACACAATCCTGGCCCTCAGTACACAATAGCATCTCTTCACTTCAGATTGGGTTTTCAGTTAAAAGTGGAACATTAAAAACTTAAGCATTCCTTAGCATCAGCTGTTTGCCTGTATAGCTCCATTTGCCTGTTCTTCCTTAACTTTCCCACACTTTCTTTTGGAAGTTTAGAGAGTGGTAGAGCCAGGGGTGGTAGAGTATAAATAAGCAGAGGCATCCTATGCAATAACCTTTTTTGTTGTTTTGTTTTGTTCTTTTTTAAACTGCTTTTGAATCTTCTTTTTCACTGGTTTATGACAGTTCATTATATTCTTTCCATTTAAGATATAATATATATCTTCTTTCTATTTAAGATATAAGATATATTTAAGATATATTCTTTCTATTTAAGATATAAACAGATCTCATTTGAACAATGCTTTCTAAACTTTATTTTACTTCACTATTTTATATTCACTTCTTACTACCATTAATACGTTAATGGTTTCTTGTATTCAGAAACCTCTCTGAACCAAAGCTCAATCATTTATGTATAAGATTAACATGTTTTTTTGTTTTTCTTTAAAAGTTTTGCTATCAAATATGATCAACTAAGAGTTGTACATTTCAAGGACGTGAGACTATGGAGAAACACTTTGTGAATACCAGAATCATTGAAACCACCAAGACAAGATTTTTTTAAGGTTCTGTCCCAAGATGGGTCTTTGTGTCTACTGCCTCACATGCCAGAACCTACTTTGTGAGACATATCAAACCAAAGGAGATTGTAGCCATCTGAAACTGTGTTACTGAGTTAATATCTCATAATTTTGCATCATCTAAACCAGCTACATCTCTTTGTGTTGCACATGAAGTCAAACTAAATAATCACATTGAATAGGTTAGATTTTGTTGCCATTTTTAGGTATTTCACACTTAATGTTTTTGTAAATCTATTCACAGGTTTATTTGAACAATCTTCCTAGTTTAATGGAAAATGCTATGGTTCAGTTTCTGTATCTGTTATGCCCACATAAAAGCATTCCCTTCATACTACTTAGATCATCACAAACAGAATTTATTCTCCTGTGCTGTAGAAAAATTTTGCAGGAAAACAGGGTGGTCTGAAATAGTAGATCTCAACAACTAGAGACAGCAAGCAGAAAATTCTGAATGTCTGTTGAAATTTCTGCAGATTTCATTATTTTTAATAAAAATTCCCTTAATACAAACACGCCTACTTCAAGTAGCTGTGCTATGTGCATGCTGAATATTTACAGCTCAAATGGATCTCATTCCTCTTGACTGATAAAATCTCAAGCAAAATTGAGATATGATTGTACAGTAAAATGGCCTAGAACAACATTAGTTTGAAATATTCATTAACGTTAGATAAAAGAGAAAACCTTTAGGGCCCAGAACACTTCTCGGAGGACACATGTGGTTATTTTATTCTGCATTAGTTTCACTGATGGCACATTGTTAAACACGATGAGTTATAAGAAGATATGAAGAAATCTGTGTTTCAGCCACTGACTTAGAGTCCTGCACCGTGGAGATGTTTAACATGAGGATGCCTCCATTTGCAGATAGGATAGCATTATTTAAAATTGATTAGGAGCAATTCACAGCAGCCTGCCAAATTACTAATGGAAGCCATTTGAATCAATTCTCTCATATAATTTAAATGCCATTTCACTGCATATAGTTTAACCAGGAAAGAATCCCAGCTTGCAGCCAGTACAATTAATTATTTATTATTCTTTTCATAAATATTTTCTTGATTCAAAAAATGTAAAAACAAAATAAATGCTTATACTCAAACTTTTTCCATGTACGTGCACTTCAAGTGGCTAATTTGAGAAATGCCATAGTATTAGTTTTTACTTAGGTGTGTCAAAAAGCGTTTTTTATCTACATGTCAGGTTTTTTCTTACCTGATAGCTTTTTGTGGAGTGTGCATTTAAGGCTAAATTACAAATTGGATTCTGCTGTTAACTGAGGGGCCTATTCAGCAAAAATTATATATAGGTTTTTCTCAGAAGGTCGTGGAATCCACCTTTGCTGAGGTGACGAAGTGGGGAACTCCTTTTGGCTCCAGAACTGGGTTTGTCTGGATCCACCCCCCAGGGGAGGTGTCTGAGGGCAGCAAATTCATTGCAGGAGCTTTGGTGTTTGCTGCAGCACTCTCATCCATCACTGAAAGATTGTCCTACCTATGGGTTAATTTTATTGTTATTTGCTTGAAAAAATCAATTGAATTAAACTTGAGAAGTAATGGTATGTTGCCCTAGTTTAAAAATAACCATTGGGAGGTTTGGCAGTGACTTTTGCCGAGTCAGCAATAGGTAGGAAGAATATCTTTTAATTTCATGCTTTGCCCGCTCAGCTATTGCACTGCCAGTCGCAACCACTATGGTGCCAAACAAGTGAAAATGTAGATCACAAAAATATAGAGAAATGTCATTGCTGCAGCAGCACAGGAATTGTTTTACAGGAGCTGCTGCTCTTCAGATGGAAACAGCACATTGAAATGTCTTCTGGTTGTTGTTTGCTGATGTCCATTTTGAATCAGAAGACTCAAGCAGTAACTGTTTTGGTTTTACCACTTAAGTATCAAAGGCATATTTCAATGTCTTTTGCTCACATATGGTGATGGATATTGTAAGGGTTAAAATAAATCTCGAAATTAATCAACTCCTAGTTGGCCTTTTTTCATTGGAGTTGATATGCAAGTTGACCCTAGAGGTGTAATGATAATATATGTCAAAGATATTTAACAGGCTTTTGCCATGCATGCCTATACAGATATGGTGAGCATATGACTGGACTAATTAGAGACCTCTAGGCTTTTCCCTTGCAAAATATGTGTATGAAGTCAGGAAAGGTCAGCCTGCAATAAGGGTATTTAATAAAAAAAACTTAAGCTGCATTGGCATAGTTGAAAATCTAATACTTGTTTAAGCAGCAAGGTCTTACAAGTAGTAAGGTGAACTTATTTGAGAGGCTGTGAAGTTACAGGACTAAAAAGGGGAGAGGAAAACCTTAGTAAGAAAAGTTCTTAAAGATGTAGGAGCATTCAGGTCTGAGTGTAAAATAAAAGACTTAAATGTCAGGTATCCTAAAAAGGGGGAGTTTATTTTAATGTGCTAGGAGTTGCTCAAAAAACAGTAGATAAAAAAGCAGGTTTGTAATAGAGATGATCTGGATGCTTTTATTTTTTTTAATCACTCTAAGAAAGGGTTTATGGTAATGGGACTATACTGGGTTTTTGGTTTGTTTCCTTTTTTTAACTGGTGACAATTACTGCATTTTTAACATTGATTGAAGGAAAGACAAATGATCATGATGAAGGTGACCAAAATACACCAGAAGATAAGGGTTTTGAACATGGTCTGGGCACTGCTGGTAGAGCCTTGTAGAAAGGAATCACTCATCCATCAAACAAAGCCACAGTCTGATTATTCTTAGAGGATTATGCCATATTTTCCTTTCTTCTTTGAGACCATGATAGTTTTGTAGAAAAAAAGAGTTTTTTAACTGTATCCACTGGCAGTTTAAGACTAATAAATAATTCTTCACAGTCACTCAATCACTCTCAGTGCAGACTTCAAAAGGAAATCTGTTTTGCAGACAGACACCTGACGGCACTCTGGAGGCCATCCTTTCTGACATAACCACTTCTAAGGAAGACTAAAACATCCTGCTCAATCAGGTTTTTATGTGAAGCCACACCTTGATAGAGAAATCTAATCAGTACACTGGGGAGGGAGAGAGAGATGTTCTGCTACTATCTTTTTTCAGTATGGTTTCATGTCCTGTTACCCAAAGAAAGGATCAGTAACACCCTTGACAGTCTCATTGCTTCATACACAAGCACCAACGGGGAAAGGAGAAACCTTGAAGTTCACCCAGCTTGCTCGTGAGTGCCCAGTGTATCGTAGGATATGTAAAAACAGTCACCAAAGTAAACAGGATTTTTAAATCCTCTTTTTTTAATCAGGATTAAGAAACAGTTAATGGTTTGGGAAGTCAAACCTGAAGCAGTTTACAGCTTTGTAGACTTTTATCTTCTTGTTTCCCTCTCTGAAGACTAAGTTCCAGTATTTCTTGGTGATGCAGTTTGAGCAGTCCTGGCTCAGCTCTTGTACTCCTCAGGCATCAACATGGTCTTTGGGCAAGATTAGGAAACTGTGTTAATAAACATAGTGGCAGCTCAACTCTTTTGAAAAATGTGGGTGTTTTCCTACTTCTCTTGGTATTGCAAAATAGATTACTGCATATTGAGAGATTAAAGCCTTCACTGGCACAGTAATGGCACGCTGACATGAATGAAAATAATTTATTTCTGTGCATTCTTCTGCTGTCTGAATAAATGAAGTTTAGGGAGATATACTGCCTTATTTCATCAGGAATTTCCATTCTGAAGGGAAAAGAAATGGGATAGGAACTCTATTTCTAAATATCTAAGGTTACAACTTTGCTTTAACTGGAAATGTAGCTCCCTGTTATGGCAGTATTTGATCCACTTTCTGGTTCTGAATGCTGTCTGAATTACTTAGATATATGTCTCTCCATTATAGTGTTTTCCCTGGTTCTGTTTCTAATGGCAATTGTACAACAGAAATATATTTTTTAAACTATTTTTGTAAAGTTTTAATATAAAACTTAGAGCTGGTGAGGAACATAGTTTTTACATACTGGACCTTATCTCAGTAACCAATTTTTTCTTATGTCTCAGAACTCTCATTAATTTTTCACAGGCTTGTGATGGATAGTTTTTATTTATTCACATCTGAGGTTCTGTTGTGTGAAAAGGACTCATTTTGTAACATTACATATTCATGGCTTGGGATAGATGGGATAAGGAACTTATTATTAATGTGTCACAGTGGGAAACTTACTCTGGGTTCATTTGTGAATCTTGTTAAATGTGGTGTGGTCAGCAGACAGCACTGAAATTTTTGATAAATTTTATTGGAGAAGGGCAAAGAGGTTCAGTGATGCTCCCTTATCTAAACAACACAAGTGAGATGGTGTCTTTCTAAATGCATTTGGAACACTATCAGTAACACAAAGGTGGAAGCAAAATAAGCCTGAACAACAGTAAAATCAGTATCATGGGGTTTGTTTGTTTTTTTTTTTTTAAATGACTGTTTTCAAGTGTTATTTGGCTCCATTGGAATCCAGTTTGCTTAGTTAAATGTTGTTTTGCTTTTACCAAAAATATAAGAGTTGCTTGCAGCATAGTGAATTGATATGAGCATATTTCAAAATATATTACTTGATTTCTTGTAAGTTAGGTTTACTTATAATAACTGGTCATGGCCATATTTCCTTTTGTTAATGCATAGTGACATTTTTTTAAGTAATCAGGCTATGTAGCATATTAAAGCATATTAAATAAAAAGTAAAGAGCTAAAGTTTGTTACAAATTATTTTAGAGTGCTAGAATTGGATGTGATTCAAAAGAAACAAATATCCTTTTCGTCAGGTCACAAAGCCTATAATCTTCAAAGTTTCTGCCCTCTGTATTTATGTGCTCAAAATTAATATTCTTCAATTAAATGCTTCCACAGTCATTTTCCTAGTTAAAGAAATCGGCTCAGTGAGGAATTCTAAAATTAGCTTTACTTCTAGCTCCCAATTATTTATCACATAATGTTACCCTTATACTTAAGTTATTGTTGGAAATCTAGAAAAGGGTTTTGTTGAGGTTTTGTGAGTATACTGATCACTTTCATACTGAAGAAGTTTGTGGGTGAAAGAATTACTGTTTTTGATAGCAGCAGTTATTCAGACATTAAAGAGCATATTATCCAGAGCTAACTGAATTATATTTCCTCTTGGTTTTCAAATTTTTCCTTTTTTTGGAGATTAATAAGAAAATACACAAAATAACTTTAATTTCTTAAGCAGTTTGGGATGACTAGGACAAGGCAATTAACCATGGCTGTATTTCAGCAGAAAATTTTCAGTGATGTTAAATGTTAGCTTTATTAGTGATCCTACCAGTAGGTCACCAAAATTATATTGTCATTTATAATAGAAGAGCTGGGCAGTGAGAAATCTGTGGTCTATTAAGAGTTTGTAAGTGTTTGTGTGTGTGTATGTGTGTGTACACAGTGAAATAATACCTAGTGTAATGTGAAGTGACAGTCAAAATTACAGCTTTTCTCTTGCCGCAAGGGTACTTCTCTGCCAAGTACAGTAATATTGTTGTAGCAGTGTTCAAGGTTGTCAGCAGTTCTTGGTTACTCTGCGGAGAGCCATAACTGTGTGTGGAAGCAAGGAGCTTCCTGTCAAGGGAGATACTATAATTTTGATATATATTTGTTGGTGCCAAACTGCAATTAAATAGGAGGCGTTGGAAGAGGTTTTATTTAACTAACTCAAATTTGTTGATTAATTAGTTAAGACCAAAAAATCCAAAGTGAAATCCTCGTCTTTCGTGAATGTAATATTTCAATTATAAATTTATTTAGTGTTTATTCTTGCCTAAGTAGTGTCTTATTTTTACAGAATGAGCCTTACATCTGCTGATGAATTTGGCATTGCTGAGAATGCATAGAACATACTGCTTTTAGTTAAAGTATTAGTTCTTTGGCTAATTATCATAAAGTTCTTTTTAAGGGCTAGTTGTGGATTTCAGTTTTTAGAAGTTAGCATGGAAACTGTTTCTTCTCAAATCACATTCTTTCAGAATGTGTCAGGACTTTGACAAAATACCATCACAAAAATGTGTATTATCATCCATATTGGAAGCAGTAAAGAATTTCTTCTCCTTTCCCCACATTGAAAATGATGATAATGGTGTCAGCAGTTTTATTCAGTTAAAAACCATTTTTCTTGATGATTAGATTAAACAAAATGAGGTGGGGGAGAGAGATGCTTTGGAAAACAGTGCTTTGAGGGACTTTGCTGTCCTTCAGCCTAGCACTGAGATATGAACATACTTACATGATCTTACTCTTTGCATGATAATAATTTAGTGATGTGTTAGTGTAGCTGGCTGAATGCTTAGCCAAAATCCCCACTGACTTTTATTGAATACTTTCCAAGTGGATCACGTTCTGAGGTACTTCCATGGCCTGCCCTTCCAGTGTTTTCTTCCTTGATTTCTGTAGGCTGCAATTCTTGTGCATGGCTTGCATTGTAGAATTAGGTGCTACTTCAAACGAAGCAGAAACCCCAAGAGATAGCTACAGTAAATGAATCTCAAATGCTTTATGTTGAAGAATCAAAATGGCAAATTATTTTTCTGAAAGAAAACAGGGTGCTCAGTGGGGAGCACCAGTTGCATTCCTGGGCTAAGTTGTTCCACTGTTAGTTTAAGGAAATCTTGATTTATCCCAAGACACCTTACAGAGTGAACTTATTCTGGAATCATATGCATCTGAATAACAGAATCTGAGTTTCTGAAGTGTACAGGTGTGTTGAAGAGCTGAAGTCAGACCTTCAGGTGGTCCTTAATGAGTAAATGTAAAATGTACCAGTAATATTTGTTATTGCACTGAGGCCCATCTGTAACAAAAGGGCTTCTATCTGACCCCTGCGCAAAGGAGTTGTCCAATTGCATTGTGATGGCTCATTGGCTCTAAGTCATAGGAAAGAAGACACAAAATACAATTTTGAAAACTACAGGAAATACCTGTTTATGGGGTGTGTCTCTGGCTTCCTACAACATTAGACCAGTGTTTCTCTTGTTATCATCACTAAAGCCTTTTTTTTTTTAATTATTGTTCGAGAGCAGTAAGCCTAGAATAAAAGCATATTATCAGAGCTAATTTCTCCATTTTTTGTAAATGCAAACATAAAATTACAGATGATCTTACAATTTTGTACCTGACATGTTTCCAGAATGTCCTTAGTCTGTCCAGCTGTTTGATTTATGAACATAGAAAGTTTCTGTTTCTTAGATCCCTGGATGTCACTAGAAATGGTGCTTTTTTTCTGGTGGTCTCACCTTTTCAGAAGCTTCAGGGTTCAAGAGGTGATGATTCAATATCTGCTTACAAAGATGCACACATCAGTGTACACCACAGCATCTTTAACTGGCATGGACTTAGCATCCTATGTGTGACAAAGTTTGCCAAAAGTAAATTCCTTTTGATTTGAGTATTAATATGTTGTTTTTTTTTTAAAATTGAACAAATATATTACACACAGCAGGACAGATTTTCTCTGTGGCCTTGGTGTTGCAGTTTGCAAACAGATACAGTTTTCTTCAACTGATGAAGAAAGCAACATCTGTTCTTGGTTTCCTGCAGCTTTCCTTCTACAGACTTCTCATTTTGATGTACAATTTGAATTCCTTTAGAAGATCAGAAAATTAAAAATTTGACCCCTCCTTCAAAGCACTGGTTACACTGTGACAACAGTGGGTTGAGCTAAATTCAGCTATGTCAAGCAAGAACTATAAAAGCAGATAGATTGCCCTCTAAGCTTCACTTTATTGGATATTGTAATTGACATATAGTTGTCATTTATAATCATCTGTCCATTCCTGTGAGTTGGGAGCAGTAAAGTTAATTGTGGCTGCTCATTTGCATTAATCTCACCTCTGAAGGGTACAGTAACCCATTAATATCGTGTCATGATGAATTATCACAAATAACATTGAACATATTGATTAATGATCTCTGAGATTTGTATCTCGTTAAAACATTTTGTTAGCTCTTTAAACTTTTAAGCAGACAGTCAATGTATGCTGGGGAGGTTTAGAGATCAACCAAGAGGTGAGGAAAAGTTATGGCATACATTTTGGGTCACTAATTAAAACTTGTTCAAAAGATTTCATACTAATTTTTTAATGCCTTTTCCTCCGAAAGGTGTGGACCTTGCAAGCTTTTAATCCCATGATTTTTTGTCTCACAGTTCATTGCGTATGAAGATAATAATTTGTGTTACAATCAGGATGACAAAAGGAAAAAAAAATAAGACTTAGAAACTGCCATAAGTTCTGAAGTTTCTATTCTATAGCAAGAATCAAGCTCAGAGTAGCATATGTGGTGTTATTCTATTAAAATCTTTTTCTTAAAGCAAAGCTGCTTTTGCTTATTTCGCACTTAAAGTTACTTGATTTTTTTCTCCTATTTCTTACTTCATGATTACAGATACATACATTAGGATGCATGAAATCTCTTATAGTGGGTACTTATATAATTTGAAACACTGGATAATTACGTATTTTACTACTTTGACTATTACCAGCTTAAATTTCTGTAAGGTAAGAAGCATAGAGACTTTAGGGAGGCAAGGAATTTACACCATAGTTTGAGAAGGTGACTTGGCAGGACAGAAGTAACTCCTTTGTGTGTCTGAGTGTTGTATTTCAAGACTTTGAGAAATGTGTAATAATTGAAATAATTCAGCAGTCTATCTTACTGCAAAGGTTGTCTCCTTCCACATGCTGTATTTAAGAGGTCCTTTTAAATAAATCATAACACTAACAAATCTTAAATCTGAATTCAAGAAACTGGTTTCCCTTTCTTCCAGCTGCAGTAAGTTTTCAATCTAGTTATTTGAGGGTATACTACTGATAATAATTACTGCTTAATATTATTTGAATATTCTTGTTATTTCTCTTCCAAGCTGTTCTTTTCTTGAGCTTGAGGAAATAAATCACATATGCAGAATATTTTGGGTTAGAACTACTTTGTTTTTATAGTCTAATTCTTTTTCACTTGGTGAAAACAAGAAGCCTGGGTTTTATGATTTTGATAGCATTGTATCTCCCTCTGAAGAACTAATCCTCACTTTCTTCCACCTATTGCCCTGGTTACCTAGGATGAAGTCCATGCACTCTGCCAAATGTTGAAGTAAGCTAGTTTTGTAGAGGAGACTAATGTGAAGATTAGAGCAGGAAAAATCATCCTTTTTAACTTCAAGATATGATATGGCAAATCTGCACAGGTGTGCCATGACTTCTGCTCCAGACACATAGAGTGGCTAATTGTGTCACATTGCCTTTCCCCAGGCTGAGATTTTTGTATGTGAACTAACACATTTTTAACTTATTTGCTAGCTTCTCTGGCCAGCCCCTACAATCTTCTTTCAATAATTCCTGTGAGTCCATTTCCCTGGCACAGGAGGCTGTAGAGTCAAGGATTATATTCTAGCTATAATTTATGATTAACTAGATTTATGGCTGGGACCCCCAAACAGCCTCAGTAGTGTGGCCTGAGGAATTAAAGACAAAATGGAGACTATCATTCTGAATTGCTTGCTTCTCTGGATTTTGGAAAAGCCTTGATTATGTTTGGGTGGGGGAAAAAAAAAAGTTTTTCAATTTTGAAACAAGTCAGTTTCATACTAAGAAATTTATCACTAAAACACATGAAGTCCTCAGCCTTTATAGTATTAAACTATGTAGCTTAAACCTTGCTGTTTGCTACCTAGGGCCAGTGCAATGGATACTGCCTATTAGACTCCCTTCCTGCCAATGCCCACCCGAAATCCCCCTCCCAACAAAAAATAGGGGAGAAAACACAAGTAGGGTTCATTTTTACCCGTGGTATTAATCCTTATTCATTTAAAAAACCTGCTAACGGAAATATTTCCATTCAGCTCATTAATCAATTGTGATTTTCATTCCCTTGTTTTGTAAAAGCTGTTGCAATAAATACTTTTTTTCACAAAGCAAAAATCTAAGAGATGGATGCAGCAAGCGTAATTAATAGCACCCAGTTACAGAAGATCAGCAAGTTTGTGAGATTCACATGCTGCTTTACCATATGGCTGCCCAGTAGGCGAAAAATTTGATTAATGTTTTGAAGTAGGTTTTTTTCAGCAAATATTACAGCCCCAGATGAGGAGTTTTAATTTTCTAGTATTGTTAAATAGAACTAGAATATCAGATCTTTTGATTTAAAGCTAAATAATATTTTGATCTCATGAAAACTCTACATGCAGAAGAATTACAGTCTTCCTATATGAAGAATGAACCCTAGAACTTGTCTGTAATTCAGCCAGTAATGGCTAAAATTTTGTTTAATCTTAGTTTTTCATAAGTTAATTGATTTAAGAGACCAGTACCAGTGAGTGAGTTTTCTAACAAGGATTTCCTCATCAAAAATAAATTTACAACAAGATCACTGGATTCATTCTAACATCTCATGCTGCTTTCCTTTCTACTTTCCTTATGTAAAAAAGAAAAAAAAATCAATGTTAAACAGTTTGATAAACAGAGAATAATTCAGCCCCTTCATTAAAACAATGTTACATTAGCAAAACTATACAGTGTATTAATTTGCTTTTAAGTAACTGCTGTAATAATTGTGATTAGTACTTAATAATTTGATTTTCCCTCTCCCCCTCATGTTTACCTGAAATGAAAAATATTTACAAAAATGGGTCTGAAGAGTATCAAGGCTTAGGATCAAATGCTCTCATGCAAAGCTAACGCTCAGCAGGAAGTTTTGCTTTTCTCACAAATTCTCAGTTTAATACAAGAACATCAGCAGCTGGTAAAGAACAGATTCAGGGTGCTGAGCTGAAATGGAGTGGAGAACAGCTTTGCATGGAAGTCTTGCTGAGCTTCCAGAATGCTGAAGATAAAGCATTACCTAACACTACTTTGCCACTTTGATTTCTTCTAATTGCTTCAGGTAATGCTGAGGTTCAGAGTCTGGTGGGATAATGCTAAGGTTGAAAAAATGAGAATTTCTGCATTTAAAAAAATACCTTTTTGCAGGTTTTAGTTACATCATCTTAGAAATCAGTGATTAATTGTAAAGTGTGCTAACATGAAAAATTATTCTGATTTGACTGGCTGTGCATATCCCCAGATTAGATCAGCACTTTGTGCTAAGATCTCTGTATTTCTAATTTTGGGGGAGGGAGTAGGAATTCCAACCTAACAATAAGGTAAAGCTGAGTGAAAATGAAGTCCATCAGTTGTTTCAAATGAAAAAAATCCCCATTGACAGCTCCAGGTAGTGCATGTCCATAGGGAGGATACAGCTTAATTAGTTACTGGTCTTAAACAGCAGAGGTAGAAAATCAGGTTATGAAAAGCTTAAAATGGAGTGTAACTGAGATAGTGAAGTGCTGGTTATTACTTGTGGAGAATACAAATGCCACAGCAATTTATGCTTCAGATTAATAGTCAGCTGATAGATGACAAAGCAATGTCACCAGATCCATGCCTATAAGACATAAGGACAAATTGAATTGTTTTATTCTTATGAGAAAGGGCATTTGATAAATTGTTGCAAGCTCCACAGGTTTGCACTGTTTAAAGATTGCTTCCAGAATTTTTTTCCTTAATATTATGAAATTTATTACAATTTATACGAAGTATAAAAACTTTTGTTAGGGCATTTTTACATGTACTATGTTTTTTCTTGTCTAGGTAGATGGTTCTCTTGTTAGTGATTTATTTCTAGTAGGAAAACATTTTATTCTATGCACGTATGTAAAATGTTCCAGCATTTCTTTCCCTTACATGTGGGTGTTAAGATTTTCTCTTATGCTTTCATCAAGATGTGGAGCAGTTGGTATTTCAGTGTTCAGTTTGCTCAGATTTTTCATTTCATTATTTAAGAAATAAGCAGAGTTTTCAAGTATTTTAATAGTTGGACTGAATTTTTAACTGCTAGTGTCTGCAGAAGAAGGTTTCTTCAAGCAGCTTGAGCTATATGATTAAATTTACCATCGGATACAATTATTACTTAATCTGAAAGAATGAGGGATATTGGGGATGCTATTCCAAGTGTTGAAGGTTGCTTGGCTTTTTAATTCTCTTAATAAAGGAAAGTGTTGACTCTGGTCTGTGAGGGCTGTTTCCTGTTACTGTTCAAATTTTTAACTGTTTCAGAGTTGCTGTTCTGCTTTAAATCTGTCAGGAAGGTCTGTGAGGGATTGTGTGTATGAAGAGGCTGCAGAGTGGTCACTCTAAAAAGCTCCTTAGTGTAGTACTTTGAATTTTAAATCACACACATAATTCAAAGGTAATCTAACTTTCAGTGTTGGACTTAAGTCTATTCGGTTAAATGGAGAAAAATGACTGGCATAAGGAATGAGTTATTGATTTGTTGTAGGAAAATGACTTCTGTAATATAGGAAGTGTGGTAAAAGGAACAGCTTAATTATTTAGGGGGCACCGTTGAAAAAAGTGCTTTTGCAGCATTGCAAATTGTCTAAATAGGAGTTGTACAGCAGGGTTTTAAAATAATTCTTTCTTAAAGACAAATTGCAAGGGTTTGCTTTTTGCCCATAAGGTGGAGCTCACCTGGCTGTTAAAAATATTTTTGTGTTTGTGCAGCTGAGGCAGACAAGCAGGAAACAAAATAATTTTGTGCTTAAGGCTGAAGCCATGGCAGATTTTTTAATGGTGTTCCCCAGTTATTTGCATTATGTTTGTGCTTGCTGGAATCTTGTGTCTGAGGGCTGGACAAAAAAAGGAACGTGCATGGAAAGTTTTTCTGAAGCCCTTGTTTTAAGTGGGTGACATGAACTTTTAAAATGTGACTATACCAAGTAAATATATGTGGCAGTTTATATCTGTAAAATTTAAAAAATATGGGCTTTTGATGATTTATAAAATATCAGATATTTGCTTTGGCTTTTTCCATATGTTTTTCTTTTGATTTAGTGCTATTCTTTGCAAAAGGACTACAGTATCATGTTATTTTGACTGCAGCTCACAGTTTTTGGCAACGTTTCAGATAAACAGAATATTTGTGGTTAATTGGTTGAACATGCTCAACAATTATAATTATATTAAAACTGTAATGTGTTTGACCATTTGCCCAGTGTAGGCTGCTAACACGTGCTAACTTAAATTCCTGTCTCTATGACTGGAGATAGCTTTTAGCTGCTTTTATTGATAGTATCTGGGCAAAATTTTAAAGGCATATGTATAAAAGCACATCTTGCAGCCCCAGTCTATTTAAGCATTTCCCACCGTGGCTGATCTATAGGCCCTTGTTTTTTAGGATTTATAATTCAGTGTTAATTTCCTGTCATTCTGAAAAGAGGTATCTCAGCTTCCAGTATTACTGAAAAGAAATGAGAGTCAGTATTATTTTTACTAAGTAATTTTTCAGGAATACTGGTTTGCCTTTCTGTCAAAGGCTTCCAAATGGAATGAAGAATTGGAAGCTTCTTCACTTTTGATGTTTTAAGTACAAAATGTGTGATTTATATTTGCTATTACACTTTAAGGGAATGGCAGTAGGCTGAGTGAATATAGAAGTTAACATTTAACTTATCAGGCTGTAAAGGAATTAGAGGTGCAGTCTGGTGCATTTTCAGTAAATATTTCCCTATTTTTACTTGTTTTGTTTGTTTTGTTTTAAACTTCCAAGTAGAAGTCACAATCTAGTCTTGCTCAAGTGGTTTGCTGTTATTATTCTAGGGGAGGTAAATAGTGCTGATTTTGAATTAAAAGCTTTGGCACTCTGTTACCTGAAGAATCACCATTGTTTTGTGCAGATGATACCCTGCAGCTCTAAAAAATCAGGCAATTATGCTTGCAGCCCCTTGCTTTAATTGAGTGAAGCATAATGACTTCTCTTCTATAATGCTCCATGGACTCAAAGCTGTGCCTGAGAGGCTCCCCAGGGACCTGCAGCATCGCCTTTCCCAAGCACATGTTTTTTTGGGGAAAGTAGCTGAATGGAGAGGTCAGCCAGAGGCTGAAGCTGGCACAGCAGGAAGCAAGAAGCAGTCCCAGCTCTGTCACTGGTGATGCAACCAACCTGCTATCTCTTCATTTTCAGGATTTTGTCCCTCGTGCTTGGCTGGTGTTGAGCTCCAACCTTTGTGTTCTTCAATCCTTCCCTTGTTGTATTTGTTCACCTCAGCAGTTCCCTTCTGTTTTTCTGTATCATATTATAAAGAGGTCTCTCTCTATGTTCACATGCTAAGCATTTTCTTATATTTTGTATGTATTTTAATTTAGAATTGAAGATATTTAGGGCATGGGATTCATGTTTGTGTTTCCGGCCTCAGAGATCCTTCACTTTGTCTTTGTCCCTTGAAAACCAAATTAATTTAAAGCAGTAATTTCATCTTTCTGTTCCTGAGTTTCCATATCTCTAATTTGCTTTTGCTTATGGCCCTAGTAAAGTGTTTTGAAAAGGAAAAAACTAGCTAAAAAGCTATTTATCTGCAGTATAGCATATTGAATAAATGGTGGGTTGTTCTCAGTTTCCTACAGACTAAAGTCTCCTCAGATCTGGACTTCTCCTGTCCATTCCCTGTACTTTGACAGCAAGAGGTGTTTGCATGGGGTAGGCAGGCAGCTGCTTTTTCTGGAGATCAAGATCAGCCTACAAGTGGGGGCTGCTCCCCTGGGAAGCCCACCAAGCCTAATGGAACAGCACCCATCTACGAGGAAGTACCCAAAGGTGCAAAACACCATGGAAAGACACCAAAAAAGAACTGAGTTGTGGCTGTCCCCCTGGTAATGGGGTGAGCCTGAGAAAGCTGAGGCAGGACTGGTTAGGACTGTGGTAAAAAGGGAGAACAATTCCTGTGGAGTGACATCCCTAGGAAGAGTAAGCAACTTTGAGGTGAAAGCTGTTGATGATGAGCTGTGATGAAGGTCACCAAATCCCACCAGCTGGTTCCTTCTCGATTAACTGTATCTGCCTTTGGCTTGGTAGGATCAGTTTTAATGGAATTAAGGTCTTGGGAGCCAGATTCTTTCTGGACAACTGGCCTGGGAGTCTTCAGTAGGAAAGTCAAGCCTGTAACTCTCCTCTTAGCTTTTAGCTCTCCAAAGCTGAAACTGAGATGCTTTTGTGGAACTGAAATGGACAATCAGGGAGCATGCTTGTGGAGGAGAGGTCAATTCAAATACGAGTGTTTACTTGTTGAGGTACTAATTCTGTAGCAGGATGGACAATTGTGTCTGTAAGTCTGATGGAACACATGCTATGCATACATTTCTCTTGACCAAATTAGTCTTAATTTCTTCTGAGAGTTAATTCTTCATTGTATTGGAACACATGGCTAATGGCTATCTCAGAATGTGGCTGAATTAAATAATTCAGGATCACCTGTTCAAGTAGAATCTCTGTTGTGTAAGTCTACACGAGTAATTATTCTTTGCTGGGTTTTTTATGTTTGGGGTTTTTTTGACTGCTTGATATAAAAATGTAACTTTCTCTTATTATTTTAATCTTCGTTTTTCTTCCAGCATGGATCATTTATTTGTGAACTGGTTATTTCAGTAAGGGCTCAGAGGTAATTTCATGGTTTATAGAATTTATATCTGAGGATTTAATGAGGAAAACACATTGTTTTCTAACACGTGAAATAGAGAATTTTTCATTATATTTTTATTTTCCTTCTCTAATATTACATGTATATCAAGTTCAAAGTCTTGAATACACCTAAGTATAAAATTATTCCTTTCCTACACATGGGAAATATGAATATTTGCAAATCAAAAATCAACACACAGACTTAGGAGGCATTTTTATTTTTAATGAATCTACATGATCTAAATGAACCACTGTTTTGCCTGTGCATTGCACTGTAATATACATTTGAAAATACAATAACAGTATATTACTTTTCTGTGATTTAGCTTAGGAATTAATGCATTCAAATGAATTTAAGAGCCTTGGGTATAATTCATACAGGATATAAGTCCCTCAGTAGACCTCTCATGAGCATTATCAGATTCAGTACCATCTGCATGGTCAAACAGATTAAAATTTGACCAGCCCCCTCTTTTTACCATCATTGAACTCCTTAATCTCTTTATATAATTGAGAAGCAAGCCACTCAGAGTAAACTTGATTATTTGGTGCAGGAAAAAATTAGTAAAGACAAGATTTCTGTTTGGTATGTTAATTTGCAAAAGTGCCCTGTTTTCAGTGTGAGTTGAGTTCTAGCAGATCACCTTCAAACTAAGGCTGCAAAATACCAGATTTTGTTTGACCCCCTTTTAGGTACATTTTTCTGAGAACTTTCTCTTGTATCTAGTGCAGAGTTATCAATGCCTTTTCACTCCAAATCAGGGTCATTATCTATTATCTAGATTGCGTTTGTTGTATGGGTTGTGCCTTCGATTTACAATTGTGTAAACTGGGGGATGCTTTCAGCATCAGTTTGATCTTTTGATGGATCAACAGCTTTGCTGGGCTGCCTCCTGAAGTACTTAGGTATATCTGACTTTCTGCTATTTTGGCAATTTTCAATCCTGTGTGAATTATATCACAAAGCACAAAAATCTATTGGCAATTTTCAAAACGTGTCATGCTTAGAAGGCTTTTGAGAACTTGTGACTGATTCTGGTGTCCTGAAGGTATCCTTTAAAATACCTTCTAGCTTCTGTGATACAACAGGAAATAGTTTCACTTCCTTGCAGTGAAGGTTTGAAAGGATTGTTCTCAAGTACAAAAAACCCCTAAAAATCTGTCCAATACTTTGAGCCACCTCACAGGGAAGCTTAAATACAGATTATTACACTGGAGGAGAGCAAGTGTTGTAATAAGTGCTGTTCAATAGTAATGCCCTCGTGTTGCTGATTTATCAAAAGGTTATTGGAGCATCTGAAGTTCTACAAAAGTGACTGTTTTGTATGCTGGAATTGGTATCTCTGTATGTATCTGTTCATCATTTGCCCTGTTATCCCTCAGGTATTCTTATTGTAATGGAGATCAGTAAAACCCTTAGTAAACTGCTCATGCTTTATTGCCAAAGGAATGAGGCCAGGATGGGCACATAGGCTATGCAAAGTTATTCAGTCTCTGCTAAGAAGGCTTATGGATGTGTGACATGGAGCAGCCTGTCTGCTTTGCCAAGGGTGTTTTTTCAGAACAAGTTCAACATGATTTGCGTGGCTTAAAATTCCCCCAAATGTCATAGGATTGAGAGGTGTAGCTCTGTTTTCTGTGACCAAGCTTCGAAAACATAAACACACACAGTGAATACCTTCTTTGCCCTCACGTTTACTACTTTATTTTTTTTTCAAACAAAACTGAACAATTTCTTAAAATCTTGGGTAATGATGTATGCCACTTCTCCTAGGAGGACCAAAGAAAACATTCCAGACCTTCCTTTCTTTAATATGCTGTTGAGTGCTGAATAAAATACATCTATGCCTGTGTTTTGTCTTTAAATGTAGGTGATAGTCCTTGTCTCTTATGGATCATGTATGTAGTGACTGCATGTAAGGAGTCCAAGGACATGTTAAGGCCATCACTTAAAGGGTGAGGGTTCTAAAAACTTATCAAGCTGAAGCTCATTCTCATGTTTTTATTTTAAGTTTTCTAGCCTTGCCAGAAGCCCAGAGGTGGGAATGTGTTTCCATTTCTTGTTGCTGGATGTGATTGATCACCCAAAGAGGAAAGGAGGAGCAGTAGATGCACAATGCTCATCCTGGGGAGCTCTAGAAAGCTTTTTGCTTTATAGGCAATGCATACTTCTCAGAGGATTTCTTGTTTGATTGGGTTTTGTTGGATTTTTTTGTTTGTGTTTATTTTTTTTCTTTTAGGATTGCAGGCTCTTGCTTATATAGCTTTCATGATGATTTAGTGCTTATAAGACATCTCTGAATATCAAGGAAGCCCTAATAAATCTGAATTGGTCTCAGTGTGGATGGAAATGAAGATGTGTTTTTATTTCATGTTGGAATGATAGAATGAATTATATCAGAAATCTGACTCCTAGAGGAACTTACTATTCTTGAAAAACAAAATAATGAAAGAATGCAGCAGCTAGAAAAGAACCCTAGGATCCATAGAAGGTTTTTGCTGAGAAAAAGCAGCCTTGGAAGTGTATTATTTTAATGTTTAGAAGATACACCAGTGCTCCTGCCAGGGCACAGCAAGAGCAAGGTTGCTTTATGAGAGAGGGTGAGCCAGAAGCCAAAGACATATGCCAGGTCCCAGACTCACAGCATCTTCTGAGTAAGGTGATGATAATGAGTTCACTTGGACAGTTGCAGAGAAGTCAAGGGGGTGACTTCAACATGTATCACCACAATTTTATGGGAAAATAATTTTATTGTAACTTGTAAATGTTGTTTTCCATTGAACCCGTTTTATTGACATACGAAGCAGATTTTAGATATAGCAATGTAAAGCCAGAGGAAGTGAATTTATGCTGGCTTTATACAAGTTTTATACAAGTAAACATAATCTGGAATACTCTTAAAAGAAAAAAAAACTTGAAATTGTATAGTCAGCAGCCAAAGCTTCTTGTTAGAAAGTTCTTGATCTGTGAGAGTGCTATTGATAAAGGAGCTAAAACCCTCAAAATTGATTTATTTGTTATCAACTCAATACAGTTTGTCTGAGCATTGAACTTATGGTTTTGTTCTTCCATGTGATAAAGGTATTTGCCAATGTTGTAAAATCTAAGATGAGATAAGCTGGTGGACAAGATGAACATAGGACTGGAAATCATGATTTCTGTAATTTTAACTCATTTCTGAGGTTGTGCAAGTAAGCAACCACTTACAACTTGTTTGGAAAACAAGCTGAGTTCCTGTAGCATTTTAAACAAACTTAGCACTAGAAAATCAGCATCTTATGTTATGACATCTTCTAATGTTTATATATTTGGTTTCTGTAATTTCAAACTGAGAAAATTATAGTATCTTTTGGGTCATCCAGTTATGCTGGGCCCTGAGTCCTCATTACAGGCTGCGCAGTTGCAACAAACTTCCTACTCTACGAATGCAAACTGGTAGGGAATGTAGACCAAAAGTTTTGGAGTCAGGCTGTATTTTTTTCATTTGTGCTGATTTACATATTTACTTGAATCACTTATTTTGCCATACTTAATTTGAAATTTTTATTTCAGTAAATGTTCTGACAGTAAACATTTGTAAAGGATCTAAATACAATTTTATTGAAAAGGCTGAAGAAGTGCAAGTAACATTCTTATTTTCCTGTTATTTCTGTGGAAGTAAAGAGACTGAAAACTATGGTCTGGCATGTTCTCTTTTTTTACAATAGAAAAATGATTTTGAGTTTTGTTCTAATTCTTCTAATCTCTGCTTTCAAGTGCAGAACCATTGGGTGCACCATCTCTTTTAGTGTAAACGTGATAATCAATTGCTTTTTATATAGTCCTTTGCCATTAACCTAGAAAATGTATTGCTCTAGCAGTGATTTTCCTGTTCTGATGTAACTGGTGGATCCCTGGACCATGTAACAAAGCTGTTCCCTATCTACTGAGCTCCTCTCTGTGATGGGGTAGGAGGATATTAGCATCACTTTTACTTCTGCCCATTAGTTTCTCTTATCTGTAGCAACATGGGGAAGTCATCTTCTCTGTTAGTGGTAAAAGAGCAATATTTCACTTAATTCCTTTTGCATTGACCGGTCACACAAGTGGAAAGTTTTACATACTGCACAACTGAGAACTCTGGAAATATCCAGAAAAAGACTGGCTCCTACTGCATGCAGTTAGATATCTATTTTACTGAATCTCTATGCCTGTTTACTTGAGCAGAATTGAAAGAGGAAAACACTAACTTTTTCTTACTGTGCTTGAAAACATTTGGTGCATAGTGATTCTATATTTATTTATATTGATTTAGTCTCTAGTACTTATTGCCATGGTTTCTCTTTTTTCCATGCAGAAGTTCCTACTACTTTTAGAATAAGAAAAAAAATGTGTTTACCAGCTAACTAGTGAGTGTTTCTTGCAGAGAGTGTACACATTCTTTGCCTACTTTATTTTTCCTACAATGTAACTTGGGTTTTTTTCCTTCCTTGCATTATTTCCTGCCTGTGCCCCAGAAGAATACCAGCAGGACCAAAGTGTGGTTCATTGCCTGTTTATGACCACGGGTCGTAAGGTCTGGAGCCTTACCAGTTATTACATTTGAAAATGCAGTACCTTGTTTTTTTCCCCCTGTAGTTTGTTTTTAAACCTCTGCTTTAAAGTATGAGTTGCACTTTACTTATTTAAATAAATATTGTCTACTTTTTTTTGCGAATAGTAGCATTTACTTCGTTTATACCATAAGTGACCTAGTTTGCATTTTCTTTCAACTCTGTAAATTACCCTATTTTTTCTGCTGGCATTGAGGTTTGCTACTAGACCTTCTGTAAAATTAGGTTTTAATTTTTTTCTTCCTTCTAGCCAAATAAACATAAAGAAAGGTGAGAACACAGGAATCGAGACTGGTTTTATAGCTTCTTTGAGGCAGGTTTAATTCCTCTATGTGCTGCTACTTTAGCTTTTGATGAGGTTATTTCATTTGTCTTTGCCTTGAGTTTGCTACCTTCAAAATGCCTCATGTGCAGAGATTGTTGTTGTTTAGATGTTCTGCCTAGATTTCATTAAATGTTTCTGAGAAAGCTTTTGAGAGCAAGTGACTAGATAAATGAGATTTTGTAAATGCATTAGGTATATGTCATGTGCCATATTCAAAATGGGTCAATTCAAAATGCTTAGGTTCAGGCCTTTTTTTCCTTAAGTTTCATTGAATGGGTAAAATTTCTATGCCCCAACTTTTAACTTCTGCATTTCTTAATGTTTGGATGAGGATTTTAATTTCTAAGGTAAAGTTACCTGACCCCGTTCCTGGTTGTTGCTTGCAGTTTGGCCAAACTACAGAGTTCAGGTGCTGGAAAGGAAATTTTTACACGTGTAGCCTACTGGTCTTAGAAGCTGGAAACCAATTTTATATCCTTTCCATGATAGATACTGAATCGATAAAGCATCAACCTAAGGTTACACTTCATGTCTCTAGTGAGAAGACAATAAATCATGTTATGTGCATACAGGTATATTGACTCAATTTCTCTGGGCTGCCTATGCAAAACAGAAGGTGATGGAAATGAAACTATTAGAATGAAAGTGTTATAATGGCTGATATAAAGCCATTTATCTGCATTTATGATTTAGGTTTTTAGTATTAAAAATCTAATAACAGTCTTTGGCTCGATTTGAAAATTCATCAGGTCCTGTGCCCTGTCTCAAATGATGGTCAATAACAGATGGTTAAAGAGGGAGGTACAGAATATGTACAGAATCATTTTTCCCTTGGTATACCCAGCTGGTCTTCTGCAATTAGCAGTTTGGGTACTTCAGGAGCCAGAGGCCCAACCTCTTAAGGAGTTAAATATGCACAGATGTAAATTTTTAAGTTGTGATTTTCAACCTGCCTATATTTCTACTTCCCTGACTGAGTCATGCCCATGTATATTGTGGAAAATGTGTCATCACATTTTAGAATAGGTATGTAAAGAAAATTGTCCATTTATACTTTGCTTCTTTCTTACTGAGTACTTTCTGAGAAGGAAGAGCCCCGTGCTTGTCACTCCTTTTGTGTCTTGACTTACACATGGTGGGAATGTGTAGGTCTGCCAACACAGAGCATTTTTATTGCCATCTAATGTCTTGAATCAAGGAATATCTGAGAATTAAAATCTGGTTATTGATAAATCAGGTCTACTACCATTAGGTAATTTTTGTCTTGATACTTTATCTCAATACCAAACAAGCAGTCAGTGTGGATAAACAAGTTGAATTCATCAAGATGAAAGATTACCTCTGTATCATTAAGAATAAGGATGCATAAGTGGAGAAGTTTTTATAGTGCTGCACTGCTTGGCTTTGCTGGGAATCATTGCCTTGTTGTTTTAATGAACTATACATGGGTTGGACAACAGCCTTGTGTATGGGATTACAGCCCAGAAAAGAAACTTTACTTCTGATATTTGTAAAAATATATAGGGGGTGGATCAGAAAACCTCTTTCAACCCTGTGTAGATAATGGAGCATAACAGGTTACACTTGCAGAACCATGAGACAGCCTTGGCATTCAGTTTATTCTCATGCTGAGAATTAGGCAGAAGCCAGTTCTACAGATGAGTCTGGAAAGCACATGTGCAAAGGGAGACATTCCTTGCTGCTCCCTGTGCCCCTCTAAAAGCCTGATTGTATCCTCACAGCTGGAATTTGTGCAAGAGCATGTTCTAAAGGAAGAAGCACGTGTTGAAGTGTTATGCTTGCAGGCAGTTTTACATCTGAGCTGGAAGGAAAATGAAATCTGCTTCTCTTTCTAAATGAACATAATGGTATTTTGTGGCTTTATAGGGGATTCCTTACTTGCACTTTTGGTATCAAACTATGGTATGTTAGACTTTTACTTTCTGCAAAGTCTTGCTCCTTTTTTTACCCCCCTCTCCAAAAGACATTCACAGTTATTCTCTATCATTCATTTGTATTTTATAACTAGTAATTCTTTTCATTCAAGGCATTTTTGACTCCTTA
The DNA here is from genome assembly GCF_003957555.1 of Calypte anna. Classification (NCBI taxonomy): domain Eukaryota; kingdom Metazoa; phylum Chordata; class Aves; order Apodiformes; family Trochilidae; genus Calypte; species Calypte anna. Next base: position 14,091,945 of record NC_044257.1, read on the forward strand.
TGTCTAGATGTTCAACTTCAGTATTGCATGGTAAAAGGTTATGAAAAAAATACTTCAGTTTAGCATCAGGTACAATTTTTTTATACTCAATCAGCAGAATTTTTGTAGGGGTCTCATGAATGATTTAAAATTAGGTCCTTTACTAACTTTGTTGGAATACATCTTGTGTTGCTTATGCTGGAGAGATTTTGGGGTGAAAGGAAAGCAATTTTTTCAAGAGCTTTATCACAGAATCCATGAAAACATTTGCTTCTGCTCTTGAAATTTGTAAGGGATGGAGCACAGGACAGTAGATTGATGGAGGGATGTGTTTACCCCCACCGCCCTGTCATCTGCTCTTCAGACTTGCTCTTTGCTTGCCATATTCAGTCGTGTGATGGACTCTGCTGTTGACCACAGCTGCTAGTATATAGGTATGATTTTAAAGGGATGTGAAATTCTATTTAAAGAGCGTAATGGCTAAATATAATGTAAGGTAGAATTTATATAACAAATTGTGAGTTGTGTAGGTTATAATAATGTACAAATAACTATACTAAAAGCTAAGTGTAAATAACATTCTTGCTATCACTGTATATTTAATTCATGTACATTCATTCAGAGAGTGTTTCCTGACTGTAAACTGTTACAAATAGAGATTGTCATTGAAAACTTTATGATCTTAAGATTTGTATTTAGAAGAAGAAAACTGAATTACATTTTTTTTTTTAAATTGAATATGCCACTATCTTGAAGTCTTAGCCTTTCTGACCCAGCCCTGCATGATGCTCCTTGACTTCCTGTCCGACTGTCATTTTCTTTCATATTGGTCTAGCACTTAGTCTCACTGCAATCAATAGGGTTACTCACATGCAAGTGATGAATAAATAATTGATTAAGGAGATACTACATTGATGCATCTTTTCCTAGCAAAGGTAGCGCCGATAACTGCTTTTTAAAACTTTTCTTTTACTGATTACCCCCTGCTTTTTCTACTGAACAAGTGGAGCATTGTATCAACATGGTAGCCTGATTGATTTGAGATGAAATATTTGTAAAGTGATGATACTATCAGTGAGTGCAATGGGAGAAAAGGGCATCCTGCAACTATGTAATTAAAACCAAAGTGTTCCTGCCTGTTTCCTTTCTAAAATTTTAACCTGCTCAGTTTTAAAAGCTGTAATCTCGAATGACAAAGCATGCTTGGATGTCAGTCACCAACCCTGATTACTCTGCTCATCAAACTCTAAATGAAATATTTAAATAATTTGGTGCTATAGGAAAGCTAGATAAAAAATGACAGATAAAGTGGTATCCATTGACAGGAATAGTCCCAGGGAAGTTAGCCTGACTGCTTGACTGGGTTTTGTGTATTGGTGCTTATAGATAGAATTGCAGTAAAAATAGAAACATTTTTTGACAGCCGTTGTGTATGGTGACATCTGAAATTGAAACAGGCACTTCTAAGTTTTCTGCACAGCTCCTCAACACAAAGGTTTTATTATAGCTTCTCCTGTGTTACGTTAGTCTACTTAAACTGCACTGAACTTTCTGTAATGGGAATGCAGTTACACTGAAGACAGATATATGGTTTCTGCAGAAGATAGAAAATAAGATATCCCCAGCGAATGGACACCTGATGACTGTGCCCACTGCAGTCACTCTACCAGTGTGATTAACCTTCTTATCTTCAATTACATTCCTAAGTGATACAATTTGTTCCAGGAAAATAGTGTGCAAATCCAGTCTTGTTCAATGTTTTCTACAAATACCCTGGCTCGCTGCTTTGCTTCATGAAATCCTTTCTATTGTCGTGCTTCAGTGGCAAGAGAGATGAGGGAATTAGGAAGGAGTTAGCTCATTGCTTTCTCTCTGGTGTGTAGCTGTAGTCAGTGCTGTTAGGTCACTCCTTTCATATACCCAGATATCAAAAAAGGTAAGTAAAAAAGGTTCAAAAATCTTTACCAGAAAATACGTTAAAGCTCCAGAAGTTGCAGCCTGCGTTTTAGGTCATCCTATGTGTTGCCATGTTTGTTTTGAAGTAATGTTTCATTATTGCTATTGTATGATTAAATATTGAGAGTATTGCTTTTCCAATTGTTCTAGTGCAGTATTTAATGAGTGCAATTAAATGGAAAAATTGCCTTTTTAACTGATGATAGTCTATTAGTGTCTCTGTCTGTTCAGAAAAGAAAAGAAGTGAATTATTAGAATGACAAATGAGTCAAAGTTACCACAGTGATGGAGAGGTGCGATTCCCCTCCACATAATCTTCAATTAGTGATCTTTGTAAGAGGATGTTTTTCAAAAGGGTAATAGAGAAGTAATGAGATCAGAAGGAGGTCAAACCCAGCCTTCTTCGTTTGGCAGTTTGATTAATTTATTTCTCCTTCGTGCAGATTGCTGTAAGGGGCTTTTGTCACCCAGTGTTTTTCATGGGACTTTAGTCGAAGTGACTGCCTGTATTAGCCTTTTGTGTATCCAAGGATGTTCATCCACTTGGAACTGAAGGGTTTTGAATGGTTCAAATTTCATCCTTAGCACAAGCACACACTGATAGCTCTGAAAAGGAAATTTTTTTGGAAGAAGCAATCCTTGATGCTTCCATGTGTATTGTTTTGAAGAAGAAAAAGCATCATTTTGAGTTGCATTATATTTTAGTCAAAGGAAAGAATGACCCAAGAATGTGAAGGTGTATTGAAGGCACTTTTCCCACAAATCTTCATGTAAGTGACACATACAACATTTTAGGCATACTTCAGGCATTCTTTTCTGGCCTTTTCTCTTTCTGACCACTTGTGTTAATAGTTTTACTTCAAGGACTAATGAACTATTTCATAATGGCAGCCATAAACCTGAGGGGCTGTAGTTCTGTGTCAGCTTCATGTGACTTAAGTCTGCCAGTACCCTATGGTACAGATATAGTGTTAAATTTATTTGCAGTGGTAATTCACCTCTTCTTAAGTACTGAAAATACCTTTAAATTTTTAAATACTGAAAATCAATGCATGCACAGAAAGAAGCCCTAAGCCATATTTTTCTCCTTTGCTTCTTTCTTGCCTGTATTTTCCAAAGTTTTCCTCTTTCTTCTTAAAGTGAGTTACAATTTCAATAGCTTAGCAGTTGCTGCTATCAAAATAGGAAGTGAATTAAGAAAGTTCTTTGGCAAATCATGGTACAACTTAAAGTCAAGATTCATGAAATCATGGGGTGGTGGGTGGGGTGGTGGTGGTGGTGTTCTTGTAGAGCAGTGCTGGCAGAAGTGAGGCTGAGTAGAGGGCATTCAGGCTTGGTTAGTGCAGCACACATCTTTCTAATTCTGCCTCTGCTTTTTTCACGTAGACTTTGTCCTCCTGCTCTCTGTCACATAAGGAAGACTGTTCTAGTTCAGAATTTTCCTGGGGTTGCTAAGCCTTTTGAAATGGAGTTTACCCCAAGCAGTGAAGCAGACAGTTTCTGTGAAATGCAGATAGTTTTGTTTATTCTGCCAAATTTTTCTGAGAGCTGCTTGTGTAAGCATTCAGTGCAGGGGTCATGTATACTGAAGTAAACATGGTATGATGCATGGTAGATTTACAACTATGAAGAAATGTTACTGTCTACTGTCAGTACATTAACTTAGTTAATACATTAACTTAGTAAAATTTTTATCAGTTAACTGTAAAGTTGCAGGAATGGACAAGGCTAGTTTGACTTTAGTTAAAACTCTTAATTTCTTTCACTCGCATACCTGAAAATTAGATATTAGGAAACAACAGAGATATTTTCATCCGACTTTATCATATTTTCTAGGAATTAATTTATGATGATTCCAATTGCTTTCCAATGTGCATATTAAAAGAAAAAAAAGTTACTTTTCCAAGAGCATAAGCGAAGACTGAGTTCTGACATTATTTGTGACGATCAAGTATATCTGTATTGTCTGTATACAGTGTAGTTATTTTAAATGAAAAAGTAAAATATTGAAGGTTTTTCTGATTGCAACATTTATTAGCACAGTACACAGACACAAGAAAATTTTGTGAATTTCTTCATGTTTAAATGCTCTCTGCCTGGGGGGAATTTATACATACACATTTATATATTAGGTATACGTAAACACGTCTCCTACTTATCAAACTTCTCTCAGAAGAGAAAAAGTGAAATTAGATTTTTGTAAGGTGGAGTGATGTTCATGTTCTTATTTTCAATGTATGGTAAAGTAATCTTTCAATTTTATTTTTTAACAGTATTTTATAATACAAATAATCTAGTCTTTTCTTCTGCAGTCTGTTTAATTCAGACAGGTTGAAGTTGCCTCCAAAGACTGGCGTCAAATTGAGGAAACCATTCATGTAGTAAATAAGATAATTTGTTTCCACCCAAAAAGATCAACATATAGATTATTTATTTTTTTACCCCATATGATTTAACACATACAGTACCTGTGTCTTTATGATTCCAAATACATTTTGGAATTAAGTGCTTCTACATGGATTTCTCTTGTTCATTTTCTGCATTGCATTTTTACTGAAATTTTCTGAATTTTAATATAGCCAAGAAGGGTCTTTAATGATACATTTACAAGATATTAGGAAGGTTGTGTAATTTCAAAATGTGATAGGAAACTGATTCTTATGCAAACAAAACTAGTAAAAATAAATCAAAAGTCCTACGTTTTGAGTATTAATGTATATGAAAATTAGGGAAAGATGTTTAGACTCCTGCTTTCTATACTGTATTTAATTCAAGAAAATTTGTGTGGTTTTGTGTTTCGGACAAACTGTTGTTATCCTAATTATTCCTCAACAAGTCTTTCAGAATATTGGTCTTTCTGTTCGTAGTCAAAATAGTAATTATTAAACAAATTTGTGAGAAAATTCTGCTAAATAGAGGTGGATCAATTGTTGTGAAGCAAGAGTTTGGTTTTATTTATTTTTGTCAGTTTTTTTCTTTTGACCTGAGATAGTCTCTGAAGATATATGGTCTTAGGATAGTGTATTGATTGTGATCTGCTAGGATTATCTCTCTTAAGCCTTGCCTGTGAAGGGAAGACATACCAAGTAGCTATAAACTATCTGGTAGCATGTGAACCCTTGTCACTTTAATTCCATTGTAAGACTGCCTTTTCTCAAACCTTGGATTCATAAACATTTTTTAAAATGTTTTTATGTTGCAATATGTTTTATGCATAAACATATTGCAAGTAAAATACTTTCAGTCCTAAAAAAGTTGCATGCTGCAAAAGGTGGGTTTGCCCTGCCATGGCTTTTGCAGGTTTATCCTCGGATGGATTTGGGTGACATTAATCAGTCTTTCCCATTGATTTTCATTGCACAGTCCAGATGGTTCTGACCCATCAGATGCTCATTCTGCTTATTGCACAGAGGTGCTGCCGTGTGAGTTGCTCCAGGCAAAGACCACTCTGTTTGTGTGCCCATAGCTGAGCTACAGTGGTGTTGGGAAGAGGGTTACAGTGGGGAAAAAAAGGTGACTTCAGTTCTAGAATTGCTCTCATGGCAGAAATGTGAACACAGAGGTAACCTTAACATTTAGGTGGTTCTTACCCAACTTGTGGTAGGAACTGCTTATGCTCAGTCTTGGAAAGAAGAGCCTAACATGGCATGTTTAGTTATGCAGTCTGCTGGTACTTGTCTGTGTTCTTTTCCACGATGCTGATAGAAGAATTAGAAAAAAATTGGTAGCTTTGGGGAATTTGTTTACTTTGAAAAAAGGAAAAAGTGGCGCTGAATATTTGACCCTTCCTAGATGGTTTGTGTGGTACTTATTAGCTCTTCTGTGGTGGCTGTCAGACTCATTTAGTGCCTGGGTGGTGGAAGCAGCCTTAATAACTGATCTTCCCCTAGAGAATAAAATATTCAGATGACAGAGATCCTAGCAGAGCAATGGAAGTAAAGGTTGAAAACATGTTTGAGGTTTGTATTTACGTTGTTATCTTTGTTGGACCCATAAAGCACAGCAAGAAACTTGCTTTGCAGACATGAAGGTTTATTGGTCTGCTGAACATGTGGGTTTCACCTCAGCTTGCTTTGATGGTCAGAATAGGTTCAGTGTTAAGTATACTGCAATATTAAATGCTTTTCTGGTTATATTAAAATTTGAGTAAATATTTATTATATCTCAGAAATCATTCTGGACTGTCTTAACCTTCAAAAACAAAGAAAAAAGGAAACTTTTACTTTCTCCATGTTCTGAAGACTATAATGATCTTGCCTACTTTATAACGGAGTGTTAAGAGCATAATGGCTTTCTATTTTTTTTGTCCCAAAGTCCCTTCCAGGTTATTGGACTCCATATAAATAAAGTTGTTTGCTTTTAAGTTTTCCTGTTTTTGGTTGTTGATGTCAAAATAACAGACTTCTGGGGTTTTGCGAGTTCCTGAATATGCAGGTAATACTGTTCTTGTAAGATGCAAGCATTTTTGTAACCAAAACCTATTTGTCCAGACTCTCTGCTGTCTCTAGATACAAATTTCTGAATGTTTCTTTGCTTTCAAGCATTGGTCCTTGGGTGCTGAAAATCTCTCTGAGCAGAAAATTGCATTGCAGAACTAAGACCAGAATGTACCCATAGTGAGAATCACACTCAGTGCAGCTGAATGTTGAAATATATTTTAAAATTCTCCTAGACATAGAAAGCTGGTTTTTAAATAAACACATACAACAGATGAGCTTTTCTGAGGCTTGATGAAGGCAGAGTGACCATTCCATTACAGCCTTTGTTTCTCTTTCCCCTCTCCACATATTTACTGTGATTCATTGTCTCCTGGCAAATCCACTTACTTCAGTTTTGGAAAATAAATATTTCTGAACCTAGTATCTGAAATAATTTCTCAGCTCTTAATTATTTTGTTAGTTGGTGCTAGATTGGCCTAAAGTTTTAGAAAACACTAAACACACTTCTGCATTATTGTATATTACTTTGGTGGTTTTGATGACAAACCCACTTAGGCACTGTGACTGTTACCATATCATGATTTGAAAGGTAAAACAGAACATTATAATCTTTTTAACAGGAACACTATGTGATTCATAGGTGGTGAATATTTCATGCACTTTGCAGCTGCCTTTGTGCAGGAAGGTAAATGGAAAGTAAATCCATGTGTACTTTAGACAGTAAAAAGGCATTACTTTGTTACATCATATAAAGATGTAGATTTGATTCTCTCTTTACTCATGCTGTAAAAAGAAAGTTTTAAAGTGTTTAGCCATACCTGAAAATGTAAATGCAGTAGCCTAATGTAATGCTGAAGAAAAATTAAGACAAATGATACTGCATCCTTGCCACAAACTGCAGCTTGTACAAAATTCACTTTAGTTATTATGCTGTGAATACGTGTGCTAAACCTCCTCTGTGTATGCACAATTTATGTTGAATGCAACATGAATCATTTTAATAGACCAAGCAAAAAGTCCCCAAAGTCAATTTTCAAATTATGAACCTTGGAACAGAATATAGCAACAATGAACAACAAATAGTTCAGTTTTTATTCTGAACTACAAATGAGCCATTAAAGGTACAGTATACTCATTCAGAAAAAACATTTTTTCCTTATCACCACAGTGGTTAAAAAGCATAGCAAGAATATTTTTAAAAGATAAGTTCAATTTTTTTTTCTGTACCTCATTAAGAGGGACATTGAAAGCTGTTGCCATGAAGATTTTAACATCTATTGAGAGACCTGGACGAGTCTGGTTAAATTCTGTCTCTAATCTGGTATGTAGCTGTGAAAAACTATTTTGTAAGTCTCTTTTTAATGCTGTAAAATTCAGGAACCCATTCAGAATTACTGCTTGGCAGACAATTTGGCTGCAAATGGTCATTGCAGAGCTAAGCCTTTGCACTGCCTGCTTATAGGTGCCCAGTGTTACCAGGACACAGCAAAGGTGGCAGCAATGGGCTCTTTAAAGGATGGTATGCAAGTAAAATTTAACAGAAAAGAAGAAATTTTATTTGAGAATTGCCTAAACTACAGACTTGATACGTCGAGCTGGCTGTCAGTCTAGAAAGAGATGGCAGTTTCTGCAGCCTTCTTTAACCTCTAGAAGAACCTATGATTCTGAAACACATACACTTTTCATAAATAACTTTCCATGTCAACTTGTATTCTTGCTTTTGTTCATCCTTAGCATTCAGTTTGGCCAAATATTTATCAACAAATAAACCTTACTGGGCTGCATGTTAGGTGTGTTTTGGTTATCTAAGCTGTACTTCCAGAATGCTTTTAGATATTGCTTGCTGGACTGTGATGCTCTGGAAGATAAAGTGGTTGTACCTCCTCCTGGTTTTAATCATAATGCTTAATGGGAGATCTGTTTCTCTCCCTATCTTTTGTGCTTAAAGGGATTTTAATTAGCATCCTTGGTTTTAGAAGCTTCAGAGCAGAAGGTAATGGTATCTGAAGGAACATTCTCTATATTCCTTTGCCTAAAATGTCTGAGTAGTCATTCAATGGAGACAGCAAAGATGATGCTGTTCATGTGGCATCTTCTTGGCTTTGCTTCTTGATCAATGCAGGAAGCAAGAGAGTACAGCTGGAGCAGGTTAGTGCCACACAGGGACCTGGAAAGGAAATAATTTCTTGTGCTCTTGGCTTCATTTTCCCAAGTGAGATTGTACAAGCACCCATCATAGTGGCATAGTGTACTTCTGAGGAGGGCCATGGATACAAGCTTGACATTCCTAGTGAGATCATCACCAGCCTAATAGATGTAAATTAATTTTGCAAGGGCAAGATAGCAAAGAGGCTTTTGTGTTTGTTTTTGGTTTTTGGGTTTTTTTTTTTGGAGGTCCAACAAAATAGCATGAGGCATTTGAAAAATTAAATTGAAACCAAATGCTTACAAGTGCTAATAGGCATCTAAATGGTTGGCTTAAATATGCTCAATGCCTCATCTGCTTCATTGATGACATTTTTCATTGCTGGATAATTTAATTTACTAAATAATCCACTGATTTAGTGGATTGTAGGCATGCTGTTGGTTTTTGTAAACAAAGTTTAGTACTTCTGGTGCCTTTTAATTTTCTTTCACTTGTCTCTGTCCTCCTGAAATTGCTTATTTAATCAAAGTCATATAAATGTAAACTTTCTCTCCTTTTTCATCTTGGCACATCCTTTCACATGAGCCTGAGAGAATTAGTGAGGCAAGCCTTGAAATACTTGTGCCTTGTGCAATTCGGTGTTCTTGGGTTGAATTTGCTGTCTAGATGGGAGAAAACTCACTGAAGTACAAGAGAAAACTTAAAAATTATGCTGAGTGGTTTCATTGGAAGGGAACTAATGAACATGGCTTTGTCAAGAGTGTAGTTAGAAATCAAAATTAGTAGTGGCCTCATGGGCTTTTTGTGCTACATAGTCCTGACTTCTTTAAGCATGACATTGAATAAAATGATCATAGTTGATGGTTGAAATTTGTTCTACGTTTCCTTGACAAGTTTGTTTATGCTTGTATGTCTTCAAAAGTGGAAAGGTGAATGAGTTTATACCATTAGGAGAGTGTAAAAAGTATAAGCCTCTTATTTCTGATTTTATGTTGTTCTTCAATCTGGTAGAAGAACACAGACTGTGGCCATGAGGTGTTTCATGGTTCAGTACCTGCACCTAGACAGAACTTGATGTATTTTGCTGGGACCAGGTTCAAGCTGCATATATATATACAGCTGCAGTTTATTGACTTAAATTTATAGCTATGCAAATTATGGTGTCTGTAAATCATCTCAAGGCTTATTATCTGTTTTGGCTGCATGTACTGTCACTGGCTATGTCTTTATCTGCTACCCGTGACCCAAAAAACATTATACTAAAGAGTGAGACAGTTACTGTTTCATGAGACCCAACTTCTATTTATTTAAGGGTTTTTTTGTCCAGACTATTTAGGAAATTTGAGAAATTGTCTACACGTGACAAAAAAAAATTGGCAAGGACTTTGTTAAAGTTATTGTTTTCTCATTGATTAGCCCATGAGATGACTTTTTAATTACTTTCAGCAGCCACCATTAGTGAGAAGTGCATTCCTCAAAAGTTGCTTATTCTACCTCCTCTCTGTGTTTCTTTTCTGTGTGTATGATTTCACCATAGTTGAATTTGCAATCCAGAATAGTTTAATATCTTAACCCAGTAATCTTATCTTACTGAGAAGATAATCAGAATGTGAATTTTATGCAGTTGAAGAAGGAAGTTTATAATCTATTAATCCAGAAAGCTCCAAACTCAATGAATTTTACATATCAAGATAAAAAATATATTGTGTGACTTCTGATGGTATTGTGGTTTCCATTTTGCTATATGGACTTGCAGCCATGATATCAATTGGATGGCAGTGGCCCACACAAGTCTAACCAAGATCACTGCAAAACTTGATTCAATTTACTAAATTCTAAGAGGGAGCCTCAGCATCAAAGTCTGAGGTATTTATACTGGTGAAGAGGGAATAAGGTAAGCAATTCTTAAAATTAATCTAAAAGCAAATCAGCAATAAGACCAGAGAAGTAACCTTGTGGTTTTGTCCAGACTGCGATCCACATGATCATTCCTCTCTCTGGTGTGTGAGAACCTCTCTAAATGCTGGAGAGATGAGGAAACAGATTTTACTACAAAAAGCAACAGCAAAATTAATATTTTAAATACTTTCTTTTCTCTTTCTTGCAAAGTATGAGATGTAAAACTTACAAAAATGTTGTGTATATATGGAAAGATGTTATTTATATTCTTTAAAAGTTATTCCAATTTAATGGCAAAATCCCCCTTATTCCTCAGCATTAGACCTTTTCTTCATCTTGTGACATGTTACATGGCTTTTTGATGTAACTACACTTTTAGATCCTATTGAACACAATTTATGTCTTGCGTTATAGAAAATTTGTTTCCTAATTCATTAATTATTTACTATTACTTGACCTCACAGTACATGAAAAAAACATATCACATAACTGTAATTTCAGTTCTCTCTAGTGTGAAATCAATCACATTCTACATCTTTTATATTATTTAAAATATGAATGATGACATTTTCCCCTGTATTTCTCCTGCATTCCTGGGAACTTTCAAACATGAGCGTGTTGGAAATATGCAGGTGGTCCCCTGCAGACCTGGCTGAGCCACTGCCTGGGTGACGAACACTGCAAAACCATTCTCAACAAGCTGTCCCTTGTTGTAGTGGAACTGGTTCCTGAAGCTCAAAAAAGGCTGCTGGTACTGGTAAAGACCATGAGTATATTATTAAAATATGTTTAATAGGATTTTTTGTCAGCAGGTGATGGAGGTGATATGCACAGTGTCAGCTCAGAAACAAGTGATGAATGTTTTGGGAAGTGTCCCACTGCATACAGGAAAGTGATGAAAGTTGTGTTAGTGATACTGAGCTTCAGTTTCTGATTGCTTTGAGAGTTGTTTTTGAAAACACATAGAATCCTAGAATGGGTTGGGTTGGAAGGGACCTTAAAAATCATCTAGGTCCAACCCCCATGAGTACCACATGAGTAGATAAAAGAAAAAGAGAAGTCAGTAATGCACTTGAGATTTAGAGAATATTTCTTTCTGAAAATCGGCGAGGGAAGTAGTATCATTTTGAAGTTATAATTTAAAAAGCATAGATATATTTATGGAAAGAATTATGTTTGTACCTCGGCCTGGATGAGCACAGAAAAATAAGACTTTTGTCCTTGGCAAAAAATTTTTTCCTCTTGTTGTTAATTCCTCCTCCTTTTCCTGGCGTGTATGTCTGTATCCTTTTGCTCTTTGTGACAGTTTATAAACAAAATACGCTCTTTCTCCATTGTTTTTTCAGTAGTTAAATGCTGAAAGTTGTATGCTCTAAAGCATGTCCAGATTACCATATTGCATCTTATGCAAACTCCTGTCTGCTTTAGAAACATAAATGATCGTATTAAACAAAAGCCATTCTAGCTATGCACTGATACAGTCCTATGGAGATCAGATGTAATTGACAGTAATTAATTTTACTTAAATGACAAAATCTTTTTAAATATAGGTTTTCCCGGTATGTGAGCATAGTTAGGGAAAAAAAAAATCTGAGTGTATGTAATATTATACAAGGAAATAAAGTTAATTTTCTTGAAATATGCACTGTAGTATGTGGATGGACTTTGGGAAAAAATAGTAAAATGAAAAGTATAATGCTATTTTCCTAAGCCACATTTGCTAAATGCAGACTTTTGCAAGGTCAGCAGTTATACTGGAGTTGAGTAGAAATGGCTTCAGTGGCTTTAACTTTACCAGTGCCCTTGATGAGGTGCAGAGTTGTCAGTATTCTCATAAAATTCCTCCGTGATGGCTTCTTCTGTTCTCTTTATTTCCTTAAGTGAACATCTGTCTAATTGTTCACCTCCATTGCTTTAGTGCTTTCCTCATGCTTTCTCTGTTTCCAGACAATAAACTTTATTTTCTTCATAAGAATTCAGTCTACGCAAGGGTATTAGGCAGCTTGTTTGCACCTTTTAATTTCTGGAAGTTTTCCAGAAGGGCTTTTTGCTGTAGTTCCAATGGGTTCATCAGTGAATCATGTAACATAATGCAGCATTGTGTTTGGGTTTTTATCCGTTACCTTCTGTTTATAAACATCTGCTTGGAAATTTTCTTTTTGAATTTTTTTAATATGTTTTACATTTTTGCATGTGGCATATGGGTAAGATACACAGTAACTGCTATTTTTTTCAGGTGTTCAGGTAGGTACAGCCAGTATTTACCTTAAAATTGGGGAAAAGCCTCAGCTACTTGCTTAAAAAGCAGAATTTTAAGGTAGAATATGTGCCAGTTGTTTAGGTGTGTAATGGTACCTGTTAAAGTCAAACAATTTAATAACTGAATGACTACATTAAAGCATTCATTATAAGGGTTGCAGAACTGCAGAAGGCATCTCAAAGTCTTTCTGCCCAGTAGAGAGGGTATGACTCAAACTTAACATACTGCTGCTTTTTGTCTGTAGTTCTTTGTGCTCAGTTTTGCTTCTCTTGAGATAAGAAATCTTGGGATAAGAAAAGGCAGTGGTGATTGGTTTTTATGTTATTTGGTTTTTATGATGTGTTTTGTTTTTTTTTTTACTTCCTTACTCCCCCCTCCCTCTTATGTATTTATAGCAATCTTGCACACCAATTCAGGCAGACATTTAAAATAAACATAGGCTGTTGCTATGCTTTTCTTGTTGCTGTAATGGCAGCACTTTCTTGTTTTGCGTGTGCAAATCCTGGTTAGAACACGTTTTTAAAGGCATATTCTCTGTCCTTGTCATGATATTGTTCATTGGCAACTTGTATTTAAGAAGTATTCTAGTAAGCATTGTGATAGGGGACCCTCAACTCTCCCACTGTATCACTGAGACAAATACTGTTGTATTTAGAGATAAAAGTTTTATCAGGTAATTGTTGTATATTTAGTAAATTAAAATTTAGGAGTGTTTCATGTTGACAGTGGTTAAAAATGACACCATTTACACTAAAGCCATGTAAAACTTCCTTAATTATTAGAACAATGAGATGTGGCCTTTTAACCCTCCTGTCTGGGGCTGAACGCCATCAGCTTTATGTATCTGTAAAATGCAGGGTGTAGGCTTTGATCTCGGATTTTTTGACAACCCTGGAATTACCTTCTGTTTTTAATGATGTGTTTGGGTTTCTATCTATGTTGCTGATTACAAAGTTATTCCTGAGATGGGCCACATCTTCACAGAAATTTAAATCCAGTCTGTGTTTTTTTTTCTTGGTTCCTATTTTCTTTGTCACCTAATCTGTATTTCTTTAGTAAGAAAGTACAGAAAAACTTCTTCCTTTTGTGATCACAAACCAGGTGGCATAATGCCACAGTCTAGTACTGTTCATTTATGCCTGGTATTTTCTTGTGCACCAAGAAAGGCTTAATATTTTCCTTCAAGTCTATGTTGTGTATATTGAGTGTGTATTAAGAACCTGATCCTGCCAACCCTTATTTGTGCAAGAGATCTTTACTAATCTGATTTGTTCCTTTTATTTCACTTTCTAAAATGACATATATAACAAAATGACCATTTTCAATATAGCTAGATGGGAGCAGTTGTTGAAACAATATAATTTGTATATGGATTTTTTTTAATGGTACTGTACTATCAGGTATCTCTTTTATATTGTTTAAAACTAGGAGATGGTAATTGTGAGCTGCCAATTAATGTCTTAAATAGCTAATTATTCAGTTCTTTCATTTATCTCCTATATTTCTTCCTACTTATGTTGACGTTTCTGAAATGATTCATGATAAAAGAAGTGATTAAATTTAATCATATCTATATTTGTTTTTTCCTAGTATTAAATACGGGGGCAAATAACTGTACCTTAAATCTATTGTAAAGCTTTGAGGTACTTCAAAATGGCTGCAATGCATTTTTAAACCTGCAGACGTCACTATTCTGCCAATTAATTGTGCTACATAAAAGGTTCATGTAGCACTGACCACATTTAAAATATGTTGCTTCTGTCTAGCAATTATACCACTTTGTTTTTAATTTAAAACGATTTCTTCAGATTTATTTTAATATCTTTCCTTCATTTTCATCATGCCACAAAAGGAAATAGTATGTTTTCCTTTTGAGTTGTATCAGCCATGTCCTAAGACTGTCTTTAATTATTAGTTATTGTTGTTTTAACACAGATTTATGAAGTATTTATTTTGTGACATAAAACATACTATTCTTAAGCAACATTTTTCAATCTGAACATAGCTTCCAGGAGGGCAAGCTGCCCAGAACATCAGTGATCTCACAGTTATTACTTTGTGTCATATATAATCTTGTTTTTTTGCTGCAACAAATAAATCTTTGGGCCTCCCTGCAAAAAACATTTGTGGTTACAGTATAATAAAAATAAACCGTTTGTTGTGACTGCAGCTGACATTTATCAGCCTATTTGTGGGTGCTCTTTCTCTCTCTGTATAATACGGAACATAATTTGTCACTTTGTAAATACATTCCAGCCTAAATCCCTGCCAGCATCTGTTAGTGTTTGAAGGATTAATGCACTGCACAGTGCATGTCTGCACTTTCCGGCAACAGCATAGCTTATGATTATGGATCATGAGAGAACAGGGAAAAAAAGGTTCATTTTGTATTTACTTAAACATTGTTGCCCTTTTGACCATCATGCTTTTCTTGTCTTGTTTGTCATCTGTAGCAGGGATGCTAACTTTTCCTCTGTGTGTAAAAACTCTATGTGAAATCCTGCTCTTTGTAGATCAGTGTAGGTATCACTGTACATAGAGACACCACATCTTGAATTTTATGGATAATTAACAACAATATTATTGTATGGCAATAGGGATATTAGTGGGTTTGACTGTTTGGAAATACTGTTTTTTCCTCCCTCCTCTGCCATTTCCAACAAATCTGTTACCCTCTTTCCCTCCTATATTGCATATTTCTCAGCAGTCCTTTAACTGTTGGTCTTTTTTCTTTTACTTTCTTTAAACGTTCAAATTGAGAAAGTTTTTAAAAGGAAGCAAAATTCTATAGCTTAAATTATCCCAATGCTGCTTGCCTTGTTGCTCTTTAGAAAATGTTTGCTGCTATCACTTCACATCTTGCAGAATGAGAAGAATTGGAGGCATTTGGATTGGAGGCTCTGCACTGCTGAGGTTCTGTTCCATGTTCCCAGTCTGCCTCGAGTGTTCTGTAAACAAGAAGATATGTTTATTGTAATAGTAAACCATATTCATGTAATATATTGCTGAGATTATTTGGGATTCCCCAAGGTAAATTCAAATGAGCTTTACAGGAATGGGTGTTTTGAGAAGGAAAGAAATTATCTATATCCAGGGAAAGAAAGAAGATCCAGCAAAAAGTAGGTTCCCAAGGAAATACGGTTCATGTACATTAAGAAGTAAACAAATTCCTACTGCCAAAACCTATGGTAGATTTTTTTATTATTATTATTTTTTAAATGCATGTAATTTGGTGTTATTGAAGCAGATGTGTGCTCCCCACAATGGAACCATGTGCATCCAGGGAAAATCAGGGACATTTGTAGCCTACAAACAGAAGTGTTCTGAAATTAAAGTCTAGTAATTTTTGTGCTGGTTTTGTTCTTTCTAGTTAAGGAATAAATGATTTTTAAAATATCCTTAGGAGACTGAATTCTCTTACTGTTTTTAAGCATGATTTAGGATTTCTGTGGCATAGTTTACTTCTCTCAAGATATTAATTTCAGAAAGAACTGCGTATCTTTTTCCTTTTTTCCTTTAGAATTACTCCAGAATATTGGAAAGGCCAAATTTAGAGAGGTACTGATCTAAGTAATAACATTGGTGCTTATTTTAGTGGTATTTATGACAGATGATTTATTTTTAAAAATCTATAAAATTAAGCAAGCAAACAAACATATTTTGCATTCCTTTTTATGCATAGGTATTTACCAGTAGAAAGAGGTGTATGTAAAAATTATTGGGGAATTTAAATTGACTATTTCATGACCAAGAAAGGCCTTTCCTGTTGAACTTTATTTATACAAAATATACCTACAACAGTACACTGTTATATTTGTGATGGAGATTTAAATTACTGGTAAAAAAAGAATTTGGAAGAAGGAGGAAATATTGCTCTGAAATGTGATCAGTTTCAAGGTGAGGACCAAATGGCAGGTTTATGTGTGGTCTCCTCTAAAACTGAACATCTTCATATCAGATTCTCTTCATCCCTCTTCCATGTCCTTTGCCTTCAGAATTTCAGGGGCTCATTTTCTGCCTTTATATTTAATCCCTGGTTAAAGGAGGATCCAGACTTCTCTGTTGCATTTATAACCCATCTGAGCTCAGCAGTTACATCTCCAATTCAGGTGTTCTAGACCATTGTGGGGGGTTGCAGACACTGGTTTATAGTATGATCCTACCACAGCTTCAGGACTTCAGGTTTTGCTGAAAAGGGCTCTTTCAGCTCTCAGCTGTAGGTGCTGCCAAGAAGATAAACACTGATCTCTGCCAAACATCCATATATATTCTGGAGAAGGGAGAGAGAAAAGGAAAATAAGAATAATTCACTCTTCCTTGTAAAATGTAGGTCCAAGGATGATCAATAATCCAAGCAATTTGCAGGCTCATACTCACCCATTAGGTCTTTATATATGTTCTGCTCACTTGACTTGGTTGACAGCAGGAATTCCTGCAGGAATTCTCTTCTTGTGAAGAACATGAAGTTCTGGTTACTTAAGCAGGAAGAACAAGGATTTACTAAATCAGGTTTTGGGAGAACTCACACTCTGCATGAAAATGTTTGACAAGATTGAGCAAGATGAATAGTGGAAAAATGTACACCAGTGAGTTACAACCAAAATATGGGTAAAAGAAATATGGTGGAAAATAGTGGGACCAAGTAGGACTGAATAATTTTTTCCTAATCAAAGAAGAAAAGCCTTTTAATCTCAGATTTTCAGGAAGAATCACAGTCAGTCCCAGCTATTTTCTTTTACATCATATGAAAGGGTTGATAAAATAATGAATATTTAGGAAATTGGTTTGTGTTGTGTAGCATCTTCCATAAAGTTAGTGAAAATTTGGAAGTAGTGTATAGAAATTGCTGATGCTGGGGGGAAGGGAGAACTAGAAATATGAGTGTAAAAGCACCTAGCATGTATCTTGGATTACTCTTAAGTTGGTGTGATTCATCTGTCCCAATCAGTTCCATGAGAGGTATTCAAAGCAGACAACAAGATGAAGCTGGCATTACATAAATACAGTTTTGCATAAAGTACCAAATGGTGACTACATTAGGGACAATGGTATTTACAGTCCTAATGCTGACTGAAAGCCTTTTTCCCTATTATGTTCCTCCATAAATAGTGCATGGCACTGGCTATTGGCTGTCATAAGTGATGTGTCAAATTGTCAGACATGCTTCTAAAACATCTGCTTTGTCCTCAACATGGAAATACAGGTTTATTTCAGCATTGCTTGTCATATGCTGAGATTTGGTTATTTGTTTACTTCACCTATTTCAATATAATTCCACAGATTTTAATTCAGCTTTAATTTAAAAATTCTTTTTTTTCTTGAAGATTGACTGTTTTTCACTTTCCATATAAGAAGTCCATGATGTTTTCACCAGGATTTTTCTTTATCAAATTTTACCAGTTTATTATATTTTCAGTTCCTCAAAGTCAGATACTTTTGTTGTTGTTCTAGGTATTTGGTTTTAGTTAAGGGCTTTTAAATACTCTTAAAAACATGACATTTTTTGAGAGTAAAATTATACAGTGATGTATCTGGTGTCCACTATGTAATATTTTAAGTAGGCCCTTACAAAGTGACTTGTACTTACATTAAGATAGGGGGAATACAGCATATTTATTAAGACTCTTCAACTCTGTATGAAACTAGAGCAGTCAGAAGTAATGGTGTCTGCTGAAAGATTCTTTATCATATGAATTTACTTTTAGTCATCTATTATTTATTTCAGCTATTTTATATGCCATTATAATAAATATTATGACAGAGAAAGCTTTTATGCTTCAACTTATTGTACTGCTCTTCACTTCCTTGCAATCCTTCAGGAAAATGTAGCTATGCTTTACCTATATTTAACGTAAATCATCACTTACATTTGAATGAAAAATTCACTATGAAAAAAGGCTCCTTCTTCAATACCAAGACACAAATGCACAATCATGTTTACTGCCAAACTACTCTACCATGCAGTGTTCATTTTTAAACACTTTTTAAGCTGTAAAGTGAATACATTGCATATAGTGAAACTGCTTACTTTCTGGATGTTTTCACTTTCTTGTTACTTTCTGGCTCAATAAGCATTTTTCTAGCCTGAGTGCAAAACATAACCAATTGCACTTAAGCATTTTTAATATTTTTGCTTTGATAGGGAGTAGCTTGCATAAAAGTTGAAAAAAACCCCCTGATTTCTGGCTTTATTTAGAGTAATGAAACCTACCTGGAAATATTGATAAAATGCTTTTAGAACTGGGCATAAAATTGTGAAATACAAGATAAAATTTTCTCTTTCCACTTCTCAAAATGTTACTGTGTGTTGTGTTTAAAGGAGAACTTGCTAGGAACCAGACAGAGACTGCTGCACCTTTGGCTGTTCCTTTAGAGTCAGATGTTGGTGCTTTGGCATTGTTAGTCCTGAATTGCTGTTAGGGCTTCAGAAAATACAAACACTTCCCATCCCAAAAGGACTGTTCAGTAGTTTCTAGTTCACCTTGGTTTTGTCAGTGGGCAGCAGAAGTGTGTCAGTTTGCAAAGCTGGGCTGAGTGTAGTTGAGAAAGTCAGGACGTTTGTCCTGGGAGTCTGAAGCCAGGGGACCCCCTCATTTTGCACAGGCTCTCAACAACACCACATAGGAATGATCCTGTGGCTTAAAAGGGTGGGTTTTAAAAAAATTATTCTACACTCATTCAGTTATTTATAATGTAATTGAAATAAAGTAGTAGAGGCAGCATTAATATCTTTCATTGTTTTCAACTTAAAAATTCTGCAGTTTTCTGCATTACTGTATTGATTTTACAATGTCAGTTTAAAGATTGTCTTCTATGTTTGGGAAAATGACAAGTTCCATTTAAGATTTCACAACATAAAATGAGGCATAATTCAGTCTTGAAAATGTGTGAAGTCAAATGGTGAAAGACATCAGCCTAATACAATTATGACACATTAGATCAGGATTTGCATCATAGCATTAACAATCAGTTCTGGCTGGGGATTACAATTACAGTTATGATGCCTTTTAGTAAAAATGTTCTCTAGTTTTATTTTTTATTAAAAAAATCCCATGTTTTATTTTTCCATAAATACCAGAATATGTGCTACCTGGACTTACAGGGAAAGGGAGAAAACATTTTAAGAAAGGCAATATTGATCTACTGCAAGAAAGCAAACAAAACCCCTTCTACTTGTCATTGGTTGGGGGTATTCTTACAGTATTAAGAACATAACTTGCAAATATATTGCTCTGTTCATAGCTTTAAAAAAAATGAATAAAAGTTGTACCATAGAAGTAAAGTGGGAAAATCTGGAATGAAAATGAATGATGCTAAAGGCTAATTTCCATTCTCAAACTATGATAGGACTTGATAGTGTACAAAAATTACTAAACCCAGCCCTTTTCTCTTTCTCCATTTTTCCTTTTCAAGCTAATTTCAGACATGGTTTGTTGAACTTAACAAGTGTTTTCTTTGTCTTCTTCTGTAACTGTATGTGTATCAGAGCTAAAAGAAAAAAAAAAAGGTGAAGTAGCATTAATTATCTGATATAAATTATCTTAGTGGCTGAATAAAGCAGGATACAAATAGGTGGTCTCATTTAATTTTTTTTAATTATTTTTATTATTTTTTATTTGACTTCTGTTGTTGGAATCAGTGACAGAAGCCTAACATGTGGCACCAAGAAGCAAAGCATTACCTTCATATAGTGTGGACTTGAATCTGTGTTGCTAAAAGGGCAGCAGTTTACAGCTTGTGGTGTACAGCCTGTTGAACTACTTGCTAACGATTTTCTTTATCCCCCTTATGTCTCTGTATTTGTAGCATTCTTGTCCTTTTACCCTCGGGAGAGACAAGAATGTTTCAGCTGAGGGAAGCAAACTAAGGGGAGCCATGCACAGTGCTTCTCTGTAAAGTAAACAGCTTGGAACGGCAGAGTTGCAGAGAAGTGGTTGTGGAGCTCTGTTGCATAATGCAAGGCAGCATCGAATCCTCTTTCTCAAGTCTCTGACCATCAAACAGAAGAAAATATTTACCCCGTGGTGCAAAATGAATTCCAGAATGATATGCATCTTGCAGGGCTAAAAACACTCTTTGTAACAAAGTTGTGTTTAGCGTTCCCAGACTCCATCAATTGATATTTCTGATGGCAACTGAACCTGTCAAAATTGTATTTATTTTGCTCTCCTGGTAAGACTGGCTGGAGGGGGACAAAAGGAAGTGTAGTGGCATTCTGTTCAAAACTAACCGGTAAGGGAATTATAGCAGGCAGAATGGGTGCTAGCAAAATAGAAAAGAGATGTGGGGAGGAAAATACCAGATCTAATAAAAAATGGAGATCAGCTGAATTGCGTGAACTTGGGAGATGACGGGAGCACTCTTCTTGGCTTTCTTCTGTACTGACTTGCATGCTGCTGCTTTTGTGTTCCTCCAGAGATGCTCATTGTATAATCTGGTGATCAGAGTAGGGTCCCCCACTGCATCCTGATGCTCACAGAGCTCCCCTTACCTCTCCACTCATGTTCTGCCTTTGCATACTTCCACTGCATCTGCTTATCTATTCCTTGCTCTTTCTTGTAGCAGTGGTACTGTCTGAACCATGACCATTGGATGTAAATAGTGTTGGAATTACGTGAAGTGCCCCTCTAATTTCTGTTTTCTGATTAAGCTAAGCAGAGTGAACTGAAAGCTGGCATGTTTAGGATTGGGGAGAGCAGAGGGCTTTTGCCAGCTTTCTCTTATGTATCAAAGTTTGTGTGGTGTTGGGCAGCAGTGAGGCTAAAAGTGAGGGTGAACACAAACACTGTGTTCATAATTCCTTAGGGGATTTGTGTGACTTACATGTCATGACAGCTGGTGTTTTCCAGGGCATCCTAGATGTCTTCATGTGTAGTGTTTGTGGAAGACCTGAAGATGTAGATACACAGCTGCAGTCAGATCAAAGCTGTTTCCAGCCACCCTCCACCTGTGTTGACTTCAGTGGTTGCAAGGAAAGCAGACTTTGGTTTCACTTTGGTCTGAGATTTGGAGTGTAAGCATTTGAAAAGATCTGAGAACAGGGATCTCAAAGCTGGAAATATTGAGAAGAGTGGTTTTGGTGGTGCCCAAGGTTAGGACCTTCAGGTTAACCTGTCATTTTGTGGGTTTGCACATCCTTTTCTAGGCAAAAGGTTGCTTTAAAGTATGTACATGATTCCTTTAGAAGATATTATGCACTAGTAAACTCTTACCATCAGAAAAACTGTATAGGCTGATCAGTTGCTTTCTATATTTTTATGCTGTCTTTTCTATCACCTGCCATGAACCAGAGATTGTTTTGGATTGATAGGTGCAAGTTTGGATTTCTGTCTTTTTTTTTTTAATTGAATTTACTGAGTATTTTTCTATTGGTATGTAATGGAAAAAGTACCATGCATTAGAAATCATGCACACTCTACTTTTTATTTCATGAGTTACCCAAGTTTCACCAGCTGAATGGCCGAAAAGGAACCATATTAACCTTAACAATACCTTACATCAATTCACTGTATTACATATAGCTGTGTGTTACATAATGTGTGTTTTTAGTAGAACCACAGAACTGCAGTTCTGCTTCTGGCACTAAATGTTGTGTTTGTCCGTTCTTCTTAATGATTTGTATCCACTTTGGGGTTATAATGTTAAACAAGGGAGTTGGACAAGTTTCATAACACATTTACTGTAACCCGATCCTGTGAACTAAATTTGCTGTTACTTATCTTATTTTTTTATTTTCTCTTGTTCCAGCATAAAGCCAAGGTAGAAGCAATGACCTTAGACCTTGCTTCTCTTCAGAGTGTGAAGCACTTTGCTGAAGCATTCAAATCCAAGAATGTGTAAGTACTCCGAAAACTACATGTAATAATTTTTTGTTATTTTAATGGTTTTATCAGCTGAGCACAGTTGGCAGAATTCCCCATAACTGATCAGCAACTACAGTTAGTGAATAATCTTTTCACAGGGTATTTATTGTGCAATGTAAATTAAAGATCTTTCATCTTAAAAAAAAAATTACAAATCTCTTTGTATTCCATATGTAGCTCCAGCTTTAAAGGGGATGTTGATACCACCGTGGGTATTGAAAAAGATCAAATTTGAACTGCTTTACAGCACAGGCAACTTACATCAGTTTTACAGTAGCTTTGAAGAGGTCAGGGATGAGCAATTAGTGCATTACTTGTCGGTTTCTAACCTTCCCTCTGTCTTTTTCTTTTTAAAACACTTGAAAGAAATAGCCCTATGAGCCAGACAGCACCATTTTCCAGACCTGTATCTGGAATAGTCCATAATTTTAAAAAAAAGGGGTCAGGAGGGGGAGATAATAACATCACTTAACAATAGACCAATTTAAACGAGATAATCAAGTTAGCTTCCAAATGGTTTGTTTAATTTAGCTTGAACAGAACAATGAATCTCTAAATTGAAAAAAATTATTTGAAATCTTCAAGTGTCAGCTCTTGACAAGAAATTCCACACTTGGTGCTTTTATCCACAGTTTGACCCATTGATGGCTGTGACTATTCAGACTTGGGTTTCTTTCTGCAAATATTTCTGTAACACATATCCATCTTACTGTACTCCTCAAGAGAATAAGGCCTCTTAGACAGGTTTGAAAATATATTGTCACGGAGAAAATATATAAAAAAGAATGTTTTTTCACTTTAGGAATACTGCCAAAGCTAAATCTCACATGGACAGACAGATGACATTTTAGTACTTATAGGTCTTTTAGATTCAAAGAATTGTCAAAACTGACTTCTAACACAAGTTTCTTTCCTGCCAAAATCCAAGGTAATATTTTCTAATCATATATTATCTTCATATATTAAAACTTTCTTGAAATAGAAAGACAAATCTTTGCAGTATTGCTGCTTTAATACAAAAGTGGCTTCAAAATAGAATAACAGTAAGTGTTTAAATTTAACTTCTTTAATTTATGCTTTTAATATGCTACATTTCTTTAAAAGCTGCATAGTACAGTGAAAAGTTAAAACTATCCTTCCAAATAAAGATCTTAATTTGTGTGTTAGAGATCATATCATCATTATCCTAGCTAGGTCATTTGGTGTGCATGTTTACAAATCCTTAGGAGTGAACAACCTAAAATCCCTTTTTGCCAGAGATCTTAAAAAACAAGAAGATACAGAATCAGTAAAACCTGTTTTATTTTTGTTGGCATACATTGTTTTACCAGTGTAGGTCTGCTAAATTGTCAGTGATGAACAGGTTTTACTAATGTTTTCCTTCCATTTTAGCTGGGAAAAATTAGTAATAGACATCATTAATAACCTCTGACTTCCATTCAGATATTTCTGTCTCTAGTCTGTGCCCAGGTGTGTGTGCCTGGCAGGACTGCTCCAAGCATTACAGGGATGTCTTAAGGTCTGTATCTGTTGTGAGACTTGTGGGGTTGTGACAAAAATGAATTTCCAGCTCTATTTTGTTTAAAGTCTGAGGCTGGATGGAAACCAGACCCCACACACTGCCTGTTGCAGTACATCTTTTATCTGATACAGATGAGTTACCTTACACTCATCTGCACTGGCAGGAGATGTACTAGGTCTTTCTGGCTCTGATTTTTTGTGCTTTAGCTGCCTGAATGTGGTCAGAAAAGCAATTACATGGCAGTAGCATCTTGTTACTACAATGCTAGCCTGTTGTGTTTTCCAGCCCTCATGCACACTGACTGCTTTTGGCTCTTCATTTATTTGTTTTGTTGGAATGTCCAGAGACTTTTGTCAGGTTGGTGATTCCTTTGCATCAGGAGCTTTGTGAACAATTGAAAGAAATTTCACAGGCTGCAGAAACAGACTGAGCCCTTGCTCTTTATGCTTTGGCAAGTCTATCAGCTGGTAGTCTAACCTCTGAAAAAGGCTTTGGTAGCTCTGATTTCATGCACCTGTAGAAGGCACACTGATACACTGTCCTCAGTTCGCATAGGAGAGCTCTAAGTCCTGTGTAATGAACATAGAAAATATGTATGGGTAGAGTTTTCTTCAGTACAAAGTCTCTTAAAATTTCCTCATCAGTGAAGTAGTATGAAGAACAAGGAAAATGCTTGGGGGGGTTTGTTGGGTGTTTTGATGAGCTTTAGTTGTTGAATTTCGTGGGGTTTTTTTGTTTGTTGCTTGTTTTTTTTCTTCCTGAAAAATCTTATTATTTGAGTCCTGCATTATATAAATCTTGATTTCTGGGAAAAAGCTGCAGTAATTTTAAAGAGTGAAGGAGAAATTTTTTATGAAGGCACAGATTTTGATAAAGATCTGTGGTTTTCTCACAGCGTGTTATTTGAAGAGGCCTTTAGCATTCAGTGGTGAACATCTTAAACTTCTAGGTTCAGATAATTTTATTGTCTGCTTAATTTCTCCAGTCCACTGTTGGTTTTGTGACACTTTGGTGTTCTGTCTGTAGAATCTGTTGGTCTTGCTTACACCTGATGTAATAACCAAAAAATTCTAAAATTGAGAATAGATTTGGTTGTGTTATGAAATTCTGTTTTCCTGGGACACTTCTTGACTCCGGGTACTATTTTTTGTTAGCAGATTTCATGATGTACTTATAGGCACATCACAACCTGGTACCCACTTCTTCAATGGTTGATAGCTCTAGAAAAAAGAGTCTTCAAGGGCTATTTTTCATAGATCTTTCCCTGGAAGAGAAACAAAAAGTTGAACTATTCCAGAAAAAGGATCTTTAAATTTCAAAAAATGTCATTAAAAAAAAAAAAAAGGCCTTCTTGAATGTGCTTGAGAGTTGGAGAGATTCTGGAAACTTCATGAAGTTTCCATCTGCTCAGCAGGGATTTAAGAGGGGTTGGTTGCATTCAGAAAACAAATGATGCAACAGAGAGAGCATTGTCAAAAGCAAAATGGGAGGAAGGAGCTACTCTGGAAAGAAACATTTAGTATAAATTGGAATTGTACTTAAGAACTATGAAGGGTTCCATGTTTGAAAGTAAAAATCAGATGATTCATCTTTAAATTATCATATTTCTATGAGATTTAATAAGAGTCTTTTGTTCCTGTTTGGATTTGTTATGTGTTGCAGCCTTGTCCACAGATAAAATTTGGGCTTACAGTATATAAACACTGGTAAAAATTATGCTATATTCATATAAATATGTTCTAGAAAATCTTTCATCCTCACAGAAAAAGAAATAAACTTTTTGTTAGCTTTATCTATACTCTTGAGTTGATACAGATGTTTCTCTTTTTCAGACTTTTTTTTTTTTTTTTTTTTTTTTTAATCCAGGCAATTTCAAATAAAGGTTTAGGGAAGAGGGGTTTTACAGGTTATTTTAGATCCTGCAGTTCTGTGATTGCAGCAGAATATAAACTTTCCTTATGAGCAGACCTGTGCTTCCAGTTTTTCTTGTTCTCGCAGTTAGAAAGATTCTGCAGGCAGAATAAACTAAACACAACTTAGATTGGGAGTCTTTGGGAGAAGACAGAATAAAAGAGTATATTTGTTCTACATCTTATTTTATTGTAGCAAAACCTGAAATCAGTGTGAGTAATGCATAAAATAGAAGGCAAAATTAGTAAACCATAGGGCTGAGGGATTTACAGGGTAAATTCTTTAAAGAGAGCAATTTCATTATGTTACAGGAGTGATGAATAATTTTTGTTTGTCATGTAGTTTGAAATAAAATGTTGTTATTTCTGAGATTTGGTTTTTTTACATTATTATTAGTATTTTTAAGTTGTGATTTCTGGTTATCTTTTTGTATTTTTGGGTTGTTGTCTGGAGTTACATTCCCTGCTGGGTGTTTCCTCCAGGAGTGAATCATTTCCACCTTCCTTCCATGTGAAGGCAGTGCTAGGATTAGGATGAGAGTAGGGAAAGAGGTCTCAGAGCACCTAAAGGGCTAGATTTGCTCAAGTGATTTCCTTTATCTGTATCCAGTCTTTCCTCTCTGCTAGTTTCCAGCTCAGGCAGTTGATTGAACGTCTCTGTTATGGAAAATCAAATAAATGGTCTGTTTATAATAACGTTCTGGGCTAAGATGGATTTGGCATTAGCTGATTTTGTGCAGTTGGAAGAAGCAGACCAACCAATCTTTCATATTAAGCTTTTGGAACTGCAGAACATTGAAGTGAATCTCCTCTTCATTGAGAAGGCACAATGTGAGGAATTATGGTTGGTATTAATCTGCTTTATAGACAAAATGACTGTTCTCTTGTGATTGTATGCAACTTAACATTTAAATTTAGTCAGTGTTTGATAGTTCAGGGTCTGTAGAATTAGGTATTTGTGTGGCACTGTGGATTTGTGGGTGTGATACTTGGCTATTTATTTGCAGTTTAATCTTCACATCTGTGACTAAAACTTGCATACTTTAATTTGGGGGCAGGACAATTGTTGCCATTCTAAAATTTCCAATCTAGGTACCTGTTGTCAATGTTTACAACCATGTTATCATGGCATTTCCCTGATCCTCAGTGTAAGAATACTTCAGTGATCATAAGAGTTAGCAGGCAGAAGTGAGCAGTAAAGTTACAGATGAAATTTTATGTGTGTCTTTAGTTTCAAGTGGTGCATAGTGCCACTTGATTTGAATTAAAGTTATCGTGAGCCAAACAGTAAGACATCAATTTAATGTTCTCAGTGTTGGAGGCAAAAAAATTGAAATTATCCTGAAAAATCTTGAATAACCACAAAGATATAAAACAGGGTTTGCCAACAACTTCTGCATAGAATTTTCTGAATTGGTAGCAGCAGTTCATAACTATGCAGGACTTCCCTCTGTAGATTTTCACTACAATTATTTTTTATACTTTAAAATAGGATTTTTAATTTTTTTTTTCCTGATGGTAAGAATTGGCATATGCTAACAGTTTTTTCATGGATGCTGTGTGTAGAAACATGGAAAAGACAGCAGTTATGAATTATGATTCTCCATTTGGAACTTTAGTCTCTTCTTATTTTGCTACCCAGAACTGAAATGAAGAGGGCCAGGTTTTCAGCTGGCTGCCTTAACCGAGGCCTCAAACTCCATGAGCACATTCATTTTTCATGCTGCAAGCAGAAGCGCTCTGAAACCTTGTGGGTGCAATTAAGATTTCAGAGCCTGCTGAAAATTCACTCCAGAATACTGTTTTTCTGCATTTAAATGTATTATAACTGACATAGTGCATGTGTTTTCAGCTGGTTTTTAATTCCAGTTTAACCGCAATTAAATCATAGACATTGTTGGATAAATTCTGTTCATACATGTAAGTACATCTGTAAAAAATGAGATCAGTTCAGCAAGTTGTTACATAAATAACTTCAAAATGAGGAAAAAAAAATGCATATGTGATTTAAGCAACCTATTTGTGGTACCAACATGCTAATACCTTAATGATTCTATAGATGATTCTTGGTCAGAGTTATCTTTGCCACAGCTTATTGTATTTCAAAATTGAAACATATTTTCTAACACTGTACAAATCTGTTAGCTCTTTGACGTTTATAGAAATACTTTTTGTGAATCAAAACTAGTAACAGTTGAGCTGTTGTATTTATCTTCTCAACTTAGAATGCAGTTGGCATTCTGACAGTGCCACTGAGGCGCAAGCTTCTGGACAACATTGTACATTTTGAGATATCAAAAAATATCCACATTGAATTAAGTATTGGAACATGCATACTTCAGAAGTTACTGTTGCAGACAGCATGTATCTGAAATTTAAATATGATCAAAGGCTGACTGCATTTGCAACATACATAATAATGGTAGGGTGAAACTTTTTTGCCTTTTTGTGGTGGTACTGTGCCTTATTAAAGCCTAGGGATTGGCTTTCTGCATAAATATTTTTTCTTTTCTTTCTTCTGCTTTTAAGCTCTCATGCACAATTACCCCATTGTGGTAGCATGTGTCAAGTCATGTGGATCCAAAAAACTGTTTCCAGTATTTTATTTTTTTTTTAAATTAAAAATCTCTGAAGCTTGATCCCTCCTCCCTTTTACTGGGAACAGAGATCGTGACGTTTTCACTAGATCACATTTCATCTGCTGTATTGTGGAACTATCTCCTGCCTGAGAACAATTTTATCATTTTTTTTAAAGTAGGAGTCCATATTAAAATATAAATAGGTTTGACAGTTCACCATACAGTTGCATCTGCAAAAAATGTGTTTTTACATGTTACTAACTGGAAGTTTTTGATAGGTGTTTGTGGCATAGTCTGATGAGTGTAACTCTGCTGTTTACAGTTTGTGGGCTTGCCTCTTGTCTTAGGACACTTCGCACTCTTTTCACTGTAACCTAATGAAGAAACCTCAGTGACCTTCCAGTGCCTTTCTGCTTAGCACACTGCTTGTTCTGGTTCCCATTTTGAACAGTGTGTCTATGCCTAAATCTAAGCTAAGCTCAAAATCTTGGGGCTCTCTTTTCCTAAAAAATTTCCTCAAGATGTACCAGCTCTGGAGGCTGTTTTGAGTATCTAAGGAAGTAAAAAATATATGACTTAATATGCCTGTACTCTGCTGCAAATAAAACAAGCTTTTTGCAGCATTATAGCTTAATGGACTTTAAGAAAATCTGTGTGCTTAATTGATATTATCTTCTAGAAATTCTGAAATACAAAGCAAGAGTAGCTGTTTAATTACATATACATTAAAATGTATTTACTCTATTGAGTTAAAGGCATTCTATGGGAGATAATTAAAACACATGAAGGCAGAGCTGCCTGGCACTTGGCGATGGAAGTCTTAGTGCTGACGTTAGACAGGCTGTGCATATACCACATGTGCTTTAGAATCCCAAAAATTTGTGTTATAGTCTGAAAAGCTTGTATTTCTTCATTAGCTGTTCCCAAGGCACCAAAAATCCCAGAGGATGTCAAAGTACATTAATTTTTATCACAACATGGAATCTTTCAGGTCTGAATGGCAGCACGCAGCTGCTAGGGGCTTTCTGAACTCTATTATAGCTCTATATATCTCTAGGCAAAACAGAGGAAGGAGTTGTCATTGGCAAGTGAAATGTTCAAAATGCATGAAGTGTTTTATTGTTTGAAGGATCAGCCATGGCCCTGAAAATATTTTCCAAAGAGTTAGCTATTTTCATTGGGAAATATCACCAATCTGTAATAAAAGTAGTAATTGACCTTCCTTGTGAGTTGCAGCTTTCTTTTTTTCTAGCAAGTACTTACTTTGTAGAAATGAAATTCATCTATTTAGAAGTACGTGCAGAAACAACAAATCATTCCATGGTTACTACAAAACTTAATGTTCCTTTATGGCTGGCTCATGCTTATTTCTAACTTTGTTTATATGTGGAAATAATGATTTGCTATTGGAATTCTGAAAAAGATCTATAAGTCCATTTTTAGGTGACAACTTTAATGCCCTTTGGTGAGCTGCTGAATGAATATTACCAGATTCTGGAAATTTTAATTGTTGATGTCTCTTAAGCTTAAGGGAGATTTAAACCAAACCAAACAAAAATATCTTCCTAAGGCATGACAAAGAATGGAGCAAAGTGCTCCTGTTACTGTGCCAGGGCTTAAGAAAAGGAAGAGGATAGAGAATGAAACTGCTGAAAGGTTGAATGGATATAGACATAAAGTTCAGAGCCCTATTCTGTCCCTCTTCTACCCCAGCCTGGCCCCAGGGCTTTCAAAATCCATATTTGTGGAGTTATTTTGAATCCCTGAGGATACAGAACCAATAGAGATGCAACACCTTGACAAAAGTAAACCTGGCTTTTGGTTTGAAACGTAGTCCAGAGGAGTCACTGAGGTGAAGGAAGAGCAGCACTGACACGTGTTGTTAATAGCAATAACTTGAGGATACTGAGTGCTGTCATTCAGAAGAGATTTTGGGTTAGGCTGTAGCTGTGCAAAAGGAAATACAGAGCTGTGGGTAATGGTACCCCAAAAGGTGAGGGAATCCCTGGTGTGAACATAATGGAAGGTAAAAACTGACCCACCTGTGTAATACAATTCTTCCTTCTCCCTCCTGCCTTGTAGTACAAGTTAAAAACCAAGTATAATTACTAATCTTGACCTTCATTTTTAAGCAATATATTGTTAGCAAAAGAAAGTGATTTGTTGATATAATGATACCAGATAAGGAAATATAGATTAAAAAGTTCCTAATTTACCAAATTTCTAGTATCACATACCATACTTGCAGTTTATGAATTAGCCAGCTGTGGAAGATGGAATATATCAACAATTTAAACCCTATCCTGCTTTTCTTAATTTTTGAAACTCAGAGTGCAAGGAGAAACCCCAACTTTGATCATTTTTGAGGGGAGATGCTTTGGGCAGAGCAGGTTTTACTGAGGTCAGTTTGAGGCCAACATTACAAAATGTTAATGTTTAAAAATATTAAATGTTTAAACATTTTGTTATTTAATACTTTCTCTTCAGAAATTAAACTTTTAAAAATGTTCACAATAGCTGAAATTGCGTCTGTACCCCAGTAAGAAGAAAAGTAGCCTCAAAATATTCTGTCCCCCCAAGGTAAAATGACAATTTTTCTTCAAAGGAAGATATCTTACTCATTTCTGGAGGTATATGATGGTGTGGGCTTTGGGTTTTTTTTCCCCACTGTATGTGTAAGAAAAGCTTATAAAGGGAAAACCACGACTAATGGATGTTTTCTGTTTAGTTTTAAATCTGTTGAGACCTCTGTGTTCCTTCTCCAAACTTTTAAGAAATTATATAGTGACGATAATGAATAATGATGGAGAGGTGGTTGACCTATATAGCAGTATGCAGATGATATATTCTGAAGACATAGGGGCAGCTGCTCATAGTAATTCCCATGTATTTGGGATGAAGGAAAAAGCAGAACAGTTTCAGCCCACTCCCATTAATCTCTTGGAAGTGGGGCAGAAGTATTTGCTGATCAACAGTGTCAAATCCTGCAAAGAAATCCAGTAGGATGAATTTGAGAGAATTTTCTGTTCTTCTAGCAGGAGGTCATACATCAGGGCTCTAAGTCCTGTGTTAGTGGCTTGCCTTCAAATGAAGCCTGTCTGACAAGGATCCACAATTCTGGCTGCTGACAGGTGGGAACAGAGGCTGCTTTTGCTGAGTTTTCAGTCCATATTTTTAGAAAAATAAAAAAAATAGGTATTAAGCATTCATTTCCAAAATTCATTGAGTTAAGCACTCAGTGTGTGTGTTTATGTTTTTGTCAAAGAAGTAAATATTTTTGGGTCAGTGTTAGATTATGCATGGTTCTGAATTTTGCTGCTGCTGTCTGACTCTTGGTGATTTTCTTGCTGCTCAGTTTCCCATCCGTGCTGCTTGTAAAACTGAGAGGGATTTGGGGAGATGGTTGTTTAATTCACCCTTTTTCTGGAGAGCCATAAGCCTAATCTCTGAGTTGGTTATTTCCTTTGTGATTACAGGCATTCCCTCACAGAAGGAACCACCATTTTCTGAGCAAGCAACATGGGTGTTCAGATTTATGAGATGGAAAAGTTCTTTGGGCTGTGACTTTGCTTCTTTATGGAAGAGAAGTCACAACTCTCTGCCTTCTTTACTGGCCGTGCCATAGGTCTAAAGTTGCTTATGGGACTTTGGGGATATGGCGAGGCCTTTTCTGTTGAATTTCTGTGTAATTCCAAACAGTGTGAACTTTTCAAATCACTTGAGAAGTGCCCCAGATGGTGTGACATTCTGCTTCATGGGAAGATTTGAAAGTATTCCCTTTGCATAATTTCTGGTTAACTATTTCATTACGTCTGAAATGGGAGAACACCAAAGCCAAGAACTCTGTTGACATTTTGGTGGTGTTTGCTTAACCTCCTAGTGCACAGGCTACATTTGTTGAAAAATATTATTCTTACCTTTGCAAATCATCAGTAATTAATTCCCTTGGAAATATCTGCTGCTACACACAGCCAGCTTGGGAGGCTGCTGACAGATCGTAGTTTTACATCAGGTGCTAACAAATTGATTATTAAATTTCATAACTAACTGATTTATAGCAACAACTTAATTTCTGTTTCTCTCTAATGCATTTTTTTACTTTATTTTCAAATAGTGCAGAGCAGTTGGATTGCTTTGTTGCTTCTGGTGGTGAATTGAGCACAGCATACAAGATCTAAATACCCAGTGCAAGGGTTAGTGATGTATCACAGAACTGTGAAGTGCACAAGTCATTAGATGATTTTCAGCTAACATATTTACAATTAAGAATTGTAAGTTAAGTCTACGTGGTTTTAAAATTTTGCTAAATATTAGCTAAACTTACCAGCATAGTGGGAGTTGTCTAGAATTGCTGTATAGCTTGCAGCTGAAGCAGTGTTGTCTTAAGGCTCAGTCAGACTCTGAAGGATAAGAAACAGACTCTGTGCTATGATGGAGCAACTGATGTTTGAGTCCTGGTAGATACTGATTGTAATGATAGGCTCACTTGGTGTGGTACAGATTACTGACTGAAGACAATTTAAGGACACTTAGTGGCAAATTTAAAAAAAAAAAAGAACAAAAAACATCTCTGCAAATTTTTAAGTGTTTTCAAAATATCAAATAGGCACCATGGTAGGAATGAGCAGGCTGGTAATTTTGATACCACAACACTGAAGAAAATTTTCCATTGCTGCTGAGATTTATTGTTGTCCTTAGATGTGCCTTTCATGTAGAAATACAAACTATTTTAAATGGAGGAAGTATTCTTTTTTGTCTTGGGCTCAGGAGGAAGCCTAATGTAGATCTCAGCGATGTTTTAAATGAGCTTGTGAAATCAAGGTCATAGTTCTGCTATCACTTTAAACTACTACTGTCATAAAGAGAAGCTGCAGTGCCAGCTGTGTGAGGTGAGCTGTCGTGTATCTTAAAAATTTTGTTCCTGCATAAGGATCTGTTCAGTGATATAGAGCTCTGCACCACTGAGATTAGAATCTGTCACCTGTGGCTGAAATTCATAACTCTATGGTGGTTGTTACATAGGCAATCTCATTCATTTCCTGGTGTGTAAATGCTCAGGTCACAAAAACTCCAGATGACGATTTTGCGTAGCTGGACCTTTGTTAGCAGTCTCACAAGAGACACTGATGGCTGAAATGGACATGTATCCAAATCTTAGGGGTGGTTATTACTGCACAGCAGCAGTGTGTCTTGAGGTCATCCTTTAGGTTTATTTTCTGTGATGTTTTCCAGAGAAATCAGTTTTTAACCATTTAAAACCACTAATGCTGATTAAGAGTAAGTGGATTTTAAAAGGGAACCTGATACTACCTTTTCAGAATAATGTTAAATTGTCTCCGTATTTACTTCATATTTCTTTACGGATTTTTGTAATAGAATATTGTATATGCTTCAAACTTAATTTTAATTACTTTAAAAAATTAAAACAAAATGTTGTTTGAAAAGTACAAATCTCAGTTAAGGGACTGAAGAATAATTTCTTCTATGAAACCCAATTACATGCCCTAACAATTTAAAAGTTACTACATTTTATAGCTTTATAATTCTCGAATCATTATTTTAATAATTGAGCTGACAGATTTAGGTATGGAGAGTGTATTTTGCCTCTGGTAGTTATTGTGTAGTTAGTGTTAAAGCAGCATACAACAATTTGGATAGATGGATTACATATTTTTTTGGTTAGTATGTGAGTCCTTTCTATCTTTCCCTGGTCTGTTACTTCATAGTCAGTATGACAATAGAAGTAGGAACTTTTGAAATGGTGCCATATTTGCTTTTGCAGGGAATGGTGATGGCATTTTTTGTGTAACTGCTGTGCTTGTGTTGCTTCAGTTCTCACACAGCAGCCTCTTAGACCAAAAATTGCATCTAAGTTGACGAAACCTGTTCCTTTTTCCCAGCAGATTTACAAATCTGTAAATTAATTCTTGCCAGAGCTTTTCATAACGTCTCAGAAGAGATGATGAATGATCCAAAGTTTTCACACATACTCTCAGTCTTCATGAGGCTTTGTTTTCCTCCTGGCAGATGCATTCTGAACAGGCAAAATGAACTTGGGTTTAAAACATTTTGATAAAATACGCCTCAAAAGGTCAGGTACCATTTAAAAATTATGATCCTGCATATCTTAGCCTGCCTGAGCTGTGTTGAGTGAGACTGTGGAGATGAAAACAAGAACTGCCTTTTTTGCAAGTTTATTTGAACAGAAAGAGAGAACCTTGCCTTTAAAAGGACAGTCCCTCTTTATTTTCAATTTCTTTTGTGGGTGCAGCACATAGGTGAAAACGTTATATGTGAAAATGTCACTGACCAAGAGGCAAATTCAGCATTTCAGAAGATGAGCAAAGTACACAGACATTTCATGCTGCTTCTGAAGATTTTTGTTAAAGTTTTCCAAGTTGGCACAGGTACAGACACTAGGTTTTTAGCTTCCTACTAAAGCATATACTAGATTGTTAAATTCTTACTAAAGCAGGCTACATTGGTAACTTCCCAGCAGGCTTGAAATTGGAATTTATTTTAATAAGGAAATCGAGCCTGCTGTTTATGGCGATGCTTATGCAGCTCTTTCAGTATTTGGCTAAGGTGCACTTGATGCTCCCAGAAATGTTCCTTTGAAAACTGGGCTATCAAAAGCTGGAGTTTTTAAACATGTCTGAAGAAATCTAATTACTTAGGTTTGTTTCACAACCTGGGGCTTCATGTTGCACATTCTTTTCCAGAATTCCTTTTGCAGATGTTCAGAGGTGCAGTATATCTGTCCTTCAACCTCTCAGCAGAAAAATTATCTGAGTCTGGGTCTGCTGCCATCTTTTGTTTGTAGGGCTGTGAGAAAGTACTTGAACACAAGGCAAGCAGCTCATTTTCCTAGCTGGGCTTCATTTATTATTTTCAAAATTGGATGGTTGATTTTGTATCATGGGATTTGGCCAGTTGTAGTAAAGACATAATAGGCTGGAACAGGCTAAACAAACAAATTTGACAGATCTTAAAATTGTGGTGTTAAGATCTCACAGTTATTAGAGCAAAGAATGAAAGGTATTTGTTTGACAGTTGTTATTTTGTGCAACCTTTCCTGTTTAATGTATGAGGGCCAGATGCAGCCTCTCAGGTCTGAGGATTTCAGCTCAGGTCAGCTTGCTGAGGGCTGCTGCATCAGGCTCTGACTCAAGGACAAGAACACACTACTGGTGCCAAGGGTTCCTTAGAGATGAAACAATCTAGCAAATGTAGATCCATCTAAGGTCTGAGAAGTAGTGTCTGCTGTCTTTCATAAGGATTTGATAAAAGATAAGAAAGTACAGAAAGGGTGCTTGTCCTTGATCTTGCTGTGGAGGTTGGGAAGACTAAGAGATAGAACAGCCTGAGGTTACAGTGGAGACATCAAGAAATTTGAAGTTTTTTTGGACCTGATTTTTGCATAAGAGATATGTGACAGTCTAGATTCTTTACTAGCGTAATGGGGTAGGTCTTATACTTTGCAAAGCAAATTAGGAATGCTTCATCACAGGCTCCTTCATTGTGGCATTTCCATTTAAGCTGGGTTAGATGAGTGAGGATGGATTTTGTTTCAAGGATCTCGTATGTCTTGTGTGCTGGTTTTCCACCAAAGATTACAGCTTCTGGAAGATGTATTTATTTTCCAGCTCAGTCTTCATCAATTTGTGTTTTTTTGACTACAGCTCTGCTGCAGCCAAAGCCTTCACACCTGGCCCCAAAACACACTTTGCCCTAGCCCATATTTAGATGTATTTCATTGAGGTTTCTTTTTCCTGATTCAATTTTATTCAATGCTTCTTAATATTCAGGCCTCTTCACATACTGATCTGCAATGCTGCCGTGTTTGGTGTTCCCTGGTGCTTGACAGAGGACAATCTGGAGTCCACCTTCCAGGTGAACCACTTGGGACATTTCTACCTTGTCCAGCTTCTGGAAGATGTTTTACGCCGCTCATCTCCTGCTCGGGTTGTGGTGGTGTCCTCTGAATCACACAGGTTGGTGAAGGTTACCTTTGACTTAGTTCAAATCTGTGGTCGTTGGATCTTAAAATGGTTATGGCAAAGCTGCTAAAGTTTTTGAAAACAAAAGGCCCAGCTCTGAAGCATTTGTATTTAAATAATGTTGGGGTTTTTTTTTAAATAAAAGCATTACTAATGCCTGTGGATGTTACCGGGTTTGGTTCTGTGGCTGGATAAAGCATGTTCTAATTTTATATGTATGTAGGTATTTTTTGATCCTTCTTTGTATGAATGCAGATTTTCACCACATTTCAGACCACTCATTGATTTTTCAAGGAGATGGAATAATAATTGATTAAATCTGAATGGCATGACCTATATTGATTTGTCATTCAACAACTTCAACATCTTACCAAGAAGAATGTGCAGTTATTTTAGCAGGAGAAACAATGCAATTAAAAACTGCTAGATGAAATCCAATTGTTTTATAATGAGAAATTAGGGAATTCAATGCAGACATTAGCTGTATAATTGTAAAATAGGACATAGTGTAGTTAATACGTATAAGAACTCTGGCTATGTCTCTTTTGTTTAAAGTTTTATTTAAAATGTTAGATGCTCGTTGTTTCTACTGTCAGGAGAAGTACAATTGGCAAAAAAAGAAATTGATGAGGTTTATCTCATTTCAGACATGTTTGTGCTGTTTTTGTTAGTAAATGAAAACACAGATATGATTTAAACAAAGTTTCTTGTGCAAAATTCATGCCGCAATTAAACATTTTAGTGGTCACAAACTATTTAACTGCCTTCTGATTTAGTTTGGGGAATGCAGGATTAGACCTGTGATGCCCAGCTTTAACATTTCTGTTGATTTCTTTTTCACTTTTCCTCATTTGTAACAGCTCTAACAATCTAAAAGGAAGAATGTATAAGTGCTGCTTCCCACCCCACCCCCCTGCCTTCATATTTCTGAAATGTTTTAGTGACCCAGAATGAAGCTTATTTTTTTAATCATGTTTCCATAAAATGTAACCCCAGGGACCTGGTAGAGAGAGACCAGCCAAGGGTCAGGCTGAAACCTTTATCACTTCCAAACACAGGGGCTTATGGTATAAATGACACACTGCAGATAGATTTACTTTTACCATTTTAAATTTATGATGGCTGAAATGAAAGGAAGCAATAGAAAATGCCAGTAATAATCCTCCCCGGTGTTAAAAGACATGAAATGTCTAGTAATTAGGTGGTAACAAAATCTGGACATCCTTATCTTTGCAAATCACACCAGGTTTGTGAAAGCAAGTAGCAGAGTCCCTTTAGGAGTGAGGGAGGCTACTGCAGGGCAGGCAAGATAGCTCCAGAAATAAATCTGCCAACTCCAATCACTTGCCAGATGTGGAGGGCACAACAGGATACGTATAAATGAGCTGTTATTTAATGGGAGATTATGTTGAATTGTCAGCTGCTTGTTCCCCTTTGTAAGTTTGGATCTGTGATAGTATTTTAAATGACATCTTTGTTTTTCACTGTGTTAAGCTCAGTGTGTAACTGGAGCTGGCCATCTTTATCTGGGTTTGAAAACATTTTTTAAAGTGTTTGTTGCTAATTCAGTAAGATCAGCCAAGGTTTATAGAAGCCTATTAAAAAATAAGGAACAGTCTTATTTTTGAATAAAATAATAAACACAATTAGTATATGTTTCCCTACTTCTAAGAGGTCCAATTCATGCACTGTGGCATATCTTAACACTTACACTGGTCAATGTAAATGCCTGCTTTCCTCCCCCAGTCTGCTTAATGGCAAGAAGTTGATGTATGGAGTTAGTTTAGACATTAGGTACTACTGGATAGTGGGACTTTCTGACCTACTTGAGAACTCTGAGCCTTAAACTGTGTTGTAAAACAGAAGTGTTGGTATCTAATTACTTCCATAAACCTTGGCTGAGTCTTTTTGCTGGAGTCAAGGCCCCCTGTTAGGGGAAAAATGAAGTCCACGTTTGCAGAAAATATTATACTAAACTGCTCCAAGGCAAAATATTTATTTGCCTCTCTGGTTTTTAGTTACTTCTCTGGATTCAGCACAAATGAATTCCGTTGAAATTAAGCTTTTGGGTACTTTGAGCACATCATATTAAAATCAGAATAATAAGTAGGTTGACTTTCCTTCTGTCTTTATTTCTGTGCTGTTAATTTGATTGTACAGCCCTTATCCCAGTGAATTCACTGAGATTGCAGACATAAGTAAGATTGACTCCCAGAAGCACACTTGCAGGACTGGCCTGAAAATCTGCCACTGTGTTTCCTTTGTGCAGTATACACAAAGTGGTTTATTTATAGATTATTTTTGGTGTCATAAATTACTACTTGAGGAATGAATATAGGAAATTCCTCCCAGAATAGTCCTGTTAATGTCAGAAATGTATTTTATCTAACCATAAATTATGAAGGAGAAATTTTGTTGTTGAAACTGAAGGGCTGATTCTGCAAGACACGGAACATCCTGGGTTCCTCTTGACTTCAAATATTGTAGTTGCTTTTCTCTGTGTGTATTATAATTCTGCTCACAGAATGAATGTAGAAATTCCAGCTGATCTCTTCATTTCTGGGCATCAAATGCAAAATTAGTAAAAGATATTTTAGAACATTTTTCTGGTTGTGCTATAATTATGTTTATCCCTGTTCTCCCCAGCTGATTCTGAAAACTCTGAGTATTAAAAAGAGCTTGCTAAATCCTTTTTATTTTTAGTAGCTGAGTGAAACACAGCTCTATAGCTAAATGTAGCATTATTTTCTAATACTAAGATATACCAGCAAATGTGATATTTCAAATTTTATGAGTTGTTGGGAGAAACTTCCTTGTCTTCACCTAAATGCCTTTAGAACATTCACTACCTTGCTATTAAAAAAAAAGAAAAAAAAAAGGGGAAAGAAACAAACAGCTGGTGTTTAATGACTCTGTCAGACCCAATTAAAAAACATCAACTAGTTACTTTGATTTGTGTTCAGCCATGCCATGGGTATACTTAAAAACATTATACTCTGCCAGAACTCATTTTGGCTTTGTTTACATTTATCTTTTAAACATATAAGACTATTGATGGCAAGTTACCAAGGTTATAACCCCTTTATATTCATCAATTTTTAATCTAAAAAAGAGTCTAACAGGCAGTAAGACTCATCCATGGTTACTTGAACACTTAAATGAAAGTGTGCAGTATGTGAACACTGGATGAAATAATCAGGGGAAGAAGGAGAAATGAGAGAATGCTGGTTTTCTCTGCTTCTAATGCAGAATTACTTAATCCTACATTATTTCCCCCAAGTTAAATGTGCTTTTGTGCATCTATAGAAAAATCTTTTCTTTTGATTTAAAATAAAGTGATTTGTAAGTTATAAAGGCTTCCTTTGAATCATTAGAGCAATTTCTGACTTGTTTTTATTTTTTTGTTTGCTTTTGCTAATTATTCAATACTTTTACTGTCTTATTATATACAACAGCTTCTTGGGTCTCCAGCAATTTCCAGTAGATGTTTTCAACTGCTCAATAAACTGTTGTTTTATTTTGGTTCTGGCCAAGTTCTTTTCTGTTGTCTACATTTTATGTTGCTCTTAATGAGACCGAAATTAACTCTGGGGTATCTGAGACATATTTACTGTTTTTTAGATTTACAGAAATTAAAGACGACTCTGGAAAACTTGATTTCAACCTGCTTTCCCCATCTAAGAAGGAGTATTGGGCTATGTTGGCCTACAATCGTTCCAAGCTGTGCAATATACTCTTCTCCAACGAGCTGAACCGACGCCTTTCTCCCCATGGGGTGACGTCCAATTCAGTCCATCCTGGAAATATGATTTACTCTGCCATTCATCGTAGCTGGTGGGTGTATACCCTGCTGTTTACCTTGGCTCGACCCTTCACCAAATCCATGGTAAGTGAATGATTTGCAGTACTTTACACATCTTCATTTCTCAAATCAGGGGGGGTAAAGCTATGAAAATCCAGATGCGAGTATCTGCTGTGACCTCCTGCCTTTTGTAACTGTGACCTTGCTTTTAACGACAAACATTGTGCCAAAATAGTGCTCTAGAAGAGGATTCTTCAGCCATTTGAGATTAACTTTGTTACTCTTCAGTAAAGGTACCTTGCTAGATGGAGTCCATGACTTTCTTGTTTGAATATATGATTTTCTCTGTGATTAAGGCAGTTGTACATTATAGGTGTGGGGTACTTTAGAGCTGTGCTCAGTTCATAAAACATAAAAAAATCACTTTGATTTTTAAGTCAAATATGCCTGACTGAATTTTTTAATGTAAACAGATGGCGTATTTAGAAAAGATGCTACAGGTATTATTAATGGCTGAGGGATAGTGCTTTCAGTGGTAAAAGCACCTTCATTCATATTTTAAAAAACCCAAACCAAACAACAAACTAACAATTTGATTCATATAAAGCACTGAAGGCATTAGGTGTTTTTCCTTTGTCTCTACTGGACTTTTGAGTGGGACTATGACATAAAAAAAGGCCATGTCATTCTCTCATAGTTAATTTTGAATCTTCTGTATATAAGAATTTGTAGTACCTCCTGCACTTGAAGGTGTTACCGTTATTCCCTTAACCTCTAAATCAGGCTACTTATCAGGCAACCAAAGTCTTTTTTTTAGGCAGAGGGTGACTTCTACTTCATTGAGAACTGGCTTCTTTTAATGTTATTGTCTGGTTTTCATCCCTTATTCCTTGATGAGGAAGGGTATTCCCAGAGGGGGAGCAGGGAGAGGGATTCTGGAGTGAACGTTCATAGCTATGAATCAAGGAAATGAAAAGATTCAAAATTCTGAAGAACTCAACTTGCCATGGCAACTTGTCCAAGCCTAAACCTGGCTCCTTTTACAGAAGAATTCACTAGTGAAAAGAGTGCTTGTG
Source organism: Calypte anna (assembly GCF_003957555.1). Lineage (NCBI taxonomy): Eukaryota > Metazoa > Chordata > Aves > Apodiformes > Trochilidae > Calypte > Calypte anna. Next base: position 14,133,376 of record NC_044257.1, read on the forward strand.
GTGTAATAGAACTTACTGTCTCTGTTACTCTCACTGAGTTGGTGATCGATATTATTTCAAAAAGAGCAGAGAAGGAATTTTTGATACATAGGGATCCATCCTTAAGTAGCTTAATTTACAGCATAACCTATAGTATATGAGCTGCATAGGTTCCCTTTATACTTTCCCTTATTAGTGTTGGACCTTGTGTGTATAGCTGCACTGAAAAGTTTGCTTGTACATTTCATTATCATTGACATAATGAAATTTGTCTTAATTTATACTGGGTTAATGGAAGTGGAAAACACATCTTATAGTGTTTATAACTCTGCTTAAATGACAAAAAATTAACAGCTGCTTGAGCAATTCTGGAATCTTTGATAAGACCCATGGAGCAAAAATACCAACACTGTAGTGTGGTGCACTGACAACGTGTCAGGCTGGACAATCTCCACACCTCTAACCTCCTCCTGCAGTTTGCATCCTCAACACATGCAAAACCTATTTATGTCCATGAGAGTGGTAAGTGAGCATTCTGGTACCTTGCAGTAAGTAGTCATGTCATTCAACAGCGTGATTATTTGGACTAGGACCTTTTAAAATAAGTCTCTGCTGTGTTAGCAATAGTTTGTAAAATAATTTTTGGAAGTTCTCCTGAGAATGGATAAGTGAATGTTATCAATGTCCCATGAAAAGGAATCCAGTCTGTGGAACTTTTATGAATTGTTAGTTTTATTTGCTCTGACATATTTTCACAAAGGAAGACTTTTGTGTTTGCTGCTCAGTTAATCTCACTCTCTAAGGAACAAAATAAAAAACTGAAGTTCATTTTGAATTCTTTAAATCGATTGATAGATTTTATTTTTCTTATAGCATCTCTTTATTTATGGATGGTTAATAAAAGAGAATACAAAATATTGTACAAAAAATATTAGCATTGCAATATACTGCACTCTAGTCCAAGCCCCATCACTTCATGAAGTCCTTCATGTTTGTGTGTATTTCACTGGGGTTATTTGAATGCTATGATGGAGGCTATGGCTTGAGGTTAAGCATCGGTTTTATAACTTAAATTCTGATAGGAATTAATATGTTCCCCTGAACTTTACTAATGTTTTGATTGCCAGAAAGCAGAAAAGTGCCCATTCCTGGGTATGCAGGAAAATCAGAGATGCTTATATTATGCATATAACTGGAAATTGAAACAAGTAGATCTTGTCAAGAAAAGATTGAAAGAGAAACTTTGCAAATAACTGTGTAGTCCACACATATGCCTGCTTGATCTAAGGCTTTTTAGGGTTTTGCTATCTTGTGCATTTTCTATTACTCTTTCATTTTAATTTTCTCTTCTCCCTTTCTGTCAGTTCTTTCCTTTGTCTTCTTGAAAGTTGGCTCAAGAACACTTGTATCAAGGTTTTTCTTTTGTTTTAAATTTTTGCTAGTTACTCAGAACTCATTTGTTGCTGTTCATATGCAGGATTAAAACTAAATATATTTAGTAGATTTCCAGCACAGGTTGTTATGTAGTGTCACCCCCAGGTGACTTTGTGAGTGTCCAGTGACATAGAAAAGTAGAAGCAGTGCCATTATCACACACTTGTGATAGTTTTGCATAGACCCAAATATTTTTGTTGGCAGGTAAGAGTGCAGAAAGAGTATCATGTGTTAGAGCAACAAGAGCATAACAGATGTTTCAGTGAACTGATTTTTCAAATCCTTTTACATTAAGAAATGGCTCGGGTTTGTAGAAGTTCTGAGACTATTGGGTTACATTTCCTGTTGCAGTGCAACGCCAGCCATTGTGCTAGAGTTTTAGCAGATGTGTCACCCTCTTTAATGGCTGGGAATATAACCATGTTCTGTTGCTGAGATATAAATTACAGCTAGAAGAACTCAACCTGTCATCTCTAAACAGCCAGTTAGACTCACTAAGACCATTCTGCCCTTCATTTTTCACTGTGTAAGAGTCTGATGCTTGAACTGCCCTTTGATTTCTCCCTCTTCCCCCAAATAGAATATCTTTTCAAAACTAGATTTTGTATTTAAAGTATTTGCTGGTGAGAGTTAGAAAAAATATTTGTAAGGGTCTCAAACACTTCTGCATGTCTTAGTTTTACTGCAAATAATGAATTGTTGTCATTTTGACATTATCCCTGCAGTGTTTTAGGCACTTAGCATGTATTGCACTGCTCATATGGGAAGGAGGAAACCCCTGTGCCTACAGCTGCTTCACTGGTTTTACTTTTGCAATATGTTGGTGATGCCTAAATTTAAATTTCATGTGTTGTTTTGCACTCACACCTAACATAAACTCAGAAATGCTATTCTGGAAAGAAATGAAGCTGCATCTACAGGAGTGACTTGCTTCTACCTAATGATCACATCTTTTTGCTTTTGATTGAAGCCCCGAAGAGGCCCTGCAATCTCAATCTCTTTTCTTTCTGCCCTGTTTTTTTGCTAAAAAAGCTGGAATAACCCTTGGAGCTGGGGATAGTATTCCCTTCTTAAGTAAACATTTTTTTGCTGGCCAAAGATCTGTGTGGGCTCTGTTGAGTTGATGTTGGCTTCCATAACTGAATTCTCAGCTCAGGCCAAATTCTGCCCTCAACTGTGCATGCTCAGCTCCAACAGCAGTCAGGGGCAGGGTGGGTATATGTGTGTTTCAGCACAGAATTTGGCCTGTATTTCCTCCCTAAGACATTCCTGAAAATGCTCTGGGATTTCTTGAAAAGCAACAGGCATTTCTTTTTGAAAAGGGCCTCACAGTTCATATTTGATCAAAATGGCAGTTTCTTTTCTCAAATTCAGTTTTTGGGCAGGAAGGAAAAGAGTAAGGGAGAGTGAAAGGGGACTATCTATGAGATGGTAGCACTTGTGGAAAGTGTGTAAAACACCCATGGAGTTCTCCTCTTTTATGGCTTAATTTCTAGAGAATAAATTTGAAAGTGATGGCAAGCAACAACTCTTTTAATAAACAGGTTTGGCCTCTGTACCTCTAGTAACATGGAAGGAGAGTTGATTTTTTGAGTCCTGGTAATACATGCTTCCTTGCAGAATGCTATTATTTAAAATTGACTGAATTGGGTAAAAGGAAAGAAGGTATGTGTGGAAGAATTTTTTGATTGGTTGTAAAGGATGGTGAAGAAATGCCTCCAAAGAAGTGGTTAATAGTTCTGGAAGAATGGTGCAAAAATTCCTCTATGCTCTTCAAATTTCTGTATCCTATCTAGTAATAAAATGTAATATAAGCTCCTTTATTATCAAAATTGCATTTAACTGATACATATTTTAACTTCTTCCTAAAATAAATGTAGCATGAAACATGAGGGCAAATTAAATCCATCCCCCATAACCCATACCACAGGAATGGAAATTCTTTATAAAAACCTTTCCATGTGCCAAACAGAACAGCTCAGGTCTCAGTGTGCAGAACAATGTTTGGGGGAATAAATGGCCATGGAGTTTGCTGTGTCCAACACACCCCTGTAGCTGCTTATTGAGCAGCTCTGCTATGTCCTCTTTTTTTGGGGAGGAAATAAGGATTTTCTTCCTCTCCCCCTAGACTCTTGTAGAATTTCAGAATGCCCTGTCTGCTACTTTATCCTGTCCTTCCTGAAGTCTGAAAAAGATTGGCCTCATAGGTAGTTAACAACATAGAGTGGAGTATCTCTTTCTGAAATTTGCAAAGTCAGTCTTGCATTCAGTTTTTTCATTGCTTGGTTTAGATTGTTACACCACCAACAGACCTTGTTATAACAATGGCTGGGTATCATTTTCAGGGGTATAAATTTCCTTACAAATAAAATAATGAGTTCTTAACGACAGGTTTCAAAAGTAAATGTTTTTATTTTTGTGCTCTGATATGATAATTTTCTCTTGTCTGAAAGCCCCAGACTCTCCTTTGCTGTAATTTTTGTTGGTTTTAATCCAGGGTTCTTTTGCACTCTTCCAAAGATTTGAAGTTCCTGTTTTTTCCTTATTTTTATATCTTCTCACTTATTCACCATCAGCTGCAGCACTAAACTGAAGTGCCCAGGTGTCTCTGAGGTGTTGCACAGCATTGATCTGCTCAGAATGTATATGATAAGCCATAAGGAAGGAATTTTCTGTTATGAGTGTTGAGGTGCTTGGATGACAGGGAAGATGTTGCAGTCTGGCAGAAACAGCTCAACAGGGTATTTAGCCTTTTTTTGGTCCCTTTAGCATTGTTTCTTTGTGTCAAGATTATACTCACTATTAGGAATTTGCTTCATCATTGTGGCAGTGTTCTTGAGATCTTTCTCATAATGAAACATCATAATTTATTGTATTTGCTGGGAATAATCTAGATTAAAATTTAGTGATATCCTGTATAAACAGACAAGTGAACTTAAATGTCTTGAAGACCTTTTTAAAAGCTGAAAGGGATTAACTTTTACCTTTTTTCATGCATTTATTTGGTGTTAATGGAAGTATGTGGCTGTTAACTTCAGAAAATGGCAGTTATGGTCTCAAGTTCTGATATGTACCAGTATAGGTCATTATAATGTATCTCTGAACTAATATAGTAATTGTCTGCTCTTAAACAGACTTAAAATTATGCTGGTGTGCCAATGGATTATAAATTTTTAAAAGGGCAATAAACAAAAAGGATTTTCTTAGAAAAAATTCTGTATTTTTTGCCTAATAAGGGTCATCTTCGATGACTTCGTAGCCTTAGCTAGCAGTGAAAATTGCTGCCTGCAATTACCATGCTTTGCTGAAAGCCAAATGTAAGCATGTCCTGAAGTGCCCCACAGCCATTTGCTTTGTTGCAGAACCCTCTGGGTGCTCCTTATTGCACCCCAGAGCCCCCCAGGTGCCCTTCTCTGTACCCCAGGGTCCTCCAATGACTCTGCAGCTGTGGTGCCTCAACCCCTCTTGTGACCCCACAGTTTCTCATTTCAGTGCCTGAGCAAGGTCACTTAGACAGTTTGTTGTAAATAACACAATAGAATCCAGACCTCCCTTGTTACCAGCTAGTACATAAGTCACAGGATTATTAATTTTCTTTAATAACAAGAGAGTAATAGAGACATTTTTCTGAACGAGATAACTGTAATCAAAAGCAGAGTCCATGTGCTGTAGTTCATTTATAATGATCCAATGACCTGTTGCTAGATAGTCTCAAACATTCACAGGGAAAAAACTTGACTTTTTAGCTAGCAATGAGTTTCTAATAATTTTTTATATAAAAATAGTTCCTAAAAACCTCATTTTATTGAATGACTTTTTGGACAGACTTATAGCTACTACGTTGTACAGCTAGCAAGTAAATGAAGTACATCCAAACACAAATTATACAAGGCACTTCAACTGAACCAGATATTTTCAGCTATTGAAATTATGGTGCTCTGAGTGACATGGAATGTGAAAGACAAAACCCATGTAGGTTAAGATGTAAGATGGCAGATCTGTGTTCCACTTAAACTGTTGCCATCTGCCAAATTTTAGTAGCTGTAAGACCTGAATGATGGAGAGGCTGGAGGAATTATTAGCAAACAGTTGTAAGAAATAATTGTCTCATCAGTGTATTTTTCACCTTCTCAATTTTATTGCCTTGAATTAAGTTTCTTTATCATTTAGAGACTAAGAACTGAGTTACTTTTGACTGTGTTTTTTAATATAATGTAAATCTGATTTTATTCCTTAAATGAAGATGAATCAAGTTCATGATCCACCTACATCACTGAACTTTGGAGACCTTACCCATGTCACCTGACATGACAATGAAGTAATAGTGCACCTTTCAGTTCCTTATCCTTCCTCATCTTTTATATGCACATACATATGGGAAATGGAAGTGCCAAGCCACTTCACACATCTTAAGTTCAGCAAAAGCAACATTATTGGATAAAGTTTAGTTTTAGTTTCTCCGGCCTCCAGAAGTTAAAAAAACCTATCCCCAAATTTAAAATGTAAGTGGTAAAAAGAATGAAATCACAGAACTAAATGTTGTTAGCCTGTGTCATTTGGTGAGCATAACTTAAAAGGCAGTATAAATTTTGTGAACTGTAGAACATGGTTTACCTTTCCTTACTTGTTTTTTTTTTTTTTTTTTAAGTTGCTATTTATGAATGGACAGATGTTCAGGAAACCCCAAGCTTTTATTGGCCATATTTAGAATAGATGAAATATCAAATCATTTAGGAAAGAATGTAGTGTAAATCCTATTTTATGGAACTATCATTGAAAGACTATTTCTTAATTGGGGGATGCAGTGCTTACTTAAATTAACATTTCCCTAGAACTCCTTGGGTATCTGAGATGCTTTACCATAACATGGTCTTTTCATTCATCTCTAAATCATCTTTGAAGAAGTGCCATACCACTTTAAACAGTTCACCAATCAGTTTCATATGATGGATTCTCTTTAATCATTTACATTCAGAGAAAGTCAAATATTCCTTAGGAAGCCAAAGTAATCTAACAGAATATATAGTGTTTGTGCAGCTGGATATCTTATTTATTTGAAGTTCTCAGGGAAATCTCCTCTGACTTTACAAAAGATGGAAGAGTAAACAGTACAAGTGTCCAAGTAATCTGAGCTAGAAAGTCATTTTGTTAGAGCAAAGTCATTAAAAAAGTATATTTGCAAGGTCCAAAAATAACACAGTATATCAAATGCAGAGTACTACATAATGTAATTTCAGTATTCTCACTATTTTTACATGTATGTGTGTACCTATGTATCAAGATCTATATATAGTTACATACACACATGAAAAACAGTAGTTTTTTTTAATGTGTTTAATATTCCTGGATAGGTGAACACAGTACACAGTAAGAGTCTGTTTCCCTGAAAAAGTGATTTATCTGTTTGTTTTTTGCATGTGACACATCATTCATTATCATGTTGGCATTCCGTGGATATAACTGCTTAACTGAATTAGCATTCAAAAAAACTTCCTTCCGGGAAAGCCATTGAAAATCTAGGTGTATGTGTAATAAATGCATACTTCTAGGCTTTTGGGAGGTATCCCTCTGTGATACTAATACTGTTTCTAGTTCTTGTCAGTTCTGTATATCTAGGTATCTTGTTTTCTCCTGAGGGAAATGCAAGGGAACTTACGGGGTTGGGTGTGTTGCTTTAGGGATTTTTTTTTTTTTTTTAATGTTATGGATATGACTGTGGTGATTTCCTTTTTTCTAAAGGCAAGACTCAAGCTGCAGGATGTTCCTTGGCCAGCTTAGAGCACTGGCTTGATTCCCATGTGGATGGATATGCGTCTGTGGTTGATGAGACTGTCTTAGGGAGCATGTTTAGTTTTTCCACTGGATATTCTGTAATGTTTTCTGCTCAGTAGCTTCCACTGAATATCACTCTCTAAGAGTAACTCAGAATGCTAGAGCTAGACATTGTTCAGAGTATTATTTACTAGTAATTACCAGTATTATTTATTAGAATGTTAAGCAGCCACAGGAGTTGAAACTTACTGATTTTTACTGATTAGGTGTTTTTCTTTGAGTTACTTTGGCTGTCACTGTAATTCATGAATGAATTTAATTATGTTTTTTACATTTTGGTAGAAAATTGGAAACACTATTCCTTTTGACTGAACAACATTACTATTAAAATGTTGTCCTGAGATGTCAAACCTACATTATGATGAATGCTGCCAGTACAAGAAAACTAATTTAGCACTTCAAGTAAACGAACCATCTTGGCAATTTTTTATGATAATGAGTTTGTAACCGTGTAATTTAGAATCTGATTGTCTGCTCATGTTGAATAGTTCATCTCATCCCAAATAGTGCTGTTGATCTGACAATGTTAATTAAGAAGCAGAGGCACAAGGATACTGGGTGTCCTGGTGCATCCCTGCCCTGGTACTAGAGAGACAGCTTTGCACTGTGTAGGAAAAGAACTTCTCCACGCAGTTCCCCTAGGAAAAGGTCCCAAATAAGCAGCACACTTGAGCAGTTAGGCAGGGTCTTGGAGTAGCTGAGTGTCTGAAAAGTCTTTCCGTATTTCCTGTTGTGGACTGGGTGCATACGTGTTACAGTTCTGCTAGAAATCTGATGGCTTAAACTTAAAAACTTGTCCTTATATTCTCTGTACTTCATGCCAGTAAAATGAGGGTTGTCTGGGAAACACATTTATTTTGTTTTTTCATCAAGATACCAGGAGTAAACTGGAAATGAGTTAAGTAGTTCTGCCAAGAAACGAGGTCTTACTCTGAGCTAAATGATATTAGAGCTACACTGATGCCATTAGCTGAACTAGTTTGTATAAACTGAGCTGCTCAGATTTATCACCAAAAGTGGTGACTTTGTATTTGTGAGGAAAAATGAGGGGTAGAGTTCTTCCATTCCTTTGATGAGAAATGTATGTGAATTTCCAACTTGTAAAGAAATTATAGAATGTTTCAACAAAACTGGCAAAGTTGTGTTATAATACTTTTTGTCTCCTTTGGCCTTCTGTTTCTAGAGGAAATGTTTTCATATAAAATGTCTTTTTACTGAAACAATATCTGACCTTATTTTTGGTGGCGAGATGAAATTTATCATTATTGCATTACATGTGTGCTTATTCAATAGACAGTAACGTGGCATTTTAAGTGGCCTTCAGCTAAGGCCAATTATGCTTTTCAGAACACAATCCAGACTATTGCTTTTCTGGGAAAATCAAATAGTGTGCCTGCATTCTCAAGACCTGCAAAATGCTTTTTCTGCTCTTTGGAGGGGACAGAGACTTGAAAGAAAACTTTGTCACTGTCCACAGAAAAGATTCCTGTAAATGCAATCTAATTGCTAATCTATTCCTCTAAAATAATGTTTAAATTGGTAATGAAATGCAGCTGGGCCAAATTATATGTTCATTCCTGGTCTCTATCATCATCGGAAAAATACTTAAGGTCTTCTGCTTCCATTCCCTCTTCCCTTCTGTTGTCAGATACATCCATTGATTAATTGGATTGAAGTGCTCAGAAGCTGGGGAGAAAGGGCTGTCCAGACCTGAAACAGAGACTTAGGGGCCTGGGATACTTCCTTTAAACAGTATGTCTAATGAAATTAAGTTTAACTTAAAATTTCAAATTTGTATCTATTGCATATTGGATAATATTCCATGTGAATATGGTTTTCAAAAGGTAAAAATAAAATTTAAAAATAATTAAGAGAAATGTTTTACCATGGCCAGTTTAAATATTGGGTTTGGTCAATATAATAAAAAAATAAATATTGAGGAGTAAATTAAGGGTTTCTGGAAAAGGGAAAATGTAAAAATAGTTGCTTTTTATTATTTTCAAATGCCTATTTGTGGCCAAATCCAAATTCTCAGGCAAGATGTTCATAAGTGCACACAGAGAAGGAAAAATACTCGGCTTGTATTCACTGTTCAAAGAGTTAAATTGTTCACAGTTTCTGGTTAGATGAAAGGATACTTTTATTTGAGATAATAAAATGTAATACAACTAAGTGAAGAATTTGCTCTTTCTTTCTAATTTTCAGATGACAGCCCTCTTTACTCATCATTTATTGTGTTGGGATTTCTTTTTTTCAGTAGAAAAAGTGTATTTTGATTGTTTTCATAGAAAAATATTTTCTTTTTTCTTTCCTGTACTTTTTTATCGTGCTAATCTGTAGAGGGATGATTTTTAGTTTTCTGCAAATAAGTCCTTGGATTTCAGGCTAAGTGTAAGAATCTTTAGTCTAATGTTTCCAAAATTCCAAGTGTGGTCATAAATGGATTGATGGAAGTTGTTTTCCAGTTTTCACTGCAGTGAATCTTAATGGGTGCCAATTAAAAATGTTTACATCCATACCTGTGTTTCCCACCATAACATGTGAAGCTTATAACATGATTTATACTGACATATATTCACTGTTGTTTAAATCTCCCTTTTATCCACATACTTCTGAATTATGAATTATATCAATCCTTAAATCTTTGTTTGTTTTAGAGAAGGTTCTTTTTTCCTCCTGGCACACCATTCATGCTCTAGCAAGTGCTAGCAGTTTCAGCCACATTTAAGGAAATATTGTTGTAAGGCTTTTATGTGCTGTACTTCAATCAGTTCGTGCTAGTAGTATCCCAATAGAAAGACCCTCAACAGACCATTTTCAGCATTTTGCTGCAATTAAACTCCTCTGGTTTTAGCCCTCAGGCAATTTAGTACCTTTTTACATATGCACATTATGAACTTTTGACCAGGGCCTGGTAGTCATATATTAGATAGCAGCTTTTGAAAGCAGACTTAACAAGTTCCTCAGAGTATTACAGTCGGAGTCAGTTGTGGAAAAGGTAATTTAACCAACTTGCAGTGAGGCCATTCAGAATCTTACTGATGATCCTAAATATGTCTTTTTTTTTCCTTGTTTCCTCTGGAAGCTGGTAGCAAGAGCTCTCAAAGAATGTGATTGATCTTTTATTCAGTAGCTAACGAGGGCTGTGATTCTATTAGTGCTCTACAAGGCAGGGGAACAGTGATTTAATGAAGTGTCTAGTGAGCTGGTCATAGATTTATCCTGTTGTCTCTAATTTGCAGCGCCGTTGTGAGTGTAAAAGAAACTGCAGTCACACTGCCATTAGGCAGGTATTTCCTTAGTAAATTGTTGTAAGGTCAGGTGTAGTTATCTTAGAAAAGGCAATGCCTTACCTCCTCAATGTCTCAAGATGACAGGCGCTGTGCCGAGCGCTCACCGGAGCGGAAACGGGAAGATCAGAGGTCTGTCTCCAAGTCCCCTTCAGCTGATGCAGGAGCAGCTGAACTGCCAAGTAGGACTAATAGAGTCATAATTGGTGATTAGAACTGGAAAGGTGCAATAACATCTTAATACAAACTGGCGGGTGTTATAGTTAGTGTCAGTTGTTGTAAAGTTACGTGGTGGGCTGAACTAGTTACACTTTCTTTTCTCCCTTCCAAAGAATAAGGCAACATGTTCTGATAGTGGCAGTATAACAAAAATATCAGAGCATCAAAACTTGAGTTGTTTTAAAGTGACATTAATGTCTTCAGTACATTTACTCGGGCATGTAACCTATCAGTCTTAATAATGATGCAGTAAAATTTGCCATAGAGCTATAGATAAAATAACCTCATAAATATGCTTTGGCTTTCACTTAATTATCACTAAATAGTGGATTTTATTTCTGTCTACAGAAAGCCACTGAATTTAAGTTCTGTTTGTCTTTGATAACAGAAGTTATTTCAGTGATATGGTGCTGCAAATCTGTTTTACAGTGTTACTTTTTCCACAAATATCAGAGTCCCAGTCAGCTGAAATCAGCCATTTTGCAGGAAGAAGTTATCTTTGCATTAATTGCTTGGTAATTTGAGAAGGAAGTTAGAATATACATTGACAGGAAGCTCATTGCTACCTGTTTCAATCAAAAAACTATCTTGTAAAATAAGGAATCAGATCTCATACGTGTGGCTCTTTATAGATTAGCATAGACTAACAGATAAATGAACCCCCTTGAGGTCTCTGTAGCATTTCATGTTGGCAGCTGGAGAATTCCCATCTGGAGAAGTGGCCAAAGCTTGGTAAGTAGAGGAGAGGCCATGAGAGACAAGACTGTGGGACTGCAAGTCCCAATGTTTATATGCAGGTCAGAAGCCTCCCTGAAATCTCAACTTCACGTTCCAAGCTCTGTGCATGTAAGTAAAGAAAAGTTCCTGATGCAAAATACATCAACTTTGTTTGAAAGAAAACTGCTAAAATCTCTCATGCAGCAGGTAAAACTTGAATCGTGTCAAACAGCAATAGCAAGAAGACAGGATCATGATAACTTGTACTCTCATATGTCATATGCTCAGATGGATGATTTTGTTTTTGCAAAATAAAAATATTTTCAGTTGGATGAGCACTTGAGCCCTTGTGGACCTGACACCCTGTGGGATGTCATCTGGGAGCTCTGTTAAATATATAGACTCAATTAGTCTAGTAAAGAGATACTGGGCTTTTAAATGAACAGCAAGAGGATTTAAAACAGTAAGCCAAACTTTCTAATTTTCTAATATTGACACTCCTGTCCCTGACAATCTTATTATTCTCTGCTGATCTACCATTTCATCAAAAAGTCTACAATGGAACTAAAAATCTAAGCCTTTTAGCCCATAGATCATTGCACTTGGTAAATGGCTTATTGTAGATTAGATAATGTGGTTCATAGCACATCCAAATCAATAAAAGCCTAGTCTGAACGTAGTAAAGTGCTCTCAGTCTGATTCTTTTTATTAAGTATATCTGCCATGAGCAAAGTGAAAATTTTAGTCTTTTTGCTTAACTGGATGTAAGAAAAAGACATTGCTTGAATTTCTACATGGTTATTTTCTTCCTTAGAGATCTGTCCCATAGAATTTAGTTTTATTTGAATCAAAATGAAATATACTGTATGAAAAATAGTAAAATTCTCACATCGGCAAAATTCAGAGGCCAGTGATTGGGTGTTCCCATTCATATCCCACTACTGAAATGAACAGCTGAGGTCTTGTATTTGTCAGATATTCAGCAGTCTCATTGAAATAAATTCTTTTCTCATACAAAAATCATCAAGCAAAAATTGGCAACTTCAGCCACAAGTGGAGGTGGAGAATGCTTTCATTTGGAAGAACTTATGAAAGAAATATTTTGAAGACAGAATGGAAGATAAGATATCAAAAAAAAAAAAAAAAAAAAAAAAAAAGGCATTTGGTCAATAGAGCCCCAGGATTCACCCTTAATCCTCCAAACACTACATGTCTAGGTTAAAGGCTGCTCTGTGAAATAAGAGAATTGAAGGCTATAATAGCACTTAATTTGTTACCAGGTGTCTGGGTTAACTGCATAGCAGAAGAAGGGGAAAATTGCTTCTCTGGTAGCGAGGGCTTCATCAGTGTTCACATCTGTAAAGGTGTCTTTGCCTTTGCCAGCACAAGGCTAGGTTGGAGCTGCTGCAGAGAAATGGCAGCATGGCAGATCCCTGGGACTGCTCAGCCCAGATTTCCTCTGCTTTCCTTGTTGTGTTTTTCTCTCACACATGTAGAGTGAATTTGCAGGTGGCTAGGAAAGGAAGGATTTGATTCTCTTTTCTGTTTTACTGTGTGGATGACTCCATGTTCCTAAAGGTGTGCAAATACCAGAAGCATACTCTTACTTATACAGAAGAAATTATAGGTGTGTCAAGGGTGAACAAGTATGGAGAGAGCTTTTTCCCCTTCTGGCTGGATTTTTGCTAAATACCTGCAAGAAATGGATGGCATGGTGGGAACTAAAGGCTGGCTCTGCCTTTAGACTTTCCATGGACTCTCATGCATAGTAATTGTGTGTTTTCCAGTGTCCTACAGCTGAGTAACGAACATGGAGAAATTAAAACATGCTAAGCTGCCAAGCCTTGTCTAGTGCTTGGCAGAATTCTCAGCTTTGACAAAAAGGGTTTTTTAAAAAGCTATATTAGAATAACTAGTGAATAACTTGTAATCTCTTGCAAACAATAAGCTAAGATTAACTGTAAATGGCTGTAGAGAGATGCTCTTAACTTACAATTCTTTGACTATGTTATTGACCAGTATGTGTTCTCCCATGTTAATAATTTATCCTTCAAAAAATCTATGTGCATTACAGTCTTTGATCTTTCACAAATTTCAAAGCTGAAGATGCTATTTTCTTTTTTCTTTTACATTTTTTTCTTTCTCGAAGAAATTTTAAAAGAGAACATGATGAAAAATTATTTTAAAACTTTTTTCTGTTTATTTTTGTGGGAGAACTTCCAGATATGACACCCATCCTTGGTAATGAGAAGTGTACATTAATACAGGAAGAATATATATGAATTAAAAAATCAGTGCAAGCTTATTGTACTTTGCAGATGAAAAATATTTGAAAACAAGACTTAATGCATCTAGTAGATTAAAACAGAAATTAAAGACTTTAGAGTAAGAAGAGATCAAAGGCTGTCTTTTCATTGTTCTTTTTATTGTTTATTGACTTCAAAAAGACTTTTTAGTTTAAGCTGACTTTAATGTCTCTTGAATGCTCTTTTGTAAAGTGACTTTGAAAACTCACGGATAATGTCTTCATTAAGTGGGGAAAAATCTTGGTGAAAATATAACTGTAGCTTTGCTTTCATTATAATAGAAAGAGATAACACTTTGCTTAATTAAGGTCTGTTTTCCCTCTGTTCTGAATTTTACGACCATTTTTTTTCGTTGAAATTAGTGCTGATAAAAGCTTGAAGTCGGCACTGCTGAACTGAAACTCTTCGTTTTCCAGAGAAGCACTGTAGTGTGATTCCTCTGTCTGGATTTGTTAAGCAGGTAATCAGGATGCTGTCTTGTTTATACGAGCTATTTTAGGAAACAAAAGAAAAATCAAGAACCAAAAGCATATTCAGGTTGTATTCATTCTCAAATAAAGCCAACTAAATGATTTCTGACAGGAGATATCTATTCTATAGTATGAATGAGTTAATTGCCATCTTTTGATTATTTTTTGGTCACTATTGATTGAGATACCTCCTTGTTGTTGATTGGTTCCTCACTTTTTGGTAATTATGGTATGATATAATATTAGTTTTATGAACTTCTGACATGAGTTTATAGTAGAGTCAGTTGTTTGTTTCTCAGAGGGTGATGAATAAGAGGCATGGTGTTAATTTTTCCAGACTCTCTTCCCATCCTGTTTTAAAAAAGCTGTTCTAGGCTAGAGGTATTTTTACTGATTTTCAACTTTGATACTCATATGTCCAGTGCAAAAATGAGACACTGAAAGGGTATCTTTAATGCTAGAGGAGAGGCCACATTTTGTGTTGATTTTGAGACTGATAATGATGTTACTTGTTTATGGATTTGTAGTTCCCATTTACTTAATTTTCTTATTTGCAAATACATTTTGGGTATGGAAGCTCAGTAAACAGCAGTTCCATTTTGTAGACTATCTTACTAGTTTTCATATTCATAGATAAAAAAAATTGCAGCATAAATATGTTCATGGCACAAATGGTTAATTGTTTTACAAGTCTAATCTTTGTGGGTGGTTTAGAGGTTCAATTACCCACTGAAATGGAGGAAATAAATGTCCTTGAGGATTTGCATTTGGATCATATGACATTGTGGGTCTCCAGTCATTGTTAATAATTCTTACATCTGTGCAGTGTACAACAGCAAATGAGGCTGTGCAGCCTTTGAGAATGTAATTCTGTATTACTTCTGGTACCCTTGTAGAAACATTTTAAGTAATTTTATAGAAAATGGCAGAAAAGTAAGTCAGGACAAAGAAAATAACAAATAACAAATCACTTTTATGATACTATGTGTAATCCTACTTATTAGATTGAGTACTTAGTGTGAAGACTATTGAGATGTTCATGTTTATCACACGTGGTTGCTGTTGCTGCTGCTTGGGTTGCGTTCCACATTTGCACTACAGGAATGTAAGGGGGGGTAGATTCCACAAAAACAGAAAGAAGCCAAAAATACAAGGAGAGAGAAAAGAACAGAGAATCAAAATGATGAAAGAATGAATGCGGTCAAATTCCAAGCTTTTTATTGTAATTATCTCTGCCTTTATGGTGTATTAGGAAACAACACGGGGTGGTCCTCCAGTGTGGGAAATGCAGTTGCTCTGCAGTTTGTAGATTTGAATCTTCTTGCCATAGAAAACAATGGATACCCAGGATACAGAGAGCTTAATCCTCTGAAATGAGATAACCTACTTCAGTACTTAGGGTTTGTGAGCAAAAGGTGCCAAACTTTTTTCCCTTCTCAATGCTTCAAATCTTGCATTGCTCTCATCAATGAGAGCAACTAAACTCCTAAAATGAACAGTGTTTTCATCAAGGGAGCACTGAAGAGGAGTCTGTAGCACAACAGTTTTATTTTTGTCTGCTTGCTTTGGACACCTTGTAGCACATCAGACACTGCTTTTTGCTCTTTTGATTCCAGCTTTCTGTAGCATTCTCTTCCAAATGAATGCTGTACCAAGTACCAAATTGTTAGAACCAACCTTCTTTTTCCCTGATTTACAGACAAACAGTTCACCTCAGACTTTCCCCCATACCCACTGCTTACAGTAAATGTCCTTTCTGTTTAATTTTTGGACGTCTAATGATTTTTATGTAGAATTTTTGAAGTTTGAAGTTAAAATTTGCAAGACTACAGCATTTTCCTTTAGAAAAGAGGTGACCTCCAGCTGCTGCTCAACTGCTGCTGCTGTGCCATAAGAGTGTGCTCCAGCCCATTCCCCATTTTATGGTGTAGCTACTCTAAATCCTAAGTAAAGAAGAGGGCTACAGTTTTCCCTAGTCATGTGTGCCATGCATGGCAGTGCTTATAGCTGCTTTTACCACCTGTTGTCCCTAGAGATGTCCATTTGTATGCTGTGCCCATTTCCATCACATTTGTATTAATTACATTTAATGTAGTTTTGATCTAAAGTAGCCCAGCCTTATTTCAGAGAACAGAGAGTGTGTGTTGTAATGAGGCTTGAGTACCATTGATCTATGACTTGGATATAAGGGATTCTTAAGGGAGTTTGCTGATTTATGGAGGAGACAGATGTCTGTGGCCATGAGGAATCACCAGTTTTTATTACCTATCAAT
Source organism: Calypte anna (assembly GCF_003957555.1). Lineage (NCBI taxonomy): Eukaryota > Metazoa > Chordata > Aves > Apodiformes > Trochilidae > Calypte > Calypte anna. The sequence continues at coordinate 14,149,896 of NC_044257.1, forward strand.
CTCACGGAAAACCTATGGTAGCAAAATCTCCTGTAGTAGTTGTCTAATCTGTTGAATTACAGATTAATGACATGAAAACAGAAGAGGAAAATATACTTTTGAGAGTGGACAACAATATCAGAAGAAGAATACAGACTACTCAAAAGCATACAACTACAATCTGAAGACAAAAGGATAAATCATTTCCCACAATTGTCTTAATCCATTTCAGTATGCTTATGGGTTTAAATGGCAAAGAACTATCTATAAATGGGTTTATAAATTACTAGAGCAATGGAGCACTTATGACTAATACCAAAATAGAAAAAAAAATAGGACATACCATTTAGAATATCACACACTCATTTTTAGAGCAGTCTTTGGATTTAATGCAGTTGAAGTTTAATTTTGCTTTATTAGATCTTTATTTTCACATTTATGGAGTTCAAAAGAGGCTACTTAATGAAATACATTAGTAAGATCAAAAATTAGTAGAAAAAATTATACATTACATGTAGCTATGACTTGTTTATGATGACTCTTTTGGGAAGCTGCCAGTCTTTACATGGGGAAGAAAATATTTTGAAAGGAAAAAAAAATAGGCACAGTATGTCTTCCATCAGTTTATTTCTAAGCATCTAATTTTCATTGTGTTCAGTGTGCTTATTTGCCCTTGCAGCTTCTGTGGGGGGATATAAAACAGGAAGACTTTTCATAAAGCAAGTTGCATTTATCTGTACATAAAAAAGAAAATACTATTGAGGTGACCGTGTGTGTCAGTGCATCACTTTATTTCCACACCACCTGCTGCAATTAAAAATGAAATCACCAAGCAGCAAGTACAGTAACTTCATCAACCAGCTGATATTATAATTAATGACTATAGAGTCTCTATTATTGTGTACTTCCAAGGCATCAAGTGGAAAGCTGTCGTAGTGCTTTAAATAATGAAAAAGTTTCAGGCCTTGATAAATGGCTCAGTTGGATGCAGTTTAGAAAGTTGAGAGCATATGCTTCTGTCATTAGAAACTAAGGACCCTCGTTACCCTTGCTATAACTCTTCAGATTCATCTGAAACTCTTTGATCCCCTCATGTACTTACACTGTGTTTAAAATGCAAAAGTGTAGAAAAATATGGTGTGCATAAGATATTCAGTTAGTGGGAAGAAAGATTAAAATAAAGCTACTGTTCATTAACGTCTTTGTTTCAAACCTATTGAGAAGCATAGCATGAGTCTGTATCCACATTTCTTTTGAAATGAGAGTAAGCAAACATTTTTCTTTGATTCCTTTGAGATTTTTCTTTTAAGAAACAATTGAAATCCAATAAAGAAATGTGCTTCAGAGAATGCCTATGAAGATATTTAACTGACTTAATAGAGAAATGACAGCCAAGGGTATTTGTTCTTGCAGTCTGTACTGCAGCTCCATGGTATCCTGCAATGATGGGTGTAGAGTTCTGAAGCAGAAATTTTGGCTGTTATTGGTGAGACAGGTTTAAACAATAATAAATTTTAACAGGCAAGCTATTGGTGAAATAATTTTCTGATCAGTATAGGCTTGGTGTTAAATATCATATTTTAACTGCAAACTAGTACTTATTTTTAGCTAGTATTTATTTTTCTTCTTACTCTGAAACTTTTCTATAATGTGTTTGCTTCTGAGGATATTTCATAGCTGAAATGCTTTGCTTGGCAGAGCATGTCACAGATAGAGAAAATTTTATCTAATCCCTGACTCTCATGGTTGTCATTTTGCTTTGTTTCATGTAGAGCAGCTATATGCCAGAATCATTTTTTAAACTTTTATAAAGGAATTATATTTCTTCCAAAGTATTGAATTAAGATAACGAAACGTGTGTGAATATGTGGATAAGTGTGTAACCAACAACTGAAATAAAGATTTCTTCTTCTCTGCCATATGAACATAGGAGATAATGTAGTTAGTGAATGTGGTTTTCCCCTCTGCATTTTATTATTTAGAATCTGTTCTTTAGAATTTCCCTTTCACAAATATTTACAAACTCTGTGCAATTGCTTAGAGAGATGCAAATGAAGTGCTGATGCAATGGGTCCATCTCCACTTATTTCATAGGTGTACCTGCTTGTGTGAGATGTGAACTTGTTTTAAATGCTGAATATTAACTAGGATGTTTGTACTTTAATATAATGATCTTATATTGCCACAGCATCTTGGCAAATTAGATTAAACCTGGAGGACACAGGACCTGATCCATCTTTAAATTCATGGTGTGTGAAAGTTGCACTTCAGACAAGTGTTAGGCTAATTGCTTCCCTAGCTGGTGAATTTAATAAGTTATAAACAGAAATATTTATCTCGGTGTGTTAAGTGGCTAGCAGGCTGAGAAGAAAGATAGCAAAGACTCTCATTCATAGATGTTAATTTTGCATATATTCAAAATATTGTCAGATTGTGCTATTAGGTTCCTAGGTTTCTTAGGTATTTCAGGACTTCAGTGCCCTTGCTAGTAAATAAATTATTTATTTATCCATTGTACACAGTCTTGAATTACTGTATGATTAGTTTGGGCACTTAAAAGTACAAGAACACTTGAAAGCAAAATCCAAGCATAGATATTCCATAGCACGTCTTACAATCTAAATATTGCTCTTAGTCTAATCGAAGCAGCAAGAGTAGTCACAGCAGTTGATGGACTATTTTTCAAATTGATTTCAAAAATGTATTTAAGGGGATGATCTTCTACTCTAGATTACCTATTGATTTTTAATATGAAAAGCTCATTATATAAGCAGTAACTGCATATAAAAACCTAGCAAACCTTTGCATAAATCCTTTAATTGAATTTCCAGAGCCTGTGGTTCTACTTTTTTTTTTTTTTTTTTTTAATTAAATCTATTTCTTTTTTTAAGTGTTACTGTGTAATTTGCATGCTGTGAAGTGGCCCTGTCCCAGATAAAGTGCCATTGATCCTTATTAAACCTCACCTCTGGGCTTGCTCAAAACTAACTGGAAAAATTAAAGTGTTCATGCTGCAATGCACTTATTGCTTGTGTGATAGGATTATGGAAAAAAAGAATAACATTAATTTCCAAGAGAGAATTTATAATGCAAGATTTTATTTTTTCCCAATTTGATAATTAATAGCAAAATCATATCCTAAATATAAATTGTATTTGAGTCTGCAAACTGCAGTAATAATTAGGAAAGATAATATATACCTGACATAAAACCATGATGTTGCATATGGACACTCCTTCAGTATATTAATTCTTTTAAGTGTCCAGAATGATTATGGATTCAGCCCACCAGCTTAAATAGAGATTTGAGAGAGGAAAAAAATACCTGGAACCCATGCAGTACCTGATATTAATAACTGCTTTCATTTTATATCTTGGGTTTAATATGTGAAAAAGGATAGTCTGCAACTATTCATGCTACACAATTTTTATATTAGAATTATCATGAGAATGAACAGTATGTAAGTTGCAATACTATTTTCTAGTTTTTAAAAATACCTAACACTTTTTATTTGAAAAGCAATAAAGTCTCCTAAAGAAATATTAATAATCAATAGGAATACAAAGTATGGAATATATTAACAGAGTTATAAAAATGTTTGCAATATGACTCAAAATGAAAAACACAGCAAGTTATATATGGTTTAAAGTCTAATCAATTTTGAGGCTGCATGGGAGGTTATAAATGATAAACACAAGTAGTAGCTCTTTTAGTAAAGGCTGTTACAAAATATACTGTATTTATGGTCTATTCCATTCTTTTTATAGATCATTAATGTAGGAAACACAGTGTATCTATCTTCTTAGACAGTTAAAAATCCCATTAAATGATATTTGTAAATGGAAATTTTGAGCTCATTTTATATGCTGCTTTCTCTAAGCACATGCTGTACTGAAAGTGACTGTAGCAGCAGAAGCTGAGACCGTGGAAGTTATATTCAAGAATGTTCCAGATTTGTAAGGGGAAGCTGGTGGTTTTTCCATTTTCAGCAAAATATGCTGCTAACTCTGTTATGTTTAGGGAAGTGGTGCATCACATTATCTATTGCCTGATATGTGCAGCTAGGCTGGAATTGTCAGGTGTAGCACAACCTCATTCCACAAGGAAAGCTTTTGTTTAAGAACATCTCATCTACAGAGCAGTTACTGTAATTTGCATTTTGCACTTTGCTTACTTAATACAAGCCAGCTTAAATACTACTTTCTCACTGATCTGAAAGTCATCAAATTGTGTTTAACTGTATTAGCTGCTAAATCTATTCTGCATTTGCTTTAAAGCTCTTATATTGCTTTTATGTAGGCACTGATTATTTCCAAATCAGCCTGTAAGTCTTGTTTTGTATACCCATCGAGATGATAACAATAACATGAAGTAAGTCATATTTTACTTTTTTTTCAGTACCTCCTTAGTGCATTTGACAGCACTGTCCTTGTTTCTCCTGCTAAGTCAGTTGATTGAGCTTTAAACTTTTATTGTGCTTCATATAAGAGCTACCTTACAGTCACTGGAGCTCTTTGCTATGGGTAGGACCAGTCTGGACCCATGGATTATTTTTTCTTTTATTCTAGATGTAAAATTATGGAGTATTTCACAGTATTTCCAATAAAGAAAACAAAACAATAGAAAAAAGCCCGAAGCATAAACTCTAAGATTCCTGAATCTGTGCAATTTGTGATGTTGCATAGGTATTGGTAATGAATTGTGATATTATATAGAAAAAAAATACATAAGAAGTGTTATTAGTGGGGTAAATTGTCCCTAGTAGGTGCTAGAGAAGAAACCCAATCTACACCAGCAGCTTTGTATCAAGTGAAGTCCTGGGTGCTTCTCTGGATGTTCTGGAGGGCTATTACCATTCCTTTAAAAAAAAAAAAAAGTCTTCATAGGACAGCCAAGAAAGAAGGTGAAGAACACAGACTGTGGATCTAGGGCATGGATTGTGCTGTTTTTCAGCCTGTGGAAGCAGACTCATGGCTTTGAGTCTTTGAGATGGGATTTGTAAGCTGCTGAGGTCCTCACCCATGGTGATGGTGGCTGGAATGACCCATTCAGCAGCAAGGAAATGCAATTGTAATGCTTGTTTCTTCTGCTGTGTTGTGAATTTTGCACTAAAAGTGGGGTTTTTTGTGTGTCACTCTAGACAGCAGTCTGCTTCCTTCTGCTCTGCAAGGGCAATGTTGTCTCCAGCTTTGGGACAAAGGTGTGTTTGAGTTCCCTCCATCAACAGGCAGACATGTGGCTGATGCAAAGCATCTTCTCCAAATTTTTCTGTCAGTTTCAGATTAATGTGAATGACTTGTTCACCATTATCATCATTATTTGTCTTCCTCCTTGATGTAGTCCAGCAGTTTCCTTGTGGAATATTTCTTCCAGGAGAAGCAATGCCACATTGCTCTTTGAAACATGTTTCTGTTCTACTTTCGGTACATCACAGGCATTCTGAAATAATGCTTTTAGGAAAAAGGTTTTAGAATTCTTTCCTGGTTGTTTGTCAGTGGATTTGTTGTAGTTTCCTAATGCTCTTTAGTGGAGGAAGTAAGTGACACTGATCAGTGAAGGTGGACAGTAAGATTTATAATGTATTTGTGCTAGCTGATTGCCAACAGAACTGGCCTTTCCCAGCGGTGCTGTACGCAGACTTGGAAAATCAATAGGGATTAGCCTCTGACCCCCTTCACATACTTATACTGTGGTCTGCATTGCTTACCAATATTTCATCTGTTTCACTTAAATGCTGTTACTTACTCAATAACGTGTGGCTGTTCTTGCAAGCTACTAATTAATTTTTAAAATGCAGTATCACTTGAAGCAGAGATAAAGCACACCTTTAGCATCGGGCTGAGTGGAGGGCAGTGGCTGGCTTAGTGAATTTGCACTTGGTACCTTTAATTAAAAACCCTGCTTAGAAAGATTAAAGATATACATTCAGATTTAAAATAAAATAAATTAAAAAGTACTGAATCAAGTACAGAGACCTTTCCATGGTGGTTGCCAACAAGCTAAATTGCCAGGTTTAACTGGCTACCTACAGTACCATGGGGTATTTGCTGGCACAATTTGACTTGTCAATATGTATGTTTATATTTGGAACGTACATATAAGGAACTTATTCTTGGTGATATTTACATGTATTTCTTGTTTATTGTTTTGTATTACACAACTATTTTATATGAGGATTAACAATTTCTAAAATGTGTTATGAGAAAAAAAGGTTTTCCTTTATATTTGCTGTTTAACTTTTTGCCTTGGTTTGCTGGGATTTGTTTTGCATTTTACCTTAAAAAATACTTGATTTTATGGTGTTTTTTTTTTTTTTTTGTCTCCTGTAAATTGTAGGAGAAAGTATTTTATGTTTATAAATTAGTATATTTCATTTGTTTTGAGTCTAGGACATAGTCTTGACAGTATGTCAAATGTTACATGAACCAGGTTGTATTTAAAATAGTGAGTTGAAAAGCTAAACAGAAGTATCGGGTATTGTTTTTCCTTCAGTGGTTTAATGAAATACTATTTTTTAATATATAAAATTAGTCTAAAAATAGTTGGTCACACAGTGTAAAATTCTCATTTCATTTTCCAGTTTACCACAGAGTTTGCCAAAATCCAAACATTATAGCCTAAAGCAATTATTTTTGATGTGGTTGTTCTCCCAATAGAGGGATTTTAAAAATTCACAGTTTCTTATGCAAGTGTACCTATTCCCCAGAGTTCCTTATAGTTTCTTATTGATCTGGTAGCTGGTATTTGAGTTGGTCGATGTACTCTGTAACTTGTTTAAGATACCCTACCTGAACTATTAGTTTAAATAATATATTCATAAATTGATTAACCATTATAGTAGGAGTTATTAGCTGCATTTTTATTTGTGCAATCCACAAATGACTCTTGGTATAATAATCATGCATATATAAATAGAGATTTAGTTTTAAATTGCATAAAATAATTATACTGCTGGTAATAGTATGTTTCTGCAAGCAGGAATCAGCCTTTCTCTAGATGGGCAGCAAAACTCAGTGTGTTTATTTAATGTGGCTCAAGTAATTGTAAATATTGATGTGCTTCTAAGCCCAGTTATGGGAAAGAAGACAAAAAAATGTAGCTCTAGGGTCTGGTGTTTTTGGGTACGACCAGGTACAGAGTGACCTGAGCAAAGCATTGCGAGAGGGTTTTGGCCACAGGTGCCATTGCAGAAGAGGTGTCCCTACAAAGGCAGGAAGGTGAAAGCACATGAGTTTAAAGTTTCTTCCAACCCAAATCATTTTATGATTGTATGAGCTGACTTGCATGCCCCCATTTGGTATTTTCTTTCTTTTAAAAGGTCTGTGCAAAATACATATAGATCGTACAGTTGCTGTAACTGGGGGGTGATGGTTAGATTTGGAGCTTGGAATTATTATGAATAAGGAGTAAAGGTTTTGTATGTTGTTTTATAATCTATATTTCAATGTGTATAACAGGAATGTGCTCCAAAAATTGGAAGAGCAACCACTGTAGTTTTCATAACAAAGATCCTTGTCTGGCTCACCCAGGAGTCAGTGTGACTCTTTCTGACTACCACAGTGGGCATGGACCACATCCAAAGTTTTTATTAGAAAAAGAAGTGTTCTGCAGAAAAGGTTCATGCACAGAGAGGGAACCAGAAAAATCTATTTTACCAAAAGTCTCGGGACTCACTTTCTTAGTGTCTCTCAGGTTTACTTTGCTAAATGGAGCAGAGTGGCTTTAAACAACTTTCACTTTGATTTAATCCCAAATTCTATGAACAAACATGAACACAGATTACATATAATTGTAATCTTACCACCACACACTTACTGTCAAATTAATGGCCTCTTTTAGCTAATAATCTTAGTGAAGTATGGGAAATCACACACCTCACATTTCAATTTATTTCCTGCATAAACTATTGTCAGGATCCTTGGACTTTTGCATTTTGCAGACAAATAACTAAGGGAGCTTTTTCATATTTTAGTTCAAAAGCCATTTTGTTTCACCACATGCTCTTTCTGCTTCATAAATTCTACTTTAAAACATTCAACAACCTGCTAAATTAATATATACTGTGTTCTTTCTTTAATGGGTAGGGGAACTTGTCTCACAGCAGTGCATTTGTTCAGCTCTGTTTTGAAAGAGTGCTGCCTGCCGTGTGAAGGACATCTGCTCACAAATGAGTGATTGTGCTTTTGATTCGGAGCAGCACCTTCACTTTAAATGCTGGCTGCAGATGAAAGGAACAGATTGCTGTGGTACCTCTTTTGTGAGGATTCCTCTACCCAGCATGTGGCTTCATCCATTATTGAGAGCAAAATCCACTTTATGCTACCACTCCTCACTGCACTTATTTTGCCAACCTTATTCAGGATGTCAGCAAGGATCACTTTTCGACAAAGGAATAAAAGGCCAGTTAGGAAGATTAAGCAGATAAATTATTTACAGTGTTTAATTATCATTGCACAGGTTTATTAAACTTCATGGTTACCTGGAAACCTAAGCAGGTGCTGGAAAAAAGTCCAATAAACTTAAATAAAAACAGTTTTGTGTAAAATGAAATCATTTTATGTGTGCCATGTTAATATAAATGTCCAGGGGATTTTGGTTGAGTGCCAAGCTTGACATGCATTTGATGTTGTGATTATTTTTTTTTTTCATAATCCAGCCCTAGCTGAAGGCATATTATGATAGGAGATGCCATAGAATTCTCTGCTGGGTTGAGCAGTAGCCTGGTATACTACTAAGCATCCTAGACAATAAACAGATGGGCAAGTTTTGTTTTGAAATTTACCAAAGCTTTGCCCTTTTTAGATAACAAAGACAGCTGAATTTGGTAGCAAAAAGCCCACATTATGAATTAGAGTAATTTTGTAATTTTCTTTAATGTTTATACTGAATAAATAAGTTTGTTTCTTCACATGGGTTGACCTAAATGATGTTTAATCAGAGAAGTGAGGATTTTCATTTTTGTTCTTTTTTAAAATTTATTTAGCAGTAAAACTGTTGCTCTCTAGCAAGAGTTTCCCCATCTCTCCATGCTGTTCACTAATATAAACTAATGAGCTCCATTAAAGATCTGCCCACATAGTTGCAAAGAACCACCTATTAATCTGTCATCTGTGAATAGGCTGAGAAAATTAAGACCACCAAGCAACCATGAATTTGAAAATGAAAAAGGCAGTACCAAACCTATTATATTCCAGATATGAGAGCCAAATAGGTAGCAAGTGACTGGTGTTACTAAAAAGAAGCAGACAAATCCCACTGATTTAGTTCAGTAAAATAGTATAGAGTGTATCAGGGTAGGTGTGGGCTGAAATCTTGGCTCTTTTCAGGTCAAGTGAGCTCAGGTGTTCATGTCAATACAAGGTCTATTTAGATCTTCATTCTAATGTTGACATTTTTGATTATATGAAGAATTCTTCACCTGTTTATGGGGAAGCTCTTCTGTGATTTTGTGGTTTTCTTGGTACTTAACCACCTATTTTAATAGGAAAATGGTGACCCAAAGAGTTGCCCTCCATAGCAATAGCAACTTGGATTTATTCTAAGTGGGATACTTTGTGTGGAAACTAGAAAAGACTTTTGATAGTTATCTGGTAGAATAATTCTGGGTTTAATTCCCAGCATGAGAAATTAATTGCAGGAATTAATACCCATGATTCACATTGTTTTGATTAATTTTTTTTTTTTTTTAATTCCAGAATAGTAGATTTCTCATTCCTGAGTCTAACTCTATGAATAAGACTTCGGTTAAGAATACTCACATCTTCTCATCTGAAAGCTGTGTTAAGGGATATTTTCTGTTCTTGCTTAAAACATCAAAAATTTTAGCATTGCATTAAAACAATTTGATTTTTAATTCTTTTTCCCCTTTGAGGCCTTCTTTTTATAAAATAAACATCCATAGCTTTCTGAGGTGTCTTGATCTTTGATCCCTTTTTGTAAATTGCCCTCTTGTTTGGAAAATGAGGACAGGGAAGAGGCAGCTTGGAGCAAGATTTCAGTGCATCATTTGAGGATTGGAAGAGTTTTGGTTTTTTTTTTATTATCAAGCCACTTTTTGTTTGTATGACTCCTTTCACTCTGAGGGTCATTAGTAAGTTAGCTGCTAACAGGTGGAATATTGTTGTTGAGAATAAAGAGTTTTATAATACTTGGGGCTATAGTTAGTTGGTACTAATTCTTGTATTCCACTGGGTAAGCTTTGGCAAAGACCTATCATTTCCCAAATAAGCCATTCTTTTAAGAGAACATCTGTTGAAAGAGGCAATTTCAAATCTCCTTAAAATCCAGGGCATAATTAACACTATAGGGATAAAAATATTAGTTTAATATTTTGCTTTATCTTGACGTTCAGTAACCTGTTCAAGTTGTTTTTTCTTTTTTTAACACAGTTTTGCAGTTCCTATACAATTTTACATCCTGAATAAGGATCTGAACTAAAGCAATAAAAATACTGACTGTAACCCACTGCTGTTAATTGAAAAAGAATGTCCTGCAGTAAGGTGGTGTCACTGGCTTCAGCTACAGTAGGTTAAAGATGTAGGACATCTGCATTTGGAGCAAACTCTTTGTATCTCAGTATTGAAACATTGGGCTATAACATTATATTTTAAAGCACTGTTTTATGTTAAAGTTATTAAAAATTAATTGAAAAATTCTGAAGTCTCTGCAAGAGAAACTGGAGTACACAGAGTGATGTCTAAGAAAAACTGAAGAAAGAACTGATTAATTTTAGATTTAATCACCTGCTGTAGCAGTAGATAAGTCTAAATAATTTAGTGTAAACACTTTAGTGGTTTTCCTGGTAGCAGGAAACAGCAGTCACCTGCCTGTTTATTTACTTACAAGATGGAAAAAAGTCTAAAAATCCAAATTGATAAAATACTGCATTAGGCTTTGAGACATTATCCTAATTTTGACTTTTAGCTACCTCTGTCTCTTCCTTGTTTGCATGAAATATAGTGAGATCTCTGCAGCAGGAAAGAAGAGCACTTATTAGAGGTCTTGCAAAAAAAAAAAAAAAAAAAAGGCAATGGTACTGCTGGACTACAGTGAGAAAATATATCTACATTTTGGGGGCTTAACATGCTTAAGGATATGAAATATGAATGATGAGCCATTTACACCTATTTTAACTTATTTCTGTATATCAGCCTGTTTTTGCTAAATCTTCTTTTGGGACTTCCCTATCTTTACTGATTATTAAAGTTCAACTTTTTCTTTCTTACATGATTTGAAAAGATTTGACCACATGGCTCAAGCAAGCCAATGCCTCTTAAGATACAGCAGGGAAAATCTTGTATATTTAATTAAAATAGCTACTCTATAGAGTAATAGTGTTTCCACGCTGGAATTCCAGTAATTCATTACCTTATTTCTTTCTGGAAAATTGCAAATTTATTCTTTATAGAGCTCAGGCATAAAAGCTGTCTGTTGCACTAATGTGGAAAATGTTTTCCTATTACACTGTCTCCATGCAAATAACAAATTAATGCAGCCTGTAGAGGAATCTAATCACTGTAATTCAACATTCAGGGGAGCAAAAAATGATCATACTTGTCTTCAGTCTTCCAAGAATGACACCAGATTTTAGTTTTTTAATGCATGGCCTATTTAGCTCATTAGTTTTAATATACAGGTTTAAAAGTCTTTCCTTGAGCAATACCATCAAAACAAGATGTTAAGCTCCCCAAGTCTGTAATCTCATATCAAGATGTGCAGTTATCCTGATATTTTATGCTTGGTTTTATCTTTATGCATGAGTCTTCTATTGTATTTTCTCTTTGAGAGATTTAATTTATGCAGTGGGTCATTACAGACGTTTGCCCATAGAGGGACCCTAGGGATAAGAATGCATTAAAATCAAGTGCCCAACCCCAGTATTTCTGGTGATTAGAAGTCTTAACTATGCTGCTCAACACCCTAATTTTAAAAAAATGTGTAAGTTTACTAAACTTCTCTTTCCTATCAAGGTCAGAAATCAGCTACTTCTCAACTGGTCTTAAACTACTCTCAGCCTTACCTGCTTTGAAATTAGCTTCCACATCTTTAAGGCCTTCAAAAACATTTTAGAAATATCTTCTATTTCTCTCTGCATTAGTTCTGTGTCCTTTCTGTTACTTTTGAGCCTACTGGGGCCTCCTTGTTTGTTGTTTTTTTATTTTTTGCAGTGTTTTGTGTAAGCTGTCTCCTGTTTCACACTGCAGGCACTTTATGCACTTGTCTTATGTTCCAAAATGATTTAGGGTTAGAAAAGCTGTGGTGATCTGTTGACTCTGGGAACACTGCAATTGCCCTCTCATAGTGTTTTTTATTAGTTCTACCTGTTCTACCTTGAAGCCCATTAAAAAATGTAAAATATAAAAGCAAAGAAAAAGAGAAGGGTTTTTCACTGAAGGACCTCATGCAAAAAGATCCATCAGTTTAACTGAATAAATGGATTTGTTAAGAAGTGGAAAATGGTTTGGATTTTTTTTTTTTTTTTTTTTTCAAAGCTGAGTTTTTTTCAAATCCTGCCTTGAATTAAAATGTCTTGGTCAGAAAGAATCTTCCTCCACAGGTCAGACTGTTGCCTTGTCCGGCATCCCAGCACTCATTGCTTACACCAAGAAAAATGCATAATTGGACTTCAATGCAAGATTCTGCTGGGGGGTTTCTTGAATTTTTCCTGCCCTCAGTGATGTTTTTCCCTGCCCCATTTAGATACTGTCTGTTCAGCAGTGGAGGAGGATGTTCAGTCATTCTTGTCAGTTTGTTCTGAGATAAGAACCTGGGCTCATCTGCCCTACTCTGTGGCTATGTGACAAATGAAGTAAAATCAGTCAGAGATCAATGAGAGACGTTTGCTTTGCTGATGAGTGGCTTTGGACTTTGTTTGCATGCACAGTCGGTGGCACAACTATTTAGTTATTTATTTTGGCTTTGAAAGTGATGCTACTTTTTAATGTTCTTTCTGAGCTTTTTGAACTGCATTATCTCCTCAGTTTCCGCAGTAGTTCAGTGGGCAGCTTGGATGAACACTTGTGCTGTACATCATTTTTGCTTCCTGTGCTTTCTACCCCTTGTTTGGCAGGGAGCTGGTAAAAGGATCCCTCACTGTTCTTCCAGATGCTGTGTGTCCCTGGAGGACTAGGAGGAACTGCTTGTTCTCTTGACTGACTTAAGTAGTCAAGAACAGCAGAGAAATGAAGTTAATAAAATATTTTCATTTTCCACCCTTTTCTGTTTGTCTAGCAGCTGTTTTGGCCACGGCAAAACAAATTTACAAATCCATCTGATTTGTAAAAATGCTGTGATCTTTGCAGGTTACTGTCACTGGGTTGCTGCATTGTTTCAGGGGTACATGTGTGTGTATTTCAATGTGCCAATATCATCTGGGTGCCACACTGAAACAGGTAAAATAGTGCTATTTCTGCTATACCTTACAGAGGAAGGCTTCAGCCTTACTGTTTAGAGGGAGGAATGGCTTTGTTAAAGCTTCCTCAGATCAAAGTGCCTGTGGAAGAGCAGCACATCTGTGGAAATGGACAGGATCCAGTTGGGCAGAAAGCACGGAAGCAATTGGGGCTGAGCAGGGAGTAACTTAACAAGAGGAGCAGTTTGGTGGCAAAGGGGTGTGAGCCTTAACAGTATTAACCTCTGGTTGGGAAGTGGATGCACAGCTCCTCCTATAACAATCATTTGAAAAAGCTGACCCCCTAGCTAGAGAGTCTTTGTTCTTTGGTAATGCTGAGTGAAATTATGAAGTACATTTTTGGTAATACGTCTCTTTCCCAAAGGGTTGTGTTTGCTTCTTTCACCAAAGACAAAAACCCAAACAACCCAAAATCTAGAAAACAAGCTCACTTGAAATTAATCAAATTAATTGTTAAAACTTGATGACCTTGGATTCTTTTCAGTCTTGTCTTCTGTATGTTAAGTGATTTCCATGTTACACTGAAAAATACGACAAGGAGATGGAACTTGTATATCCAGCAAAGCAAAGACCCAAAATGCCTTGTTTTTGTTTGTTTCTTTGTTTTGTTTTTGGTAGGAGCTCAGTTTGCACAGTTAGCCACATGTTATAAGATTTTACCTGTATGTAACTTTTTAACAGCTCCTTGACTGATAAATTATGCCAAGGAATTCAGAGCTGAGTGGAATACAGACAAGCAGAAAAACTGCTCACATTTGCTGTTTTATAAGTTGGAGATTACATGGTCAGATTTCATGGAATACTCAGAAATGATGCTGTGGGCACATGTAAACCCTCATCTGCTGAGTCTCAGTCCTTTTATATTTGCAGCAGACAGTGCAGGCTTGGCAAGGATTTTCCCAAAATAAAATTCAAATTATGATTTTTAGTCTGCTAACAAAGAGATGAAAGTTTAATAGGTTCTTCAGGCAGAAAGGATGGGTTGTGTCCTAACACACTACATTCTGAACTTGCAATTTATTTAGTAATTAAAAATAGTGTTTTGCATAGCCTTGCATGCAAAATCCATTTTAGTCTTTCCTGAAAGTACAAAACATGTAAAAGTGTATTGTACAGGTAATGGGATAAGCAAAATTCTCAAAAACTTGAGGGACCATAGTATTTCAAGCTGTAACTATCAAATTATATAGCTGATCTTTCTGACAGAAGATCTTATTAAGCAGCATGGCATGTTTTCTGCAAGAAAAACCAGAAAGAGCAAAAATGTAATCTGTAAATTTCTTGTTGGTGTTTCCTCAATTTTTTAAAGAGACACATAAACCCAGCAGTTTCTCATAACATTTCATTAAATTTGCAATGCTTCCATAATTTCCCTTCTTTATTCCTAGAAGCAATTTATTCAACTCTGTTTCATTTAGTTTATTTTGGGCAGAAAATGCTGAAGTTTCTGCTGGTTTACTTATAAGGAGAAGCTGATCCACAGCTTGCTAATTACTTTCCTTGAGTCACCAGATGTTTTCCCAGTGCACAGATGTGTTATCAGTGCCCTCAGTATTTAGTGTAATCCCTGTACCTGTATGGCCATTATATGGTAGCTTAATGCAAGCCTGAAGTCCATGAAACTGTCTCAAACAGGACAGTTTTCTCAACAAGGTACCCTAAAGTAAGCATGAACTTAAATCCTTCTATCCTCATGTAGGAATCTGAGGTTCAAACATGATCACTGAATGATTTGTAATGTGTATTTCAGTATCCAGATGTTCATTAAATTTTCAGTGATGATGTATGAAAAATAGGGTTTATTAGTAAAAAACCAGTCACACCTTACATCTTAAAAGCACAAAGATTAACTTGCTTTTGTTACGTAAAATATATGGATGTGTAAAATGGTGTTCAAATGAATTATCTATCACACCCCAATTTTTTAAGGTGTTTGAGCTTTTCATGCCTCAGGGAGTGGCTAAAACAACATGTTGTTCTTGGCTTCTGGAAACTGCAGTCTCTTCCAAATGGGAATACAGTGCTCTGTGTGGGGAACTCTGTCTAAAAGCTTGAATCAGATAACTTTAATAGCAGTAGTGCCCCATTTCAGGAAATTCCTGATGTGACATTAGATTCCATATTGCTGGCATATTTATACTAGAATAAAACTAATTGAAAGAATATGTTGGCCAAACCATGTTCACATTTGAAATCTATTAGTTCACTTATTGAAGGAGTATATATCCTGAAAGCACTTAAAATCATCCTGAGAAATTTTGTTTATTCTTTATGGATCAAGCTGATGCTTCATTATGGAAAACTGCAGGATACCCATAACAAATATCTGAGGGACAAGCAGATTCATAGTCTGCTTTTAAGGTGTTGCACCAATTTATGCCAGTAGGTTATAAGCAGAAAGACACTTAACAAAGGGTACGTTCATACAGCTTATCTGATAATCAGAATTCACTTACTAAAATGAATTTGGGATGGACACAATGTTTTTAAAATAAAATAATTAACACTGATTATTTTTCTGATTATTTCTCCCTTCTCTGTCGGGAGTTAGCAACCAACTATGACTTTTGTTTGTATGTATATTGTCAGGTTATAAGAATGAAGCAAATACTTCAGTCTTTATATCAACTACCAGGAATGGAATAAATAAATATAAATATATAAATATAAATAAATATATTAATATAAATAAATAAATAAATATAAGTGACCTCCATATGAAATACTATCCTGTGTTCAGTAAAAAAACTAAATTGATTTTTTCCAGGACACATGTAGAAATAGGAAGTTCATCCCCCCAAAAATTTATGCATACATCATGTGAATAATATGCCCTGTGTACACACTGCACATGGATATGAGTTAGCATTGTATTTACCATGAGGGTGAATTCCTTGCAGAAGGCTCCAGGATTTGGGGCTCCCATCCCATGGGGCTGGTGCCTGCTCTCAGCCCTCCCTGCCCCATCACCATGACCAGTGGGGTTTGGTACTCTGTTTCTTATTAAAAATAAAAAAAGTAAGAAAAGAATAAGAATCCTACTTGGTAGATGGAGCCGAAAGCAGTAAGCAGGATCTTGCACTTGACTGTTTTAGTAAATGGCTGTTGTTGTAAATAGAGGCATCCCATGAGATGTTCAGTAGAATTATGCATAGGTAAATAGGTGTTGAAAATACTTCAAGATTTGAGTCTATTCTCATACGTTCTTCAGGAAAACCTTGCTCTGGTTTCAAGCAAAGGATTTGCCAGCTGTGTGTGGGTTGTACCCAAATTTCTGACTGCTGCCTTTGCCATTCTCACTGCAAACTTCTCTCACAGTTGAGATTGTGCTGGAGTTAAGACTGATACACATTTAGCTTTAATAGCAGCTCTTGTCTCATTAGGCAGAGTGTTTTATATCTATTTGAGAACTCTGAAAAATGTCTGGCACGGTCAGAGATTGCCTTTTTCATTGCAGTTTGTAAAAGCAAATGTTTTGATCGATATTTATGTAGAATTTAAAATTTTTTGTAGATTTTTCAATATTTTGTTTCATATGCAACAAAAAATAAAAAATAAAATCTGATTTTTAAAATCATCTGGTGAAACATCACCAGCTTTCATGCAGTGATGCCATTTTGCATTTCAAGTTTTTCAGTTTCAGTTAGACCCCAAATTTTGTATATAAATAATGGACAATAGTGGACAATAGAGAATAGTATTCTGATTGAATAAAAGTCTCTGAGAGACTAATGTGTCATATTAGTCTCTGTGGTTTTTATTTGTACAATTTCTTCAAATTGCAAGCCTTTGTTTTTCAGCTCTGTGCATTTTGTGTTGGGAGTTCCAGCATAACCACTAATCCAGAGCCCTTGGTGTGCCCTGTTAATTCAGCTTCTTTGCTGCTGATGTTTCCTACCTGGTAACTTAAGAAATACCAAACCACACCTGAGTAAAGCATCCTATGGGTTTAATTAAGGAACCTTCTTCAGCTGTCACATTCTTTTACATTTACTACATAACTTCCTCTCTTCTTTTGTGAGGGTGTAGCATTGTAGAATGGTTTTTTTTCTTCTTCCAGATATTTTTTGTATTTATCCTCTTGTTGCAATTGTAGGCTATTATAAGCTTCAAATCTGTAATCAACCCAAAATGATCTTGTTTTTCTTCCTTCTCTTTAAACCTCCCCTAACCCAGTGTAGCAAACTACCTTCCTACTGGCATCATAACCTCTCTAAATGTCTCTTAGAAATCTTTCGTTCTCCTGAATGCTTCTTAGTGAGGAAAATCGGCTTGCAAGCAACCTTGCTCTTGCTGTGCTCAACAAGATCTGGCATGTATGCATACTGCTTCTGAATGTCTTTACTAAAAGAGCTCCAAATCTTGCAGAATTTGCCAGTCTCTGGTTTGTATCTTTAATTGCTAATATTTGTGGTCCTTAGACATTGTGAAGGGAAAACTTGACTAGAAATTGAAATAGATGTGAAGACATTCCTTGGTTCTGCAGCCTGTCACTGATCTAATTTGAACCCAGCTGTTTACAGGGACTGCTTTAGAATTTTATAAATATTGGATAAGAACACTACCAAATTAAATCAGAAGGGGAAGAAACTGAATGTTGCTTGTCCTCTTAAAGGACTCGGGATCTTCTACTTTACAAAAATGAGTTTCCCATCAAGCAGATGTTTATTTTAATCTGGAAAAGTTTCTTTAGGAGAGATGTCCACCATTTGGAAAAAACACTTCAAAGTGATTATGCCACCTTATTGCTTAGATATCCTCATATATTTCTTGTTATTCTAGTTGAGTACTACATTCAGACAGAGGTTGCCAATAAAGTTTATTGTAGGAGCTAAGTGTCAATATCTGTAGTACCCCCTGCCTAGGGTGCTTGTAATTAAAATGCCACAGATAGTCTGGGAGAAGCATGAAAATTTGATGGCAAATTGATTTCAGGTTCATCTTGAAATTTGTCCTCAGCTGGACTCAATACTGCTGGCAGACATTGGATGGCTTTTGTCAAAAGGGTTTGCTGGGATGAGACAGAGATGCCTTGATCTGAATATTAAATACAGTGCTCTGCTTATGACAGTTTGCTCACTGCTAACCTGTTCCTTTTTTCTGTGCATTTTATTGTGTGGAGAATGTTTAGAGTGGCATTGCTTTGCTTTACTTAAGAAATTTATTTGCTTACAAATATTGTGGCACAGTTAAAGAGCAGACTTACAATATTAGCTTCAAACCTAAATACATAGCTTCAAAACTTCTGAATTCTATAGATGTTCCCAAGATTAGGCTGAGCTGCAAAAAGAAAATGTGTCTGATAAGGCTGTGGGTAAAATTTGAGTCATTGGTGATGTTAGAGGAGGGAAATCCCATGTAAAGGAATTTTTATTTAAATGAAAGAACTTATTTTTTGCCCTCTCAAGTAGTTTCATTTATAGAGAAAGTACTGGGAGCAAATATATCTTCGCTGCTGTCAAGTTAGAATCTTACAGTAAGTCCAATATAGACCTTTATTTTTCATAGGTCTGCTATGATCTATGACATCTACCATTTTACTTCATTTTTATTTTGAAATACCCAACTGTTCTCTCTAAGCATTCGAAATCCATTCTTTGTCTTCTCCTTCTCCTCCCTGAAATATTTAAAACTAAAATAATCAACTGTTGCACTAGAAGGAGACTCTCTTTGGTGCCCGAGAGCCAAACTGAAGTATTTGATCTCATTTCAAGTGGTCAGTTTATTTCTTCCTTTCCTTACACCAGTGAAACTATGTTTTTATTTCCAGCTATGATAGATTTGTTCGCTTGGTAAATATTGTATGGTACAGGAGTCTTTATTTTTTCATATAATCTTTGTTTACAAAGTCAATACAATCACTTGGAAAATATGTAGCAAACAGCACAGTATATTAGAATCTTGTGTATTGTGTTTGCTGTAGGTACAAATTCAATACAGCAACTCTCCAACAATTGACATGTCAAGTAATATATCAGCCCTTGGTATATTACTTTTTGTTCATCCTATTACTACTTATCAAAACCAGCTCCCCACCCACACTCCTCATTAAGGGCTGCTGCTTCTGGATGCTGAGCAGACCCAAGTTTTGCTGATGTTAAGTGCAGCTTCTCAGAAGCCTTAAGTAAGATGTTGTGCTTGTAGCAGAACTGGATCCCAAATTATTAGCACAAAAATCACGTGGTGAAAACACTGAATTTTTAATGAAGGAAATAATTTACATTTTCCTGGAGGAAAATTATTTAAAGAAAAAGTAAACGGTTCATATACAAAAATAGTTTCCTACATGTAATAAAACAAATGTAAGTGAAAGGAGACTTTTGTATATATTGAAATAACCTTGCTGTTACGTCTTCCTATATGCTTTTCCTGCATGTGTTCTTAGCCTTTTCTCTAAATCATCAATTACCTTGTGTACCATGCAAAATAGAAGAAAGATGGATTGTAAACTGGAGTGACATCAAGTGACCTTCATTCTGTTCCTGACCCAGGTCTGACCTGTTTGAATGACTTTGTACAAATGAATTTCTATCTTAGTTTCTCAGTTTTGCTGTTACAAGACTGCTAAGCAAGTCAATTGCACTTTGCTATTTTACAGAATGTTTTTAGATTCATAGCTGAAAAGTGCTTTGTGCTTAATATTTGTACTAAATACAAGTTTAACTTATTGCTTTTTAGCCATCGTTCCTACCTACTTGTTCTAAATGTTTGTTCACTATACTGACCATCCTAGTGATATTAATTTTCTTCACATTAAAAAGCTTTGTCAGTTGAATTGCTGTATATCCTGTGGTGAAAACCAGTTTTATTTTACTTGTCTTTCTTTGACTGCTGACAGAACTGTTTTATGTCTCCTTGCATTCAAAGAATTACAAAACACAAGTGCCAAGAGATGACATTTGTTCTTAGGCTTGGATGCAAGCCATATTTCATCTTGTCCAGTCTTACAGCACTTCTAGAATTCACTGTGTCGTGTGACAAAAGATTGATACTAATATGATGTATATTTATTAGAGGTAAAAATACCCTTATTTTTGTATATGTCTTTGTCCTCCTTTCTTGAGAACTGTGACAGAGGAAGTGGTCTGACAGTTCTCCTAGGGAAGCTAGAACGTATGCTTTCCACCAGACTTGATTAGTGACCACAGATTGATGGAATTTGACATTTTGAATACTGAGTAGGTTTTCTTGCCATCAGACACAGCTGAATAGTGTTTGTTTGATGGCACAGTTCCTGTTATTGGTAGCTTTATTGTGATAAAATTAGCCTCCTAGTTGTTTCAGTTTGAGGCACTTCTGCCACCACCAAAGACTATCATTTTGCAGTATGTTTTTCTTATTAGGATAGCTTTTTTTTCCAAGTCAGTTAAGAGTATTTGCATTAAAACTTTAGAAGAAAACATGGTGATATAATATTACATTTAAGGATATTTAGGTTCTTTTAGGCTGTCTCAGCTTTCATATGTAACTTTCAATTGCCTCTCTGCTCTTCATTCTAATCCCTCCCTCCTTTTTTAAACTCCATGAAAAAATTAGGAATAAAAATACCTAAAGATGAAGTAGAATGTGTGTTTTATAATTGGTAGAATTAGCAGATGTTTATTTGTTGTTTTATTACTATGATTAACAAATACATGGACATGAAAGATTAAAATTCGGCAAGTTCACCTCTCTGTGGGTCTACATTGGATACTGAGTAATAGCAAGGATCAAACTTGTTTATAAAATTTTTTTTTTCAGCTATATACTGTTATCCCCATTGAATCTTTGCATGCATCTTTGTAAACACGTGTTTTTTTTTTTTATGTACAACTAGAACAATTAAGCTGTTTAGTGCTCTTTAAATGCAATGTCAGTACTCAGGATACAACATCATGACTATCTTTGAGCCCTTCACTGCCTTCTAGAACTATTACATAACCTCCAGATCTCTCTCCTAGACTCCACGTGTTACCATTAGAAGACATCCATGCTGGGAAATCAGTCTGTTCCTGTTTTTGATTAATATTTTATCAGCCACAAGAGGAAATGGTATTCTTTAGCAACACTAATAAGTAATTGAGCAGATGAGATGCCCCTGCTACTTTGAAAAAGTGGCATGATGTAGAGGCTCTAAAAGAACAGCTTTAGATTTAAGATAATGAATGGAGAAAAAAAAAAAAACACCAGAAGGTCTACACTGAACCATCAGACACTATCAAAAGACACCAAATATTAATAATGTCATTGTTAACAATGGGTTGTCAAAAACATGGTAAAAATGTATTTTATTCAAATTGTTCAGAATGTATTTTCTCATAAGTGATTGATCCATTGACTTCAAATAAGTTTCAGTCAGTGAAAACCACATACAATAGAAAGTGAAAACTGATAGTTGTTAAAACAGAGGAGTTTTTAAAGGCTTTTTCAGGTGCTAGTTGTGTCAGTCATTATACTATCCTCAAATAGTAGGACTAGGACTTTAAATGCTTGTTAACTATTCTAGAGTTACAGATTATGAGTGAATCTAACAGTACTTTGAGCAGTTGTCTTTTCAGCAAATAATTCATTTTACAAATCTCTTGGCAAACCTGTCTGTTTTGCTGTCTCAGAAAAAAATATCATTTATTTTTTAAATGTTTTTCACTGTATTTTCATGAATGGGAAAGATAAATTTGGGAAGCTCTGTCACACCATTGGCTCAAAAAACCCTGTATTGATCAGTATGGTTAGGAAAAAAACTGAGATGTGTTATATCAAGGTAAGTGAAGACAAGAAATAAGAAAAAGGTATCTTAGATTCACTGATTGTTCCTGTTTCCCCCAACAGGAATATAAGCCTTTATACTCTTACTGGAAAGGAGACTGTAGAGAATGCTAGCAGTAGAAGCATGGTGTTGGTGTAGTGATTTAAGATCTCTGTCATACAGTGATTATTTTCTTTTGGAAACCTATAGGAAATTTCCATGTGTGTGATGCTATTCTCTTTATGTACTATTGATGCAGTCCTTTGAGTATTTATAACCAGGTATTACTTTTAAAACTTAGATTATAAACCGGTAAAAATTTATGTTGGCCCCAAAACAGTAGAGAGGAATGTGACATACAACAGTAAATCCAGTAGTCCTTTTGGTTTCATGAACACTTCTGCCTAAAAGATGCATGAGAAAATACTTATTTTGGCTTTTTAAAATCTCTAGGCCTTAACAGAGGTCACAAACAAGAAATACAAAGTAATGGATTAAATATCTAGTTATATTAATTAAATTACCTACATAAGATATGAAGCTGTAAAAAAAAACAACCTAGGAATTACTATTACTTTATTCCCCAAAGTGAGAGAGATGTGTGTATGTTTGTGTGTATGGGGACTACTCTGTATCTTAATGCTAGGATTAATGCTAAGACGGATGTTATGAATTAATCATGGGATTTAATTTACCAGAATTATTTTTTTGGCATTGAGCCCCTGTAATTAGCATCTTAAACACAAGCGGTTTTGGTTATCTTTATGACAGTCAAAGCAAAACCTTCTGCCATTAATTTCTTGAGAATTGTTTAATAGACAAGAACTAATTTTGCAACTAGATTTGAAAATGAAATGGGTTCATTTAATGTGATGGGTGATAATGGCCTCTCCTTGCTTGTAAGGTGGTCTCATATCTGTAAGCTCATTGGATTTAACATCTGTACTGAAAGCTTTGGAGAAGAACTTGGGTGAAAAGAGGAAAGGGTTTCTTTTTCATTTTTCTTCCATATGTTCTGTATTTTAGTGGGATGTAAGTGTTATTCAAACAATGTTAGGTTAATCATCATGTGACTTCACTGCTTAGAAACCAAAAGTCAAGTATGCTCCAGACTACAAGAGTGAGCTCAGATACCAAGTGGTCTCCTAAAGCTGGGTTTGAAGTATGAGTCTACCAATGAAAACTTTTGCTGACTATTAATCAGTTTGACCTCTATAATGTCTTTAACTGAAGTTATTTAAGCAAAATAATGTGATTTTTTTTTTGTGTCTTCATAGAATAATTTTTTCCCTCCTAACTATTTATCCAAGGAAAACAATTGTTCAGTTATCCTTTACACATTACTCCTGCCTACTTCAGATGCAGTCAGCAGAGTTTCTCTCTGTCCTGTGGAATTTGCCAGCTGTGAGCTGTTAGCTCCTACAGGCTAGAAACTGTTATTCCAGGGACAACTAGCAGCAACTAGATAATGTATTTTCCCTTTCCCTAACTGTTCATAGAAAATGAGAGGATGACAGGTTTATCTAAGTGAGAAATCTTGGTTTTCCGTTCATTTCCCTGGATAAGTAATACTTTGTATTGTAGAGGTGCACCTGAATTGTGGGTCAGAATCTTCACCCTGCCACTTTTAATTTGCCTAAAAGGAAGAACAACTTGCTGGCATACTTGCCTGGGTGGAAAAAGCATTATTCAGTGCTGAGGTGGTCCATATATAGGATGTTAGGACAGTAACTTAAAAAAATAATCAAGAACAGGAGTTTGTCATCCTGACCAGAATTTACTGCTTCCCCCATTTTTGCCACTGAGACCCTAAACTCTGTGCCCCTTACAAGCTTTAGAGGTCTCTGTCTTAATGACTCCCTTGAAAATAAGAACATTTGTGGAGATTGGAGCAGGGCTGTGAATACCTAAATGGTACCAATAGAGGCCTGGGGTGCTCAGCCATCCTTTTATATTGCTTTGCTCTGTTGCTGTGTCTCTTCACTGAGCTAAGCTGTGTTTATTTGCAGCTGTTTGGAGGGTACAGGCAGTACAGGATGATGTGCTCTTTCTCTACCGAATTTTCCTCCCTATTAAGCTAATTTTACTTTTATTGTAGTAATTAGGAAAGGCTTTTGATCACAAATTCAGTTTTTCTCAGAGTTCAGAAACAAAATAAAATGCGCTTGGATCTTGGTCATCAGTGGGCATCTCTCAGATTTAACTGGTAAACAGTGTTCCTTGACTCCATCTCTCACAAGCATGTGAGGAGAGATCTGGCTTGTGAGCCCTTACCCGGAGCCTGCAGTAATTTCATTAGCCAAGAGTGTAATTACCTTATGAGGAGAAACAGCAGGCCCTGATTTCATGACCTCCTCTCTTTTCTCCCTGGTGTGCCATCATCTAGATAAGTCTAGATTTAGTTTTGGGTTTATTTATATATTTAAAAATAATGTGATCTCTTGCAGCCATGAACTGGGTATTATGAGGAAAATGAATGAAGATAACTCATGAGTTTACCATTTGGGCTGCTTTCAAATAGAATCTTTTCTTTTTTTTTATTTTACCACACCATAACTATTACGTTTATTCCAATTACTGTAAGGAGAATCAACAAGAACAATAGATGGGAAACCAGTTATATTTCTCATTGTTATGAGAGAGAATTGATTAGCTGTAGTTAATTGGTGTGTTTCTTGAGTGGTAACTACGTTACCCCATGGGGCTACACACCAGATTATTGCCAGCCATGGGCAGGGCACCATGGAGATATTAATGGAGAATTCTAAAGACACTTTCTCCTTTTCTTTAGCAGTTTTAAAATCTTGTATTCCCTTTAAATAGAAAAGTGCTTTAAAATTAAATACACTTTATATTAATCATCTTATGGAAAAAAGTCCTTTCTGTTTACATCATAGAGAATTAAAAATTAGAGACAAGACAGTGCCAGGGCTTCCAATTCCTGCTGATTATTGATGCAAAATATTGTGCAAATACCAAAGCAAAAAAATTTTTAATGTTTTTGTCCCTAACCTGCGGGTGAATTGCCTGTGCTTGTGATTGCCACTTACAGAAAGGCAAGGGTGAGTGGGGCAAATTGGACCTCCTGTGAAGACCTGAACATCTATTGCTTGTTGCTCAAGTGACTTTATCCAGGCATAATGCAAGGTCCTGAGCAAGATCTGACATAACACCAGGATTTGGGCTGCTTTTGAAAGCAGGACTATTTGCTCTACATTCCAGCCCAAAGATCATTTTGCTTAACTGAATATGACCTGCCAGTTTTTTCACTGAATTTTTGACAGGAAGAGATATTCTGGATTTCAAAAGCCAAACTTCATTATGTTATTGTAAGCTTTTAGACATCTGCTTACTTATGCTCATTATAAACTGCTGCATTTGGGGTAAAAACTGGCTGGAAAAAGTGAGTCCTGGGCTACACTGTGATGGGTACTCATGGTCCATTCATGACATTCTTTTTCTTTCTGTGATGAAAATTGGGACCATTCTTGATAGACTGCAATTTTTAATTGATCTCACGTGATGAGGAAGCCCAGATATTTCCCGTCCTATTTATTTTTCAAAACAGAATGAATAAAGCAGAGGTTATATATATCTGCCTATAGCTTCCAGGATTCATAGAATCTAGGAAAAATATTTTGTTTCATCTCCAAAGCAGTGCATTGACATGCAAGTGTGAACTTAAGTGTGTTCAGCAATGCTATGACTGCACCATTGTAATGAAGATGAAATGACTGTAATGATGACCTCTCTGTGCCTTTGTCTATACCATGCCCCTCTCTTTAACTGAACACCTTTCAAATGAACATGTTCTGAACTCTTGAACTGTTCATTCTGTTCACTGATCTTATTGCTCAATCTGCAGTTTATCATTATGTGTCTCCAAAGACTTTGTGTTTCCTTATATTTGACATCTAGATGGAATTTTTTGTAACCCTTTACTAGTCATAAATTGGATTGTTAGGGAATTAAGTTAATCTTGTTTCTTTATAGCTTTGGATTTTTAAAGCACTAATTTAGAGAGGTTTCTTTATTTGTTACTCTTCAATCTGCAAGAATGGAAAAAGCCCTCTATGGCCTTAGATTCTGTACTGCAGGAATTATTTATTTCTGCTCATTTTGAAGTGAATAGTACCTAAGAGGTGCACTTGAAAAGTTGTTTTGTCATGTTTTTTCCCATATTACTATCTCTTCCTATCTGAATAGCAGCTCCTGAAAATGACCCAGAGCAGTGCATCATCAGATAAACAGCATGTCAGTGAACAGACTATAGAAAAATGTATATTTTTCTTGTTCCATTGGGAAGGGAAATAGAAAAAAACGACTTACAATTTGCAGAACATTGTTATGGTGTGTTAGTCGTATCTTAGCTTTTGCTTTCTTTATCAGAATGTACCACTCCCAACAATTTATATACTTTTTATTAACTATTAAAAATGACAAAACCCCATACATTTGTGAGAGTGCTTTGGAGCTTTGTGCTGTGTACTAGTAATGGGGCAGGTGATAATTTTATTTAATTATTTTAAAGAAGTATTTTCAAGAAAATTAATTATTATATACTATAAACTCTGTGCTAAATTCAAACAATAGAAAATAATTTCTGATATCCTGAGAATTATCAGGCTCTTCCATATTAAGACAGCGGTGTCAGAATTCTCAGAATACCATGAAGAGTAATAGGGTGCAAATCAGCAAGTTTGGTCATTTAAGCCTGGTTATAATATGCACAAAGCATAATACTTGAGGGATACCTTATGACTAAAAATGTGTATTACTTAAATATAGTCCTTGTCTTTAAGCAACACACATTTATTTATTTATTTATCAAGTAAACATGTTTTAGCCTTTTTTCTCCAAAAGGTTCAGACTTTTCTGGCTGGCTATAGAAGATGAAAAATCTTGAGGAATTCTTTGACCTCTTTTATGATGCCTCTACCCCTAAACTCCATCAGTGTTGAACTCTGACTCTGACATTGGCAAGATGTAATTCTTCATCCCAGTGTCATAAAACCCCACGTTCTACTCCAGGCATTTCAAATACTTTTTTTTTTTTTTCATTCAAATATAGTTCATGTCAGCTAGCATCATACACAAAGGGTGAGGCTCTCAAAAGCTCTCATGTTTATCTAACTCTGTCCTTGGTAAAGCCTTTGGAAAAACTTTAGTGCTATTTCCCCATTATTCTGATTATTTTGTTCTGGCTTATTGTTTTAATTGATTGATTTATTCATCGATTGCTTTAATAGCCCACAAACCATCCCAAAACTTTTAAATATCATTTGCTAAACTTCATGTAATGAAGTAGTTTATAATTATTATTTTCATAACAAATAATAATGCAGATTTACATATGCATAATTATTAGGGACAATAGCAAGGCAAAGAGTTGCTTTAGGAAATCAGTATTGGCAGCTGTAAAAGGAGGAGAGAGAACAAATGTAGTCTGGCTAGGTGAGGATAAAAAAATGTCCCATGTGTCTTAGAAGCCATTTCAGCCTCTGTTCTAGGCCAGTACTTTCAGCAAGGAAAGGTGTGAGCTGAAGGCTATGACACTTTGTCTCCCTGCCTATTTGATGCTCTGTTAAGGTAGGAGAAAGATATTACTTGCTGATATGTTAGATACTTCATTTTTAAATGATCATAAATTTTTGCCAGCATTTAATAAGCCTGGGTTTACAGTGCAGAGGAAAAGAGAATACACCAAACCAGTAGAACACTTATGGAAGAGGAGATAATACAGTACTAAGAAGGACTGAAAACAGTAGGATTGCTGGTCTGTGAAGCAGGTGATAGGTTGGGGCATTGTGTTGATTTTCAGAACAGTGATGGAAAGACCGTGGTTGTAAACCTTTGATCTATAGTTCTAACAGAAATTGAGAAATGCAGATTTAAAACTGCTATAAAAAAACAACAAACCAAACTCGAAAGGTCTAGCTGCTTGCAGAACTCATGTCCATGTATATGCCATATATATATACACCAAGTGTACCATGGTAGTCCTTTAGCTGAATACTGCAAGGCTTTTCTTAGAACTCCCAGAATTAGCTGTTTTCAGAAAAAGTTCTTTTTATTTCGTAGTAGACCACTGACTGGTTAAATCCTTGTGAGGAGTCCTATCTATCTCTATGCTTACTTGAGTGTGCCAAGGGCAAATGATGTATTTACTTTGGATACATAAACTTTCTAATAGTCTTGCTGTACTTTTCCATCAACCCAGCTGATTATAGCAATTTATGACTGTATTTCTCAAAATTTAGGTTTAGAATACACTTCCATTTCAGTTCTAAACCCTGTAGAGACTTCTCATATTACTAATATGAAACTAACTGGCATCAAGGCAGCATTCACTCTTTCCAAAGCAGTTTACCACTGTGACATTAATTTACAGTACTGAGCACTGTGGAAAGTTTCATCAAACTAAGAAGTTAGTTTTGGTTTGTTACAGCACACAGTGGGTGTTCATAGCATATGTTTTTATTTAATCCTTCAAAGAGTTTTCAGGAAATAGCAGCTAGCATGTGATGAAATAATATAAAGAGACATTGCAAACATTTTAACATTATGTGGATCATTATACGTTGTACATTTTTGAATTATGCTACATTATATTGATGGTTTCACTTTGTTCTGGCAAGCCACATTCTGCTTGGTCTTATGAAACAACACACAGCTGGAAAGGAGCACAGCAAAGCTAATAAGGGTCCTGTCTTAACCTGCAGGAGATTAAAAATCTCCCTCAAAAGATATGCTGGGTTTAGAGCAAAGGCAGAGCTGGAAGAAATTGGAAAGAACGTGAAAAACATGTCTCTCCTTTAGTCAGGAATGCATCAGTTCTGCTACGTGTTCCACCTTGTAGCAAAGAGCTGCACAGAGTTGCTTCTTGGTGTTGTGTGATTTCATTTGTGACTGCTCATTAAAATACAATATGTGTTCTTAATGGCTTGGAAAAAAGGAGAGAAATGCAGCACCTAAAGAGCAGGAACTTCTGATGTGACAGTGATGTGGGAACTCTCTTCAGAGTCTCTTAGAAGGTTCAGCAATAAGTTGGGCAAAAGGCTCTGAGTAAAATTTACAAATAGGATTTGTTTCAAGAGCCCTTTGGCAGTGCTGGCCCTTGGTCTCTTTGATGTGCTCACCCTCAAAACTCTTCTGAGTGGGAGAATTATTGGTGTCTACTATGGGAACTGAGGTGATGATTTATTCCATGTATTTTTAGAAATTCAGCTTGAAGTTTCTTAGTTAAGGGCTTTGTCTTTCTCTGTGGTTATTTAAGTAAGTGTGTGAAACAAAGTGGGATGAGCATGGCCCACTTTTTAGACTGTACAGTTCCAGATATTTGGGCTAGGGGGGTCTAATTTCATGGCTCCTTCCCTGACCACTTGGCATTCCTTCATGTCCTTCATTGCTGGGGAGAGCTGTTGATGTACTTCATTTCTTGGTTTCAAGAAGAAAAAGGTCATTAAGGTCACATGGAATTCTTTCCTCCAAAACAAGAATCTCAAGCATCCAATGCAGCTTCTGTGGTTTTGTTTATTTATTGTTTGGTTTTGTTTAGAAAAACAAATATTTCATGTATTACTGACATGTTTTGGACAAGTGGGTAGAGTCATTTGCACATCCAATAGAAAAATTCACAAACTTTTTTAACAGCTCAGTAAACAAAGGTAAACTTTCTTTTGGGGGATATGTGGGTAATTAGTAACTGGAAAATGCACCTCTGGATGCTGCTGCTGAGAGACTCTGTGCCTCTAATTGTTACAGGTGTAGGAAGGTGTTAGAGCCCAGGTGGCACTAGACAGAAAATTACTTCAAGGTAATCTGTAAAATAAATTGTATTTTAGTGTTTAATGCCTTACATACACTGAGGCACTTAAAGTGTGCTCTGGATCATATAATCTCTATTACTTTTACCCAGCCTGTGACATTGATTTGGTAGCAAGATGGGCAACAGGGCAAATGTGTGCACTGTTTCCTTTCAAACTTCTGTTTTGATTTCAGCAAGCCAAGTAAGTTTTTAAAAAATGGTGGAATGACAAAAATTCTTGTACTTAAAAACAACCAACCAACCAAAACAGAAAAAAAGAGACTGAGAAAAAGATGCAGAGAGGAGAGAAAGGAAAGTGCAATGCAGCTAGGAGTAGCTAGCTGGAATTCTATGGTCTTAGTTAAGCAGCAGGTCAGATTAGATGTTCACAAAGAGCCCCTTTTAGCCTTGACCACTATAAATTTTTGAAGCATAGTGCAGGCTTCCCAGGGCTGCAATTTCATTCTGACCTGAAGGGGTGAAAGGGTGAAGCCTCCAGACCCATCCCCTGCCACCCCAACAGCCTGAACCTGCCTGGTTTCTGTGCTGGGCAGGAGCTGGGCTGAGCCCACAGCTCATTTCATACCAGGAAAATGGCATCTGGTGTCTGATAATCACTGCTGCTGCCTGGCCACTCCTCATTTATTCAAGCTAGTAACAAGATCTCTATCCTAGAGCTGGTTCCATGGGCTGTTCCATTGATGGTGATGGTGAAATAACATGTTCAGGCAGACTTTTAAGCATTTTGTTTCTCCTTACAGTGGCCCATTGTGTTGCCAGTTACTGGCAAGCTCATATTGCTGTGCATCTATTCTCCTGATCTCTGGTGCTTCTTTGTGTGTTCCATACAAAAAATCAGTACATTAACCTCATCTTGTGCACTATTTTAAAAAAATAATAATTCTCAGTTTCACCTCTTCATGTGCTGCTGGGCATTCTGTTACATTTTCTGGTCTGCTGATATTTAGCCCATGCCTGAACAGTTTGGACAGGACTTTTTTAGAGCAAAGCTCTTTCTCACTCCCTTATGTGAAATTGGATATAGCAACAAGATTGTATCTTGACAGTCTAAAATATTAACTTGCTAGAAGCTGTAGGAATGATGTCTTTAATGCCATCCAGAGATGCTGTTCTGAAAGAGAAATCCCTCACTCAAATGTTAACAGTTTTTTAAGTTGGGAAAACTGAGCAGAGGTTAGGACTCAGGACTCTATTTACAGCTTTTGATGTTTTTAAGCAGTGATGAGGCTTCTGGCTTGACCTTAGTAATGGGAATAGCAAATACAAGCAAAAATAAAATAGGTTGTTCAGGAGAAAGCAGATGTTTAACTGGTTGCCTCTGTCTTTGTAGCCTTTTCTCTCAGTCTTAAAGAAAACCAGTGTGTCCCTTGGGAATTGGCTCAGTGTGTCTTTCATGGAATGTGGTGAGGTTGGGGTTTCTACTGATGGTCTGGCAGCTTGGTCTCTTACATATTTTTTTCAACCAAATTATTTGTGTAATAACTATAATGTTAATGGAACTCTATGCTATGGTTGAGTTCAGATTTGTCACTTTGGAAATAAACTTCCTGGCTTCATTTTGACATTTGCCTTTCAGCATCAGTCCGTTAACATGCCACACACTATAATTTCATTAAAACCATCATTTAATTGTAAGTTAATGTGCAGCTATCTTTTATAGGAGAGCTTTCCATACTGCCTGAATAATTTCAATACAAATTTTCAACTGATATGATTGAAACAGTATGAAACACTAAGTGCCCTCCAAACCCTTGTTTATGAATTCAGTACTGAGAAATAGGATGCAGCAGCCACATTTCTGTGCCACTTGAACAAGGAGACAGTTTTTCAAATGATAATTAAAAGAAAGAATTATGATCAAGATATATGTGTAGTGAACTCTGAGTACCTGCAGCACTGAGATGTACTTAAGATACAATCTGGAAAAGTTTCCATTATTTAAAGAAGACAGGGCAGACAATGTAAGCTCTGTGTAACTGAAAAAAGAATAAAAATCTACATACTAGCATCTTTTGTGCCAGTCAAAAACAAACTTGTACTTCACATAAGAGATATATAAACCTTCCTTCTGATTAACATTCCACCTGATTGAATCTTTG
Organism: Calypte anna; assembly: GCF_003957555.1. Lineage (NCBI taxonomy): Eukaryota > Metazoa > Chordata > Aves > Apodiformes > Trochilidae > Calypte > Calypte anna. The sequence goes on from NC_044257.1 coordinate 14,181,938, forward strand.
GAAGCTTTGTTAATCTATTTTTTTCAACTCACTTGCACTCAAAAGCTTTTAAACAGAATATACTTTTTTTTTTTTAACATTATTAATGATAATGTAATTCTTGCCTTTAATCTCTTCAGTATTTCACACTGAGTCATGATATGAAGTCTAGGGGAATTTGGATCATCCATTAATCATAGTATCTGTACTTTCGTGTGTCTACTCATGTCCATCTCTTAAATCAGTCAATTGGCAATGGCACAGATCTGGGCATGGTCCAAGATGTTTGACTGAAGGGGCCTTATTTATTAAACTTGTTTCCTGCTACAGTATGCCTGGATTTATGTAATGTGTGGCATGCTGAAAAGAGAGTGATAGAAATATTAGCATAATCACTAAACATGATCCTCTTAGTTTTTCCACTGGAAACATAGGCATGGATAAGCATACTGAATCACGACATATGTTTAGTAGAATAATTAGCTCAAAACACCTGGGCTAGTACAAAAAACATGAGACAAAATGGTGTAGTCAAGTATTCTCTTGTAATTAAAATTTTCTACCAATCTGCATGCACCAAGGGACTGAATTAGTGTTTCACAAACAATCTAAAGTTGGTATTTTTTAAAGTTTAAGGTTTAGGGTTTTTTTATTCTTTAATTATGTTAGTAATCACTGGATAGTAGGAAGATGGCAGGAAGCGTTGAAAACCTTGTAGAGTTAAAAGGTTTTGGATTCTTCCCTTTGAAGTACTCACACTGTCCTTCAAACTGACCCAATCAATCACTTCTAACTCTAGCAAGGGGTTACTTTTTTCTGAACAGGCCAACACAGAGTGATTAGTGAAATAGTTTAATTTAAAAAAATATTTTTGAAATTAAAACCATTTAGGAATTGAATTAAGTATTGTATCCAATTTTTGAAATAGAGTGATGGTCACTCTCCGTTTTTATTATGTTTTCTCCAAAAGTCTGATTTGGTTTTCCTGCACCCATGCTGACCTTTCCTTCTTTTGTCCTGTCTTCTCTCAGCTCCATCTTTTTGTCTTTCTCATCCCAAATTTTCTCTTTCAGTCTTCAGCTCTTGTACACATTTTCTTCCATGCTTCTTTGCTATAAAACATTTTGTTCTGTTTTTCTTTTATTCTAATTTGGCCTAGCCACAGCTCTAATTTCCTGCCTTTAATACTATTGTAGTGGGAGGGGGCTTCTGACTTTCCCACATGGGCTATGCAATTGCTTTAGCAAACTGTATCTTACCAGTAGCTGGATGGTCTGTTCCTGCACTGCTGGGCTGGAACTGGTGACTTAAGAGGTCCCTCTCTGCCTTAGGGGCTTGGAGATTTCCCAGAAAATACTTGTAAGAATTTTTTGCAACTTCAGAAAATAAAATATTTTTCCCTTGTTGGCTTTTTGGAAATTATGAAAGCACATTTGCTGAGCTTTCCCACGTAAGTTGTGCCCCACACAGACATCTGCAATAGGAAACTTCAGCGAGAAGAATGAGAGCTTGCTAAAGTTATAAGCAACTTCACTGAAGCCTTGAAATGGGAAGTGTCAGGCACCCTTAACTAGAGACTGTTTCTCCATCATCACCATAAGTAACTACTTTTAATCTAAGAGATGGATAAAAATTACACTATTGAGTCTTCAGCCCTGGAAATCCATTTGTGACTGTTCTGGGTTACTGGCTATGAAAACATTTGTGCATATGCTCTGTTATTTTTCTGAGAGAATAGTTGGAGCTAAATGTATATTTTTAAAAGCTGAAGAGAAATAACCAGTTTTCATTTCTGTGTTCAGGCCTATAACTAAAACAATATGTGGTATTTTAGCAGTCAGGTTTCTTAATTGAATCAAGTTTCTATTATTTGGCCTCAGCATATACTTTTGAGAACAAAAAATTACTTGAAGTATAAGCCTCTATTATGCTCTCTGATCTTCATGCACTGAGGCAGACCTAATGGCTGAATCACTGTATTCTCCTTGATATTAAAATAAAAATGTGCTTTATACCATTAATTTAGTAGAATCAGATGAGGCTATGGAGGGACAATGGGGACAACTGTGAAGGAATCCAAGAGCCCTGTTTATTGTAGTAACAAAGCTGTATGCAGATTTTGCTTTTCATTAGAGCAGAATTAGTTTAGCCCTGGTTATAAAAGGTTGCTGGTTTCTACTATTTAGACAAACAACTACTCACTGTAAATTGTGTCATGATTTATATGAATCTACCTACTGTCATAAAAGTTCCCCAAGAGAATATATATCTTCCACTGTATCTCAATCATAATAAACAAGAACTTTTAAAGAATTTGTAAATTTATAGTAGTAGCGTAATTATATTGGTACTTTGAAGTTTTTAATTACATAAATTCACATCAGATATTTCCTATTTGTCAAACAAGGGAATTGGCTTCTGTGCTTAGTTTTTACACCATCAATAGTACCCACAAAAGCAACTGATAGGCCTTGTTTTCCAGGCTCAGAGCACACACAACAGAGTTGCATGGTACTCCTGCTGACAGTGGGGAATGAGCATCATTGATAATGCTGGCACATCCAAGCATTGTGGTTGTGTTTGTAGTTATATACTGAACACTCAGAGCCACATTTTGGTGTTTGCACAAGCCCAATAACACTGAGCAGTCAGTCTGAAGGAGTTTCAGAGTCTGAAGGAAGTTCATTTAAAATCTGCATGTGGTGTAGCTGTATGTTTTTTGCATGAGGGACTTCTCTTAAACATGTTAATTGGACAGCTGTGTGTGAACAAATTATCTTTATTTGTGAGACCCTATATACATCTTGAGCTTTTACTTAGGTTTCTGTTGGATGGTATTTAAAGTGTGCAAAAAATCTGAGGGCATTAGGAAATTAGACTGGGTCTTGTCCATGGGGTGAGGAAATGAGGATGAGGAAGTGACAGGATGAGGAAATGGAGGCAAAATGAAATATCACAAAATTTTTTTTAGCAATTAAAAGCAACTTTTTACTCTGAGAGGGGTGAATCACTGAAGCAGGTAGGCTGGGCTGGTAGTGGAAGTTGATTCCTTGGAAATATTAAAAGCAAATTGGATGTGGTCCTGAGCAACCTGCTCCAGTGACCCTGCTCCGGGCTGGCTAGGTGAGCTCCAGAGGTCTCTTCCAAGCTCAGCTCTTCTGGGATTCTCTGAAAGTCAGGAGGAGATGTGTGCATATTTATGTAACACTTGGAACCATGTTAAATACTGCATCATATTGCTGCCTATGCAACACTAATAATAGGTTGATTTCAGTTCCTTGGTTAGCTTAACTCTCTGAAGGTTGCTGCCCCTACACCAAATCAATGAATTTTAAAGTACTTTTGCCTCCAAGTTACCTCTCCCTGTACTTGTTGCTTATTTGCAGGTAGTTGTACAGTCATCATCAATTTTTACTTGCCAAAAATTGTACAAACTCTCTAAAGGCATCCCTGTTTTTACTGGGGGCAACTGTCACTGCATCAGAGATCTTCTCCTGGGAGGTTGGAATAAATGTTTGTAAGAAATCTGCTTTAAAGAGAAGGTCAGGGTGCAGCAAGCAAAGATTTGTTTTCATGATTAAATATGTATTGTATTCATCTTAGCCTTAAGAAGAACAGCTCTCATATTTCAATTGAGTTGCACTGAATTGAGGCATCTACTGAGAAAACTGTTGCTATTGGATTTAAAATGCCCATCTTTCTTAGATAATCTGGGGTTAGCTAAAGGCTAAATTTACAGATATTCTCTGTGACCTTGGTCAAGTCCGTTTTCCCATGATAATATTATGGTGGTATTTACTTAAGTAAACTTAAGTGTTTTGTTAAGAGCAGTTCAAAGCTGCTTAATGAACCTTGGGTCCTACAGAAGGTTCATAAACAGGCCAACAAGTCCCAGCTTGAATCCAAGAGAGTTTAGGATTTAGAAAACCAGATAAATGTGACCTATTTCTTCGCTGGGGGACCTGGAATGCTTCTTTTTGCTTGAGATCTTTTGAAACTTGGTTGTTTTTGAAAAGCTGAGCTTAGGCTACTTAGTCAGGGTCAAGTCTCTGAATAAATTTACACACTCCATGCTCATGTTTTTCACATTTAAAGAAGAATGCTCGTTTTTGCTATGTTTCTTAAATCTGAAAAAGCGAACTTGTTTGAACTTCCCGGGTTTTCTATTTATGTGTATTGCAGGAACATTTTGATTTGTCCTTTATTTTTATGATGAATATATCAAGAAAATTTTCTTTACATTTTCTTGAAGAATACAGGATCTGATGCTGAATTTAAGAAAGTGATTTTCCATGACATCATCCACAGTGTCACTGTGCTTTAGGAAAGATGATTTATGTGAACACTCCGTGCTGCCTCTGATTTCTTGGTCTGGCATTGAGCCAATTGTTTTACTAAGTTGTAAATATTATTTTCAGAACACAGCAAGATTTCTTTGTGACATTTCAGAATGGTGGTGTAACTTAACATATTTGTGTTTATAATTTGAGATGCCTGAAAACATCAGACATGAGAGATATCAAACAAGAGACATTTGGGCATGTTTTCATAATGTTTTGTGACAGTATTATAATGAAACCAAATTTAGAATTATCTTAGTATCATAGATTTTTATTGCAATGAAGAGTCAAGAGAAAGAAATATGACATTGTTATTATTGACTGCAGTGCATAGGAATGAAATAAATTATGTCTTCTCACAGTAATATCTATTATGGTAAACTTTTGTTTCTTTCTAAGTCAAGCGTATGAATATATGCCAACATGTTACTGTAGCTTCAAATGAAATGTGAAGCAGGGTGATATAAAGCCATTTTGAATAATGCCAATAATTCTGTTTTTCATTCCATTGTAAGAGGTAGCATTTAGTATTAGTTAACTTTTCATGTGTTATCTATGATATTTGTTATCTCAAAATAGTTTGTTTATGAAGTACAGAGAACTGCGATGGTAAAAAAACCCAAACAAAAAAAAAATGTTCAGTAGCACAACTCCGTGAGCCAGAGGTCCAGCCAAAGCATGGCTATTAATCATCACCGTCCATTATTTACTGAGAATTCATTCATTGTTCCATAAAGGTATCTAGAGGGTCAATTAGAGACAACAGACAGGATTTTTCAAAGACACAAGAGGGTCAATTAGGCCCTTCTTGTAATTTTCTGCTTTAACAGCAAATGCCAGCCTATCCTGCAACAGATACAGTAGAGTTTACAATTAAATAATGTGGATTTTTTTTTTTTTAAGCTGCTACTTTGCAGCCAGTATGAATTGTAGTATTGTCAGCACTGTATCAAAACAAAAGAAAAATTAAAACATTACAGCTGATGAGAAGCACAGATTTGTGTTTTGGAGTCAGAGTACCATAAAACAGTCTGTGCTTCTTATAAAAGTAAATAATTTTTTAAAAGGGAGGCCTGGACACAAATAATACTGCTAAATGCTACTGTTAAAAATTTAAAAGCATTTACTGCAGAATAATGTTTTTAAGTATTTTTGCATCAGCTGCTCACTTAAGGCTCAAAATTCAGAATAGATACGAGATCATGCCATAAACAACTACAGTGGAATTCATTAATGCAGGGGCAATTCTTTCAGAACAGAAAGTAGGCAATAACACTAATATATATATATATACACACACGTATATTTAAATAGAGATAATGATATGTACACACACCTCAAACCTTTCAAAGTAGCAACAAATTGTGGTAGAATAACTCCACTGGTTTATCCTTTAGCTGAGGACAGAACAGTTCTTCAACAGATCCAAGGTTGCCTATCAAATCAACATGGGCACCATTCCTGCAATACTTGCCTGGAAGTTATTTTTTAATCACTTACCCATATTTTTGTCTTTTCATGAGAAATAGTTGTTAGTAGTCAGCATGCTTTTCTATACAAGTCTGAAAATCTTGAGCTATCTTTCTCTAAACTTTCACGTAGATTATATAGCCACTGTTTTAATGCTGCTTAAGTCTGTTTTAACTGAAAGCAGCCTCTACAAATATGGTGTGTTAGTCTTGTAAAGATTTTTATCTTTACAGATGGGGTTTTTGGAATGTCTGAGTATTTGATGGTCTCCTGTGAGAGTAAATCTCTGAGTGTTCTACATCAGTTTGATCCTCATCGTCCTCTGAAACCCACTATTCTCTGTAGGCTTTCAGCAGAGAGTTCTAACTAATGACTTAGGGCCAAATCTTGCCCTTAGATACAGGCGTGTAATTCACACTGATTCCAGAGGGACTTCTATGAGCATATCAGAGAACACAGTTTTGCTCTTAGTGTGTGAAATTATAGCAGAAACGGACAAAAGAATCTCCTGCACATTCATCTTAGTGACCCCGAGCACTCAGGAACACGATGCTAATCCACCCACTTTTCTCTTTTTTTCAGTTTGTGCTGTTCCTTCCAGATCACCCCAAGTCTTTGCTGTCACTTGAATCTACACTTTTTAGATTGTTTTGTCTACAGAAGTTTGCTTTTGTGGCCCTTTAGTGAAATTAGTGATGTTGAAATGACTGTTTCTTTGAGTAACAAAGACACTTGCAGAACATGGTTGATTTCTTTCTCTGGGAAGCCATGGTACATGAGCAGCCTTGTTCACATTCTGTAGGGAATTCGTTTGCAAAAGCAGAAGACAAAGACAGATGTGTGAGTGCAATTCTGTAAAGTGGTTTAATACATAGACATAGAGGGTATGGAGAGGTGGTTTTGCATCATGCTTTTCCTCTGTGACAGCGTGATGTGATGCAGCATATTCCCCACATGAGAACACAGCAGATATCTCCTGCTTGCTCCATGCCATCTCTAGTTCTATTCTCAAGATTTATTTGCAGCATTTTCCCTCTCAGAATTTATTGGAAGAAATCAGTTCATTTTTCAGTAGGATTTTTTCCTGCTTATTTTTTAACCAAACCCTTCCACATTGAAGGCTTGTAATTATTTTTTTTACTGTTCTGATTTCAGGAATACAGCTACTATTGCTCTGCAAAGATAAACAGTTATCTTTAAAGCTCAGTTATCTTTATAGGGCCATCTTTTACATGTGTTGGTTACATATACTTGAAATACAGTGTCAAAGCTTTCCACTTTTTGCATTTTCATTGTGGGAATTGGTCTCATGGATGAAAACTCTGGACTGGAGGTTTTGTATTTCTTGAACTGATTGCTCATTAGGCCTTTGCTTACATGCTTTGGGTTTTTGATGTGTCTGACTGCTTACTCCTATCTCAGTCCTCAGCATTTACCTTCTCCAACAGTGTTATGGAAGACAAAACATTTCCAAACCAGGTGTCCAGGCATATTGTGTTTGCTTCCTGACAAACTTGTGAAATGGACTTGAGCCTGTTTGTGCTCTGATTAATACTGTTCCTCACAGAAATCAAATTGGTTTAGATGTATCTAAGGAATTCTTGGCATCTTCAGCATACCCAGAATTGACTGGTGTAAGTATATGCTGTATTTTTAACTTCATAACTTTAATTTTCTGGCCTGCTGCCATTCGTGTTCTAGGTTTCAATCATCTGCCTTAGTTAAAACTTTGACTTTTTGCTTCAGTCTTAGCTTTAAAAAAACCATCTCTGCTGTAGCAAGAAGTCTATTGTTTATATCTCCCCCAATGATTACAATATCCACTTTAAATTTGGATTCTGCTCAAGGCAGAACAGAATTTGTATTACAACTCATGCAGCAGTCCTCATATAATGAATTGCATTGTTTATAAAAATTCCTGTTCTCAAGTTGTCTGGTAAATCTTTAGAGAGCTAATCACTTACCCAGAGTTATTTCTGAAACTATTTGTGGAATCACCATAATTGTCTGGGGAAATCTAATTTATAATTTTGAACATATAATTTATACATCACTTTGTCAAAGCTTTCCTTCAAATCTGTTTTCAAATAAGAATTGAAATGATTGGTGATATTAATTTTGCTTTTTTAACCTGAAAGTGTAGTTGAACACATAATCCGCAGTGATTTATGTTTACATAATGTTCCATTTTCCTATTTGTGCAATATCTACAGGCAGAGAGTCATTTTCTCAAGCTGGTTCGTTAATTATATTTATTGGATGGATGTCCTTTGTTATTGTTTGATAACTTATGTTTTGATCTCTTGTATGAAATTCTTGGTCTTTGCTGGTCATGTAAAGTTGGGCAGAAAGCCACATGACCATCTGAATTCATACGTGAGGGCTTGCTCATGAAGACTGTCATTGAGGAACACTGTCACTACTCACTTGCACTATTATAAAAATTATAATTGCTATATGACTGCAACATTCCCATCCCAAATATTTTGGTTTTAAGGACTGCGTTAGTATTCATTGCCAAATATAAATACAAACATAAAAAATCAGTGTGTGATGATCTTAAAAGTAAATTGCTGAGGAAGATGCCTAGCAGCTCAACATGATTATGTGGCAGTGGAAGAAATATTGAAAAGGTCCAAGAAGCAGATCCCTGACAAGAGTAGAAATGTCAGTGAGCATCTTTGCAAAAAATCTGTAATGAGAAATATTTTTGTTTGCATTTTTGTCTGAATTAGGTTTGGGTCAGAGAGCATTATACAGGTCAGTTTTTCAAAGGTAAATCTGTATACACTTGAGGTGAGCTGGAAATAGAAATTGATTTGTTAAGAGGGAAGATCCATCCAGCAGATCTCTTCTAAAAGCTATTTCATGTCTTTGTGCCTAATTAGACTATTGGTAAAAAAAAAAAAGACAGTAATCTTAACTTCTATTTTTGTAACGCTCTGAGTTTCACAAAAGGGAACATGTTGAGTAAAAGGAAAGAATTATCATTCATTAGAGTAATTTGAAAAGAAAATAGGGAAGGTACACAGAAACAGTTCACTCCTGGCTCATTTCTGTGACATTGGCAGATGTGTTCAGCACTGCTGCTTGTTTTCCAATTCAATATCCCATACTCAGCTCTAAAAGGAAAGTCGTGCAAAGTAAGGGTGTGTTCTTCACTACAAGAAGTACCCCCCCGATTGCATAATTAAGAAAAAATTATAAACTTTCTTGTGTTGAAATTACTTTGTCTCTCCCAGGACTCTTCACTTTATGTGTAATATCCACAGGGGAGTGTTGAGGCTCTGGGCAGGCATCTTTTGGCTGCCTGTGCTGTTCCCCACAGTGTCCCTGTGTATTCCAGGAATTTTGTTTGTTTGCTTTGAAAAAGTAATGTTGCAAAACCTACGTCAGAGCTAAAAATACACAGGTAAAAATAAAGAGGTTGAAGAAGTATCATTCAACTATTTGTCCTGCCAGAAAACAGTTTTAAACTGTTGTATCCACCCAAGTGCCCTTCACTGCCTAACTTCACACTCCAAAAATCCTTCAGAATCACTTCTTTATGGTCAGGTTCAGCCACTCTTACTTGAGCTGAGAAGTACCATATGCTTCAGGTAACCTCCCTGAAGCAGTTGCCAGTGGGACGACTTCTGTAACAGCTCACCAAGAGGAGCAGAGGTTACACAATCCTACCCACAGTGAATAATAATGTCAGAGAGCCATTAACAGCACGGAGTGACAAAGTGTGGAGAGATCCATCAGCTCATCCTGTGTTTAATGAAACAGAAATGAACATCGTATTGCCCTTGTTTTCTGTCAGATTTTCCAGGTCTCCATGAGGCTTATTAATCTTAGAGTGTAATGGAAAATGTGTTGCTATGTTACATACTACAGCAGCCTTTGTGCTGGAAGGATTGGGGGTGTTATTAGTCTTTGTCTTATTTACATACTGTACTCGGGGCGTGCTGCCGCGCCGGCGCTTCGAGCGCAGCGGAGAGTGGAGTTAAAAAGTGTTTGTGGCTTTCTGAAGTGTGGACTAATGCATGTGGACCAGATGGCTGCAGGGTACCTCATTTTAACCTGAAGTAATGATTAGGAGCCCCCTTTTGAGAACCACTGACAAACACACACTTAGCAATCTACTGTTGTAAAGAAAACACCGGGCGGGAAGAGTCGTTGGTAACCACATCTCAGTGCGCACCAAAATGAATGTCTCCACACTTCTAAAAAAGGTACTTTGAGAAAGCAGGGGTAGAAAATGAATGGGTAAATGTTATAACTGCAGCTAGTAATTTCAATTAGTTTGTCATAAAGTTTCCTCTGTTTTGTTCATTTTTTTTTAATTTAAGGGCCACTTTCAAATAAGCTCTGGGGAAGGCAATCTTGTGGTTACTCTGGAGATGTAGTTATTGTCATTCTCTATCAGCAAGAAAAAAATAATAAATAGGAAAGCTGTTATTCCTGTTGGGAAAACTCCTAGCTTCCAGGGACAGATGAGTCATCTAAGTTGGACCCTATGATGACATTGTCATCTAGCAGATGCCATTGCAATGGGATTCTTGTGCCTTATTTACAGCATATATGGCCCACTGCACTTACCAGGATCTTTGTACAGATTCAGCTTCACTAGGGGCAAAGAAGTATTGTAAAGTGATGGATCTGATAGTCAGAAGGTATATCACATCTCTGACTACTTTTTAATAATAATAATAAAGATATAAGAATAAGGTTCTTTGGCTTGTTTAAAGAATTAATAACCCACTGATGTTGCAGGTTTTTTGATTCATGTAGTTCTGGAAATTTTTAAGATTAAACAGAAATATTATGTGTTTATTTGAGGCAGTGGAAATATTTCCCTTCAGCATGTTCATTTTGTAAGCAATGAATTTTCTCTTTTTTTTTTTTTTTTTTTTTTTTTTTTTTTCCCCTTTAATTGTACAGCAGACTTTTTTCATCAGCAAAGTATATGTTGATACAAAATTAATGAAGAGTCAGCTGTGTGTACACATGGCAGCAGTACTTCTCAAATGCTTCTGGAGTCTCCTGCAGGGAAGAGGAGGGAAGGGAAGGTACAGGGACAGGCTCAGGCTAGGGTGAGACTTGCAGAGGCCTTGCTTCTCCTTTTGCTCTGGGATTGGGATTGGAGAGGAGCTTTTGGTAACAGCAGAGATGTGCTGGGACTTTACCAAGCCTCCCAGCCCAGTTTATCCACCATCACTTCACCAAGATCCTCTGTCTCTCCATCCTCATGCAATGTGGTGTTTGGTTTGCTGGGTTTTTTGGGTTTTTTTTCTTCCATCCTGGAGTTCTGTACCTTTCTTTTAGCACACAGTACAATTCTGAAGTCCTTTACATAACATGTACACTTTGCCAAATTTTGAAAATTGCCATGTTTGAAAAGGAATTTCTGCCATTCGCAGTGCCACACTGATTAATCACAATTAAGGACAAAATACAGCATTTTTATTAAGCATCCAGTGAGCAGGAAAATTAGCATTTCCTGCAGTTGCAAGAGTAATTCCATTAGTGAAATTTCCCATTTAAAATATGGTGCTTCTGTGCTGTGTTAGAAATAATTTTCACACTTTTGAAACTATTCTTATAGATGTATGCAAGTTGCCTAAAAGGACATTACTCTTACATACTGACAGCAGTCCTGTGAGGAGTTAATCACATGGGGTTTTTATATTTGCCTGATGTAGTTCCAGGTTAGATAAATGCTGATATAGTAATTACATCACAGTTTGAAAACTAGACATTCCTATCTGTGCATTTTAATGGAAGTAATTTGTAAGGCCAAATCTCAGGCTAGAAATTGTCATTATAGAATTTCTGGGTATCTGTGAGCTCTTTGCAGCTTTGCCAACCTCTGGTTATTTTGAGTGCCAGTGCAGGCTCCCACTGCACAGCTACAGGCTGATGCAACAAGGCTTTTACAACTAAAAATACTCAAAGAAAGGTGATAAGTTATTCTGGGATGGAAAGAACCACCACATTTCAGTGACCCCAGAAGTCCTCACACCTCAAAGATACTTTGTTAGATAAATCCTCCCAGGTTACCAGCAGGGCAGGGCATCCCTTGCATTCTCCTGTCACACCGACTTCAGTTCAGTGATTCCCTACAAAACTGAATACAAAATTATATCTTAGCTGCTGTCTCAAGTTCACAATTTGTCTTGCTGCCCATCTCCTCCAGAAAAGTCTCTAAATGGCTGTGCCAAAATAGACTTCTAGCAATAGGACTGCACTTGTTTTATCTTGTACAGAGTAACTACTAATTGAGAAATAAAGTAGAGTGGGAATGACCCTTTTGGCTGGTGATTGGGGCTTTTACCTGGGAAGTGGGCCACTGGGGTTTCAGTACCTTTTTCAGTGAAACTTTAACTACTTACAGAAAGTGGAATTGTATCAAGGAAAGAAGGCAGCAGCCCTCAGCTATCAGCCAGAGCTAGGTGATGGGCTCCAGTCCCCCAGGCAGAGGAGAATTAAACCAGGTTACATCCACATCACAAGAGGAAGATGCTTCTGACATTTTTTTTTTTTTCTTTTCTATACAAGAGCCAAACTCAGTGTTTTATTGGGAATAATGCAGTGGGTTTTATTTTCTGTCAGATTAAAACTTATCAGGGAATTTTATTTCATAATACTTTAAAAAAGTTCAGGGTCTAAAAAAAGTTGGTTTATGAGAGTAAACATTTTATTTTATTTTTCTTGTTTCATCTAAAAAAAGCTCAGTACACTTCTAATCTTTGCTGTGAACTTAAGCATAGGTAGTTTTGTACTATATAATGCTTATTGTGTGCAACACTAAGATATCACATTTATTTAAAATTAAATTTCTTTATAAATATGCTCACATATATCTTTGTATCATTATAGATTTATGCAAAATATACAGAAATGCTGTTACCATAAATTCTGTAAAATTACAAACAATTAGGAAGAACTGTGGCCAGATGTAGCAACCTCTTAGGAGTTTCCCTTTTCTTCATCACTGTCTTTATGATGTTTACTGTTAAAATGTAGGTTTTCTCCTCTTTTAAAAAAAGATTATCATAGTTGTTTTGTTTTGTTTTTTTTTTTTTTTTAAATAATGTGTTTAAATTAGTTGTATGTGATATATTCCAGCACTCATAAAAGTAAGATTTCTAGATGAACACCAATAGAAATATTTTTTAACCATGTAAAAAAATCAATTTTCATAAGGTTACGTGTTTTTACTTCTCTCTATATACAAATTTTTATATTAAAAGAGAGATTAAATTTTACTCTGCAGAGTAAAATGCAAACAGAAAATTATTTTTCATTTTTCAGTGCAAGCAATGGATTATCATTTATTTATGAGACTTCTTTTAATCTAGAATATATGGAAATCTTTTCTTGAAGCACAATGTAATATTGAATTGGGAATGTTGTCTGACAGTTTTCTTCTTACAGTTGCATAGAGTGATTCTACTGTATGAATTTTTTAAAAAGGCTTCAATATATTCTGTGTTTGAAAGGAGGAAGTAATCAAAGTTGAAGAGCCTTACAAATGCACCTCCTCTATCCCCGAGTTCCTCAAACAAGCTTCTGCAGAAAAGACCAGGCTATAGCAAAGTTTACCATCAAGGGAAATGTCCAGGTGTTTGTCACTTGTCCCAGTTTGTGTCTGCATGAAAGAGTTCAGTGCTGGGGCCAAAGCACACACTGAGTCCCTCAGTCCTGATGCTTTTTGACTCTCCTGGGTGCATTACTCCAACATCCTCTGGATGGAGGGCTGGATTTTAATCACAGGGTGAATCTGGTGGCAGACAAGTTGGGTGTTTAAAGGGTTTTTTACATTTTGTCTGAGAATGTATGGTAGAAGTCACTTTAAAAGCTGGTTTACCCCCCCCACACACACACAAATTTTTGTCCCTCAGGATAGCACTATTCATTTTTTTTCTTTTTTTTTTTTTTTTTTTGTGGTTGGTTATAACTTCACTTGTTTTTAGAGGGAATTACACATACTGTGCTCCTTCAGTATTTCAAGTCCAGAGGTGTATAATTGGAAGGATCCTTAACAACTCTTGTTAAAAAGCATGTCCAGCGATTAGAGCAGAATTTTGCCTGGTATGGAAGCTGTTTTGGAAGCTGTAGTCTTGTATCAGATACCAGAGGTCAGCCAATTGCATTTGTTTTCCTAAAAAACCCAGTGTAAAGCAGGCCCTGTGAAATGAGGACAGGTAGTCCTGAAGGACAGAGCAAAAAATGCAAGAATGGTGCCTTTGTTACAAATAAAAATATCTGTAACAGTATGCCTTGTAATTCAGCATTTTTAGTATTCATAAGTTACAGTGACAAAAATGTAATACTAACCTGTTCATTTAGGTTAATATGAATTTTACATAAAAACACAGTTTTTATACATTGAAAGAGTCCTTAGAGAGAAATGAAGCCAATTAAGGAGAAATAAAGACCTGTGTGTCTTTCTGTTACATGCAGCTGTAGAAACAATAGAAATTCAAGGTATTTATACAATTGCTTTTTCCATTCTCTCCTTCAGCAATTACCTGTATACTAGTGATTATAATTGGAGTATTCTAAGGAGAAAATAACTTGGCTTTGTGCTGCAGAGAAATACTGTGACAAAAAGCAGTTTTCTCTGAATGTGTTTAATGCTTAATACTGATGGCCAGATAGTAAACAAAGCATTTTGTATTAATTTCAAGCAAACACTCTGCTTTCATCTGCAGCTTTCTATTTTATTCATTTGCACTGAACTCAGGAATCTCTTCTGCCAAAGAAGAGGTTCATGGTTGGTATTTTTATAGTGTTTGTATAATTGGAGCAACTGGAAGTTGTATTTGGGAACAGATCCCCGATTGGTGAGAATGCAGAGAGCCTTTTCTTAGTGCAAGGAATGTGGAAATATTCCTTATCTATGGAATGAAAGCTTTTATGTGTTAAATTTAAACTTTTCTAGTACAGGTAATTTTCATGTACGTTTCATGCAAGCCAATTTCTTCCCTCCAACCATTGCCACTACAATATGCTTCAAAAAAGGGAGAATGTAATGCAATCTACATCCACATCTTCATTTCTTCTAGTGAAATTTAAGCTGGAAAACATGAGATAACACCAAGCATGAGATTTGGGTCTGCTGAGCTAAGTTGTGTTGGATAAGCTTTGCAGGAAGGAGATGTGGTGTGTCCCAAAGTTCCTCTGTGCTGCTGAGATCCCACCCCTGGCTCTTGCAGCCTGCAGTGGGTCCATAAAGGGCCAGAATCCTCTGGCTTTGCCTTGGCAGAGCTGACCTGGGAGCCACCTGGTACTGAGAGGCAGCACTTCTGGCCCTGAACCCTGCACCAGCCTGGTGGGGTCATGCAAGACTCCGTTCCTCCCCCTTCCCACCTCCAGTGCTCCATGGCGCAGTGGTTCATGCAGGGAATGGAGCTTTTCTCTAAAGAAGCCACCAAAACTGACCCAAGCTGGATTTTGACAGCTCTGCTGTCATCTTATCACAACTTTTTTTTCTTTTTTTTTTTTTCTTTTTTTTTTTTTTAATATTACAAAACATGGAGTTTGGATTAGAGGTTCAAAAGAACAAGTCTGTAAAACTCATCCTTACTTAAGAAAGTAAATCACTTTTAGAACGGGTCTAATAGTAAAAGTCAGTGTGTTAAGCAAAGGTATTTATAGAAATCCTTCTGGCGTTCAAGTTGGGCATTTAATATAAACACATCTTGGTATGTTTGGCATTCTGGTCATAGTAAGAAAGAGCTCTTTGTAAAAAAGTTACATCTGGTCATCTGAACTAATTGCTAAAACGACACTACGTTAATTGGATAATTAAAGATTGGGAACATGTGGCTATAGTATTCCTTGGGCATAAAGCCAACAATTTATGTGGCTGGGAAAATGTGTGTTAATATAATTCACAATTCATATGTGGTATCCTTTTTCATAAGAATAAATAACAACATGGGTCTTAAATTTAAATTAGAAAAGCTTGTAACTGATATTTTTAAATTGAATTTTAAAGCACATTTATGATTTCCATTGTGCTTATGTTTTAACACTTTCGAATGGTGGCACCTTTGATTTTTTTAGCATCCATCTCACAAATTAATAGTATTGATTTTTGTTTTAGATTTATTGTTAGCATTTTGGAAAGTGTTCTGTAATTGCAGATACTTTGTAACATGAGACCTGGTGCTCCCTGGTTTATTTTGAAGAGTATGAGTGTTGGCACTCAGTTTGAAGAACTTTGTAATAGCAGTAAATTGTCTATGTGCTTTACCTCTACCTATCAAGGTTATTTGTCAGAAAAATTACATCTGGTAAGTGGGATTTGTTTCAGTGGGTGTCAGACTAACTTCCTAAATCCTTCCACCACCTGGTCACTTTTTGTTGTTCATCATGGTGTGTGTGTGTGTGTGAAGTTCTGGTTATATTTTCTTGTGTTCTTCATTTGAAAGTAAAATCTGTGGTCTTGAAATGACCTTAAAGTGACTGACCCCTAAATCTAATCACTCCAGGCTCCTTTGAAAA
The DNA here is from genome assembly GCF_003957555.1 of Calypte anna. NCBI lineage: Eukaryota > Metazoa > Chordata > Aves > Apodiformes > Trochilidae > Calypte > Calypte anna. Next base: position 14,198,227 of record NC_044257.1, read on the forward strand.
TTGACAAATATGTCAAATTTACCTTTGACTATCAAAACATTTTAAAAATATTTCATCTTCTAGAAACCGTTGTAATTCTTAAGTTAGCAGTTGCTGTTCTAGTGTAATTTGGTCTTACTGCTTTGTTGATATCCACACTGTTTATAGCAATGTAATTGTCTTCTCATCTTATTCTGAATTACCAATTTTGTAAGAGCAAAAAAATTCAGTTTTACATTCTGGCTGAGCAACTTATTGATTGGCTTAGTCTAAGCAAAATGGTCACAATTGGTCAATGCATGGTCAAAAGAGTGTCAGAGGCATATAAAAATAGGTATTTTTTTTTCTTTGGATGTTTGTTGACTTATATATGCTTGCTTTCTTCTTGCCTCTTTTTTTTCAAGTCAGTTGCAACAATTCTTTTAATGTCAGGAATGCAAAGTGACAGAGAAGAAAGAAATAGAGGAATACTTACACAAAAAATCATAATTATACTTTGTGCACTGGTTTTAACTAGAAATATGTATAGTGCTTCCAAATTTTCACTATATTCAGGTGAAAGCTGTCATTAGAAAATATGATTAGCTGTGTTGTTATTATCCCTAACAAAGATAAACTCGGCCAAAGGCATAACAGGCACTTTGAGTTAAATGAGAATGCAAATTGCAACCAGAAAGGTGAAAGGGAAAGAAAGTAATTCTGTGGATGGAATTGCATCCAAACATCATTGGATGCTGCTGAGTATTTTCTGTTAGGAATGAGAATTTATGTTGAATTACTTGTCTAAGGAATAGGAGTTCTGTTAAAGTTTATATGACTGATATATGGAGCTTATTTTACTCCTTGTTATGGAAATTATTAAGACATTTCAAGAAAGAAAAACCTTTGCAGTGTGTTTGTCTGCAGTCTGAATAACTGATGACAGACAAAAAACCAAACCAAACAAACAAAAAAAACCCCACCCCAAACAAAACAGATTTACTGAGATATCAAAATATTGTTAAAGGGAAAAAACCCATGGATCTGGTAAAAAGTAGCAGTACCTGTTTCTAAGAAAGAGCCCAAAGCACTGTTTTCCAGAAGGCCTGAAGAAAATCCTCCATGGCATTCTCATTTCTAGTTAGCAAGAAGAGAATTTTCAATAGAACTGCTCCCAGATTTTGAATCTCATTCATCACCCATCTCAATAGTGTTTTTCAGGATGGGAGGGGTAAGGAAGTAAAGTGAGTTTTCCCTGTTATATTCAGGGAAATCTGCAGGAATTTAGAAGGCAGAGGGAAACTGGAACATGGTTATTCTTAAGTCATTTTTTGAGTTTCAGCACTGAAATGTGGCCTGAAATTTGTCTTGCACTGATGAAGCTCCATCTCTAAGCAGTGTGAACAGCACAAAGCACTGTGCACAACAGCTCGTGTGTATGGTGCACATTTTATAAGTCTGAATGTTTCAAATATATTTGTTTGTCAGTACTTGAATGCAGTTCAGCAGCTGACCCAGCAAGGGGAGCTGTAGATTAGTGTGGACTGTTCTGTGGTTTTATAAACCAGAAATTCTCAAATAGGAGCATTTTCTTGCGGATCTATTTATTTCACTAAATTTCTGCATTTTCACAATAATTTCCAGGGAGGGTCCCATAAAATATTTGACTGTAGGTTGTGTGAAAGAGCTGTTTATTGTCTCCCAGCCAACCCACCCTCCTCCTGAAATTAAAATGTTTATAAAGCTGTGCTGGTTTTGTCTAATATTAAAAAAGCATCAATATCTCTGTGTGTGATATCAGTTCATCTGGTCCTGGATAATCTGGTACAGGAGTCAATGAACTTAATGCAGTATTGGTAATCCAAAAGTGTTTGAGCTAAGTGTTTTTGACATGCAGAATCAAGAGTCAAGGGCAAAGCAGACTTTAAATATTCCTTCAGCACAGCCTGGTAGGGATGTAATTGAATACCTCAGGTAAAGCATCTTATCAGAACTAAAGCTGGTTAGTGTGTCATCACCAAACAGGGAGGTGCTGTGTGTCTTCTCTACACAAGTGCTCTTTTGACATTGTTGAAAGTCCTTTGAGGTCTCAGTTCACACTGGAAATTCTGTCAAGGATGCATTTGCACTTTATATGATAAATTCAACTTCATCCAGGTTGCTCCACGGCAGGGTTCTCATTCGAGCATTTTAGTAGTTAATGCTAAAGCAGCTACAGTATTATGAGAAGTTACACAAAAAGGAATCACGAAAGGAATAAATATTGCACGTACGTGTTGTTGATGGGATATAAATCCTCATAGTAAAACATAGAAATGTTTCCACTCAGAGTAGAATTGTAGATCACATGTTTCCTTAAGAGGCATAGGGAGATAATTTAGTGAAAAGACATATATCAGGAGGCTAAACTGCAAGAAATTTTCTATTGCAGTCTATCTCTGGGCTTGCAAAGAACTGTGCAGAGGAAAAAGTCTGAGCCTAAAGAATGTGTTCAAATGTCTGTAAGCAGACAAAGTTTTATGACACTGATTTTTCTAAGTCTTAAAACTGCATTATGAATATTCTGATATTTGATGTATTTATTAAACTACATCTCTCATAGCAATGCAGCTAGGGGAAATTCTCATTGTAAATAAAGGTCCTCCCATGTGTGTACATGGACAGGATCTTGCACAGGTAGAGAGCTCAGGTAAGGTATTCAAATAGAACGAGTTCAAAAAAGATGTGGAGATTCTACCAATTTTTACATTCTCATTTGTATTTGTCTGGGCTTGTTAGTAAGCATAGTGACAGATGAAAGTGTTATCATTTGGCTCTTAATCTGCATTTTTTTTTCAGTGTGCATTTTGTTAAAGCAGTAGTTTCTAGGACATTAGGTCTTTTTTTCATCTATATAATATTTCTGAGGAGATGCAAAGTAATTCTAAATTTAAATAAAAATTTTGCTATAATTACGTGATGAAAACAGCCAGTTTGGATTAATGTGAACTCCTTATTTGAATATGAAATGTAAGAATTGTTAGTTAAGCAGAGGATTTTGATACCACTTACCTTGGTTTTAATCCATGTCTGTGTTCCATTAAAAGTTGCTCTGGATTGGCAGGGATACTGTTAAAATGCAAAACGTAGCACCAGACCAGGAACCATCTTGTGCTCACAGTGGATAATCATAGCAAAGATATTTGTACTCACAACATCTTGTTACTTGAGCTTTGCTGGTGGAGTTCCATCAGAGCTGTTGGGTCTGTGTCTGTGGAGATGTCGGATTGTGAGGCAAAATTAGCCAGGGAAATGTGAGGAATTAAGATTTTCAGTTTTACTTTCAGGAGTCATAATTCCAACTGCTGACACTCTTTCTAATAACTGTAGTAAAGGCAAAGCCAAGAAAACTGAAACTACTTTATTAGGTGGCTCCTCAGTGTGGCTCCTATGGATTCTGAAACCCAAATTTTTCAGATTTTTTTTTAATTTCAGATCAAATTTTCAGATATTTTATTCAAGTTGTGATTTTTACATGAATGACTTATGTGTCATCATTAAAATTAAGGTTATTTTCTTCTCTTCCTTCCCCACCCCCAAATATTTTTTTTGTTTGAAATGATACAATATCCAAAGCAGTGTTTAAAACTAAAAAATAATATTTAGGGTGTCAGAAAGGGTTCAAGCAATGTTATGAAAAGAAAACATGAGCCATGGGGCCAAATGGTAACTAGAGTTGGTAGGAACCTTGTGTAAGTTGTTTATTACAAAATAATTGAGTCAACTTAAAGGGGTGCCTCATTTTGTTATGGTTTGATTTCTACCCACATTATACCCACATTTCCCCCCTTATTCTGAAAAGGAACCAGAACTGACTTTAGGAGAACAATCACATAAAGCAACTCCCTGCCTCCCTTTTCCTTTCTCCCCCCAGCAGCCCCAGGGACGTTTTGCCACTTAGAAAACTTCTAATGACATCTCTGTCATTTCATTTACTCTCAGTGAGGTGTGAGCTTCTTGACCCCCCCTCTACTACCACAGCATGCTCACAGAATGAAGACATGCTTCTAAAATTAAGATTTCTATGTTGTGCTTAGGTTTTTTGAGTTTCAGATATTATTTTTATCAATACTTTCCCCTTTTTTATCTGTGTGTGTGCTAAATGTTCAAATGATATATTTTTTCAGGGGCATAAAATAAAATTTCCTTGTAGCAAGAGCTGTATTTCATAGTAGTATAGTATATAAAGCAGTTTTAAAATAATATCCTTAACATCTAATATTCACAGAAAATGCAGTAGATGTGTTTTAGAAATAAATATGTTCAGTTTTATGTTACCAGGCTCATTCCTGGGGATGGTGAATAATTCTGTGGAAACATTTATTGCAGAACTTAACCGTGCTGCATCACTTATGAGAGTCTGGAAAGATGGAAAAAATATAACCCTCAAATGAACAAATCTCAAGCCAGTAATATTCACCTTTTTTCATTTTCCTTTCCATTCATAATTGATTCTAAACTTATGTGAATCTTTCAAAATAACTGTCTTATTGATTAGAAACAAGCTATAAAATGTGATTATAAGAGTCGTTCACTTTTTCTTTCTGATTACTGTAAACAGACACTGATCAGGCAAAATGCTGTATTTTTTTTTCATATATTGTGTGATTTGTACCTATTATGTATGGCAAACAGCATGAGGAAAATGTCAGAGAAGAAGGTATTTATCATGGATAATCTCTTGTGTTTATGCAGTTTAAGATTAAGGATTTTATATTTATGCAAAAAGCAGGGTACTTCTTGCTCTGTGCTTGGTTACCTCCTCAAAGGCCAAGCCTTTCTCATACAAGTGTAAAATATTATAAAAGGCACTGCTGTCAAGAGCCACTCAAATCATTATGTTTCCACATATATATGTATTTACATGAATTATCTTAAACAAGCTACTGTTCCTGTCCAGAAATGACTATTTCCAAGTGGTACCAATCAGTTTTTATAGGTGGATGATGCATGCACAATGTTAATAAAAATACACCTTGAAGAAGTGGTAAAGCAGCTTACATTTTTCACTCCTTTTGAAATGAAGGGTCCATTCTGCAGCCATCCATTTTCAACACTTAAACCTTTGTGCACTTGGAGAGCAGTTCTTTGATATGCGTCGGAATGATGGATGTTCAGAATAAGGAGACCTAAGGAAGTCTGTGCTCTATATCACTATAGGAATGAAACCAGTAAATTCAGAAGATACAGTAAGAAAGCTTGTGTTGGCAAACTGTTACTCTGACTAAATCATCAATGTGATTCGTGTGGAGGTGTATATAAAAATTCCCAGAGGTGATATTGAAGAATTATTAAAAGAGCTGTTTTTCAATAAAGTATCCAATGCAGTTGTGCACATTCTTGGCAAACTGCAGAGATGCTTTGAGTTCTTTTGTATATCTGGGTGTTTGGAAAGTACTCAGAAGGAGATGGAATGCTGCCTATGTTATTCCAAGTGAGAAGTCGTTTTCTGGAAGTTTTTACTAGGAATTTCTGTTGTCTTTTGTCACAGGACATGCCTCCACAGACACGTGGAGAATTTTCAGTGTAACTTATTGATTCCTTTGATTGTGAGCACACTGACACTCAGTGTATCTAATTGTGATTTTATTGACTATCATTTTTACCTTGTTTCTACTGCCAGGGTCTGTTGGTCACTGTGCCTGATGGTTTTCACTCATTCCAACTCTTGCAGCTCTGACCAAATAGTGCTTTGTTCTTTCTCTTCATTTTTTTCTTAATACAACAGCCCTGCCTGTTCAGGCTTCCTGTGTTCCATGACCACTGCAAAGTGGAAAACAAAAGCCTTGTAGCAGTTCCTCTGGCTCTAGAGGGACATTTTTAAAAAAAAGTTGATCTTCATTCTTGGCAAAATTTGATGAGTCACTTGCTGAAATCCTGTCTTAAATATAAATAAAGCAAGAGGTAATGAGATATTAGGTGTCAGTAACATAACTGCTATGAACATAGGTATTGATAATTTTTGTGTTTAATTCTCAAGTCACACTACTTATTTTTGGTTTATAGGTAATATGTGAGCTATTTTTCGTGCTCTGCCCAATTCAATTACCTGTGTAATGAGCAGCCACCTCAAGTTACAGAACACGGCACCAATTCCCCAAGGCAGCAACATCTTGATTTTACTATTTATAAATTTCCCAGAACTGGACCAAAATACCAATGCTAGAGACAGTGCTTAGCCTATAAACAGAAATGGACTTCTGTGGAACTCTTAAGATTTGGAGAAACAAGGAAGAGGTGTAAGGGCAGGAAACGTTCAAAACTTTCATGCAGGGATGCCTAAAAATGTTCAGGAGATGTGTGTATGGCTGGGTGATGGGAATCACTGTGGGTGCCCCCATGGCTCTGCCACAGCCTTTTGCTGAGGCACCTCCCCTGGCAATGCTCTGCTACCTCTGCATTTGCAGAAGTGGAAAAGCTCTATAGAAATAGTGCAGTCCTCTATAGTTTTATCTTGTACTTCTCTGACCCAGGGCTGTTCAGTGTCAGTGTTCCTCACAGGATAGGCACTATCTATCATATAGCATATCGATCATATGCTTCCACAGAGAGAGGAGATGTGAGAGATGTCTATCTGCACCCTTCCACAGGAGAAGAAAAAATCTGTTATATGAAAAGATCCCCCACAGATTCTGCTGTGGGGCAATTAGAAACCTTGGCTTATATAATTCCTTTTTAAACCTAGCTATGTTGTAAAAAAAAATACAAACAAAAAAGAATGGTGAACAGTTTACTTTTTAAATAAAACAAACACTAGAAGTCAAAAATATTAATGTTTCTCCTCCAGTAATTTTAATTTCTGGATTTTTTTTTGATGTATTGTATTGCAGGATGTCATTTTTTTATGGTAACAATTACATTAGCCCTACATACTATTTTTACTAGCTTTTTTTACTGTCACATTTGCTACATAAGCCTAATTTTATGTTATTGCAATGATGTTCCTTGGTGTGTTCAAATAATCAATAACAGTACAAGGGTTGCTCCATTGGGATCACATTATATGAGTTTATAATATACAATATATGCTTTGATGTATACATGGAGTGTTTGCTGTTTCCCCCCCTCTTCTTAAATACAGAAATTTCTAGTTGTGTTTATTCCCCTCGTCAGCATACTTTATCATATCAAAGCCTTTACAGACAGTGTAGAACTACTGAGTTATGTTTGGGTCATGTTTTGCAGTGTGCCCTTTAATACTGTAGCTTTAGAAATGCAATTTTCAGCCTCTGCTTATTAGAATATGATAAAGTATTCCTGGTCTATGTCCAGCTCCACTAATCTCCAGACTACACTTCATGAATTAGGCATGAAGATTTTAGTCAATGTGCTTTCAAAGACCAATGTTTAGGGAATCATGGATTTTCTACAAGCTGAGGGAGAAATCTATAATAGGAAGAACTGATTTTCAAACATAATATTCTGTAGAAGCTGGCTTGGAAACAGAAAACATTTCCTTTTAAGAATACTCAAGAACTGGTTAAAAGTATACTGTAGGTTTTAACTTGTGAAAGGAGTAGCTTTTTAAAATGTGCTGTAAGTACTGTATGGAGGCTCATGCATAGTAGATAACCATGTAGACAGCTCCTGAGGCATGTGTTAAAAACCAAGTCACATGAAAGTTGAATCAGTTTACTGGTATTAACCTACTCACTGGTGGACATTTGTCTGCTTTACCTGCTTACGATACATATGTAACAGAGCCTCCTGTTGTGAGCTCTGACATGGCAGAAGCAGAGGTGTTGTAAGTTGGAACATACAAACAAGGTTTAAATTCTTTCTGGCTGCTTTATCTTTCACTGAAAGCCAAGTCCAAATGATACAAAATCACACATAAAAATACACAAAAACGTGTTCATAATGCAATCTAGTCAGACCCCCAGGTGTCCACCAGTGACCCTGGTTCCCTTTTGTTGCTCTGTAAAATTCATCACCTTGATTTTTGTGGAACATAGGCTCAGAGATGATTCATGAGTTACTTACCTTGAGGAAGATCTGTAAGCAGTCACTCAGTCCAGAGAACTGTGAACATTATTCACCTAACTGGGATATGTCCCCTGTTGGTATATGACATAGCTTGGCTTTAATACTGATTTTTTCTTAAGAAAAAAAGGTGGTATCACAGCACTATTAGTTCAGTTAGAGTAACCTTTTCTATGTGAAAGACAAATATGTGAGTCACACTTTGCAGTATTTTCACAGATATTTCCTAATGTCTAAGCTGTGTCTTAGGCACCTGCAGCACTGGTACATGGCCTTATGGTCAATAAACTTAATTCCTTAGATGAGAGTAATAGGGAGCATCACACAAGAGCTTTGTCCTCTTTTTCAGCACCACAACAGTATCCCTAAAAGGGAAATGAGACCTACAGCTGAATATAGGTTATGCCAAATGTTGAACAGCAATTTGCATCCTTTTGTGTTCCCTATAAAATTAAGCAGAACCATAAGCAGGACAGCAGTAATCAGTGTTAGTTCTGGTCAGTCAGAAGTGTGGTAGAAAACTGCCAGGAGGCCAGAGGTTGTGGAAATATCATTTCTGTAGCTTTCAGCTGTGATGATGCTGAGAAACGTAACTCAGCAGCTTACCTTAGTGATGAAGCATTCACATGGGTCAGGGTATCTAGGAGAAGTTTGCTGTTGGTAGGATGAGTTACATTGCATCCTGGCTGCAGGTACACCCTGCATGAATCAGAAAACAAATCTAATGATGAAAATTGCTTACTGGAATAGTGAGGTAGCTATAAAATCATGGTTTCATTAACTGATTGTTAAATTATTTCCTCTGTTGAAAAGTAGAAAGAGGTGAGATTAATGCTAGGAGTATTGGGCTATGCAGATCTTAGCTCTTGGGCACATTGCTGTGTTTAAGATACCATGCTGTGCTTTCCTATGTCATTCAGTTGTTTTACTAGGAAAAAACCCAACAGTCCCTTTTTCACTTTACTGTATAACTTTGCAGCATCAGCCAAACATCAGTTAACACCCATAGAGGGAGCCTATTAGGAGGCTGTCTCTCAGACTGGGAAATTTAGAATTTTAGTTTCATATTGTACCATGAAAGTTCGTGCTGTTTTGTAAAACTTGTTATTAACTTGATAACCCCTTTCTAAAATTTGCTCAAATAACATGTTAGCATAGGTGGAAGGGTTGTGAGGGTCTATTTGATAGCTCCTTAAACTACCATGGGAAACACAGAAAGTAGTCATCTACTAGTCTTTGATTTCCTTTTGGTGCTTTCTGTGTTCTTTGGAAAATAGAAATATTAGATATACCTAAATTATTGGATACTATGTTATCAAATAAGTGGTTTAGGCACTTGGAGGTACAGATAAGCATCTCATGACTTTCAAAACAAAATTCAAGCAGCTCAGGGAGGTGAATCACTGTACTGCACACATGCTTTTGAAAATGCCAGTAGGCCCATAGCTTTGTTTTCAAATTTCTAAACATCTTTGAAAATACAGTCAGCAATGCCTAAAGCCTAAGTCTACTGAGAACCTAATTCCTAATTTTAAAATTAAGGATCTTGCAAATTGTCAATGGTGCTAACACTTCCAACTGCCCAAATAACAGGCTTCTAAACTGCACTTTTTTCTAACAGCACCTTCTTAGCCTGGGATTGCATTTGCCACAAGGGGACAGGCAAGGAGGGAGAGCACAGAGATTTCCAAAACTGAAATATCATTTATTCAGCTAAACTGCACATGCAGGTTCCCTGCCCAATGTAGAAACCTGGTATATGCAAATGTAACTGATGTAAATATTCTTGCATGAGATTTCTTTGACAGGGGTTTTCAAATGATATGCTAGGCTAAGGTTCCTCATGGTCTTAAATGATTACCTAAACTATTTCTTTGTAACATTTTTTAGCCCTTCAAGGGTCTTTGTTTCCTACCCATTTTTAGATCTTTTTTTGGCACACTGTTAATAAACTGTTAATAAAACTGTGTTTTTCAATGGGTTATAGAGATTAGAACCTCAGATTACTCTGGTTTTTCTCTGTGTATTAAAGGAAGTTTCTGTGGTATATGGTTGGCAAATGTTTACGTTGTTTTGTGTTTTCCTGCATTTATGGACAATAATGGATTGAAGAGCATCTTATGGTTTTTTAAATTTTGCCAAAATCCATAGTGGTTAGACATATGCCTATGCCTTATTCATATTTTTATAACTGTCATTAGAAATCCTGCTGATGATTAATAGATTGGAACTTGTAGGATTGGACTTTGAAGGGTATTTAGCTAGAAATCCTTATGGAATAAGGACAAGTAATAAATTGCTTTGTTACATTTATATTTATACCAAACACTGAATGTGCTCATCTGCTTTCTGACTGAAATGGGATGCTAAGACTACAGGAAGAATACAGAGGCAAAACTGTAATGGTACTAAAGGGAAGTGGGAGCTGGTCACTACTGGACCATTGGCCCTGTGTGTTTGGAGACAGAGAAATATCCCAGTGCTCTCACCATGTCAGATTGTCAGCAGAAGTTTTTCTGTCCTGTCTGTCCCTCACCAAGTCTTCAACTTACAGTTATCACAAGAAAAACTTCCTTCTTTTTTATAAAGCAGGTATTTTTGTCATCAATCCTGGTTGAGTCAGTCCTACACAAGTTTGATCAAGCCACATATCCTCTCACTAGGATCAGTTTTAACCATGAGGTATAGATTGAAATATCTGCATGTCAATTTGACAAAGAGAAGTGAGGGGATCTCTTTGACTGGAGCTGCATTACAGTTGACAGATTCCTCCCCCCACCATCAGGTATTGACTGAGCTTGTGGGGGATCATCCATTGCTCCAGCTCTGGTCTGGCTTTGCCGTGGCATTACTGATGGGTAAGAGTGTCATCTTCTCCCATGGACCAGCTCAATATATATATGCTTTATGTTTCTTATTTAGAAAATGTGGATTTTAGGAGGCAATGGAAAGAGTTGGAAGCAGAGCTGAGCTAGCTGGCAAGGACAGATGATTGGTAGGAAGAAAGCCATCCCATGTGTGAGTGAAAAGCCTGTCCTCTTTGAATCCCCCTTCATACTGCAAAAGCCTCTAAATACTTAGGGAAGAGCACTGGGAACAGCCCACATAGTATATGGACTTCCTCAGTGGAAAGATCTCTGTGTGACACTGGCAGAGCTCTCAGGTCAGAGCTCCTGCATGTCAGGCTTTCTAAAGCTGTCAGTGTCATCATCTGTGTCAAACAAAATGCAGCACCATCCCTCTCTGCTAAGATACGACAGGATGGGAAATGTTGGGGTTTTGTTCTCAGTTGCAATTTAAAAGCATGAGGTAAAGCCAAAAGACCTTGAGATTCCAATTTTGGAGACAGGAAACATATAAAGAGAGAAATAAAAAGTAGTTGGGGTGTATTGGTGTGTGTGTGTAATAATTCTACCTAATGGATTTATAAGCGGGGCTCCATTTGTAGAGAGTTTTCTGCTATTGCTGTACTTAAGTTGGTAGCAGTGAAAAGGGGGGAAAATCTGAGAAAATAAGGTATACCTTCAGTAAGAAAGCATGAGAAAAAGCCTGGCTCAGAAGATTCCTGACACTTAAGTTCAGTTACCTGAACCCAAGATACCTTGGGCTTTAGGACCATGGGTTAGGGTTGGCATTTCCAATTTGGTTTGTAACATTAGGAGTTTGTTTCATCTGTGTAGGAACCCACTTCTCAAAGCTACAATCTACTGCTAAGATATTCTTACTTAGAGGAAAATTACTCTAATTACAGTATCTTGGCTTACTAGACCTTTTTTATCTATAAATTTGTTTTCAGCAGTGCAATACCCAGTCATCTTTATTAAGGCTTTATTCTGTAAATTAAGTTTATTTTTCAGTTACAGTCTTTATAATAACAGAACATGACCTGCACTGACAACAGCTTCCAAAAACATAGGCTAAATGTATATTGAATCTCAGATGCAAAAAGTAAAAAAATACTCACACAGCACATTTCACCTTGCAAATGAACACTGTTCATTTGGCACATTCAAAAACTGTGCATTTTCCTATGGTTCATTTGTTTCCAAATCCTGAAATTGTGAATATGTATTTCAGCCTTTCTTTGTACCAAGAGGGACAAAAGCAATGATGTACCTTTTTATATAAACTTATAAAGGGCTGAATTATCGAACACAGTGCAGTGCATGATGTGCTCATGTCACAACGGGAGACATGACTTGTGGGTTTAAATGTATTTTTAAATTTTAATATTTTTATCAGAATTGCATGAGTCACATGCATCTTCATCCTTAACTCTGTGTGGTAGCCATAAAAGCCATGAGAGTCTGACTGTGAAAGGACAGGGGTATCACCATTAGCAAATGACTCCTAGCAAGTGGACAATTTCTCTTGATGGAGAAAAATGATCTGTGGTATTTTTGCAGCCCAGAAATAAGTAGAATGCAGTTTATGGTATCAGGTTATATAGCAGAGGCAAGTGAAACAGGATTGTGAAAGTTCCTGTGGCGATGCTGAATATACTGGCAGAACTAAGCAAACAAAGTCATCCTACTTACTGATGAGCAAAAAGGGAATTTTTTTTCTACTGATTTGTTGTTTTTTGTTGCTTTTTTTTTCCTAAATGCAGGATGCTGTTGTTGTAGTTCAGAAAGCCCCAGGCAGCTTAGAAATCAGGCAAAAAATCAATAGCCCACTTGTTGAAGATAAGTGAATTAGCTTGTGTTGAATGTAACTGAGTACCTGAACACTTGAGTGAGCAGCCTTTGTTTTGTGAGAAAGTTGATTTGTAAGGTTTCTCTTCCGAGGGCTGTGATGGTGCTCATCTCAGATTAACCAAGCTGAGTAAGATGGAATTTACTACTTATATAGGGAAATAATTTGTGAATTTTCTTTCTTTCTTGTTCCCATCTGCTCACCAAAGCTGGCCACTTTAAGCAGATTTCCACGTATTTCAAAGCTGATGATGAATCTTACAGAAGAATTTTAGTGAACAGTAATGAAGGGGACCAAAATAAGTAATACTATACAGCAATTTACCCTAGGCCATATTAAAAATTTCTTTCCCGTTCTGTGTGGGCCTGGGGCCAATTTCCTTTCAGAGACATTGTGTTCCTGGGAAGCTCACCTCACGTGTCTCTGTACTAAAAGAAGTGCTTCTGTCCAAGGTGGTCAATATTTGGTATACAGACTATTTCTAATTTTATATTCAGAGACAGCAACCTTCCCTCCTGCTCCAAAAGGAAGCATCATGTATTAATCATGTACTAATTGTACCTGTCACTAAGATGATATTGTCCTTGTCAAGCTGTTTCTGGGTCTCAGGTCTGCCTCTAGAAGCAGAAGCGAGCTGCAGAATTGTTCTTATCCCAACTTTACAACTTCCTGATGCTTGAGGGAGTTGCCAGCTCAGTCTGAACGCGACAGAGTGGCGGGACGATGCGTTGGGAGTGCCCCTGGATATCAAAAGCTGTGGAGGCCCTACAAGCCCACCTTTTGTTGAAAACTGAGGTAATTTTTTGGTAAATAATCAATTAGAGAGATGTAAAGGCAGTCAGAAGGTGTCTCCATGCTAGGACATCAATCCTTCCATCCTCCTGTGAGCTGCAATCCCAGTGCTGAGGAGGAGGCCCAGCCCGTCAGACCCCTCACAGCCTGTGG